>NW_028270160.1:20000-620000 GCF_037043375.1 Chiloscyllium plagiosum
GCACTCAGTTGTAGCTCCTGGGAGACAGTGTTAGGGAGCTGGAGCTGGATGCAGTCAGAATCATTCGAGATGCTGAGTGCATCATAGATAAGAGTTTTAGGGAGGTGGCAGAGACCAGCTGGGTGACCACCAGGAAAGGCAAAGGGAGTAGGCAGAGAGTGCGGGAATCCTCTGTGGCCATTCCCCTTGAAAACAAGTACACCATTTTGGATACTGTTGGGGAACGATGATCATTCAGGGGAAAGCAGCAGTAGCCAGGTCGGTGGAACAATGACTGATTCTGGGACACAGTGGGAAAGGGTAAAGGTAACCAGGACCTTAGTGATAGGAGACTCGATAATTAGGGGGATAAATAGGAGATTCTGTGTCTGCAAATTGGAATCCAGGATGGTGTGTTGCCTCCCAGGTGCCAGGGTCCAGGATGTCTTGGAGCACTGTACAATGTTCTCAAGGGGGACGGGGAGAAACCAGGAGTCATTGTTCACATTGACACAAATAACATAGGCTGAAATAGAGATAGGGTCCTGCAGAGTGATTATAGAGAGCTAGGAAGAAAACCTAAAGCCAGGACTTCGACGGTGGTAATACCAGACTACTTCCAGTGCCACGTGCGAGTGAGGGTAAAAACAGGAGGATTTGGCAGATGAATGCGTGGCTAAATAACTTGTGGAGGGGGTAGAGATTCAGATTTTTGATCATTAGGATCTTTTCTGGGCAGAGATGACCTGTTCAAGAGGGGGTGCTGCACCTGAACTGGAGGGGGACCGATACTTTGGCAGTCAGGTTTGCTACAAGGGGGGGTTTAAACTAGATTAGAGACAAAAAAACTGCAGATGCTGGAATCCAAAGTAGACAAGCAGGAGGCTGGAAGAACACAGCAAGGCAGGCAGCATCAGGTGGTAGAGAAGTCGCCATTTCGGGTGTAACCCTTCTTCAGGACTGGGGGTGGGTGTAAGGGGGGCTACAGATAAAGGGGGTGGTGGGAGCAGGATGGTGAAGTGGGGATAGGTCAAGACAGGTAAAGGGTATGACCTAATTGGTCAATGGGAGGAATGAATCTGGTTGGTGGCTAGAAGGAAGGGTTGATGAGAGGAATGAAAAGAAGGAGGAGGGATTAGGAAAGAAGTTGGGTGATGGGGAGGGAGACAATTTGAAATTGGAGAACTCAATGTTGAGTCTTCTGTGCTGTAGGCAGCCCAGTTGGAAAATAAGATGTTATTCCTCCAATTTGCAGTCTGATTCGCTGTGGCAATAGAGGAGGCTGTGGATGGTCATGTCGGAAAGGAAGTGGGAAGGGGAATTAAAACAGGTGGTGACTAGGAGGTCAGGTCAGCCCCTGCAGGCTCGGCTGAGATGCTTGGTGAGCCATTCCCTTAGTTTATGTTTGGTCTCCCCAATGTAGAAAAGACCACATCGGGAGCATCTGATGCAGTTAACTAGGTTGGAAGAGAGGCAGATGAATCTCTGTCTCAACTGGGAGGACTGTTTGGGGCCCTGGGTGGAGGTGAGGAGGGTGCTGTGCCGACTTGTCTGAAAGTGCAGTCATAGGTAGACAAGGCAGAGAAGAAGGCTTTTGGCACATTGGCCTTCATCAGCCAGGACATTAAGTATAGAAGTTAGGAAGTTATGATGCAGTTATACAGGACATTGGTGGAGCCGCACTAGGAGTATTGGGTTCTGTTTTGGTCACCTTGCTATAAGAAAGATGCAATTAAGTTGAAAAGTGTGCAGAAGACATTTACAAGGGTGTTGCCAGGACAATGGTCTGAGTTACAGGGAGAGGTTAAATAAGCTAGGGCTTTTTTCTTTAGAGTGTAGAAGACTGAGGGGGATCTTATAGAAGAGTATAAGATCACGAGAGGCATGGAGAAGGTGCATGCACTTAGTCTTTTTCCCAGGGTTAGGGAATCAAGGACGAGAGGGCATCAGTTTGAGGTGAGAGGTGAAAGAGTAAAGGGGAACCTGAGGAGCAATGTTTTTACACAGAGGGTAGGACGCATATGGAATGAGCTGCTAG
The DNA here is from genome assembly GCF_037043375.1 of Chiloscyllium plagiosum. Taxonomy (NCBI): domain Eukaryota; kingdom Metazoa; phylum Chordata; class Chondrichthyes; order Orectolobiformes; family Hemiscylliidae; genus Chiloscyllium; species Chiloscyllium plagiosum. The sequence goes on from NW_028270160.1 coordinate 22,018, forward strand.
CGGAAGTTGTTGACGTGGGTACATTAACAACATTTAAAAGGCATTTGGACAAATACATGGATAGGAAAGATTTAGAAGATGGGTCAAGGGCAGGGAAATGGGATTACTGTGGATGGACATTTTGGTCAGCGTGGACCAGTTTGGGCTGGAGGGCCTGTCTCCGTGCTGAGGGCTCTATGATTGCCTGAAAACCTGTCCAGTTTAGTTGAGAACATGTGTGATACAGAGTTGAATCTTATGATATTTTGGCAGAATATCAATTTCATTGAGTTCCAAGGAGTGTTTTGTTGCATGAAGCCAAACAAATTTTCTCATGCAACCACCCCAATGCTTGATTTGTCCAGCTGGGTTGCCTCTTAGCTAAGCAAGTGAGTTAATTCAAGCAATATCCATCTTCTGCAGAATCTCTGCTACCTCTCATTGCAGTGAGCGTCCTGAAACTCATGCAAGGTCAATGCAACTTTGTAATTCTACACTCGGCAGGCCACAGGCTCGTATCAAATCTTCATTTGTAAGATAATGCTCTAATCTATTAATTTCTTTATTCATGCCTTTCTATTTCAGTCCTGGAGCATTTACCAGTGACACTCAGAAACTCTTGCATTGCACTAGTGCTTAGTTAAAAATCACACAACACCAGGTTATAGTCCAACAGGTTTAACTGGAAGCACACTTAGCTTTCGGAGCGACGCTCCTTCATCAGGTGATAGTGGAGGGCTCGATCGCAACACAGAATTTATAGCAAAAATTTACAGTGTGATGTAACTGAAATTATACATTGAAAAATTGATTGTCTGTTAAGCCTTTCATCTGTTAGAATACAGTGATAGTTTCACTTCTTTCATGTGTAAATCACAAAACCTTTTTTTAAAAGTTGCATTCTCGGGTTAGCTGTTAACAATGGTGATAGCGAGACAATATGTTGAAGGTGTTAGCCCCCTGTGTTCTCTGTCTATGCCATGATGTTTAGATTGATTCTAATCTAAAAAGTGAGATAACAGAGTTTTACATAAATTCATGCAGTTTTTTAGCTCAGAATTATACATGAATGTATGCAGTTTTTGAGCAAAGTACAATGTAACTCTGCAAGTACAAATTCACCCCACAAAATATATGTGTGCATGTGGATCTTTGTCTGTCTGTGTGTATGTATCTGTCTGGGGTGGGGGTTGTGAGTGTGAGAAAGTGTGTGTGTGTGTGTGTAGTGAGTGCAGAGTGTCTTAAGTCTGTGAGGGGGTGCATGTGGGAGTGTGTGTGTCTATAAGGGTGTGTGTGGGTGTCTGTGTGCACATCTGTGTGTACCTGTGTCCGTGTGTATGTGAGAGTGTGTGTGTAGGAATAACTGTGTGTGTGTAGTGCAATGGTCTTTGCACTATACACACACACACACTTTCTCACACTCACAACCCCCAAAGCTAGTGTTTCCAAATAAACCTCTTGGACCATGTGGGCGGCACGGTGGCACAGTGGTTAGCACTACTGCCTCACAGTGCCAGAGACCTGGGTTCATTTCCCGCCTCAGGCGAATGACTGTGTGGAGTTTGCACGTTCTCCCCATGTCTGCGCGGGTTTCCTCCGGGTGCTCCGGTTTCCTCCCACAGTCCAAAGATGTGCAGGTCAGGTGCCTTGGCCATGCTAAATTGCCCGTAGTGTTAGGTAAGGGGTAAATGTAGGGGTATGGGTGGGTTGCGCTTCGGCGGGTCGGTGTGGACTTGTTGGGCTGAAGGGCCTGTTTCCACACTGTAATGTAATCTAAAAAACCTGGTGCTGTGTGATAGTTAACTTCATACACGCCAGTCCAACACCGGCATCTCCAAATCAAAACAGACCATCAGTGATCTCACTCCCACTATAGTGAAGTATAACTTGTACCTGTCCTCAAACTCTCAGTGGAAGGCCTCCTGTATTCTGAAACTGAAAGGTGGTCAATTGGAGAAACCCAACATGTGAAAATGCTCCTTTTTCAAGTTATAATTAGTTTTCTTGCCATTTACTATGAGATCTGTGTACCAGAAATTTTTCATGTATGTCTACCACTGCAAATAAGCAGAAAACACTTTGTTTCTCAGGATCGTCTATTCCTTGCAGGTGGAAATCTTCTTCAGCTCCTATGGCAAATGATCCGAAGATGACTTTTTTATAACCTGCATGGCACTCCACATTAATGGAAAAACGCAGCAGGTCAGACAGCATCCAAGGAGCTGGAGAATCGATGTTTCGGGCATGAACCCTTCTTCAGGAATGAGGAAAGTGAGTCCAGCAGGCTAAGATAAAAGGTAGGGAGGAGGGACTTGGGGGAGGGGCGTTGGAAATGCGATAGGTGGAAGGAGGTCAAGGTGAGGGTGAAAGGCCGGAGTGGGGGTGGGGGCGGAGAGGTCAGGAAGAAGATTGCAGGTTAGGAAAGTGGTGTTGAGTTCGAGGGATTTGACTGAGACAAGGTGGGGGGAGGGGAAATGAGGAAACTGGAGAAATCTGAGTTCATCCCTTGTGATTGGAGGGTTCCTAGGTGGAAGATGAGGCGCTCTTCCTCCAACCATCGTGTTGCTATGGTCTGGCAATGGAGGAGTCCAAGGACCTGCATGTCCTTGGTGGAGTGGGAGGGGGAGTTGAAGTGTTGAGCCACGGGGTGATTGGGTTGGTTGGTCAAGGTGTCCCAGAGGTGTTCTCTGAAACGTTCCGCAAGTAGGACGCCTGTCTCCCCAATATAGAGGAGGCCACGTCGGGTGCAGCGGATGCAATAAATGATGTGTGTGGAGGTGCAGGTGAATTTGTGGCGGATATGGAAGGATCCCTTGGGGCCTTGGAGGGAAGTAAGGAGGTAGGTGTGGGCGCAAGTTTCACATTTCTTGCGGTTGCAGGGGAAGGTGCCGGGAGTGGAGGTTGGGTTGGTGGGTCTGTGGACCTGACGAGGGAGTCACGGAGGGAGTGGTCTTTTCGGAACGCTGATAGGGGAGGGGAGGGAAATATATTCCTGGTGGTGGGGTCCATTTGGAGGTGGCGGGAGAGACGGCGGATGATACGCTGTATATGGAGGTTGGTGGGGTGGTAGGTGAAGACCAGTGGGGTTCTGTCCTGTTGGCGGTTGGAGGGGCAGGGCTCAAGCGCAGAGGAGCGGAAAGTGGAGGAGATGCGGTGGAGGGCATCGTCGATCACGTCTGGGGGGAAATTGCGGTCTTTGAAGAGGGAGGCCATCTCGGTTGTACGGTATTGGAACTGGTCCACCTGGGAGCAGATGCGGTGGAGACGAAGGAATTGGGAATATGGGATGGCGTTTTTAGAGGGGGCAGGGTGGGAGGATGTGTAGTCTAGGTAGCTGTTGGAGTCGGTCGGTTTATAGTAAATGTCCGTTTTGATTCGGTCACCGGAGATAGAAATGGAAAGGTCTAGGAACAGGAGGGAGGAGTCTGAGACGGTCCAGGTAAATTTGAGGTCGGGGTGGAAGGTCACACCTTCCTTCGACTGACTGAACTGGTCACACCCTCCTTTGACTGACTGAACTGGTCACACCCTCCTTCGACTGACTGAACTGGTCCAGGGGATCTCCCATCCACCACCTCCAACCTCATCATGGACTGTTCTACATATCCTAGGAAGAGGCAGGCATAGCTGGGGCCCATGCGGGTGCCCATGGCTACTCCTTTGGTTTGGAGGAAGTGGGAGGATTGGAAAGAGAAGTTGTTCAGAGTGAGGACCAGTTCAGTCAGTTGAAGGAAGGTGTCAGTGGAAGGGTACTGGTTGGTACGGCGGGAAAGTAAGAAGCGGAGGGCTTTGAGTCCTTCGTGATGGGGGATGGAGGTGTACAGGGACTGGATGTCCATGGTGAAGATAAAGCGTTGGGGACCGGGGAAGCGAAAATCATGGAGCAGGTGGAGGGCGTGGGTGGTGTCCCGAACATAGGTGGAGAGTTCTTGGACAAAGGGGGACAGGACCGTGTCGAGGTAAGCAGAGATGTGTTCGGTGGGACAGGAGCAGGCTGAGACAATGGGTCAGCCGGGGCAGTCAGGTTTATGGATTTTGGGCAGGAGGTAGAAACGGGCGGTGCGGGGTTATGGGACGTTGAGGTTGGAGGCGGTGGATGGGAGATCCCCTGGACGAGTTCAGTCAGTCGAAGGAGGGTGTGACCTTCCAACCCGACCTCAAATTCACCTGGACCGTACTATAAACCGACCGACTCCAACAGCTACTTAGACTACACCTCCTCCCACCCTGCAACCTCTAAAAATGCCATCCCATATTCCCAGGAGGACCAGTTCCAATACCGTACAACCCAGATGGCCTCCCTCTTCAAAGACCGCAATTTCCCCCCAGACGTGATCGACGATGCCCTCCACCGCATCTCCTCCACTTTCCGCTCCTCTGCCCTTGAGCCCTGCCCCTCCAACCGCCACCAGGACAGAACCCCACTGGTCTTCACCTACCACCCCACCAACCTCCATATACAGCGTATCATCCGCCGTCTCTCCCGCCACCTCCAAATGGACCCCACCACCAGGGATATATTTCCCTCCCCTCCCCTATCAGCGTTCCGAAAAGACCACTCCCTCCGTGACTCCCTCGTCAGGTCCACACCCCCCACCAACCCAACCTCCACTCCCGGCACCTTCCCCTGCAACCGCAAGAAATGTGAAACTTGCGCCCACACCTACCCCCTTACTTCCCTCCAAGGCCCCAAGGGATCCTTCCATATCCGCCACAAATTCACCTGCACCTCCACACACATCATTTATTGCATCCGCTGCACCCGACGTGGCCTCCTCTACATTGGGGAGACAGGCGTCCTACTTGCGGAACGTTTCAGAGATCACCTCTGGGACACCTTGACCAACCAACCCAACCACCCCGTGGCTCAACACTTCAACTCCCCCTCCCACTCCACCAAGGACATGCAGGTCCTTGGACTCCTCCATTGCCAGACCATAGCAACACGATGGTTGGAGGAAGAGCGCCTCATCTTCCACCTAGGAACCCTCCAATCACAAGGGATGAACTCAGATTTCTCCAGTTTCCTCATTTCCCCTCCCCCCACCTTGTCTCAGTCAAATCCCTCGAACTCAACACCACCTTTCTAACCTGCAATCTTCTTCCTGACCTCTCCGCCCCCACCCCCACTCCGGCCTTTCACCCTCACCTTGACCTCCTTCCACCTATCGCATTTCCAACGCCCCTCCCCCAAGTCCCTCCTCCCTACCTTTTACCTTAGCCTGCTGGACTCACTTTCCTCATTCCTGAAGAAGGGTTCATGCCCGAAACATCGATTCTCCAGCTCCTTGGATGCTGTCTGACCTGCTGCGTTTTTCCATTAATGTGGAGTGCCATGCAGGTTATAAAAAAGTCATCTTCGGATCATTTGCCATAGGAGCTGAAGAAGATTTCCACCTGCAAGGAATAGACGATCCTGAGAAACAAAGTGTTTTCTGCTTATTTGCAGTGGTAGATATACATGAAAAATTTCTGGTACACAGATCTCATAGTAAATGGCAAGAAAACTAAGTATAACTTGAAAAAGGAGCATATACACATGTTGGGTTTCTCCAATTGACCACCTTTCAGTTTCAGAATACAGGAGGCCTTCCACTGAGAGTTTGAGGACAGGTACAAGTTATACTTCACTATAGTGGGAGTGAGATCACTGATGGTCTGTTTTGATTTGGAGATGCCGATGTTGGACTGGCGTGTATGAAGTTAAAAATCACACAGCACCAGGTTTTTTAGATTACATTACAGTGTGGAAACAGGCCCTTCAGCCCAACAAGTCCACACCGACCCGCCGAAGCACAACCCACCCATACCCCTACATTTACCCCTTACCTAACACTACGGGCAATTTAGCATGGCCAATTCACCTGACCTGCACATCTTTGGACTGTGGGAGGAAACCGGAGCACCCGGAGGAAACCCGCGCAGACACGGGGAGAACGTGCAAACTCCACACAGTCATTCGCCTGAGGCGGGAAATGAACCCGGGTCTCTGGCGCTGTGAGGCAGTAGTGCTAACCACTGTGCCACCGTGCCGCCCACATGGTCCAAGAGGTTTATTTGGAAACACTAGCTTTGCGGGTTGTGAATGTGAGAAAGTGTGTGTGTGTAGTGCAAAGACCATTGCACTACACACACACACAGTTATTCCTACACACACACACTCTCACATACACACGGACACAGGTACACACAGACGCGCACACATACACCCACACACACCCTTATAGACACACACACTCCCACATGCACCCCCTCACAGACTTAAGACATTCTGCACTCACTACACACACACACACTTTCTCACACTCACAACCCCCACCCCAGACAGATACATACACACAGACAAAGATCCACATGCACACATATATTTTGTGGGGTGAATTTGTACTTGCAGAGTTACATTGCACTTTGCTCAAAAACTGCATACATTCATGTAGAACTCTGAGCTAAAAAACTGCATGAATTTATGTAAAACTCTGTTATCTCACTTTTTAGATTAGAATCTATCTAAACATCAGGTCATGGACAGAGAACACAGGGGGCTAACACCTTCAACATATTGTCTCGCTATCACCATTGTTAACAGCTAACCCGAGAATGCAACTTTTAAAAAAAGGTTTTGTGATTTACACATGAAAGAAGTGAAACTATCACTGTATTCTAACAGATGAAAGGCTTAACAGACAATCAATTTTTCAATGTATAATTTCAGTTACATCACACTGTAAATTTTTGCTATAAATTCTGTGTTGCGATCGAGCCCTCCACTATCACCTGATGAAAGAGCGTCGCTCCGAAAGCTAGTGTGCTTCCAGTTAAACCTGTTGGACTATAACCTGGTGTTGTGTGATTTTTAACTAAGCATTAGTGCAATGCAAGAGTTTCTGAGTGTCACTGGTAAATGCTCCAGGACTGAAATAGAAAGGCATGAATAAAGAAATTAATAGATTAGAGCATTATCTTACAAATGAAGATTTGATACGAGCCTGTGGCCTGCCGAGTGTAGAATTACAAAGTTGCATTGACCTTGTATGGATTTCAGGACGCTCACTGCAATGAGAGGTAGCAGAGATTCTGCAGAAGATGGATATTGCTTGAATTAACTCACTTGCTTAGGTAAGAGGCAACCCAGCTGGACAAATCAAGCATTGGGGTGGTTGCATGAGAAAATTTGTTTGGCTTCATGCAACAAAACACTCCTTGGAACTCAATGAAATTGATATTCTGCCAAAATATCATAAGATTCAACTCTGTATCACACATGTTCTCAACTAAACTGGACAGGTTTTCAGGCAATCATAGAGCCCTCAGCACGGAGACAGGCCCTCCAGCCCAAACTGGTCCACGCTGACCAAAATGTCCATCCACAGTAATCCCATTTCCCTGCCCTTGACCCATCTTCTAAATCTTTCCTATCCATGTATTTGTCCAAATGCCTTTTAAATGTTGTTAATGTACCCACGTCAACAACTTCCGCTAGCAGCTCATTCCATATGCGTCCTACCCTCTGTGTAAAAACATTGCTCCTCAGGTTCCCCTTTACTCTTTCCCCTCTCACCTCAAACTGATGCCCTCTCGTCCTTGATTCCCTAACCCTGGGAAAAAGACTAAGTGCATGCACCTTCTCCATGCCTCTCGTGATCTTATACTCTTCTATAAGATCCCCCTCAGTCTTCTACACTCTAAAGAAAAAAGCCCTAGCTTATTTAACCTCTCCCTGTAACTCAGACCATTGTCCTGGCAACACCCTTGTAAATGTCTTCTGCACACTTTTCAACTTAATTGCATCTTTCTTATAGCAAGGTGACCAAAACAGAACCCAATACTCCAAGTGCGGCTCCACCAATGTCCTGTATAACTGCATCATAACTTCCTAACTTCTATACTTAATGTCCTGGCTGATGAAGGCCAATGTGCCAAAAGCCTTCTTCTCTGCCTTGTCTACCTATGACTGCACTTTCAGACAAGTCGGCACAGCACCCTCCTCACCTCCACCCAGGGCCCCAAACAGTCCTCCCAGTTGAGACAGAGATTCATCTGCCTCTCTTCCAACCTAGTTAACTGCATCAGATGCTCCCGATGTGGTCTTTTCTACATTGGGGAGACCAAACATAAACTAAGGGAATGGCTCACCAAGCATCTCAGCCGAGCCTGCAGGGGCTGACCTGACCTCCTAGTCACCACCTGTTTTAATTCCCCTTCCCACTTCCTTTCCGACATGACCATCCACAGCCTCCTCTATTGCCACAGCGAATCAGACTGCAAATTGGAGGAATAACATCTTATTTTCCAACTGGGCTGCCTACAGCACAGAAGACTCAACATTGAGTTCTCCAATTTCAAATTGTCTCCCTCCCCATCACCCAACTTCTTTCCTAATCCCTCCTCCTTCTTTTCATTCCTCTCATCAACCCTTCCTTCTAGCCACCAACCAGATTCATTCCTCCCATTGACCAATTAGGTCATACCCTTTACCTGTCTTGACCTATCCCCACTTCACCATCCTGCTCCCACCACCCCCTTTATCTGTATCCCCCCTTACACCCACCCCCAGTCCTGAAGAAGGGTTACACCCGAAATGGCGACTTCTCTACCACCTGATGCTGCCTGCCTTGCTGTGTTCTTCCAGCCTCCTGCTTGTCTACTTTGGATTTCGGCATCTGCAGTTGTTTTGTCTCTAATCTAGTTTAAACCCCCCTTTGTAGCAAACCTGACTGCCAAAGTATCTGTCCCCCTCCAGTTCAGGTGCAGCACCCCCTCTTGAACAGGTCATCTCTGCCCCAGAAAAGATCCAAATGATCAAAAATCTGAATCTCTACCCCCTCCACAGGTTATTTAGCCACGCATTCATCTGCCAAATCCTCCTGTTTTTACCCTCACTCGCACGTGGCACTGGAAGTAGTCTGGTATTACCACCGTCGAAGTCCTGGCTTTAGGTTTTCTTCCTAGCTCTCTATAATCACTCTGCAGGACCCTATCTCTATTTCAGCCTATGTTATTTGTGTCAATGTGAACAATGACTCCTGGTATCTCCCCATCCCCCTTGAGAACATTATACAGTGCTCCAAGACATCCTGGACCCTGGCACCTGGGAGGCAACACACCATCCTGGATTCCAATTTGCAGACACAGAATCTCCTATTTATCCCCCTAATTATCGAGTCTCCTATCACTAAGGTCCTGGTTACCTTTACCCTTTCCCACTGTGTCCCAGAATCAGTCATTGTTCCACCGACCTGGCTACTGCTGCTTTCCCCTGAATGATCATCGTTCCCCAACAGTATCCAAAATGGTGTACTTGTTTTCAAGGGGAATGGCCACAGAGGATTCCCGCACTCTCTGCCTACTCCCTTTGCCTTTCCTGGTGGTCACCCAGCTGGTCTCTGCCACCTCCCTAAAACTCTTATCTATGATGCACTCAGCATCTCGGATGATTCTGACTGCATCCAGCTCCAGCTCCCTAACACTGTCTCCCAGGAGCTACAACTGAGTGCACTTCCTACAGCTGTAGTCATCAGGGACAATGGAAGCCTCCCTGAGCTCCCACATCTTGTAGGAGAAATATGCGACTGCCCTAACTCCAATCTCAATGGCTGTAAGACTAAAGGGGAAAGTTCAAAGGACTTTCTTTACCTGAGTTTACCTATACTTTTTTGCTGAGGTGCTGCTCTCCGAAACATCTCAAGCCTCTTAATCACTGAGGAAGTGCTTATGTGCTGAAAGGTTTAAGAGGAGGCAAGTGCTTATCTGCAGAGAATTAACACTTGTTTCACAACTAGATTTCCTGGGACATGTACGAGGGGAATCCAACATCCTAGAATACATCAGTGAGACAGGACTCCAGACCAAAGGGGTAGCCATGGGCACACGTATGGGCCCCAGCTATGCCCGTCTCTTTGTTGGCTACGTAGAACAGTAGATCTTCCGTGTTTACACCGGCACCACTCCCCACCTCTTCCTCCGCTATATTGATGACTGCATTGGCGCCACCTCGTGCTCCCGCGAGGAGGTTGAGCAATTCATCAACTTCACCAACACATTCCACCCTGACCTTAACTTTACCTGGACCATCTCTGACACCTCCCTCCCCTTCCTGGACCTCTCCATCTCCATTAGTGACAACCGACTTGACACTGACATTTTTTACAAACCCACCGACTCCCACAGCTACCTGGATTACACCTCTTCCCACCCCATCTCTTGCAAAAATGCCATCCCGTATTTCCAATTCCTCCGCCTCCGCCGTATCTGCTTCCAGGAGGACCAGTTCCACCATAGAACACACCAGATGGCCTCCTTCTTTAGAGACCGCAATTTCCCTTCCCACGTGGTTAAAGATGCCCTCCAACGCATCTCGTCCACATCCTGCACCTCCGCCCTCAGACCCCACCCCTCCAACTGTAAGAAGGATAGAACGCCCCTGGTGCTCACCTTCCACCCTACAAATCTTCGCATAAACCAAATCATCCGCCGACATTTCCGCCACCTCCAAAAAGACCCCACCACCACGGACATATTTCCCTCCCCACCCCTTTCCGCCTTCCGTAAAGACCGTTCCCTCTGTGACTACCTGGTCAGGTCCACGCCCCCCTATGACCCACCCTCCCATTCTGGCACTTTCCCCTGCCACCGCAGGAACTGTAAAATCTGTGCCCACACCTCCTCCCTCACCTCTATCCATGGCCCTAAAGGAGCCTTCCACATCCATCAAAGTTTTGCCTGCACGTCCACTAATATCATTTATTGTATCCGTTGCTCCCGATGCGGTCTCCTCTACATTGGGGAGACTGGGCGCCTCCTAGAAGAGCGCTTTAGGGAACATCTCCGAGACACCCGCACCAATCAACCACACCGCCCCGTGGCCCAACATTTCAACTCCCCCTCCCACTCTGCCGAGGACATGGAGGTCCTGGGCCTCCTTCACCGCCGCTCCCTCACCACCAGAAGCCTGGAGGAAGAACGCCTCATCTTCCGCCTCAGAACACTTCAACCCCAGGGCATCAATGTGGACTTCAACAGCTTCCTCATTTCCCCTTCCCCCACCTCATCCTAGTTTCAAACTTCCAGCTCAGCACTGTCCCCATGACTTGTCCAGACTTGTCCGACCTGCCTAGCTCCTTTTCCACCTATCCACTCCACCCTCTCCTCTCTGACCTATCACTTTCATCTCCTCCCCCACTCACCCATTGTACTCTATGCTACTCTCTCCCCACCCCCACTCTCCTCTTTCTTATCTCTCCACGCTTCAGGCTCAGTGCCTTTATTCCTGATGAAGGGCTTTTGCCCGAAACATCGATTTCGCTGCTCGTTGGATGCTGCCTGAACTGCTGTGCTCTTCCAGCACCACTGATCCAGAATCTGGTTTCCAGCATCTGCAGTCATTGTTTTTACCTAGTGAGACAGGACTCCCCAGTGACAGTGAGGGATTCACACATTACAAATAGAAAAAAGCTGCAGTAAATAAGTGTGCAAATGCATCCGTGCATCTGAAAAGATTAAAACAGATAAATGTGTTCCCATTTTATTCTTTCTCTAGTACTCCAATAACATCATTGATGCTGATTTCCTTTCTAGTCCAGAATTAGAAAAATTGATCAATTTTGCTTCAACTTCCATTCTGCTCTCACCTTCACCGGTCTATATCTGACTCCTCCCTCCTCTTCCTCAACATCTATGTTTCTATTTTTGGGGACATACTGGCCACCAAACTCCACTACAAACCCACTGACTCCCACAGTTGCCATAACTATACATCCTCACATGCAGCTTCCTGTAAAGACGCTTTTCCATTCTCACAGTTTCTTTGTCTCCTTTGCATCTGTTCTGATGAGGCCAACTTTGATAAAGGTGATTCACCTTTTTCTTCAACTGAGAATTTGCTGCCACTGTGACTGACAGGGTCCTCACCTTTGTCTGATCCATCTCCTACACTTCTGCCCTCATTTCTTCTCTTCCCCCCACAAGAATGATTGGGTCCCTCTAGTCCTCATTTTCCATGCTACCAGTATCCACATTCAAAAGAATATAAATTGCCATTTCTGCCACCTCCAGTAGGATGCCTCCACCAGACACATATTACCCTCCACTACCTTGTTGGCATTCTGTTCCATCTGGGATATCGTGATCTACTCCTCCTCCACTCTCAATACTTCCTCACACTTCCATGTCACCTAAGATGCAACATTTGCACATTTATCATCTCCCTTCCTCACTATCTAAGACTCCGACCATACCGTTTAGGTAAAGCAGCATTTACCTGCGCTTCTCTCAATCTAATCTGCTGTATTCATTGCTCACAATGTGGCCTCTACATTGAGGAGAGAAATTCAGACTGGGTAATCACTTTACCAAACACTACAATCTGTCTGTAAAAAACACCCTGAATTTCCATTTGCCTGACATTTCAACACACCACAGTGTTCCCATGCCAACATCTCTGCTGCACTGTTCCAACAAATTACAATGAAAGCTGAAGGTACAACATTTCATTTTTCACTCGATTTGCACTGTCCTGTCAGTATACATAATGTCTCTAGTGTTTCATTGTCTTCTCAATGTCAGTGATGTCTGTGACCAAATAAAGCAGGCATTTTGTCATCAGTATTGACTCCATTACGAGTGTGAGACAGTTCGGAAAAAGAATATTGGTCAGGGCACCAGGAGAGTTCAGTGCACTTCCTTAAAATTTATTTTAGTTACTAATGGAACAGGCAGCTAATACAACAGACCATTCAGCATCTGTCCTTCATATGGATGAGTTGGCCCTGTTGGGATTCCCTGCTATTTTCTGCTTTTCTTTAAATGCCCATAGGTTTTCTGATATACAGCTAGTGTGATGAGTGGACAGAACTCAGCTGAACACACATAACAGTCCTGTTGAAAATGCATGAAATTTATATTATTGCATGAATAATTGATCTCAAAATGACTTTTGATTTCTATTTTACATAACTGCACAAACACGGAGATAAAAGCCTTTCAGTCTCAAATGTTGTTTTAATATTTATCATTGAAATCCTAAACAAATATCCAGAATCCCCAATTTAGATCGAGAGAATGAAAACATTCATCATGTTTTTAATAAAACTCTGAGAGCTAAATATCTTTTGAATCTTCTGGTATAAATTGTGCAGTCTCAATAAAAAATAATAACATAACACTACACTAAATTGTGAAGGAAAAACAATTGAAAAAATGCGAATGTTGTCATAATAACTGTTATAGATTGAACATAATCCTCATGAGTATTATTTCATTAAGTATTGAAATATAATACACTCTAACTTTTGTTCACAGCAAAATGTGTAACACAGGACATGACTGGACTCCTCTCTCAGGACTAGCTTCCATTCCTGATGAAGGGCTCTGGCCCGAAACATCGATTTTCCTGCTGTTCGGATCCTGCCTGACCTGCTGTGCTTTTCCAGCAACGCACTCTCAACCTTGGTTCCCTTCCATCCCATCCCAATTATTTCAACTCATATTAAATCATAGACACAGTATACTGTGAGACAGAGAAAGCATTATAGCAAAGCAATAGTTGGAGCCTCCCAACAGAACCTACTTGCTCAACTATGGAGTATGTATTTAACTTGTGTTAGTCCAACATTGATCATAAGCCACCGGTTGTAGAAAATGGCTGCTAGCTGCTTCCGATGAATTCAGTGTGTACTGGAAGGAGCAGCAATGATATGGTTGGGAAAGCCCTCCACAGAAAGAGATCAGCTATTACACACCACTGATCATTAGCCACTAATTGTCCACTAATAGCTATTCATTCTCTGTGGCTGATCATTATATACACTCCTTTGTCCATCCATTCGTTGTTCCCTCTCTTTGGACTCTATCTCCAGCTATCATTTTCTCCTTACCCCCTCCCCAACCCTATATTCTGTACAAAAACAACCTTTACCGAGCTACCATCAGTTCTGAGGAAGAGTCATAGAACCTGAAACGTTAAATCTGATTTCTCTTCACAGATGCTGCCAGACCTGCTGAGTCTTTTTAGCAATTTCTGATTTCCAGCATCCACAGTTCTTTTGGATTTTATACTGTTTGGAAAGGTGTGGAGCTCTATACTTGCTTTTTGTAGATGAGTAAAGTGATGGAAGGTGTCATCAACAGTGTTATCAAGCAGCAGCTGCTCAACAATAAGCCACTCAGCGATGCCCAGTTTCAGTTTTGGGAGAAAGTGAGGACTGCAGATGCTGGAAATCAGAGTCAGAATGTGGTGCTAGAAAAGCACAGATGGTCAGGCAGCATCTGAGGAGCAGGAGAGTTGACATTGCAGGCATAAGGCATCAGGAATGAGGCTTGTGGGCTAAAGAGGCTGAGCGATAAATGGGAGCGGGGTGGGGGTGGGGCTGGGGCAAGGTCGCTGGGAATACGATAGGTAGGGGTGAAAGTGATAGCTCAGAGAGGAGGGTGGAGCAGATAGGTGGAAAGGAAGATGGACTGGTAGGACTGTTCAAGAGGGCAGTGCTGAATTGGGAGGTTGGGACTGAGATGTTCACTGAAATGTTCACTGAGATGTCCACAAGTTGGCGTCCTGTCTCCCCGATGTAGAGGAGACCACATTGGGTCATCTACCACCCCACCAACCTCCATATACATCGTATCATCTGTCGTCATTTCCGCCACCTCCAAACGGACCCCACCACCAAGGATATATTTCCCTCCCCTCCCCTATCAGCGTTCCGAAAAGACCACTCCTCCGTGACTCTCTTATCAGGTCCACACCCCCCACCAACCCAACCTCCACTCCCGGCACCTTCCCCTGCAACCGCATGAAATGCAAAACTTGCGCCCACACCTCTCCCCTTACTTCCCTCCAAGGCCCCAAGGGAGTCTTCCATATCTGCCACAAATTCACCTGCACATCCACACACATCATTTATTGCATCCGCTGCACCCGATGTGGCCTCCTCTATATTGGGGTGACAGGCGTCCTACTTGCGGAACGTTTCAGAGAACATCTCTGGGACACCCGGACCAACCAACCCAACCACCCCGTGGCTCAACACTTCAACTCCCCCTCCCACTCCACCAAGGACATGCAGGTCCTTGGACTCTTCCATTGCCAGACCATAGCAACACGACAGATGGAGGAAGAGCGCCTCATCTTCTGCCTAGGAACCCTCCAACCACAAGGGATGAACTCAGATTTCTCCAGTTTCCTCATTTCCCCTCCCCCCACCTTGTCTCAGTCAAATCCCTCGAACTCAGCACCGCCTTCCTAACCTGCAATCTTCTTCCTGACCTCTCCGCCCCCACCCCCATTCCGGTCTATCACCCTCACCTTGACCTCCTTCCACCTTTCACATTTCCAACGCCCCTCCCCCAAGTCCCTCCTCCCTACCTTTTATCTTAGCCTGCTGGACACACTTTCCTCATTCCTGAAGAAGGGCTTATGCCCGAAACGTCGATTCTCCTGTTCCTTGGATTCTGCCTGACCTGCTGTGCTTTTCCAGCAACACATTTTCAGCTCTGATCTCCAGCATCTGCAGTCCTCACTTTCTCCTCAAAGATTTTTACTTTGTTCCTAGCCTTCTGTTTGTTTTTAACAGACAAATTATGATTTTTTTTGTTTGAACAAGAACAAAATAACAACTAGGATTTAAAATCACAACACTGGAATTAAATTACAGAAGTAAAAATCATGAGGTGCTTCACAGTTGCACAATCAGACAAAAGTGGAAATTGAGCAGATTAACAAAAGAGACAAGGGGGGGTTGGGTAGGTTTCATGGAGTTTTTTAAGGGAGAAGAAAATGACATTGAGGTTGTAGAAAATAATTACAGAATGCCCAGACATTTGAAGGCAAGTTTTTTGATTATTCATTGGTGGAACATGGGTGTTGCTGTTTGAGCCAGCATTTATTGCCAATCCCTAGATGCACTTGAGAAGGTAGTGGTGAGCTGCCTTCTTGAACTGCTGCAGTCCACCTGCTGTGGGCTAACCCACAATGCCGTTGGGGAGGGGGGCTGCAGGATTTTGACCCAGCAATAGTGAAGAAACAGAAATATATTTCCAAATCAGGATGGTGAGTGGATTGGAGAGGAACTTGAAGAGGGTGGTGTTCCCATGTATCTGCTGCCCGTGTCCTTCTAGATAGAAGTGGTCATGGGTTTGGAAGGTTCATTCCCAGAGAGCTGATGGCTGGAGAAAGTCACAAGATAGATAAGGTCGAGGCCATGATGAATTTGAACAGAAAGATGAAAATGTTAAACAAGAGTCACCAATTCATAGAGTCATAGAGTCCTACAGCATGGAGACAAACCCTTTGGCCCAAACTGGTCCATGCTGACCAAAATGTCCATCCACTCTCACCCCATTTCCCTGCATTTGCCCATATCCTTCTAAACCATTCCTATCTAAATTTGTCCAATTTCTGTTGCCAGCCCCAGGAAGAGCGGGAGCTCAGATCAGGGGACTGTCAAGAAAGATGAGTCACTGATTTAAAGCTTGAAGCAGCGACAGCACCTTGGAGCGCAGAGGTTTCTGGGAAAGGAGGGAATTTTTTATTTCCCTCCAGCTATATAAGTGAGTGTTCTCGAAACCTGAGACCCTGTCCTTGCAGGGTCTCCCACCCATTCACCTCCTTTAATCTTAAATACCAGAGACACATCAGGTCAGCTTCTCTTTTTTACATTCGGATAAAGGGACTAGCAGGGATGGCAGTGCAGGGAGAGGAATGTTCCTCCTGCATGATGTTTGAGGTGAGGGACCCCATTAGTGTCCCATCCAAATACATCTGCAGGAAGTGCACCCAACTCTCGCTTCTCCAAGACCATGTTAGGGAACTGAAGCTGGAGCTGGATGAACTTCGGATCATTCGGGAGGCAGAGTCTGTGATAGATAAGAGTTACAGGGAAGCAGTTACTCCGAGGCATGAAGAAAGCTGGGTGACTGTTTGAAGGGGAAAAAAAGTCAATGCAGGGATCCCCTGTGGTCGTTCCCCTGAAAAACAAGTATACTGTTTTGGATACTGTTGTGGGGGGATGACTTACCAGGAGTATGCAGTGGGGTGCAGGTCTCTGGCACAGAGTCTGTCCCTGTTGCACAGAAGGGAAGGGGGAAAAGGAGAAGAGTGTTAGTCATTGGGAATTAATATATAGAGGATCAGATAGAAGGGTTTTTGGGAATGAACGAGACTCACAGTTGGCGTGTTGCCTCCCAGGTGCCAGAGTCCATGATGTCTCAGATCGTATCTTTGGGGTCCTGAAGGGAGAGGGTGACCAGCCTCAAGTCGTTATCCATGTAGGTACCAACGACAGAGGTAGAAAGAGGGATAAGGATGTAAGGGAGGATTTCAGGGAGCTAGGGTGGAAGCTGAGAGCAAGAACAAACAGAGTTGTTATCTCTGGTCTGTTACCCGTGTCACATAATAGCAAGGCGAAGAACAGGGAGAAATATCAGCTGAACACGTGGCTGCAAGGATGGTGCAGGGGGGAGGGTTTCAGGTTTATGGATAATTGGGGCTCATTCTGGGGAAGGTGGGACCTCTACAAACAGGACGGTCGTCGCTTGAACCAGAGGACTACTAAGATCCTGGGTGGGATATTAGTACCCCTCTGCTTCAAACTGGTTTGAAGTGTGTCTACATCAATGCCAGGAGTGACCAGAATAAGGTAGGTGAGCTTGCAGCATGGGTGGTACCTGGGACTTCGATGTTGTGGCCATTTTGGAGATATGGATAGAGCAGGGTGAGGAATGGTTGTTGCAAGTTCCATTGTTTAGATCTTTCATTAAGATCAGGGAAGGTGGTAAAAGAGGGGGAGGTGTGGCTTTGTTAGTCAAGGATAGTATAACGGTTTCTGGAAGAACATTTGATGAGGACTCATCTACTGAGGCGGAATGGGCTGAGGTTAGAAACAGGAGAGGAGAGGTCACACTGCTGGGAGTTTTTTTATAAGCCTCTGCAAAGTTTCAGAAACGTGGAGGAGAGGATTGGTAAAACAATTCTGGGCAGGAGTAAAAGGAACAAGGTGGTCATTATGGGGGTCTTTAACTTCCCCAGCATTGACTGGAAATGCTCTAGTACGTCGGATGTATCCATTTTTGTCCAATGTATGCAGGAGGGTTTCCTGACACAGTATGTCAAAGGGCTGACAAGAGGGGAGGCCACACTGGATCTGGTGCTTGGTCATGAACCAGGCCAGGTGTTTAGTAGGAGGTGAGCACTTTGGAGAGAGTGACCATAATTCAGTTAGGTTTAGTTAGTGATGGAAAGGGATAGGTATACGCTGCAGGGCAAGAGTTATAGATGGGGGAAGGGCAATTATAATGCGATTAGGCAAGACTTAGGAGGCACAGAAGGGGGTAGCAAAATGCAGGGGATGGGGACAATCGAAATGTGGAGCTGGTTTAAAGAACAGGTATTGCGTGTCCTTGATAGGTATCTCCCTGTCAAGCAGGCAGGAAGTGATAAGGTAAGGGAACCATAGTTTACGAAATAAATTGTATCTCTTGTTAAGCGGAAGAAGAAGGCTAATGTGACATTGACACAAAATGGTTCAGATGATGCAATGGAGAGTTACAGATTAGCTCGGAAGGATTTAAACAGAAAATTAAGAAGATCAAAGAGAGGATATGAGCAGTCTTTAGCTGGTAGAACAGTGGTTTACGACAGAAATTGCATCTCTTGTTAAGAAGAAGGAGGCTTATGTGTTGATGAGGCAAGATGGTTCAGATGAGGTGATGGAGAGTTACAGATCAGCTAGGAAGGATTTAAAGAGAGAGTTAAGAAGAGCAAAGAGAGGACACGAGTGATCTTTAGCAAATAGAATAAAGGAGAATCCTAAAGCTTTCTATAGGTATGTGAGGAATAAATGGATGATTAGGGTAGGAATAGGGCCAGTCAAAGACAGAAATGGGATGTTGTGTGTGGACCCTGTGGAGATTGGAGAGGTTTTAAATGAATATTTCTCATCTGTTTTTACTCAGGAAAAGGAGAATATTATAGAGGAGGAGACTGAGATACAGGCTATTAGACTAGAAAGGATTGAGGTTAGTAAGGAGGACGTGTTATCAATTCTAGAAGGTGTGAAAGTAGATAAGTCCCCTGGTCCTGATGGGATGTATCTGAGGATTCTCTGCAAAGCTAGGGAGAAGATGTTGGAGCCTTTGACCTTGATCTTTGAGTCATCATTGTCTACAGGTTTAGTACCAGAGGACTGGAGGATTGTAACTGTGGTGCCCTTGTTCAAGAAGAGGACTAAAGATAACCCGGGTAATTATAGACCAGTGAGCCTTACATCTGTTGTAGGAAAAGTTTTGGAAAGGATTATAAAAGATAGGATTTATAATCATCTAGCAAGCAACAATTTGATTGGAAATGGTCAACATGGATTCGTCAAAGCCAGGTCGTGTCTCACAAACCTCACTGTGTTTTTTGAGAAGATGACCAAGCATGTGGATGAGGGTAGGGCAGGTGACAGGGTCTACATGGACTTCAGTAAAGCCTTTGAAAAGATTCCACATGGTAGGCCTTTGGAGAAAATGTGGAGGCGTGGGATTGAAGGTGATTTAGCAGTTTAGATTAGAAACTGGCTTTCTGAAAGAAGGCAGCGAGTGGTGGTTTGTGGAAAATATTCAGCCTGGAGTCTGGTTACTAGTGGTGTGCCACAAGGATTGCTGTTTGTCATTTTTATAAACGACTTGGATAGAGGCATAAATGGATGGGTTAGTAAGTTTGCAGATGACACTAAAGTCGGTGGAGTAGTGGACAGTGTGGAAGAATGTTACAGGTTGCAGGGAGACTTGACTAAACTGCAGAATTGGGCTGAGAGGTGGCAAATGGAATTCAATGCAGATAATATGGTTGATTCACTTTGGGAAGAATAACAGGAAGGCAAAATACTGGATCAATGGAAGGATTCTTGGTAGTGTGGATGTGCAGAGGTAGCATGATGTCCATGTCCAAAGATCCCTAAAAGTTGCCATCCAGGTGGATAGTGCTGTTAAGAAGGCAAGCAGTGTATTAGGTTTTATTGGTCGAGGGATTGAGTTCCGAAGCCTTGATATCATGATGCAGCTGTACAAAATGCTAGTGCGGCCTCACTTGGAGTATTGTGTACAGTTCTGGTTGCCCCATTACAGGAAGGATGTGGAAGCATTGGAAAAGGTGCAGAGGAGATTTACCAGGATGTTGCCTGGTCTGGAGGGAAGGTCTTATGAGGAAAGACTGAGAGACTTGGATCTGTTATGGAGTCATAGAGATGTACAGCATAGAAACAGACCTTCAGTCCAACCTGTCCATGCCAACCAGATATCCCAACCCAAACTAGTCCCACCTGCCAGCACCCGGCCCATATCCCTCCAAACCCTTCCTATTCATATACCCATCCAAATGCAGATAATATGAGTTGATTCACTTTGGGAAGAATAACAGGAAGGCAAAATACTGGATCAATGGAAGGATTCTTGGTAGTGTGGATGTGCAGAGGTAGCATGATGTCCAAAGATCCCTTGGCTGGTACAATTGTTGCAATTGTACCAGCCTCCACCACTTCCTCTGGCAGCTCATTCCATACACGTACTACCCACTGCGTGAAAAAGTTGCCCTTAGGTCTCTTTTATATCTTTCCCCTCTCACCCTAAACCTATGCCCTCTAGTTCTGGACTCCCTGACCCCAGGGAAAAGACTTGTCTATTTATCCTATCCATGCCCTTCATAATTTTGTAAACTTTTATAAGGTCAACCCTCAGCCTCCGACGCTCCAGGGAAATCAGCCCCAGCCTGTTCAGCCTCACCCTATAGCTTAAATCCTCTAACCCCTGCACCATCCTTGTAAATCTTTTCTGAACCCTTTCAAGTTTCACAACATCCTTCCAATAGGAAGGAGACTAGAATTGCATGCAATATTCCAACAGTGGCCTAACCAATGTCCTGTACAGAGCTGAAAATGTGTTGCTGGAAAAGCGCAGCAGGTCAGGCAGCATCCAGGGAACAGGAGAATCGACGTTTCGGGCATAAGCCCTTCTTCAGGAAAATGGATGCTGCCTGACCTGCTGCGCTTTTCCAGCAACACATTTTCAGCTCTGATCTCCAGCATCTGCAGTCCTCACTTTCTCCTCAATGTCCTGTACAGCCACAACATGACCTCCCAACTCTTGTACTCAATACTCTGACCAATAAAGGAAAGCATACCAAATGCCTTCTTCACTATCCTATCTACCTGTGACTCCACTTTCAAGGAGCTACGAACCTGCATTCCAAGCTCTCTTTGTTCAGCAACACTTCCTAGGACATTAACATTAAGTGTATAAGTCCTGTTAAGATTTGCTTTCCCAAAATGCAGCACCTCACATTTATCTGAATTAAACTCCACTTCTCAACCCATTGGCCCATCTGGTCCAGATCCTGTTGTAATCTGAGGTAACCCTCTTCACTGTCCACTACACCTCCAATCTTGGTGTCATCTGCAAACTTACTAACTGTACCTCTTATGCTCACATCCAAATCATTTATGTAAATGACAAAACGTAGAGGACCCAGCACTGATCCTTGTGGCACTCCACTGGTCACAGGCCTCCAGTCTGAAAAACAACTCTCCACCACCACCCTCTGTCTTCTACCTTTGAGCCAGTTCTGTATCCAAAAGGCTAGTTCTCCCTGTATTCCATGAGATCTAACCTTGCTAATCAGTCTCCATGGGGAATCTTCTTTGTTACTTCTTCAAAAAACTCAATCAAGTTTGTGAGACATGATTTCCCACACACAAAGTCATAATTGCTTTTCCAAATACATGTACATCCTGTCCCTCAGGATTCCCTCCAACAACTTGCCCACCACTGAGATCAGGCTCACCAGTCTATAGTTCCCTGACTTGTCTTTACCTCCCTTCTTAAACAGTGGCACCACGTTTGCCAACCTCCAGTCTTCCAGCACCTCCCCTGTGACTATCACTGATGCAAATATCTCAGCAAGAGGCCCAGCAATCACTTCTCTAGCTTCCCACAGAGTTCTCAGGTACACCTGATCAGGTCCTGGGGATTTATCCACCTTTAGCCGTTTCAAGACATCCAGCACTTCCTCCTCTGTAATCTGGACATTTTGCAAGATGTCACCATCTATTTCCCTACAGTCTATATCTTCCATATCCTTTTCCACAGTAAATACTGATGCAAAATATTCATTTAGCATCTCCCCCATTTTCTGTGGCTCCACACAAAGGCCGCCTTGCTGATCTTTGAGGGGCCCTATTCTCTTCCTAGTTACCCTTTTGTCCTTAATATATTTGTAAAAACCCTTTGGATTCTCCTTAATTCTATTTGCCAAAGCTATCGCATGTCCCCGTTTTGCCCTCCCGATTTCCCTCTTAAGTATACTCCTACTTTCTTTATACTCTTCTAAGGCTTCACTCGATCTATCCTGTCTATACCTGACATATGCTTCCTTCTATTTCTTAACCAAACTCTCAATTTCTTTCGTCATCCAGCATTCCCTATACCGACCAGCCTTCCCTTTCATCCTGACAGGAGTATAATTTCTCTGGATTCTTGTTATCTCATTTCTGAAGGCTTCCCATTTTTCAGCCGTCCCTTTACCTGCAAACATCTGCCTCCAATCAGCTTTCGAAAGTTCTTGCCTAATACCGTCAAAATTGGCCTTCCTTCAATTTAGAACTTCAACTTTTAGATCTGGTCTAACCTTTTCCATCACTATTTTAAAGCGAATAGAATTATGGTCGCTGGACCCAAAGTGCTCCCCCACTGACACCTCAGTTACCTGTCCTGCCTTATTTCCCAAGAGTAGGTCAAGTTTTGCACCTTCTCTAGTAGGTACATCCACATACTGAATCAGAAAATTGTCTTGTACACACTTAAGAAATTCTTCTCCATCTAAACCTTTAACACTGTGGCACTATATTCTCATTGGTGGGAAGAAGGCTAAGAGGGGATTTAATAGAGACATACAAGACGATCAGAAGATTAGATGGGGTGGACAGTGGGAGTCTTTTTCCTCGGGTGATGACATCTGCTTGTACGAGGGGGCATAGCTACAAATTGAGGGGTAATAGATTTAAGACAGATGTCAGAGGCAGGTTCTTTACTCAGAGAGTGGTAAGGGCATGGAATGCGCTGCCTCCTGATGAAGTGCTTTTAGAACATAGAACATAGAACATAGAACAGTACAGCACAGAACAGGCCCTTCAGCCCACGATGTTGTGCCGACCATTGATCCTCATGTAAGGTAAACCTAATGTATGAACCCTCAAATTTCTGTGACCATATGCATGTCCAACAGTCTCTTAAATATCCCCAATGACCTTGCTTCTGCAACTCCTGCTGGCAACGCATTCCATGCTCTCACAACTCTCTGTGTAAAGAACCCGCCTCTGACATCCCCTCTATACTTTCCGCCAAACAGCTTAAAACTATGACCCCTCGTATTAACAATTTCTGCCCTGGGAAAAGGTTTCTGGCTATCAACTCTATCTATGCCTCTCATTATCGTGTATACCTCAATTAGGTCCCCTCTCTTCCTTCTTCTTTCCAATGAAAAAAGGCCGAGCTCAGTCAACCTCTCGTTGTAAGATAAGCCCTCCATTCCAGGCAGCATCCTGGCAAACCTCCTGTGAACCCTCTCCAAAGCATCCACATCTTTCCTATAATAGGGCGACCAGAATGGGACACAGTATTCCAAATGCGGTCTAACCAAAGTTTTATAGAGCTGCAACAAGATCTCATGGCTCTTAAACTCAATCCCCCTGTTAATGAAAGCCAAAACACCATATGCTTTCTTAACAACACTGTCCACTTGGGTGGCCATTTTAAGGGATCTATGTACCTACACACCAAGATCCCTCTGTTCCTCCACACTGCCAAGAATCCTGTCTTTAATCCTGTACTCAACTTTCAAGTTTGACCTTCCAAAATGCATCACTTTGCATTTATCCAGGTTGAACTCCATCTGCCACCTCTCAGCCCATCTCTGCATCCTGTCAATGTCACGCTGCAGCCTATAACAGTCCGCTATACTGTCAACGACACCTCCAACCTTTGTGTTGTCTGCAAACTTGCTGATCCATCCTTCAATCCCCTCATCCAGTCATTAATAAAAATTACAGAGTCAAGGCCCAAGAACAGAGCCCTGTGGAACACCACTCACCACTGACTTCCAGGCAGAATACTTTCCTTCCACTACTACTCACTGTCTTCTGTCGACCAGCCAATTCTATATCCAGACAGCTAGATTTCCCTGTATCCCATTCCTCCTGACCTTCTGAATGAGCCTACCATGGGGAACCTTATCAAATGCCTTGCTGAAGTCCATATACGCCACATCCACTGCTCGACCCTCATCAACTTGTCTCGTAACATCCTCAAAGAACTCAATAAGGTTTGTGAGGCATGACCTGCCCCTCACAAAGCCATGCTGACTGCCTTCAATCAAGCCATGCTCTTCCAGATGGTCAGAAATCCTATCCCTTCTGAATCCTTTCTAACACCTTGTAGATGACAGACGTGAGACTTACTGGTCTGTAATTGCCGGGGATTTCCCTATTTGCTTTCTTGAAGAGAGGAATTACGTTTGCCTCCCTCCAGTCCTCAGGTATGACTCTGGTGGAGAGCGAGGATGCAAAGATTTTCGCAAGCGGCAAAGCAATCACATTTCTCACTTCCCAAAGCAGCCGAGGACAAATCTGGTCTGGCCCTGGCGACTTGTTAATCTTATTGTTTGTCAAATTTTCAACACATCAGCTTCTTCAATCTCTATCTGTTCCAGCATGCTTACCTGCTCCTCAGTGGTTTCGTTCAATGCAAGGTCCTTTTCTTTAGTAAAGACAGAAGCAAAAAACTCATTTAGGGCTTCCCCTATCTCCTCAGATTCTATACACAAGTTCCCTATGCTATCACTGATCAGCCCTACTCTTTCTTTGATCATTCTCTTATTCCTCACATATATGTAAAATGCCTTTGGATTCTCCCTAATCCTTCCTGCCAAGCCTTTTTCGTGCCCCGTCCTGGCTCTCCTCAGACCATTTTTGAGCTCCTTCCTCGCCTGCCTATAATCCTCTAGAGCTGAGCAAGACCCTTGCTTCCTCTACCTGACGTAAGCTGCCTTCTTTCTTTTGACGAGAAGCACCTCCGCTCTCGTCATCCA
This sequence comes from Chiloscyllium plagiosum, assembly GCF_037043375.1. NCBI lineage: Eukaryota > Metazoa > Chordata > Chondrichthyes > Orectolobiformes > Hemiscylliidae > Chiloscyllium > Chiloscyllium plagiosum. The sequence goes on from NW_028270160.1 coordinate 47,108, forward strand.
AGGTTCCTTTATCTTATCCCTTCTTGCCTGTCTCAGAGGAACACATTTATGCATCACTCGCAATAACTGTTCCCTAAACAGTCTCCACATGTCTATAGTGCCCTTTCCATGGAACAATTGCTCCCAGTCCATGCTTCCCAACTCACGTCTGATAGTATCATAGTTTCCTTTTCCCCAGTTAAATTTCCTCCCATTGTGCCTGCTTCTCTCCTTCTCCATAGCTATGTCGAATGTGAGGCAGTTGTGGTCACTATCACCGAAATGCTCTCCCACCGCAAGGTCTGACACCTGCCCTGGCGCATTGCCGAGCATCAAATCCAAAATGGCCTCTCCCCTCGTCGGCCTGTCAACGTACTGAGTTAGAAACCCTCCTGAACACACCTTACAAAAACAGCTCCTTCCAAACCATCTGCTCGAAGCAGGTTCCAATCAATATTGGGAAAGTTAAAGTCACCCATTGCAACAACCCTATTACATTCACACTTTTCCAAAATCTGCCGACCTATGCTTTCTTCAATCTCCCTGCTGCTACTGGTGGGCCTGTAGTAAACCCCTAATGAGGTGACTGTTCCCTTACTGTTCCTAACTTCCACCCATACTGACTCAGTAGGCAGACCCTCCTTGACAATGGTAACTTCTGTAGCTGTGATACCCTCTCTGATTAGTAGTGCTACACCCTCTCCTCTTTTTCCCCCCTTCCTATTCTTTTTAAATGTTCTAAACCCTGGAACATCCAGAAACCATTCCTGCCCCTGAGAAACCCATGTCTCTGTTATGGCCACAACATCATAGCACCAGGTACTGATCCATGCTCTAAGCTCATCACTTTTATTCCTGATACTCCTTGCATTAAAGCAAACACACTTTACCCGATCCCTTGGTTCTTTCCCAGGAAATTCCTTCCCACTGGCTGTGCTACCTCTTGCTACTGCCTCATTTCCATCAACTCTCACCTCCGGTATACAGCTCAGGTCCCCACCCACCTGCCATACTAGTTTAAACCCTCCTGAACCACTCGAGCAAACCTTCCACCCTGGACATTGGTCCCCTTCCAGTTCAGATCCAACCCGTCCTTCATGTACAGGTCCCACCTTCCCCAGAAGGCATCCCAATTATCTACATATCTGAAGCCCTCCCTCCTACACCAGCTGCACAGCTACATGTTACGCTGCGCCCTCTCCCTGTTCCTCACCTCGCTATCTCGTGGCACCGGTAGTAAACCCGAGAACACTACTCTGTTCGTCCTGCTTTGCAGCTTCCATCCTAACTCCCTGAAATCACTTTTTATATCCTCGATCCTTTTCCTGGCTATATCATTGGTGCCAATATGTAACACGATTTCTGGCTGTTCGCCCTCCCCCTTCAGAATCTTATACACCTGATCGGAGACGTCCCGGACCCTGGCACCAGGGAGGCAACAAATCTTCCGGGAATCACGATCCTGACCACAAAATCTCCTGTCAATTCTCCTAACAATCGAGTCTCCTACCATAGCACTTTTCTATTCTGCCCCCTTCCCTTCTTTGCCACAGTGTCAGGCTCAGTGCCAGAGAACGGATTGCCATGGCTTTCCTCTGGTAGGTCATCCCCCCCAGCAGTATCCAAAATGATATACTTATTGCTGAGGGGAATGTCCACAGGGGATCTCTGCACTGTCTGTCTGTCCCCTTTCCTCCCCCTAACTGTAACCCATCTATCCTTATCCTGAGCCTCAGGAGTGGCCAACTGCCGCTAACTTCTCTCAATTACCCCCTCAGCCTCCCGAATGATCCACAGTTCATCCAGCTCCAGCTCCAATTTCCTAACACAGTTTTCAAGGAGCTGGAGTTGGGTGCACTTCCTGCACACGTAGCCAGCGGAGACATGTGTCATGTCTCTCACCTGCCACATTCTGCAGGAGGAGCATGCAACTGCCCTAGCATCCACACCCCACTTATCTGAATGCCCACATAATATGAAATAAGAAAGCTTAATTCAATTGCTATAAAATGAGGCAATAAACTTATATTCAATAAAGGAAGTTTAGAAATGAACCGTACCTTATTAACTTGGTTACAGGAGGAGGGCGGGTGGGAGACACTATACTTGTAGTGCCTCGGGTTTAGCTGCCTTGCTAATATATATGGTCACTTACTTTCCTTCCCAGCAGCCCCTCTGGTCTGCGTCACTTCTGCAGCTGCTCCCGCTCCTTCTGTGGAGGGAAAACACCTCTGGCCACTACCGGTAAGTAATTTTAAAAAATCTGCCTTACCTTAGCTGTAGCGTTCCTGTTTCACCTTACCTCCGCTGCTGCTCCCACTCACATTTTGCCCGAAATGTCGATTTTCCTGCTCCACAGATGCTGCCTGACGTGCTGTGCTTTTCCAGCTCCACTCTAATTAGATTAGATTAGATTAGATTACTTACAGTGTGGAAACAGGCCCTTCGGCCCAACAAGTCCACACCGACCCGCCGAAGCGTATAGCACCCAGACCCATACTCCTACATTTACCTCTTCACCTAACACTACGGACAATTTAGCATGGTCAATTCACCTAACCTGCACATTTTTGGATTGTGGGAGGAAATCGGAGCACCTGGAGGAAACCCACGCAGACACGGGGAGAATGTGCAAACTCCACACAGAGAGTCGCCTGAGGCGGGAATTGAACCCGGGTCTCTGGCGCTGTGAGGCAGCAGTGCTAACCACTGTGCCACCGTGCCGCCCACAATCTTGACTCTGTAGTTAACCCAGACACATTAGGGGCATTTAAACAGTGCTTGGATAACCACCTGGATGATGATGGGATAGCGTAGGGGATTGGGTGTTGGGTCGGCGTAGGGCCTATTCTGCGCTTTATTGTTCTAAGTTCTATATTCTATGCTTTTTAGATGTTGTTAATGCACCTGCCTTAATCATTTCCGCTGGCAGGTCATTCTGTATGCATACCATCCTCTGTGTAAAATTGTTGCCCCTCAGGTTCCCTTTTATTCTTTCCCTTTAACCTTAAACTGATGCCCATTAGTCCTTGATTCCCCAACCCTGTGAAAAAGATTGAGGACATTCACCCTCTCCATGCCTCGCATGATCTTATACTTTTCTGTAAGAGCCTCCCCCAATCTCCTACACTCTTGCTTGTCCAACCTCTTCCTATAATTCAGACCACTGACTCCTGGTAACATCCTTGTAAATTTCTTCTGCACTCTTTCCACTTTAATAAGACCATAAGACCATAAGACATAGGAGCCGAAATTAGGCCATTCAACCCATCGAATCTACTCCGCCATTCATTCAAGACTGATAAGTTTCTCAGGAGGAAGTGAGTACTGTAGATGCTGGAGTTCAGATTCAAGAGTGTGGTGCTGGAAAAGCACAGCAGGTCAGGCAGCATCTGAGGAGCAGGAGAATCGACATTTCAGGCAAGAGCCCTTCATCGGGAATTTCTCAACCCCATTCTCCCGCTTGTAACCCTTGATCCCCTTTACAATCAAGAACTTATCTATCTCTTAAATATATCTTCAATATATTCAGAGCCCTTAATCAGGAATTTCTCAACCCCATTCTCCCGCTTGTAACCCTTGATCCCCTTTACAATCAAGAACTTATCTATCTCTTAAATATATCTTCAATATATTCAATGACCTGGCCTCCACAGCCTTCTATGGAAGTAATTTCCAAAGATATCCCACTCTCTGGCTGAAGATGTTTCTCCTTATCTCCATTCAAAAGGGTCTTCCCTTTACTCTAATTCTGTGCCTTCAACTCCTTGTTTATCCTATCAATGAAAACATCTTCCCAACATCCACTCTGTCCAGGCCATTTAGTATTCTAAGTTTCTATTGAATTCCCCCCCATTTGTCTAAACTCCATCGAGTATAGACCCAGAGTACTCAAACTTTCCTCATATGTTAAAGTGCTCATTCCTGAGACCATTCTTGTGAATCTCCTCTTTACTATAGCAAGATGACCAAAACTGAACACAATACTTCAAGTGTGGCTTCACTAATGTACAACTGCAACATAACTTCCCAACTTTTATACTCAATGCTCTGATGGATGAAGGCCAGTGTGCCAAAAGCCTTTTTCACTGGCCTGTCTACGTGTGACTCCACTTTCAGAGAACTATGCACCTGAACTCCAAGGTCTCTTTGTTCCATATTGTCTATGTTTACTGCCTTGCCCTCATCAACTTTGCTAGTCACTTCATCAAAGAACTCTAACAAATTTGTGAGGCAAAATCTCCCACTCACAAAGCCATGCTGACTGCTCCTAATCAAACCCTGTCTTTCCAAATGCATGTATATTTTATCCCTCAGAATCTTCTGAAGTAATTTACCTAAAACAGATGTTAGGCTGACTGGTCTATAGTTCCCAGGCTTTTCTTTGCAACCCTTCTTGAATAAGGGCAAAACATTCATTACCCTCCAGCCTTCTGGGATATCACCTGTGGCTAATGATGACACAAAAATATCAGCCAGGGCCCTCGCAATTTCTTCTCTAGCCTCTTGCAGTGTTCTTGGATATATCTGGTCAGGACCAGGAGTTTTATCCACCTTCACACATGCTAAAACATCCAACACCCTTTCTACTGTGATATGGACTCTCCCCAAGATATCACCACTAACTTCCCAAGTTCTCAAATCTTCATGTCTTTCTCCATGGTAAACACAGAGGAGAAATATTCATTGAGAACCTCGCCCATCTCCTGTGGTTCTATACATACACGTCCACTTTGGTCTTTAAGGGGTCCTATTCCCTCTCTAGTTATTCTTTTTCCTTTAATATACTTAAAGAACCTCTTTGGATTTACTCTAACCTTCTCAGTCAAGGCTATCTTGTGCCCCCTGTTTGCCCTCCTAATTTCCTTCTTCAGTAAACTCCTGTATCCCCTGTATACCTCCAGGGATTCCCTTGATCCCAGCTGCCTGTACCTGAGCCAGACCTTTTTTCTGGTTAATGCTTCAATATCTCTTGTTGTCCAGGATTCTCTATTCCTACCAACGTTGCTCTTCACCTTCATATGAACATAGAGACCTTGAACTCTGGCTATCTCATTTTTAAAGGCCTCCCACATGCCGGAGATCCCTTTGCCTGCAAACAAACTAATCTGCAAGCTCCTGTTTAATTTCAACAAAATTCTCCTTGCCCCAATTTAGAACTGTGAACCAGCTTTATCCTTCTCCATAACTATCTTGAAATTAATAGAATTATGGTCACTAGTCCCAAAATACTTCCCCACTGTCAACTCCATCAGCTGTCATAGAGTCATAGAGATGTACAGCATGGAAACAGACCCTTCGGTCCAACCTGTCCATGCCATCCAGATATCCCAACTCAATCTAGTCCCACCTGACAGCACCTGGCCCATATCCCTCCAAACCCTTCTTATTCATATACCCATCCAAATGCCTTTTAAATGTTGCAATTGTACCACTCCTGCCCTATTTCTCAAGAGTAGGTCGAGTTTTGTCCCCTCCTGAGTAGGATCATCTATATACTGCTTGAGGGAACTTTCCTCAACGCACTTAACAAATTCCACTCCATCTCAGCCCTTAATGCTCTGGCAGTCCCAGTCTATGTTAGGAAGATTAAAATCCCCTACTATGACAACCCTATTGCTCCGGCAAGTCTCCCTAGTTTGCCTGCATATTTGTTCCTCTAATTCACATTGACTAAACAACCTAGTACAACCCCAGTAACATCACTATTCCTTTCTTATTTCTTAGCTCCACCTACAAAGTAAGAGACATTGAGAACCACCATAGTTAATGTATGAGTAGACCTGAGACCATAATAAAAATGTAGAAACATATAAAGTAGGAGTAGGAATATGTCTATTGGCCCTTTGTGAATGCTCTGACATTCACTATGATCATGGCTGATCATCCATCTCAGTACTATGTTCTGGCTGTCTCTTCTCCCCCATATCTTTAGATCCATTTAGCCCTAAGATCTACATCTAACTTCTTCCTAGCTATGAAGAGAGATTGAGTAGGTTAGGTTTGTTTTCGTTAGAAAAAAGGAGATTGAGGGGGGGACCTGATTGAGGTTTACAAAATCATGAAGGGTATAGACAGAGTGGATAAAGACAAGCTTTTTCCCAGGGTGAAGGATTCAATAACGAGAGGTCACGCATTCAAGGTGAGAGGTGGAAAGTTTAAGGGGTATACATGCGGCAAGTACTTCACACAGAGGGTGGTGGGCATTCAGAATGCGTTGCCAGCAGAAGTGGTAAAGGCAGGCACGGTAGATTATCTTAAGATGTAAAGGGATACAGATGCTTAAGAATTGACTGACAGGTTTAGACAGTACATTTGGATCAGCTCAGGCTTGGAGGGCCGAAGGGCCTGTTCCTGGGATGTAAATTTTCTTTGTTTTTTTTATCTTTGTTGTACCCCCTCAATACCTACAACATCTTTCTTGAATGAGGACACCACATAATCCACTAGGTGTGATCAACTGTACATAATACACTAGGTGCGATCTCTTGAAGGCCCTGAATAATTGCAGTAAGACATCCCTGCTCCTATTTGAATTGTCTCGCTGTGAAGGTCAACATACTGTTTGCTTTCTTCACTGCCAGCTGTACCTGCATGCTTACTTTCAGTGACTGGTATACAAGGACACCAGGTCTTATTGCATCACCCTCTTTCCCAATCTATCACCATTCAGACAGTATTCTCCCTTCCTGTTTTTGTTACCAATGTGGATAACCTCACATTTATCTACATTATATTACATTTGCCGTGCATTTTCTCACTCATTGAACATGTCCAAATCACACTGAAGCATCTTTATAGCTGACCCTCCAACCCAACCCAAACCAACTTTCTATCATCTGCAAACTTGGAGATATAACATTTATTTCCCTTATGTAAATCATTAATATATATTGTGAAAGCCTGGGGTCCAAACACTACTCCCTGTGGTACTCCACTAGTCACTGGTTTCCACTGAGAATATGACCTACATATTTGTATTATTTGTTTTCTGTCAACCGACTAGTTCTCTGCCCTTGTCATGTGCGTTAATTTTAATGTCTTATGTAGAACCTTATTGAAAGCATTCCGAAATCCAAGAAAACCACATTGTGATGATACTGTGACATTAAAAGATATATTCTGTCCTGAATTTTTTATAAAGAATGGCTGTGACAGAGATGCTGTGCAGTGTGCTCCAATGCCAAAAAAGTAAATGGCTTGTGAAACCTTGGGGACTTTTTAAACGTGGGAACAATAGAAGCAGCCTGAATGGTGGAGTCAAGCTCCCACAGAGCCAGGATTTTCTTTAGCTTTGGCCTTCAGCAGCTAAAGCTGGGTTCTTGAAGCTGGATGTGGAAGCCATTTTTCCTTCCTTTTCTGTAACAGCTAAAAGTTAGGGGTTCTCTTCCTGCTCTTCCTGCTGCTCAAATTGCATGTGAGATAATCTATTTTGTTGAATTTGCCTTTGCCAAAGGTGTGTTTATGAAATGTTACCATATTGGAACACTTATTGTTGAGTGGCTAAATAATCTATTATTTTGTTTCCTGTAGAGTTAAGTTGTCCAATTTCTTCTTTCTTTTGTTGTATGTTAACTCTCATGTATGAATAATGTGTGTTTTGCTTTAAATCTGAAAGTTTGCCCAATCAAATTACATCCAGATGCAACACCTCACACTTGCCTTCAAAATAAGAAAATAAAATAGGGTCTAGGCTATCTTCTTAATATATTTAGAGGGTGCTTGGTCTGGTCCATGACAACATCCACTCATTCTACCATATAAATTCTACTAGTTACATCTTCCAAACATTCTAGTAGATATATCAGGTATAATTTCCCTTTCGTAAACAAAAGAACATAATAGAACACAAGGACTAGGAGAAGGAATAGGCCATTTGGCCTTTCGAGCCTGTTCCACCACTCAATAAGATCATGGCTAGTCTTTTCATGGACTCAGCCCCACTTAACCACGCTCTCACCATATCCCTTAATTCCTTTATTTTTCAAAGAAATAATCTATCTTAGCTTTAAAAATGATTACTGAAGTCGTGTCAATTACTTTCCTGGGCAAGGAATTCCATAGGTTAACAACCCTCTGGGTGAAGAAGTTCCTTCTCAGTTCAGTTCTAAACCTGCTTCCTCTAAGCTCGAGGCCAAGCCCTCGTGTTCTAGTCTCACCTACCAGTGGAAACATCTTATCTATTTCTATTTTATTGAGTCTCTTCATAAGTTTATATGTTACGATAAGATCCCCCTCATTCTTCTGAATTCCAAAGAATATAACTCAGATCTATTCAGTCTCTCCTCATAAGCCAACCCCCTGAACTCTGGAACTAACATAGTGAACCTCCTCTGCACCCCGTCCTGTGCCGATACATCCTTTCTCAAGTAAGGAGACCAAATCTGCAACCCATGCTGATGGCCTTGTGGTATTATCACTGGACTGTTAATCCAGAAACTCAGATAATGGTTCAAATCTCATCATAGCAAATGATGGAATTTGAATTCAATTAAAAATCTGGAATTAAGAGTCTAATGATCACCATTAAACTGCTGCCAGTTGTCAGAAAGACCCATCTGGTTCACTAAGGAAACTGCAATCCTTACTTGGTCCGGCCTATGTGTGACTCCAGACCCACAACAATGTGGTTGATTTTTAATTGGTCTCTGGATAAGTGGGGATGGACAATAAGTGCCTCACTTTAGTTCAGGGGGATGTGCAATGGTCACAGGGGGTAGCCTTTGTCTCCCACTAACCACCTTGTAAGGCCCCTGGATCCTCAGAGCAGGTACACTCGGCTGCTCCAGGGTGTAGGGGTAGTGGGTACACACCTCCAGGAGGTGACGATGGTAATCATAGACCACCTGAACATTGATGGAATGGAACTCCCTTCCTGGGGATGAACTCGGCAGCATTGTGGAATGGCCCTCTCTCTGTGCCACAGGTGGACAGTCAATGCCACCCTGCCCCTGGGGGAAACCAGCTCGGTTCCTGAATCCTCCTGTCCACGCTGCAGCACTGACCCTGTTATGGGAGATTGAGATGACCCGGTGTGATCTCACACAGGGGGGCACTGGGCACTGTCCTGCTGCATTTCTGCGGCACCACCCTGAGAGATCCCACACGGGCCACCCATCATGCTCATGAAGGTGCCTCTCTCAGGGATGTTCTGAGGAATTGTCATATTCACAGTCTCCAGGAGAGGATGCCTCCCACACCTACAGCCCTCAGATCATCTTCCACCTAGAAACCCTCCAACCACAAGGGATGAACTCAGATTTCTCCAGTTTCCTCATTTCCCCTCCCCCCACCTTGTCTCAGTCCCAACCCTCGAACTCAGCACCACCTTCCTAACCTGCAATCTTCTTCCTGACCTCTCCGCCCCCACTCCCACTCTGGCCTATCACCCTTACCTTGACCTCCTTCCACCTATCGCATTTCCAACGCCCCTCCCCCAAGTCCCTCCTCCCTACCTTTTATCTTAGCCTGCTGGACACACTTTCCTCATTCCTGAAGAAGGGCTCATGCCCGAAACGTCGATTCTCCTGCTCCTTGGATGCTGCCTGACCTGCTGCGCTTTCCCAGCAACACATTTTCAGCTCTGATCTCCAGCATCTGCATTCCTCACTTTCTCCTCTGAGCTAGAAAACTCTGGGTCTCCAATAGACAGCACGCATCCTGAGGGGTCCTGCAGCTGTGACCTCTTCCTCAGCTGGGAGCTCTTCACCCTCTGTGGGATCTGGTCTTTGTTATTGGTTCTGGTCCTCCTGCATCCACCTTCACTTTATTATGGAGGCAGTCACAGTGACCCACCAGCAGCTGGGGCTGGGACTCTCAGTGAAAAAGCCCTAAAATGGTCATGGGAGCATATGCTACAGGTGAGGGCTAAGCATACTCCTTCACATAGTGTGACAGTCTGTACCCAGATACCGTGGGCCACATTTCCAAGATAGCGATGGAGTAGGGTGCTTCAGACAGAGTACGGCCACTTTGTCTACTTCTTCTTCCTTTTCTCTTTTGTTTCTTTTTTCTGACTTCTTTCTTCTTGACAATGCCCTGAACTCTTGGCCTCAGTGTGAACTTGGACTCCTGCCTCAGCATGGATTCGAACCCTGACCTCAGTGCAGGCTTGGGCTGTCAGCCTCAGCGCTGACCCAGCAAGGCATCCTCTTGGCCCAGTATGGCTTCCTTTCGCCCTGGCATGGTGGTCTCCCGGCCCGGTGTGGTGGTCTCCCGGCCCGGCCTGGCTTGGTGGTTTCCCGGCCCGGTGTGGTGGTTTCCCGGCCCGGTGTGGTGGTTTCCCGGCCCGGTGTGGTGGTTTCCCGGCCTGGTGTGGTGGTCTCCCGGCCCGGTGTGGTGGTTTTCCGGCCCGGTGTGGTGGTTTCCCGGCCTGGTGTGGTGGTCTCCCGGCCCGGTGTGGTGGTTTCCCGGCCCGGTGTGGTGGTTTCCTAGCCCGATGTGGTGGTCTCCCGGCCCGATGTGGTGGTCTCCCGGCCCGGTGCGGTGGTCTCCCGGTCTGGTGTAGTGGTTTCCTAGCCCGGTATTGTAGTCTCCCGGCCCGGCGTGCTGGTCTCCTGGCCTGGTGTGGTGGTTTCCCGGCCCGGTGTGGTGGTCTCCCGGCCTGGTGTGGTGGTTTCCTGGCCCGATGTGGTGGTCTCCTGGCCCGGTGTGGTGGTCTCCTGGCCCGGTGTGGTGGTCTCCTGGCCCGGTGTGGTGGTCTCCTGGCCCGGTGTGGTGGTTTCCTGGCCCGGTGTGGTGGTCTCCTGGCCCGGTGTGGTGGTCTCCTGGCCCGGTGTGGTGGTCTCCTGGCCCGATGTGGTGGTCTCCCGGCCCGGTGTGGTGGTCTCCTGGCCCGGTGTGGTGGTCTCCTGGCCCGATGTGGTGGTCTCCTGGCCCGATGTGGTGGTCTCCTGGCCCGGTGTGGTGGTCTCCCGGCCCGGTGTGGTGGTTTTCCGGCCCGGTGTGGTGGTTTCCCGGCCCGGTGTGGTGGTCTCCCGGCCCGGTGTGGTGGTTTCCTGGCCCGATGTGGTGGTCTCCCGGCCCGGTGTGGTGGTTTCCCGGCCCGGTGTGGTGGTCTCTCAACAGCTTGACATGGCAATCTCTCAGCCTGGCATGCCCTCAGAGTGGATTTCCAGCCTCAAGGTGATTCAAGGCCGGGCCCTGCCGAGAGGCAAGGTGCCAGTGTGGACTGGGTTTGGAAGGACTGTTATTCTGAACTTTTTATTTCTTTCTTTTTCTAATTTCGTTTCCTAGGCACTTGTACTGAAGAATCTGTACCTAAGTATTTTGTACCTAAATGTTGGATTATAAAGTTTTCACTGTACTTATTTGAGTAAATGTGACAGTAAAGCTAATTCACTCAGTTACAGCATCTGCAGCAAGTTGGAAAAGGGATCATGCCATTTCCCTTCCTTGTATTTGTTAAGGGTCATATTTAATGCAGAGACTTTAAACACTGATCAACAGTCCATCTTCATGAATCGTTGGAATTCAGAACGAGGCTTCATTCTTTTCAAATTTTTAGACACAATGAACTCAGAATTTGTTATCATTGTAGAAATGAAACTTTGATTATTTTTCATTCAGCCGATATGTATGATGTTAAAAAGGTTGCTAAAGAAAGCTTTAGACTGTTATCTTTTTCCTCCCATCTGGCAATAAAACCTGGCATGTACATTATTCAGCCTACTCCTAAAATAAAACTGTGTTTTAAGCATATAGATTTCTTTTATTGACTGGATTCGCAGATCCAATCTTTTCTAAAGCTAGTTCCTCCTGTTGTCATCAAAAAGTCTCTGCCAAAAATATGAGTGCATTGATATGATCACAGATGCTTAATATAATAGGTTTAAACAATAGAAAGGCATGAAAATGAATTCAGTGATTTATCAGGATAAAGAGACTTCTTGAATCATTGGTTTTGCAGAACCTCCTGCTAAGGCCAATTGCTGGTACAGCAGAAGTAAACTATTGTATGCAACAATAGCTTAAGTATTTTTGTCAGTGTTATTGCACATTTTATGGCGTCTCTTTCCAAAATATTAAACATGGTGTGATGTCAAATCATCAGAGCAATTACCTTGTCATGGAACAACTAACGTAAATGTCTCATTGCTGTTGCTGTCATGCTCAGTTAATTACCTATCTTACTCATCCTCAGAGGGATCCAGTAAATGCTGGATGTATGAATTAACTGCCACAACAGAAATAGATTGGCATTCATATAGTGCCCATCATAGTGCTAAAGAAGTATGTAGTGATTGGAATGATATTAGCCAGATGGATCGCAACAAATAGGAGTTCCCTGATTGAGGTTTTAACATGTTCCCATCAGGGACTCCTGGCTGACAGATAAGAAAAGAAGTTTCGGGAGTTCTGCACGTTGTAGGAGCTGGCTCTGTGCTGGCTCAGTGTCACGTATGATGCATGTGAAGGTAACTTGGTGACAGCATATCGGCCTTTGTGGAGTTATTTCAGTCACAATGAGAGAAAACTTGACCTGGAAAGATTTACTTGCAACAGTTGTTTTCAGATTGGGGTAAGCATTTCTGACATCATGCCACCATTTGAGAAGCTTGACATTTTCAATCCTGCCATCAAAGACTGAGTCTAATATGTGGAGATGATGCATTATTTTTTACAGACAAATGACATTGGAGCAGATGAAAAACAATGAGGACTTAAAGATATAGCCTGTAGCGTCACTCAATATCAAAATGTCCTGGTTACTGTTTGATTATCCCTCACCCAACTACAGGGACAGCTCCAACAGAAGACTCTATACCAGGTTAAATCTGATCTTCCCAGACCTAGGGGGAATGGTGAAATGGAACACCAATGCCGATCACAAGACTCCTTTTAGCACAAGAGGCAGTTTACTTCAGGGCATGAGGTTTGGTGCTGAAATCACAGGAACAGCCCTGCATGGGTAAGAGGCATAGAATCATAGATTCTCTATAGTGTGGAAACAGGCCCTTTGGCCCAACAAATCCACATCAACCCTCCGAAGAGTAACCCACCCAGACCCATTCCTCTACCCTCTTATCCTATAATTACCCCTGACTAATGCACTTAACCTATCCATCCCTGAACACCATGGCCAATTCACCTAACCTGCACATCTTTGGATTTTGGGAGGAAATCGGAGCACCCGGAGGTAACCCACGCTGACACGGGGAGAACGTGCAAACTCCACACAGATAGTCCCCCGAGACTGGAACAGAACCCGGATTCCTTGTGCTGTGTGTCATCAGTGCTAACCACTGAGCCACCATGCTACCTTCAATGCCTGGTCAACGCAAGGTAAGGTCCCGTGACATACAAAGTTCGAGTAGCAAAGGCGGTCCTGAACAGGCGTGTGAACCACATGAAAGCTGCAGGCTCATAAACAGGGCAGGAGCAAACCATACCCAGCCCCTCAGAACATCTAGCAAGGCTATCAGAACCCATAGGTTTGCCCCCTCCGCCTATCATCAAAGAAACCTCTGAGGATGAGATAAACATGGCCAATGTTGCAGCCTCAATGCTGTTACCGCCTGAAGAACAAAATGAGTTTCCCAAGATGCTCTGGGTGCACGAGGTGGGCTGTGATTTGGTACACACTACCAATATCTGAGGCAGTGTTGGAGGAACCAGACCTGGTGCGAAAACATCCCAGGAGAAACTACAGGAAAAAGAATGGGCTTATGTCCCAGGACGTAGAGGGAGGGAGAAATGTAGTGATTGAAATGATGTCAGCCAGGTGAATCTCATTGAGCATGAAATCTCTGATTCTGGTTGTTAACCTGTCCAATCAGGGAGTCCTGGCTGATAGAGATAAACAGGAGGGGTTCTGCTTTGTCTCGGAGCTGGCTCTGAGGAAGATGGACTATGTCAGTGCTAAGCATGTGTAAATAAAGAGTAACTTGGTGACAGGATACTGGCCTTCATGGAGTTATGTCAAAGCATATTTAAAGTTCAGTTGTTGTTTTGATATAGGAAATGTGAATGCCAGTTTCAGCAAACAGCAATGTGCTAATCATTAGATTATCTGCTTTTGTGATGTTCATTCAGGCATAAAAGTTGACCAATGCCCCAAACATCGCCCTGTGTTCAAATGGGATTCAAATCTCTCACACTTTGTTGGAGAAGGCTGACTAATGTGGCTGATGTTGTTTGAAGATCCGATAAGTCAGAATGTATTATCAGGGCCACAGAGCAGAAATGGGCTGTAGATTGAACAGCTCAATCTGAATCCACATATCACTTGATTCTTGTTGTGTGCCACATTTTAAAATTGGCCAAAGAGTCCGCATGATGGAGCTCCAACCAAAGTTGGAGAATGAAGGTATAACTGTTATAACGTGAAGCCCGATTCATTGGGAAATCATTCCAAAGAAATAGACACAGCAATCATTATATCATTGGCTGTCAAAAGTAAAAATTAAAGTAGGCTATTTCAAATTCAATGTAACAGGAACAGCAACTTCAGTAGCTAATTCTCCAATTTTTATCATCATTGAAAGAGATTCTATACCAAGGGTCTTGACTTACATAAATTACCATTATCTGTTTATACCACAGAGCTCAATAGCTCAGGTGAACTTCCCAGGGAGGATGGCTGAGGACAGGAAATGTGTAATTAAAGGTAGGAACAGGATCTATGATACAATGGGCACTTGTGCATAGAATCAAGAAAACAAAAGGACTTTTTCTTTATCATGGCCTATTTTACAGTCATGTGACTTATTCTTTTTACATTGCTGAACAATTTTTGATGGTTGGATTTTCACTATTCAGTGAAAATGTTCATACAGCAATTTAACAAAATTTCCCTTATTGATAGGCCTATAATTTTTGTGTAAATTAAACATGCATATATAAATAATTAATGACTGCAAAATGCTAGTTTATAGAAGTATTGTTTACATCGTTTAATCAGAAAAAAAACACTGGAATGTTAACCATGGCATTTATTTTCAAACCACTTTATGTCCTAGCAGCTTCTTAACTCTACAACAGCAACTCATTAATAACAAATCACTTTACTAAAAACCAGCAAATTGTTTTGGAGTCACAATACTGTGTTTGCAGTTTCATTATAACACCATTATTTTGAATGGACCTGTTGATGGCAGGTTAATATCCCATGTACTTAATATGAATGCAAGATGCCATTGGCATTAGCATCAGATATGGTCTCAGATCTGTAGCAATGCTTTTTGGGGTAGTAACTATGCTTTCAGATTAATCAAGTTCTCATTTGGCGATATCAGTTAAGACCAGCCTTAACAAGAGTCAATAAAATGTAGTGCTGGAAAAAGCACAGCAGGTCAAGCAGCATCAAAGGAGCAGGGAGTTGACGTTTCAGGTCTGAACCTTTCATCAGGGCTGGGGAATAGGAAAGGGATTGAGAAATAAATGGAGGGATGGGGCTGGGGGAAAAGGTAGATGGGATGCCGTTAGATATGCAGAAAGGAGGTGATTGTGATTGGTCAGTGAGAAAGGTGGAATAGATTGGTGGGAAAGAAGATGGACAGGTTAGGTCAGGTCAAGAGGGTGGGACAGGGTGGAGAGGGAGGGCTGGACCCGGGATGAGGTGGGATGTGGAGGGATTTGAAAATTGGTGAATTCCATGTTAAGGCCATCTCAGCTTTCAAACCTCCCCACTCCCCACCTCATTCCAGGTCCAGCCCTCTCTCTCATTCCACCCACCCACCCCCAAATTTCCCCCACCGACTTGACTTAACCTGTCCATCTTCCTTCCCACCTATCCACTGCGCCATTCCCACTGACCAATCACAATCACCTCTTACCTGCATCCAACTATCGCCATCTCACCTACCTTTCCCGTGACCCCAGCCTCTCCCTCCATTTATTTCTCAGCCCCCTTTACCCTCCCCAGCCCTGATGAAAGTTTCCATTCTGAAACATCAACTTCCCTGCTTCTCTGATGCTGCTTCACCTGTTGTGCTTTCTCCAGCTCCATGCTTTATCGATTCCAACTTGCCAGTATCTGTAGTCCTCACTATCTCCAGCCTAAACAAGAGCCAGTTAGGCTCAAATTACAGGAAAATAGCTCCTTTGTAATTTTCAAATTAGTAAGTGTCATATTCAATGCAATTGAATTAATCCAAGTGTATTAAAACTTTAGTTCAGTGAGAAGCATACTTCAGTCAATGGACATGAGAGACAAAGGAAAAGTCTTATCAGGTTACAAATGGAACAGAAAAAAAATTATACTTATTAATCTTATGACTTTACAAATGGAACTGAAAATATTTTAACCTTATTTTGTACTCTGTAATGAAACTGGATTTGCCGAGTAGATGAACAAAGATTATTGACTTCTATTCTTCAGACTCTTTTCATTGGCAAAATGGACAAAAGTCACAGCCACTTTCTCACAGTTTGATTTTTAAAATTTGCTACAGATGGAGCCCGTTCAGTCCATCACTTCAGTCAATGGCACACCAGTGTGTTTTCTTTATAGCCTTTTAGTTTTATCCCATTTAAGTGTTTATCCTAATTTTTCTGAGAATATCTGCCATTAAATGCCTCTTTTACCATTTCAGGCAGTGTATTCCAAATCACAAAAACTTAATGTGTAAAAGGGTTTATTTCCATCTCATCCCAAGCCTTTTTATTAATTCCCTGAATCTCTTTGTGCTAGTCACTGACACATTTACAGGTAGAAATAGTTTCTCCTTGTCTAGTCTATGAAAAGCTTTGGTGATATTGAACACCCTTATCATTCTTTCCTTGACTGTCTCTTCTCTAAGCTTCTCCATGTGACAATTCCCAATGTTTTATCATTGAGAGAAAGCATATCATGTGCAGTAGGTCTTAAAACTGAAGGTTCATGATAGTAGAGGTTTTTTGCAAATGAGATAGGAACCAACAAAACATTAAGTGGAAAACAAAATACTTAATAGAAAATCAGGCACAAAATATGACTTTAGAACATAGAACATAAAACATAGAACATTACAGCGCAGTACAGGCCTTTCGGCCCTTGATGTTGTGCCAACCTGTCATACCAATCTGAAGTTCATCTAACTTACACTATTCCATCTACGTCCATATGCCTGTCCAATGACGACTTAAATGTACGTAAAGTTGGTGAATCTACTCCTGTTGCAGGCAAAGCATTCCATACCCTTACTACTCTCTGAGTAAAGAAACTACCTCTGACATCTGTCCTATATCTATCACCCCTCAATTTAAAGCTATGTCCCCTCGTGCTCGCCGGCACCATTTTTGGAAAAGGGCTCTCCCTGTCCACCCTATCTAACCCTCTGATTATCTTATATGTCTCTATTAAGTCACCTCTCAACCTTCTTCTCTAATGAAAACAACTTCAAGTCCCTCAGCCTTACCTCGTAAGACCTTCCTCCATACCAGGCAACATCCTAGTAAATCTCCTCTGCACCCTTTCCAAAGCTTCCACATCCTTCTTATAATGCGGTGACCAGAACTGTACACAATTCTCTAAGTGCAGCCGCACCAGAGTTTTGTACAGTTGTAGCATAGGTGGACTCATGATTCCAGAACTCGATCCCTCTGTTAATAAAAGCTAAAACACTGTATGCCTCAACAGTTTCCTCATTTCCCCTTCCCCCACCTCATCCTAGCTTCTAACCTCCAGCAACTCGATCTCCTGACCAGTCCGGACTTGTCCGACCTGCCCAGCTCCTTTTCCACCTATCCACTCCACCCTCTCCTCCCTGACCTATCACCTTCATCTCCTTCCCCACTGACCTATTGTACTCTATGCCACTCTCTCCCCACCCCCACCCTCCTCTATCTTATCTCTCCACGCTTCAGGCTCTCTGCCTTTATTCCTGATGAAGGGCTTTTGCCCGAAACGTCGATTTTGCCTGTCTTCGGATGCTGCCTGAATTGCTGTGCTCTTCCAGCACCACTGATCCAGAATCTGGTTTCCAGCATCTGCAGTCATTGTTTTTACCTTCTTAACAACCCTGTCAACCCGTGGCAACTTTCAAGGATCTGTGTACCTGGACACTGAGATCTCTCTGCTCATCTACACTACCAAGAATATCACCATTGGTCCAGTACTTTGCATTCTAGTTACTCCGACCAAAATGAATCACCTCACACTGGTCAGCATTAAACTCCATTTGTCACCTCCCAGCCCAGCTCTGTAGCTTATCTATGTCTCTCTGCAACCTACTACATCCTTCATCACTATCCACAACTGCACCGACCTTAGTGTCATCTGCAAATTTACTAACCCACCCTTCTACGCCCTTATCCAGGTCGCTTATAAAAATGACGAACAGCAGTGGATCCAACACCGACTCTTGAGGTTCACCACTGGTAACGGGACTCCAGGACGAACATTTCCCATCAACCACTACCCTCTGTCTTCTTTCAGCAAGCCAATTACTGATCCAAACTGCTATATCTCCCACAATCCCATTCCTCCGCATTTTGTACAATAGCCTTCTGTGGAACCTTATCGAATGCCTTGCTGAAATCCATATACACCACATCAACCAGTTTACTCTCATCTACCTGTTTGGTCACCTTCTCAAAGAACTCAATAAGGTTTGTGAGGCATGACCTACCCTTCACAAAACCGTGCTGACCATCCCTAATCAAATTATTCTTTTCTAGATGATTATGAATCCTATCTCTTATAACCTTTTCCAACACTTTACCAACAACTGAAGTAAGGCTCACTGGTCTATAATTACCAGGATTGTCTCTACTCCCCTTCTTGAACAGGGGAACCACATTTGCTATCCTCCAGTCCTCTGGCACTTTTAAAGATCAATGCCAAAGGCTCGGCAGTCTCCTTCCTGGCTTCCCAGAGGATCCTAGGACAAATCCCCTCCGGCACAGGGGACTTACCTATTTTCACACTCTGTAGGATTTCTAATACCTCCTCCTTGTGAACCTCAACCACACCTAGTCTAGTAGCCGGTATCTCAATAATCTCCTCGGCAACATTGTCGTTTTCTGGAGTGAATACTGTTGAAAAGTATTCATTTAGTGCACTTTAAGCCTTTTTCAACATAGAAATTTCTATAATAAAACAAAAAAAAACTGGATTCTGGCGATCTGAAATAAACAAAAACAAATTGCTGGAGAATCTCAACAGGTCTAGCAGCCTGTGTAGAGAGAGTTAATGTTTCGAATCCAGTGGTCCTTCTTCAGATCAGAAATGGACATTTCCATACAGTGTGATGAGGATCGGTCAAATCTTTGTAATGGCATTGCAGGACTATTAAGCTTACTCATCTCAATAAATGATGCTGGAAATCAAACAAAAAACTGAAGGAGTTTCTTTGCAACTGGACAATGATGATCAAAGTAGAAGAACTTCTCATTGAGATAATGTACTGCTGTTTCATTTATGAATTAATTCATTTCTCATTTTAGCAAATATGGTCAAAATAAGATGGAGATTATTCTCTTCCAGCAACACATTCCACACCCCACATGCAGCCTGTCTTGCACATTACATTAAAGGTTATTAATAAATAGCAATAGAAATAAGGAAGAGTATCTCAAATGCAGGAGAGAGGCGAAGGTTGGAAAAGGAAAGCTAAGGGGAGAAATGAGGGAAGGATAGAAAGCAGGAGGCTGGAAGAACAGAACAAGCCAGGCAGCATCAGGAGGTGGAGAAATCAATATTTTGGGTAACCCTTCTTCAGGACTTTAGGAAATAGTAAAATGTTCTTCAACCGTATTAACTAAAAGATGAGGGAAGGATAGAGTGGAGTCCATAAGGAACATGCAGGGTAAGCTGCTCACTGAAGAAAAAGGATATGGCAGAGGTACAAAATGAATATTTTGTTTCTGTCTTTACAAAATTAGAAGAAAGTGCTAATGACTAGTTGAAAATGTGGGTGTGAGCAACTGAGCAGTATATTGATAGATACTGACAGGTAGAGAAGTCACCAGGTCCGATAGGATGCATCCTAGATTGCTGACAGAGTCAAGGGAGTAAATTGTTGAGTCACTGACATAAATTTTCCAGCGTTCTCTGATGACAGGATGGGAGGCCTGTGGAAATGGAGTCATGGAGTCAAAGAGATGTACAGCATGGAAACAGATATTTCAGTCCAACTTGTCCATGCCGACCAGATATCCCAACTCAAACTAGTCCCACTTGCCAGCACCTGGTCCATAACCCTCCAAACCCTTCCTATTCATATACCCATCCAGATGCCTTTAAATGTTGCAATTGTACTAGCCCCCATACCATTTCCTCTGGCAGCTCATTCCATATATGTACCACCCTCTGTGTGAAAATGTTGCCCCTTAGGTCTCTTTTATGTCTTTCCCCTCTTACCCTAAACCTATGCCCTCTAGTTCTGGACTCCCCCACCCCAGGGAAAAGACTTTGTCTATTTATCCTACATGCCCCTCATGATTTAAAAAACCTCTATAAGTTCACTCCTCAGCCTCCAATGCTCCACGCTGTTCAGCCTCTCCCTATAGCTCAAATCCTCCAACCCTGGTAACATCCTTGTATGTCTTTTCTGAACCCTTTCAAGTTTCACAACATCCTTTCGATAGGAAGGAGACCAGAATTGCATGCAATACTCCAAAAGTGACCTAACCAATGTCATGTACAGCCACAACATGACCTCCCAACTCCTGTAGGAGAAAGTGAAGACTGCAGATCCTGGAGTAACAGAGTTGAAAAGTGTGGTGCTGGAAAAGCGCAGCAGGCCAGGCAGCATTCGAGGAGCAGAAGAATCAATGTTTCGGGCATAAGCCCTCCCTGAAGAAGGGCTTATGCCCAAAACGTTGATTCTCCTGCTCCTCGGATGCTGCCTGGCCTGCTGCGCTTTTCCAGCACCATATTTTTCAACTCCCAACTCCTGTACTCAATACTCTGACGAATAAAGGAAAGCATACCAAATGGCTTCTTCACTATCCTATCTACCTGCGACTCTACTTTCAAGGAGCTATGAATCTGCACTACCAGGTCTCTTTGTTCAGCACACTCCCGAGGATGCTACCATTAACTGTATCAGACCTGCTAAGCTTTGCTTTCCCAAAATACAACAACTCACATTTATCTAAATTAACCTCCATCTACCACTCCTCAGCCCATTGGCCCATCTGATCAAGATCCCATTGCAATCTGAGGTAACCTTCTTTGTTGTCCACCACACCTCCAATTTTGCTGTCATCTGAAAACTTACTAACTATATCTCTTATGCTCACATCCAAATCATTTATATAAATGATGAAAAGTAATGCACCCAGAACCGATTCTTGTGGCACTCCACTGGTCACAGACCTGCAGTCTGTAAAACAACCCTCCACCATCACCCTCTGTCTTCTACCTTTGAGCCAGTTCTGTATCCAAATGGCTAGATTTCCCTGTTCCTTGAGTTCTAATCTTGTTAACCAGTGTCCCCTGGGTAATCTTGTCAAATGCCTTACTGAAGTCCATATAGATCACGTCTACCACTGCCCTCACTGCCCTCATGAATCCTCTTTGTTTCTTCTTCAAAAAGATCAATCAAGTTCATGAGACATGATTTCCCACACACAAAGCCATGTTGACTATCCCTAATCAGTCCTTGCCTTTTCAAATACATGTACATCAATCCCTCAGGATTCCTTCCAACAACTTGATCACCATCGATGTCAAACTCACCGGTCTTTAGTTCCCTGGTTTGTCCTTACCACCTTTCTGAAATAGTGACATGACATTAGCCAACCTCCAGTCTTCTGGCACCTCACCTGTGACTATCAATGATACAAATATCTTAGCAAGAGGCCCAGCAATCACTTCCCTAGCTTTCCACAGAGTTCTAGGGTACACCTGACCAGGTCCTGGGGATTTATCCACTTTTATGCGTTTCAAGACATCCAGCACTTCTTCCTCTGTAATATGGACATTTTGCAAGATGTCACCACCTATTTCCTTACATACTGTATCTTCCATGTCCTTCTCCACTGTAAACACTGATGCAAAATACTTGTTTAGTATCTCCCCCATCTCCATCAGCTCCACACGTAGGCCGTCTTGCTGATCTTTGAGGGGCCCTATTCTCTCCCTAGTTACCCTTTTGTCCTTTATGTATTTGTAAAAACTCTTTGAATTTTCCTTAACCCTATTTGGCAAAGCTATCTCATGTCCCCTTTTTGCCCTCCTGATTTCCCTCTTAAGTATACTTCAACTGCCTGTATACTCTTCGAATGATTCACTCGACCTATCCTGTCTATACCTGACATATGTTTCCTTCTTTTTCTTAAACAAAACCTCAATTTCTCTAGTCATCCAGTATTCCTACACTTACCAGCCTTTCCTTTCACCCTAACAGGAATATACTGTCTCGGGACTCTTGCTATCTCTTTTCTGAAGGCTTCCCATTGCCTGCAAACATCTGCCCACGTACAGCTTTGAAATTTCTTGCCTAATACCTTCAAAATTGGCTTTCCTCCAATTTAGAACTTCAACTTTTAGACTTGGTCTATCTTTTTTCATCACTATTTTAAAACTAACAGAATTATGGTCGCTGGCCCCAAAGTGCCTCCCCACTGACAACTCAGTCACCTGCCCTACTTTATTTCCCAAGAGTAGGTCAGGCTTTTCTCTAGGAAGTACATCCATATACTGAATCAGAAAATTTTCTTGTACACACTTAACAAATTCCTTTCGATTCCTTAACACTATGGCAGTCCCAGTCTATGTTTGGAAAGTTAAAATGTCCTATCATAACCAGATCTCCTTACTAATGTGTTTCTCAATTTCCCTCTGACTATTGGGGGATCTATAATAAAATCCCAATAAGGTGATCATCCCTTTCTTATTTATCAGTTCCACCCAAATAGCTTCCCTGGATGTATTTCCAGGAATATCCTCCCTCAGCATAGCTGGAATGCTATCCCTAATCAAAAATGCCATTCCCCCTCCTCTGTTGCCTCCCTCCCTGTTCCTCGTGCAGCATTTCTATCCTGGAACATTAAGCTGCCAGTCCTGTCCATCCATGAGCCATGTTTCTGTAATTGTTATGATATCCCAGTCCAATGTTCCTAACCATGCCCTGAGTTCATCTGCCTTCCCTGTTAGGCCTCTTGCATTGAAATAAATGCAGTTTAATTTATCAGTCCTACCTTGTTTTCTGCTTTGTCCCTGCCTGCCCTGACTGTTTGACTCGCCTTTGTCCTCAACTGTACCAGTCTCAGATTGATCTCTTTCCTCACTATCTCCCTGGGTCCCACCCCACCACCTTACTAGTTTAAATCCTCCCAAGCAGACTCTAGCCAATCTCCCTGCCAGTATATTTATCCCCTTCCAATTTAGGTGCAATCCGTCCTTCTTGTACAGGTCACTTCTACCCCAAAAGAGATTCCAATGATCCAAAAATGCGAATCCTTCTCCCATACACCAGCTCCTCAGCCATGCGTTCATCTGCTCTAATCTCCTATTCCTGCCCTCACTAGCTCGTAGCAATGGGAGTAATCCAGATAATGCAACTCTCAAGGACCTCCTTTTTAAATTTCTGCCTAACTCCCTGTAATCTCCCTTTAGAATCTTAACCCTATCCCTTCCTATGTTGTTGGTTCCAATGTGGACAATGACCTCTTGCTGGCCCCTCTCCCCCATGAGAACATTCTGCACCGTATCTGAGACATCCTTGATCCTAGCACCAGGGAAGCAACACACCATCTGATATTTTGCTGCTGGCCACGGAAATGTGTCTGTAGCTCGGACTAGAAAATCACCTAACACAATTGATCTCTTGGAACCTGATGTATCCCTTATTGCATTAGAGCCAGTCTCAATACCAGAAACTTGGCTGTTCATGCTACATTCCCTGAGAATGTATCACCACCTACATTTTCCAAAACAACATACTTGTTTGAAATGGGGGATAGCCACAGAAGACTCCTGCACTACCTGCCTAACTCTCTTACCTTTCCTGGAGTTAATCCATCTATGTGACTGTATCTGCAACTTTTCTCTCTTCCTATAACTGCCATCTATCACCCTCCCTTGCTCTTGTAAATTCCTTATTGCCTCCAACCCATACTTCTGATCTGAGACGATTTGAAACCAACAGCATTTACTGAAGATATAATCCTCAGTAATATGTAAACTCTTCTTAAACTCCCACATCTGACAAGAAGAGCACATCACTCTACAAAGGGCCATTTTGCTTCTTCCAATCTGCAGAGCCAGAAAATAGCCCTGTCTTATTCCTCTACAAAGCACTGCTCCAGGCTACCTTAATATTTATGGCTTAAATTTTTCAGTTTAATCAAGAACATGTCTCAATAAAACATATAATCAAGAAAGAACCCACTCTACTCACTACTGCAAATTTACAGCAAGGTTATACTTAAAAATATTCACTTATCTGTTTCTGTGCTGTGACCCCTCCTGAACAGGTTCCTCCAAGATCAGTTGTGAATTGTGGAAATTTTCCTAGACGCACTCCTATGTCCAGCGATACATGAATTCAACAGCAAAGGCAGTAACTGCGCAAGTTCACCGCTGTACCAGTTAGCAGAGTGGGTTTTTTTCTCTCCCTCCTGCACCAACCTGACCACGTGATGCCTTTGTCTGTTCCTCTCCCTTTTAAAAGTGCCATTGTTTTGACTTTTTTTTCTCTAAAGTTCCAAAACAATGCAGCAGCATATAAAACAGTAATGCTGCTCCTGGGATTCGAGGAAATCACCTCCAAAACCTAAATTACCTCAAAAAAGGAGCAACCTGTTCCAGCTGGAAATTTTTTCCATTCTCCATGATTGCAAATGTGACACTACTGTTTAAGAAGGGGACAAAGGATAACTCAAGAAACTATATACCTGTCAGCTTGGTGTCAATAGTGGGAAAACTGATGGAAGCCATAATATGGGATAAGGTAAATATACACAACAAAAAAATAAATTAATACTGGACAGTCAACATGGTTTTGTCAAGGCCAGGTCATGTCTGACAAACTTGTTATTTGACAAGGTAACGCAGGCAGTGGATGAGGGTAGGGCTGTCAATGTTATATGTTGGCACTTTCAGAAAGCATTTGATACAGTGCCACATGGCAGGTTGGTTCACAACTTAGAAATGTTTGGGATTGAAGGATACTTGCCAGCAAAGATTATAAATTGGCTAAAAGATAGGAAGCAGTGGGTAGGCATAGGTGGTCATTTCTCAGATTGGAGACAACATTTGGAGAATTTCACCTGTACCTCCCCTGCTCTGGTCTATTGCATACACAGCAACTAATGTGACCTACTCTACATCGGAGAAACCGAACATAGGCTGGTGACTGCTTTGCGGAACAACTCTGGTCCATGTGCAGGCATGACCCTGAACTTCCCAGAGTGAGTCATTTTAACACAGTGTCCTGCTCAAATGCCTACATGTAGCTACCTGATGAAGGAGTAGGGTTCTGAAAGCTTCTACTTCCAAATAAACCTGTTGGACAATAATCTGGCGCTGTGTGATTTTTAACTTTGTCCATCCCAGTCCAACACTGGCACCTCCACATCTTCAGACTAGGCACTTTACAACCTTCTGGACTTAATATTGAGTTCAACACTTTCAGATTGTGAACTCACTCCCATTTCTCCCCTTTATCTTAGCTTTACCTAGAACATAGAACATAGAACATAGAACATAGAAGAATACAGCGCAGTACAGGCCCTTTGGCCCTCGATGTTGCGCCGATCCAAGCCCACCTAACCTATACTAACCCACTATCCTCCATATACCTATCCAATGCCCGCTTAAATGCCCATAAAGAGGGAGAGTCCACCACTGCTACTGGCAGGGCATTCCATGAACTTACGACTCGCTGAGTGAAGAACCTACCCCTAACTTCAGTCCTATATCTACCCCCCCTTAATTTAAAGCTATGCCCCCTTGTAATACCCGACTCCATACGCGGGAAAAGGTTCACACTGTCAACCCTATCTAACCCCCTAATCATCTTGTACACCTCAATCAAGTCACCCCTAAACCTTCTTTTCTCTAATGAAAACAGCCCCAAGTGTCTCAGTCTTTCCTCATACGATCTTCCTTCCATACCAGGCAACATCCTGGTAAACCTCCTCTGCACCCGTTCCAGTGCCTCCACATCCTTCCTATAGTATGGCGACCAAAACTGCACACAATATTCCAGATGCGGCCGCACCAGAGTCTTATACAACTGCATCATGACCTCAGGACTCCGGAACTCAATTCCTCTACCAATAAAAGCCAGTACGCCATATGCCTTCCTCACTGCACTATTTACCTGGGTGGCAACTTTCAGAGATCTGTGTACATGGACACCAAGATCCCTCTGCTCATCCAAACTACCAAGTATCCGACCATTAGCCCAGTACCCCATCTTTTTGTTATTCTTCCCAAAGTGAATCACCTCACACTTAGCTACATTGAATTCCATTTGCCACCTTTCTGCCCAGCTCTGCAGCTTCTCTATATCCTGCTGTAACCTGCCACATCCTTCCTCACTGTCAACAACTCCTCCGACTTTCGTATCATAATTGCATTCTCTATTACCATGTCCTCTTTCCCTCCTCCCCAACCCAGTGGGACTGTCTGTCCTTTCCAGTCTGGTAGTTAGACACACCATTGTTCTGTCATTCTCACATTCAGATCACTTAATTTGACCTATTAGCTCCCTCCCACCCCTCCTCCCCCTCCCCCAGCCCCTGCACTGCATTGTATAAATAGAACATAGAAAGGTACAGCACAGAACATGGTGGCTCAGTGGTTAGCACTGCTGCCTCAGAGCGCCAGGGACCTGGGTTTGATTCCTGCCTCGGGTGACTGTCTGTGTGGAGTTTGCACATTCTCCCAGTGTCGGCGTGGGTTTCCCCCGGGTGCTCCGGTTTCCTCCCACAGTCCAAAGATGTGCAGGTCAGGTGAATTGGCCATGCTAAATTGTCCATAATGTTAGGTGCATTAACCGGGGTAAACATAGGATAGGTGAATGGGTGTGGGTGGATTACTCTTCGGAGGGTCGGTTTGGACATGTTGGGCCAAAGGGTTTGTTTCCACACTGTAGGGGAATCTAATCTAAACAGGCCCTTTGGCCCACGATGTTGTGCCAAGGGTTAATCCTAATGTAAAATAAAATAACTTAACCTACGCATCCCTCAACTCACTGCTGTCCATGTGCATGTCCAGCAGTCGCTTAAATATCCCTAATGACTCTGCTTCCATGACCACCGCTGCCAATGCATTCCATGCATTCACAACTCTCTGCGTAAAGAACCTACCTCTGACATCTCCTCTATACCTTTCTCCTAATTTCTTAGAACCTCTCCTCCCAGTCAATCCTGCCCCGGGGAAAAGTCTCTGGCTATTGACTCTATCTAACCCTCTCATTACCTTGTATACCTCAATCAGGTCACCTCTCTTCCTCCTTCTCTCCAGAGAGAAAAGTCCAAGCTTAGTCAACCTCTCTTCATTAGGCAAGCCCTTCAATCCAGGCAGCATCCTGGTAAACCTTCTTTGCACCCTCTCCAAAGCCTCTGTATCTGTCCTATAGTAGGGCGACCAGAACTGGATACAACATTCCAAGTGTGGTCTCACCAGGGACTTGTAGAGCTGTAGCAAAACCTCACGGCTCTTAAAGTCAATTCCCCTGTTAATGAAAGGTAAAACACCATATACTTTCTTAACAACCTTATCCACTTGGGTGGCAACTTTGAGGGATCTATGTACTTGCACACCAAAATCCCTCTGTTCCTCCACACTGCCAAGAATCCTGTCTTTAATCTTATATTCAGCATTCGAGTTTGACCTTACAAAATGCATCATTTCGTATTTATCCAAGTTGAAGTCCATCTGCCATTTCTCAGTCCAGTTCTGCATCCTATCTGTGTCACACTGCAGCCTGCAATAGCCCTCGATACTATCAACAGCACCTCCAACCTTTGTGTCATCTACAAATTTACTAACCCACCCCTTAACCTCCTCATCTAAGTCATTTATAAAAACTACAAAGAGCCGAGGCCCAAGAACAGAGCCCTGCAGGACCCCACATAACACTGACCTCCAGGCAGAATACTTTCTATCTACAACCACTCTCTGCCTTCTGTCTGCCAGCCAATTCTAAATCCTGATAGCCAAATCTCCCTGTATCCCATACTTCCTCACTTTATGAATGTGCCTACCATGGGGAATCTTAGCAAATGCCTTGCTGAAGTCCATATACACCATGTCCACTGCTCGACATTCGTCAACCTGTCTTGTCACCTCCTCAAAGAACTCAATAAGGTTCGTGAGGCATGACCTGCCCCTCACAAAGCCATGCTGACTGCCTTTAATCATGCTATGATTTGCCAAATAGTCATTAATCCTATCTCTCAGAATTCTTTCCAAAACTTTGCTGGCCACAGACTTAAGACTGACTGGTCTGTAATTACCAGGGATTTTACTACTCCCCTTCTTGAAAAGTGGATCAACATTTACTTCCTTCCAATCCTCCGGTACGGCTCACGTGGAGAGTGAGGAGGCAAAGATCTTCGCTAGTGGCTTAGCAACCTCCTTTCTCACTTCCTGGAGCAGCCGAGGATAAATCTGGTCTGGCCCTGGGGACTTATCAATCTTAATGTTTACCAAAATTTCCAGCACATCAACTTCATCAATTTTGATCTGTTCAAGCCTGTATCCCAGCTCCTCTAAGTTCTCTTCACAGCAAGGTCCCTTACCTTAGTGAAAACTAAAGCAAAAAAACTCATTTAGGGCTTCCCCTATCTGCTCAGACTCCACACATAAGTTCCCTATGCTATCCCTGATCGGCCCTAGCTTCTCCGTGATCATTCTCTCCCCCTCCAGACTTCGTACTAGCTCTGATGAAGAGTCATCAAGACTCAAAACGTTAGCTTGCTCTCTCTCCATGACCCACTGCCTGACCCGCTGTGATTTCCACCATTTTTTATTTTCATACAGATTCCTGTACCTGCAGTAATTTGCTCCTACTTTAAGTTAATTCTGTCAGTTTGACTGTTGGGATCTTGGAGATGGTATAAAAACGATCACAGATCAGAACTCATGGTGTTAGGGGCAAGACACTGACATGGATAGAGAATTGTCTGACCGGCAGAAGGCAGTGACTATGGAATTCTCTGTAGCAGTCTGTGTTATATTCATGTCGTACATTAATCATTATGAAGAAGGAACTGAGGGCATTGTTGCTAAATTTGCAGATGTGCAGATTGGTGGAGGGGCAGGTCCTGTTGAGGAGGTAGGGAGGCTGCAGAAAGACTTGGTCAGATGAGGAGTGTGGGCACATGTAATGAATTGTGGGAAAGTATGAGGTTGTGCACATTTTCTAATTGGGGGAAAGCTACAGAAATCTGAAACACAAAGGGATATAAGAATCCTTATTTGAGATTCTCTTAAAGTTAATATGCAGGGACAGTTGGCGGTTAGGAAGGCAAATGCAATGTGAGCATTTATTTTGATGGGGCTAGAGTATAACAGCACGGTTATATTGTTGAGGCTGTATAAGGTCTAGTCAGACCACGTTTGGAATATTGTAAGCTGATTTGGGCCCTGTGCCGAAGGAAGAATATACTGGCCTTGAATGGGATCCAGAATAGGTTTACAAGAATGATCCTTGGGGTGAGGAGCTTGTCACATGAGGAATAGTTGAGGCTCTGTACTCAGTGAAGTTTAGAAGGATATGGGGACGATCTGATTGAAACGGAGAGGCCTGGATAAAGTGGAAATGGAGAAGATGTTTTCTATAGTTGAAGAGACTAGGACCCGAGGACATAGTCTCATGGTGAAGGGACAAATCTTTAGAACAGAGATGAGGAGGAATTTCTTCAGTCAGAGAGTTATGAATCTGTGGAACTCATTGCTACAGAAGGCGAAGGAGTCCAAGTCATTAAGTGTATTTAAGACAGAAATAGA
Source organism: Chiloscyllium plagiosum (assembly GCF_037043375.1). NCBI lineage: Eukaryota > Metazoa > Chordata > Chondrichthyes > Orectolobiformes > Hemiscylliidae > Chiloscyllium > Chiloscyllium plagiosum. The sequence goes on from NW_028270160.1 coordinate 76,923, forward strand.
TAGCTCCTTGATAGATTAGATTTGGGCGGCATGGTGGCAAAGTGGTTAGCACTGCTGCCTCGCAGCGCCAGAGACCTGGGTTCAATTCCCGCCTCAGGTGACTGACTGTGTGGAGTTTGCACGTTCTCCCCGTGTCTGCGTGGGTTTCCTCCAGGTGCTCCGGTTTCCTCCCACTGTCCAAAAATGTGCAGGTTAGGTGAATTGGTCAATCGAAATTGCCCGTAGTGTTAGGTGAAGGGGTAAATGTAGAGGAATGGGTCTGGGTGGGTTGTGCTTTGGCGGGTCGGTGTGGACTTGTTGGGCCGAAGGGCCTGTTTCCACACTGTAAGTAACCTAATTAGATTAGATCAAGCTTTGCAGGAGTAGGCAGGAAAATTGGTTTGAGAAACATATCATCCATGATCGGAAGACAGAGCAGACTTGCTGGGCTGAATGGCTTAATTCTCCTCCTATGTTTTATGATCTTATTAATGGTTCATGTCACATTACAGGTGATCACCATTGCAGTACACACACACAGATATTTCTACACACACACACTCTCACATACACATGGACACAGGTACACACAGACGCGCACACAGACACCCACACACACATTTATAGACACACACACACTCCCACACTCACACATGCACCCCCTCACAGACTTAAGACATTCTGCACTCACTACACACACAAACACACACACACTTTCTCACACTCACAACCCCCACCCCAGATAGACACACACACAGACAGACAAAGATCCACATGCACACATATATTTTGTGGGGTGAATTTGTACTTGCAGAGTTACATTGTACTTTGCTCAAAAACTGCATACATTCATGTTGAACTCTGAGGTCAAAAACTGCATGAATTTATGTAAAACTCCGTTATCTCACTTTTTAAATTAGAATCAACCTAAACATCATGGCATAGACAGAGAACACAGGGGGCTAACACCTTCAACATATTGTCTCGCTATCACCATTGTTAACAGCTAACCCGAGAATGCAACTTTTAAAAAAAGGTTTTGTGATTTACACATGAAAGAAGTGAAACTATCACTGTATTCTAACAGATGAAAGGCTTAACAGACAAACAATTTTTCAATGTATAATTTCAGTTGGTGGGCGGCACGGTGGCACAGTGGTTAGCACTGCTGCCTCACAGCGCCTGAGACCCGGGTTCAATTCCCGCCTCAGGCGACTGACTGTGTGGAGTTTGCACATTCTCCCCGTGTCTGCGTGGGTTTCCTCTGGGTGCTCCGGTTTCCTCCCACAGTCCAAAGATATGCAGGTCAGGTGAATTGGCCATGCTAAATTGCCCGTAGTGTTAGGTAAGGGGTAAATGTAGGGGTATGGGTGGGTTGCGCTTCAGCGGGTCGGTGTGGACTTGTTGAGCCGAAGGGCCTGTTTCCACACTGTAATGTAATCTAATCTAATCACTCTGTAAATTTTTGCTATAAATTCTGTGTTACGATCGAGCCCTCCATTATCACCTGATGAAGGAGCGTCGCTCCGAAAGCTAGTGTGCTTCCAATTAAACCTGTTGGACTATAACCTGGTGTTATGTGATTTTTAACTTTGTACACCCCAGTCCAACACCGGCATCTCCAAATCATTGATCTTAATATCGACCAACATAGAATGCTTGCGACCTCAAAGGTGATTGATAGCCCTGTCTTAATGTTTGCATGAATATAATTGTTTTATTGACTTTAGACTATATGTCTTCTACTAAATGTATGAATTTCTTTTGTTAGGAATACTTTATTTTGGTATGTACATTTAGTTTTAATTAGCAATAAGTCTATGAACCAAACTTCAAAAATAAACTGTATCTTTGTTGCCAATTTTTAATTTAGAAATTTAAATGTTCTCAATGTAAGTTGGAAATATATCACAAGGGTTAGATGTAATAATGATGAAGCATACATACTGACTAAAGTGTTTGGGCATTATGATTTGGTTAGAGACTAATAATCTTGTTTAGCCAGTAGAACTACACAAGATTTCACTTTTAAAAAATATAAAACATAAATTTATCTGTGTATAAAATTCTTAAATAAAACAAATACCATTAACTTAGAGTTTATAACAATGTATAAATATAAAAATTAATCAAATTTAATTTTTACTTCTTTCATAAAGTTTTGTATAAAGCGCATTAATCTGAAAATAGTTAATTCCTTTAAGAAATAACCATAAGTATGTTACAGTAGAATTCTCCTTAGCTCCAGTTATTCTTAAAGGTAAACGTTCTGTCTGGATACATCAATATCTGGTATTGCAACTGTACCATTCAAGATCGGAATCGGTTACAGAGAGTGATGAACTCAGCCTGGGCAATCACAAAGGCCAACCTCCCATCTATAGAATCCATCTCCCAGGCCCGCTGTCAAGGAAAGGCCGCCAGCATTCTCAAAGATCCATCCCACCCTGGCAATGTTTTTCTACAAGCTCTACCATCGGGGAGAAGGTACAGAAGCCTGAACACACACACCAGCCGGTTTCGCAACGGTTTCTACTCTACTGTTGTTAGAATACTGAATGGACTCTCAAACTCTTAACATTCGCCTGTACCTGTTTTTGTTTTTGTCGCTGTTTATCTATTATTTACTTCTCTATGCTAGTTAACTCAGTGATCTGCCTGTATTGCTCACAATACAAAGCTTTTCACTGTGCCTTGGTTCACGTGACAATAAATTGAATTCAATTCAATTTACATCCATTGTCTTATGATTCCTGATACTTCAACAATATTCCACCTGTGATCACTGTACTTCTTGCAGTTAGAGCTGACCAGAAAAATGTTTTGTTTTTGAAATTGGAAGTAAACTAGTTTAAAAGTATTCCAATGTGACATAAAATGTTGTAAAGCTCATTTACTTAATCAGATCATAGAAATTGTAAATGAGAGATAATAAATCTAATGGTTAATTTGTGGACATTCCAGAACAGGTTACATCATCATGGAGATAACTGAAATCTGGGCAAGTTCTCTGGTTTCAGTTAATTGTAGTATTTACCCAACAGAATTAGTTTCAATTTGGACCTGCAGCTGTGGTTTATAAGATCATAAGTAGTCAGAACAGCAGCAGACCATTCACCCCATCATGTCTGCTCCACCATTCGTGATTGTTCTGATAATCCTAAACTCCACTTTCCTGCTTTTTCCCCATTACCCTTGATTCTCTTACTAAGTAATAATCTGTGTACACAATGAGCCAGCCTCAGCAGCCCTCCGTGGTAAAAAAAATCCACAGATTCAATACTCTTTGAGAGAAGAGATGAGGAAGAATTTCTTCACATTTTAATTTCTTTCATGTAACTTGCTTTGAAATGTTTGAAAAGAATAAAAATGAAAAATGACACAATGAAACGTACACAGCTCTATGTTTACATTTAGAATGCATTGATAAACTTTCATTTCAATGAAATGGTAACAACTTGTGCAAGTTGTGATATAGAATGATTATTTGTAGATTAACCTAAACATATGTATGACAACATATTTAATTAGATCCAGGTCATGAATGAAGTTTCTTTAAAAGTTGAAATATTCTGTCTTATTCAATAAAACAAAGGAGAAAGTAATGAAACAGTACAATTTTGTTTGAAGTTACATTCCAATTGGAAGCATATTGTACATACATTCAGCAATGAATTCTTTTGTGATAGTCTGTTCTATCTTTTCATTGTATGTGATTAGATACAAAGTTTTAAATTATAGCAAACACAACTAGCACAAAAGATCTATAAAACATTTAAGTTTCTCTTCCAGTGTATACGCTACTGCAATGTGACAGAATGCTTGTTTTCATTATTTCAAAATGTCATGTTCAAGGAACTTTACAATATCATAAAAATAAAATGATTGTTATTGTTGCCTGACCACCCATTTGTCAAATCCATCTTTCTTCTGATTACCAGGTGCGCCCAATTGTTTAAAATTCCCTTCAAGAACTGTTTTGTGATTTTACTGAACAAAAGTCTTCTACAATTGCAGTACTTATTTTTAAAATAAAATGTAATAACCTACATTTTGAAAGCAGCATGTGACATTGTGATTTTTTTAAACTCTTGCAAGTTGGTTGGTCATCACCACTTCCATGTTTTTTGATCAGGTTAAATGTTCTAGGGCACATAACTCTCAATCATACATGCTGAGTTGGATATCTAGGTGAGATGACTTCAGTTCTGCCTCTATTGATTGAATGAGCTGTGTTACTTTCTGTGTTCTTCAACAACTGAACTTGCCCATTATCTGAGTAAAAATGCATACTTGCACTGAAAACTTAAGCCCTACTTGGGAGTTAAGTATTCCCTCCTTAAAACTACAGCTAACAGTCATCTGCTGTGCAATGTATTTGTTTCTTTTTGAAGCTGTCTCCAGGGCATTTTCAGCAATCTGCTGCACAGTGATAGATTACTGACTTTCACAGTGAAAGTCTTTTTCCTAGGATGATGATGTCAGCTTGTACGAGGGGGCATAACTACAAATTGAGGGGTGACAGATTTAAGACAGATGTCAGAGGCAGGTTCTTTACTCAGAGAGTGGTAAAGACGTGGAATGTCCAACCTGCCAACATAGTTAACTCAGCCACATTAGGGAGATTTAAACAATTCTTGGACAAACACATGGGTGATGATGGGATAGTGTAGGGGGAGAGTAGCTGAGAATAGTTCACAGATTGACTCAACATTGAGGACCGAAGGGCCTGTTCTGTACTGTATGTTCTATGTTCTATATTAAAATTAAAAATGCAGCAATTAACACAAAGAGCAAAGCACAAAGAAAATTTACAGCCCAGAAACAGGCCCTTCAGCCCTCCAAGCCTGAGCTGATCCAAATCCACTGTCTAAACCTGTTGTGGTTCTGCTCGCCGAGCTGGAAGTTTTTGTTGCAAACGTTTCGTCCCCTGGCTAGGCGACATCATCAGTGCTTGGGAGCCTCCTCCAAATCCACTGTCTAAACCTATTGCCCAATTCCTAAGCATCTGTATCCCTCTGCTCCCCACCTACTCATGCATCTATCCAGATGCATCTGTCCAGATGCATCTTAAATGAATCCAGCGTGTCTGCCTTTACTACCTCTGCTGGCAACGCGTTCCAGGCATCTATCACCATCTGTGTAAAGTACTTTCCACATGTATCCCCCTTAAACTTTTCACCTCTCACCTTGAATATATGACCTCTCCTTATTGAATCCCTCACACTGGGAAAAAACTTACCTCTATCTACCCTGTCTATATCCTTCATGATTTTGTAGACCTCAATCAGGTCCTCCCTCAATCCCTTTTTTTCCAATGAAAACAATCCTAATCTACTCAACCTGTCTTCATAGCGAGTACCTTCCATACCAGGCAACATCCTCATAAACCTTCTCTGCACCCTTACCAAAGCGTCCACATCCTTTTGGTAATGTGGCGACTAGACCTTACACAGTATTCTAAATGTGGCTGAATCAATGTCTTGTACAATTTTAACATGACCTGCCAGCTCTCATACTCAATACCCTGTCTGATGAAGGCAAGCATACTATATGCCTTCTTGACCACTCTATCCACCTGTGCCGCCTTCAGGGCAAATGGGCCTGAACTCCCAGATCTCTCTGCTCATCAACTTTTCCCAAGGCTCTTCCCAAGTATAGTTTGCTCTAGAATTAGACCTTCCAAAATGCATCACCTCACATTTGCCTGGATTGAACTCTATCTGCCACTTCTCCGCCCAACTCTCCAGTCTATTTATATCCTCCTGTATTCTCTGATAGTCCCCTATGCTTTCTGCTACTCCACCAATATTCATGTCATCTGCAAACTTACTGGTCAGACGAATAATGCCTTCTTCCAGATCATTTATGTTTTCACAAACAGTGGCCCCAGCACTGATCCCTGTGGAACACCACTGGTCACTTTACTCCATTTCGAGAAACTCCCTTCAACTACTACTCTCTGTCTCCTGTTGCTCAACCAGTTCTTTATCCACACAGCTAGAACATCCTGCGCACCATGTGACTTCACTTTCTTCATTAGGTTACCATGGGGAACCTTATCAAACACCTTATCTAAAGTCTATGTATATGACATCTACAGCCCTTCCTTCATCTATCAACTTGGTCACTTCCTCAAAGTATTCTATTAAGTTGGTAAGGCATGACCTACCCCCGCACAAAACCATGTTGCTTATCACTGATAAGCCTATTGGCTTCCAAATATAAGTAGTTTCTATCCCGCAGTACCTTCTCCAGCAACTTTCCCACCACTGATGTCAGGCTCACTGGTCTGTAGTTACCTACTACCTGTCTTGCACAAGGTAACAACATGAGCAACCCTCCAGTCTTTCGGCACCTCATCTGTGTTTAAGGATGCTACTAAGAAATCTGTCGGGGCCCCAGCTATTTCTTCTCTCGCCTCCATCAGCAACCTTGGATAGATCCCATCTGGTCCTGGGGATTTGTCTACCTTAATATCCTTGAGCCTACCCAACACATCCTCCCTCCTTATGTCAACGTGATCCAGAGTAAACAAACATCTATCTCTAATCTCAACATTCATCATGTCCCTCTCCTCAGTGAGCACTGATGCAAAGCAATCATTGAGAATCTCACCCATTTCTCAGGTTTGACACACAACCTTCTTTACATATCCTTTAGTGGACCAACCCTTTCTCTAGTTACCTTTTTGCTTGTTACATAAGAATAAAAGGCATTTTGGTTCTCCTTAATTCTGCTCGCTGAAGTTATTTCATGATCCCTTTTAGCCCACTTGATTCCTCATTTAAGATTGGTCCTACTCTCCCGATATTTTTCCGAGGCCCGTTCTGTTCTTAGCTGCCTGGAACTTATGTATGCTTTCCTTTTCCTCTAGGCTAGTCGCACGATTTCTCCTGTCATCCACGGTTCACAAATCTTGTCTTTCCTGTTCCTTGTTTTCAAAGGGACATGCCTATCCTGCACTATCTTTGAAAGCCTCCCACATATCAAATGTGGACTTCCTTTTAAATAGCTGCTCCCAATCCACATTTCCCTGTTCCTGCCGAATTTTGATATAATTGGCCTTGGTGCAGTTTAGTGCTCTTCCCTCAGGACCACTCACCTTTTTTTTTAGTGCGAGCAGCATCTGAGTTTAAACGAACCCGGAAGGCTACAGCTAAGGTAAGACAGTTTGTTTTAAAATTACTTACCGGTAGCAGGCAGCGGTGTTTTTTTTCTTCACAGAAAGAGCAGAAGCAGAAGGGGACAGTGACGACGACTAGAGGGGCAGCTGGGAAGGAAAGCAGTGAGTATAAATACTCACCCTTCGACACCAATGGTCATTTTGAGTGCGAGTAGCAGTTGAGTTTAAACGAACCCGGAAGGCTACAGCTACGGTAAGACGACCAGAGGGGCAGCCAGGAAGGAGAGCAGTGAGTATATAAATCGGGAAGGTGGCTAAACCCGAGTGTAGAGACAACTGTAGTGTCTCCCACCCGCCCTCCTCCTCTAACCCCCTTATTAAGTACTCTGTTTTTTTTTAGGGTAAGGATTTTCTATTTCTTTATCAGTGACTGGTTAACAAATTACTTTTTTTGTTTATCTATTAATTGGTTTTTAGAAAAAGACTATAATAGAGAGGTACAGATGCTGGAGAGTCAGAGTCTGAAAGTGTGGCACTGGAAAAAGCACAGCAGGTCAGATAGCATCTGAGGAGCAGGAGAGTTGATGTTTTGGGCATAAGCCCTTCATCAGGAATGAAATGGGGCTTATGCCTGAAACGTCGACTCTCCTCCTCGGATGTTACCTGACCTGCTGTGCTTTTTCCAGTGCCACATTCATTCCTTGCTAAGCCTAATATAACACTTAACACCTAAGTCCCCAATGCTATCCTCCATTGGATCATGCTGTACCTGTGCAATCAGCACAAAGCAGGCCTCAGATCTTGGTGCGCATCCCTACATTGATGTCGATCATTACACTAACTCACAACCAAGAATGTACAGTGGATTGGGACACAGAACACAAAACAGTATTCACTAAAATCAAGAAACTAATGCTGAATAAGCAGCCAGTGTTGAAATTCAATGACAGAAATGTGGAGGCTGTTTAAGGCGCACTAGTTGCGAGTATTGGATAATTTTGTCCCACGGAGACAGGCAAGGAATGGTAATGTGAAGGAGCCTTGGATGACAAGAGAAGAGGAGCTTCTTGTCAAGAGGAAGAAGGAAGCTTACTTAAGGTTGAGGAAGCAAGGATCTGGCACAGCTTTAGAGGATTACAGGGTAGCTAGGAAAGAACTCAAAAAGGGACTGAGGAGGGGTCACATCAAATCCTTGGCAGGAAGGTTTAGGGAAAACCCAAAAGGCATTCTACACTTACACGAGGAATAAGAAAATGATCAGAGAGAGGGAAGGCCAATCAGAGATAGTGGAGGGAACTTGTGCCTGGAGTCTGAAGAGGTAGAGGAGGCCCGGAATGAGTTTTTTGCTTCAGGATTTACTGAAGAGAGGGATCTTGTTGATATTGAGAACACTGTGGACCAGGTTAATAGGTTTGAACAGATTGATATTAAGAAAGTGGATGTACTGGAAATTCTGGGAAGCATCAAGATAGATAAGTCCCCAGGGCCGGGCAGATATATCCAAGGTTACTATGGGAAATGAGGAATGAGATTACTGGGCCTTTGGCGATAATCTTTGCATCTTCACACTCCACAGGCATAGTACCAGATGATTGGAGGGAGCCAAATGTTGTTCCTCTGTTCAAGAAAGGGAATAAAGAAATCCCTGGGAATTACACACCAGTCAGTCTTATGTCTGTGGTAAGCAAGATACAGGAAAGAATTTTAAGAGATAAGATTTATGACTATTTGGGAAAACAGTTTGCTTAAAGATATTCAGCATGGCCTTGTGAGGGGCAGGTCATGCCTTACAAACCGTATTGAGTTCTTTGAGGATGTGACAAGTTGACAAAGGTTGAGTAGTGGATGTGATGTACATGGATTTCAGTAAGGCATTTAATAAGGCTCCACACAGTAGGTTTATTCATAAAGTTAGGAGGTATGGGATACAGGGAAAACTGGCTGTCTGGATACAGAATTGATTGGCTGAAAGAAGACAGTGAGTGGTAGTGGGTGGAAAGTATTCCACCTGGAGATTGGTGACCAGTGATGTCCTGCAGGGACCTGTTCTTGGGCCTCTGCTGTTTGTAGTTTTTATAAATGACTTGGATGAAGAAATGGAAGGGTGGGTTAGTAAATTTGTCAATGACACAAAGGCCAGTGGTGTTGTAGATAGTGTCGAGAGCTGTTGCAGGCTACAACAAGACATTGATAGGATACAGAGCTGGACTGAGAAGTGGCAGATGGAGTTCAATCTGGATAAATGTGAAGTGATTCACAAGAACACATAAGATCATAAGAACTAGGAGCAGGAGTAGGCCATCCTACCCTTGAGCCTGCTCTGGCACTCAATAAGATCATGGCTAATCTTTTTGTGGACTCAGCTCCATTTACCCGTGTTTTTACCATATCCCTTAATTCCTTTATTTTTCAAAATGTATCTACCTTAGCTTTAAAAGTGATTACTGAAGTAACGTCAACTACTTCGGTGGGCAAGGAATTCCATGAATTAACAACCCTCTGGGTAAAAAAATTACTTCTCAGTTCCGTTCTCAACCTGCTTCCTCTAAACTTGAGGCTATGCTCTCTTGTCCCAATCTCACCTACCAGTGGAAATATCCTATCTATTTCTATTTTATCGATTCCCTTCATAATGTTATATGTTTCTGTAAGATCCCTCTCAGTCTTCTGAATTCTAATGAATATAATCCAAATCTACTCAGTCTCTCCTCATAAGCCAACCCCCTTAACTCCAGAATCAACCTAGTGAACCCCCTCTGTACCCCCTCCAGTGCCAGTACATCCTTTCTCAAGTAAGGAGACCAAATCTGCACATAGTACTCTAGGTGTGGCCTCACCAGTACCTTGTGCAGCTATAACATTACCTCTCTACTTTTAAACATAACCTGTTTAGCAGTGAAGGACAAAATTCCATTTGCCTTCCTAATTACTTGTTGTACCTGCAAATCAACCTTCTGCAATTCATGTACAAGGGCACCCAGGTCTGTCTGCAAATCAGCATGCTGCAACTTTTTACCATTCAAGTAATAATCCTTTTTACTGTACCAAAATGTATGGCTTCACATTTATTAACAATGTACATTTTTTTACTCAGAGTAGTAAATGGTAGTGAGTAGTAATTGTAAGGGTGTGGAATGCTTTGCCTGCAACTTTAAGTACATTTAAGTTGTCATTGTACGAGTTTATGGACGTACATGGAATAGTGTAGGTTAGATGGGCTTCAGATTGGTATGACAGGTCGGCGCAACATCGAGGGCTGAAGGGCCTGTACTGCGCTGTAATGTTCTATATTCTATGTACAGTATTCTATTTGCCAGACCTTTGCCCACTCACACAATGTATCTATATTCCTCTGCAAAGTTTCACAGTCCTCTGCACACTATGCTCTGCCAATCATCGTTGTGTCATCAGCAAATGTTTACACCCTACACATGGTCTCCAACTCCAAATCATCTATGTAAATTGTGAATAATTGTGGTCCCACCACCACTAGTCACTGATTGCCAGCCAGGATAGCACTCATTTATCCCCACTCTTTGCTTCCTGTCAGTCAACAATCCACACTAATACTCTACCCCCTAAAACCGTCCAACCTTATCTAATGCAGCAGCCTCATGTGCGGCACCTTGTCTAAGGCCTTTTGGAAGTCTTGATACACCAAATCCACTGGGTCCCTGTTGTCCACCTTGTTTGAAATGTCTTCATAGAATTCTAAAAGATTTGTGAAGCATGACCTGCCCTTCATGAATCCATGCTGCATCTGTACAATGGGACAATTTCTGTCGCGATGCCCTGCTAATTCTTCCTTGACAATAGACTCAAGTATCTTCCCCATTACAGACGTTAGGCTCACTGGTCTATAATTCCCCATCTTTTGTCTACTTCCCTTTTTAAACAGTGATGTCACATTTGCTGTTTTCCAATTTGCTGAGACTGCCCCAGAGTCCAGCAAATTTTGGAAAATTACTGCCCATCCACCTTGTATTTCTCCCAGCATCTCTTTCAGTACTCTGGAATGCATTCCATCAGGGTCAGGAGACCTAACTCTCCTTAGCTCCATTAGCTTACCCAACACTAGCTCTTCCGAAATAATGTTAAATATCACACAACACCAGGTTATAGTACAATAGGTTTATTTGGAAGCACTTGATTTTAGAGCACTGCTCCTAGTGGGCGGCACGGTGGCACAGTGGTTAGCACTGCTGCCTCACAGCGCCAGAGACCCGGGTTCAATTCCCGACTCAGGCGACTGACTGTGTGGAGTTTGCACATTCTCCCCGTGTCTGCGTGAGTTTCCTCCGGGTGCTCCGGTTTCCTCCCACAGTCCAAAGATGTGCAGGTCAGGTGAATTGGCCATGCTAAATTGTCCGTAGTGTTAGGTAAAGGGGTAAATGTACGGGAATGGGTGGGTTACGCTTCGGCGGGTCGGTGTGGACTTGTTGGGCCGAAGGGCCTGTTTCCACACTGTAAGTAATCTAATCTAATCTAATCTAATCCTTCATCAGATAGTTGACAACTACCTGATGAAGGAGCAGCTCTCTAAAATCTAGTGCTTCTAAATAAACCTGTTGGTCTATAACCTAGTATTGTATGATTTTAACTTTGTCCACCCCAGTCCAACACCGGCACCTCCAAATCATGTCTTCTGTAGTCATAATTGTTTCCAGGTCCTCATCTACCTTTGTCTCTTCGTCACTTACTGGCATGTTATTAGTATCCTCCACTGTGAAGACCGGTGCAAAGTACCTGATCAATGCCTCAGCCATTTCATCATATCCCATAACTAACTGCCCCTTGTTATCCTCTAAAGGACCAAAACTTACTTTAGCCACCCTTCTTCGTTTTACATATTTATAGAATCCTTTGTTATCTATTTTTATATTCAGTGCTAATTTTTTTTCTCATACTCTACCTTACTTTTCTTTATAGCTCTTTTTTGTGGCTTTCTGTTGACCTATAAAGTTTTCCCAACCTTCTAGATTCCTGCTGTTTTTGGCCACTCTGTATGCCTTCTTTTTCACTTTGATAACCTGCCTTATTTCCTTAGACAACCTATGGCAGATTACTCCTCTTCTTACAGTCTTTCCTTCTCACTGGAAAATACTTTCGCTGAGAACTTTGAAACATTTCTTTGAAAGTTTTCCACTGCTTGTCAACTGTCGCGCCATAAAGTTTCTGTTTCCAGTCTACTTTAGCCAGGTCCACCCTCATTCTATCATAGTCCCCCTTATTCAAGCACAAGACCCTGGCTTTGGATTTTATCTTCACACTATCGAGCTGTATTTTACGGTGATGTCTCCTTCGAACAGGATCCCTGACTATGAGGTCATTAATTATTCCTGTCTCATTACACAGGACCAGATCTAGGATAGCTTGCTCCCTTGTCATCTCCATTACACACTATTCAAGAAAACTATCACGGATATACTCAACAACCTCCTCAAGGCTACCCTGTCAGAGCTTGTTCGACCAATTAACACGTAGATTGAAATCCCCATGATAATACCCGTACCATTGATTATTTCCTTGTTTATTGGCCGTGCCAATGTGATGTTATTATTTGGTGGCCTATAGACTACTCCAATCAGTGACTTTCTCTTCTTGGAATTCCTCATTTCTACCCAAATGGATTTGACCTCATGATTCATGGAACCTATATCATCTCTCAGCACCGCCCTAATGTTGTCTTTGAATATCAGAGGTACCCCACCTCCTTTGCATTCCTGTTGGTCCTTCCAAATTGTCTGGTACCCCTGGATATTTAATTCCCAGTCATGACCACTCTGCAACCCTGTCTCCATGATGGCTACAAAATCATATTTGTTCACAATGATTTGTGTCGTTAACTCATCAATCTTGTTACAAATGTTTCGAGCATTCAGGTAAAGTGCCTTTATGCTAAGTTTCTTACTGTCATGATTCACAACATCTCTAATATCTCCTGAATTAGCCTTCATTTTTGCTTCTTTCATAGTCTGTCTTGAACTTAAACCCTCCTGCATACATGCTAACCTGCTGCTTACCTTTTTGTTTATCACCATACTTCCTGTTGCTTTCCCTTTCCCTTCCCCCCGACTCACAAGTTTGAAGTCCTAGTGACCACCCTATTTATCTTTTTCGCCAGAACACTGGTTCCAGATCAGTTCAGGTGGAGACAGTCTCATCGGTACAGGTCCCTGCGGTTCCAAAACTGTTACCAATGCCCCATGAAATGGAACCCCTCTTTCCTATACCATTCCCTTAGCCATGTATTTACTTCCCTAACTTTCCTGTCCCCAAGCCAATTAGCACATGGCTCGGGAGTAATCCAGAGATTATGACCCTTGAGGACCTGTTCCTTAAGTTCGTTCCTAATGTTCGATAATACCCAAACAGCTTCTCCATCCTACTCTTGCCTATGTTGTTAGTCCCAATGTGGACCACAACAACTGGATCCTCCCCCTTCCAATCCAATATCCCTTCAATCCAGTCAGAGATACCCTGTACACTGGCACCGGTTAGGAAGCACACCATGCAGGACTCCTGATCCGGCTGGCAAATGATACTATCTGTCCTCCTAATTATGGAATCCCTGATAACTACCACTTGTCTTTTTCCTCCCCCCTCTTGAATGGCCTTCTGCACAATGGTGCCATGGTCAGCTGACTTGTCCTCCCCGTAGCCCTTTGCCTCATCCACACAGGAAGCAAGCATCTCATACCTGTTGGATAAGGTCAAAAGCTGAGGCTCCTCTACTCCTGAACTCCTGAATTCATTTGGAAGGTCAAATTTGAATGCTTAAAGACAGGATTCTTGGCAGTGTGGAGGAACAGCGGGATCTTGGGGTCCACATAGATAGATCCCTCAAAGTTGCCACCCAAGTTGTTAGAGTTGTTAAGAAGGTGTATGATGTTTTGGTTTTCATTAACAGGGGATTGAGTTTAAGAGCCATAAGGTTTTCCTGCAGCTCGATAAAACCCTGGTTAGACCACACTTGGAATATTGTGTCCAGTTCTGTCCATTATAGGAAGGATGTAGATGCTTTAGAACGGGTGCAGAGGAGATTTACCAGGATGCTGCTGGGATTAGAGGTCTTATCTGATGAAGAGGGATCGTAATTTTAAGGTGATTAAAGGAAGGTAGAGGAGAGATGTCAGTGGTATGCTCTTTACACAGAGTGTGATGGGTGCATGGAATGCACTGTCAGCAGTGGTTGTAAAGTCAGAGACATTAGGGACATTTAAGCGACTGTTGGACAAGCATATGGACGGCAGTAAATTGATGGGTGTGTAGGTTAGGTTGATCTTATATTAAGATAAATGCTCATCACAACATCGTGGGCTGAAGGATCTATACTGTGCTGTCCTGTTCTATGTTCTATGTTCTAAATGAAGAAGTCACCCTGTACTGTGATGCCATCAAGACATAACATGGAGCAAACATAATGCGGCAAGGACAATCTGATGTATTTGTATTCCATACACTGATACAAACAGAAAGACACTGTGCCCAGATTGAGAAAGAATACCTAGCTATAGTGGTTCCTTGTAAACATTTTCATCAAGACTCATATTGGAAGAGACAAAGTTGCAGTGGAGTCCAATCATTTTCCTCAGCTGCTGCCATGCTCCAAAACTCTTGTCAAGAATGTTACTCTGGCAACAGGCAAAGGGAGCAGATACCTATTGCCGACACATTGTCAAGGGTGTGTGTCTCAATGAAGAGAGTGGAGGTTTCTTCGACAGAGTGTGAAATCTTCCAGACTTTCAATGTGAAGCAGCAGTACCTCATGCTCTGGATGTCATCAACACAGCAAAGAAATTGAATATAACAGGCAAGCATCTTGCTCAAATCAAGCAAATTATCCAACAAGACGCAAACTTTCAACTTTTGCAACAACTAGTAACAAAAGGATGGCCAGAGAGCACTAAGGACACATTGTGGGCATGCAGACATGGATTGATAGCCCAAGGATTGTGCAAAGGAAAGACAGTCAATATCCGTCAGAAGTTGATTGATTGATCAATCAATAGATTTATTGTTGTCACATGTACCAAGATACAGTGAAAGGTGCCATACAGGCAGATTGTACCACACAGAGTGCATCATGATAGCAAACATCAAGCAGAATACAGTGTTACAGCCACAGAGTACGTGCAAAGAGAAAGAAAGAGAGACATCAACATTAACATTTGAGAGATATGTTTAAGAGTCTGTTAACAGAGGGGAAGAAGCTGTTCTTGAATCTGTTCATATATGTATTCAAACTTTTATATCTTTTGCCAAGAAGAAGAGGGTGGAAGAGAGTAGAACAAGGGTGGGAAGGGTCTTTCATTATGTTGCTTGCTTTCCCGAGGCTGTGGGAAATGTAAACACAGTCAATGGACGGAAAACTGGTTTGTGTGGTGGACTGGGCTGTGTTCATGATTCTCTGTAGTTTCTTCAGGTCTTGGGAAGAGCAGTTACCATATCCACACTGCAATGCACACAAATAGAATGCTTTCTACAGTGCATCTATAAGAATTGGTAAGAGTCTTTGTGGGCATGCTGAATTTCCTTAGCTTTCTGAGAAAGTAGAGATGTCGTTGTGCTTTCTTGACTGTTGCATTGATATAAGTGACCCAGGACAGATTATTGGTGATTATCACTCCCAGGAATGTGACACGCTTGGCAATCTACAATTCAGCACCTTTGATGCCCTCCACTTCACTTTCAGAAATAAATGACCAGCTCCTTCATTTTGCTGACATTAGTGTGTCCATGCAAGCCACCAAGAAACTAAATGAAGTCTGAGGAAGGCAAGAAGTCTGCTCTACTGGCCAAATATGAGCAACAAAATCCAGAAGCTCATCAGTCAGTGCCAAAAACTGTAACTAGTAAACCAGCCAAACAAGGTAGAGAGCCACTGATGATGCATGTTGTCCCAGACAAACCCTGGAAAAAGCTGGACTAGACAACTTTACACTTGCAGGAACTGATTACCTTGTCACAGATGGCTACTATTTTGACTCTTGGGTGGTGGACCAGTTGAAGTCAGTAACTACTGCTGTGACTGTTAAATGCCTAAAAGCACAGTTCCGACTTTATGGCATTTCTGACATTGTCTTGACTAACAGTGGTCCTCAGTTCACGAGTGAAGAATTCAGTTGCGTCAAAAATGGTTGGGCAATTCAACACCACACTATCACCAGTCAAATAGAAAAGCTGAAATGGCAGTAAAAATTATGACAAGAATCAAAGCTATCAATAATTTCCATACAGATGTATACACTGCAATCCTCAAGTGCAGTTCTGGTCACTGATATAGGAAGGATATTACTAAACTGGAGAGGTTCAGAAAAGATTATCCTGGATGCTGTTGGGAATGGAATGTTTGCATTATAAAAATAGGCTGGATAGGCTGGGTCTTTTTTCACTACAGTATAGGAAGATGAGGGGTGACCTTATCAATGTTTATAAAATCGTGAGGGGCATGGATAGGGTGAGTAGCAAAGGCCTTTTCCCCAAGGTGGCAGAGTTCAAAACTAGGCAGCATATTTTAAAGGTGAGAGGAGAAAGTTTTAAAAAGGTCAGACGAGATAATTTTTTTTCAATACAGAGAGTGGTTAGTGTGTGGAATGAATTAGTCATAGAATCCTACAGCACGGAGACAGGCCCTTTGGCCCAAACTGGTCCATGCCGACCAAAATATCTATCCACTCTCACCCCATTTCCCTGCACTTGGCCCATATCCTTCTAAACCTTTCCTATCCATGTATATGTCCAAATGCCTTTTAAATGTTATTAATGTACCCACCTCAACAAGTTTTGCTGGCAGTTCATTCCATATGCGTACCACCCTCTGTATAAAAAAAGTTGCCCCTCAGGTTCCCTTTTATTCTTTTCCCTCTAACCTTAAACTGATGCCCTCTAGTCCTTGAGTCCCAAACCCTGGAAAAAACACTGAGTACATTCACCCTTTTCATGCCTCTTATGATCATATATACTCCCTTAGATCCTCCCTCAGTCTCCTACGCTCGAAAGAAAAATGTCCTAGCCTGTCCAACCTCTCCCTATAACTTAGGCCGTTGAGTCCTGGCAAAATCCTTGTAAATTTCTTCTGCACTCTTTCCAATTTAATAACATCCTTCATATAGCAAGGTGACCAAACTGAACCCAATATTCCAAGTGCGGTCTAACCAACACCCATAACTGAAACATAACTTCCCAACTTCTATACTCAATGCCCGATCTGATGAAGCCAGTGTGCCAAAAACTTTCTTCACTGCTCTGTTTATCTGCGACTCCACTTCCAGACAGAGGAAGTGGTGGGTAGAGGTACAGTTACAGCATTTAAAAGAAATTTGATTGAGTACATGAATAGGAAATGTTTTGAGAGGTATGGGCTAGTAGCAGGCAGGTGGGTTGAGTTTAGTTTGGGATTATGGTTGGACTGAAGCGTGTGTTTCCATGCTGTTGACTCCATGACTCAGCGACTATGTGCAATTTAACAGGCTACTGCACTTATACAACACTAAAATATCTCTTCAAATTTTTTTTACAACCTATCTTCCATTGTTTTCTGCTGTGTATTTTCAAGGCAGGAAAATTTATTTTATAAAATTGGACTTCTGAAATTAAAAAAAAAGAATTAAGCAGAGTGTTTGACTTGGAAATGTTGACTAGTTCAGTCTGCTACTTCTTTGTAATTTTTAGGAATATGTGAAAGCCTTTGTTACTTAAGTAAGTGTATTTGCTGTCTGCTAAAAATTACAAACCTTTCCCCAAAACATTGTCTATAATTTTTATATAGAACATGGAACAGTACAGGAAAGGAACAGACCCTTTGGCCTACCATATCGCTGCTAACCATCATGCTATTCGAAACTAATCCCATCTGCCTGCACATTGCCCGTATCCCTCTATTCTCTGCCTGTTCATTTGTCATCTAAATGCTTCTTAAACATTGTTATTGTATCTGCTTCTACCACCTCTCCTGGCAATACGTTGCAGGTTCCTATTACCCTCTGTGTAAAAAAACATTCCTCACATATCTCATTTAAATTTTCCCTCTCGTACCTTAACCTGATGCCCCTTACTATTTCACATTTCTACCATGGGAAAAAGACTCCAAACTATCTCTATTCATGCCTCTCAAATTTTTATATACTCCAATCAGGTTGCCCATCAATCTCTGGGCGGTAAATGGGTTTACTGGATTCCATTAGCATTTTTGTTCAATATTCGATGGTGTTAATATTATCACGTTTTTGAGTGAAGCACTGTGAGGATAACTGGTTGCAATGTATAATTGATGCTGAAAACAACTTTGGTCAGTAAGTTTACTTTTATTTCTGTCCCTTCCTTTTGTTTTCAATCTTTTCTTCAAACTATCCCATTACTGTCAGAACCTGTGAATTAAACAAAATTGAAAGATGCACCAGGATAGAACAAAACACAATGTTATCAAGGTAAATTATGATTCTTTGTAATTATTCATAATTATTCAAAGAGATGCTGTTCAAAAGACAAGTTTACTTGAGCAAATACATTGGATCGAATGCACTAAACAGGAGCAACTGTACCGTTGATTGTTTCATACTCTTGATAATACTATTCTGCTATTGAAAACTGCTAAACCTACACACAGAGACACACAGAGACACCCCTCTTATACCCATTGTTATGAATCTGCATCTGAATTGTCAGAGCATTTTGCAGAAACATAGACATTAATCATGATCCAGCTGCTTTGTCAGATTGCATTCTTTTAAACTCCTAATATAACATACAAATCAAAATGTGATAGCTAGCATGAACATGGCTTGAATATTTCTAAAATGGTAGGTTTAAGCTGTGAGTTACTTAAATTTCAAATTTTTTCTGTGGAGAATCATAACAGTAGGAAACATCAGAAGGATACATAATCTAATTTTAATGATAAAGTGCTCCCATTGTAGAATTGCCACAGTTGGAGTTTCGAAGCTGATATTTTCCAGCTCCTGAGCCCCATGTTGCAATTGGCAGCTGATATCTTAATGAATCTTGGCAAGTATGCCAATTAGTAGCCAGGGTGAACTCACCAGCTAATTAAAGACAGTGACCATGTACCATAGGTTGGGAAGGGCTCCAACAGTGACAGATGAGTGCACCAGAGGTGGGGGTTGTCAACATTGACAGGAGAGAAAGAACATCTCATGATGGAGACATGCTCTTGAACTGAGAAGAGACCTCAACCGCTGGGTAATTATTGTGGAATGGTAGAGGGAGAAGGGTGCTCACCACAGAGTGATCTGCAACATCTTATGACCATCTCATAATCAAGCACATGGAGGGTAGACTGCTTAAAATGGTAGATATGGCTTTTCACCCCCCCCCCCCCCCCACACACACACACACACACACTCCAGTCTGCCAGAATCCATCTTTGCAGGTTAAATTTCATTCTGGACCTACACAATAACCCTAGACTCTATTAAGAGGTATAATAATAAAAACAATAATCAAAGAAATAATGATTCAAAACTGAAGACAAGTCTGCCATATTTTGTGCTCAAACATCATCTTGTATATTCCCACTTTCAAAGAACCATTGTCAATCGATCCTCAATTCCAGTCTAAGTGTTGGACAAATGCAACACCTTGTTGTTAAGGTTAGATTAGATTCCCTACAATGTGGAAAGAGGCCATTTGGCCCAACAAGTGCACACTAACCTTCTGAAAGATAAGCCACTCAGACCCATTTCCCTTTGACTAATGCACTGAACACTATGGGCAAATTAGCATGGCCAATTCACCCGATCTTTACATCTTTGGATTGTGGGAGGAAACCAGACGAAACCCACGCAGACACGGGGAGAATGGACAAATTCCACACAGACAGTTGCCCAAGGCTGGAATTGAACCTGGGTCCCTGATGCTGTGAGGCTGCAGTGTGAACTACTGAGCCACCATGTCCCCCTTGATAACATTGAAAACAATAAAAACAATGTTGATAACATTGAAATCAATAAAGCAGCAAGGTCTAATCATACCAAGACTAGCCCTGACTCCTTAGCTTCTCATACGTTTATTAACAATAGGATTGCATAGCAATCCAGATCAACAGGTCATCTTTATATCCCTGAGCATCTTCTGGCCTGTGATCTTGGTAGCTTGCATTTCTAGTCTTCCTAAGGAATATTATAGATAGAATTTCAAGGCCAGGACCACCTAGAAGGAGAGGGCAGCTGACAAAATTTACTGGCATTTTTGGAGGAAACAATAGCATGTAATATACAGGGGAAACAGCAGAAATAATATATTTGGATTTATAGTTGATGTTTGCTAAGATACTACATATTGGACAATTTCATGAGATAAGAGTCCATGGTTTTGGAGATAGCGGCATGGATAGAAGATTGATTAACTAAGAGAAAACAGAGTTGGGATAAGACATTTTCAGGATGGCAACCTGAATGTAGTTGGAGTGCCACAGAAATCAGTGCTTGGGCAAGGAAAAAGAAGCATATGTAAGATTTATGTAACTAAAATCAAACGGGTTGTCTTGGGCTGAAGGTCTCGTTTCCATACTGTAGGGAATCTAATGTTAACAACGCTGTTCTAATCCCTGCAACATCCCATAAACATACCCCTTGGCAAAAAGATAAATTTAAACACAGGTTTTTACAGGTAGGAAAGACTTCAGGGAGAAAGTTCAGGTAGGACGTCTGTTGAAGCATTGAACCTCTTTCACTGTAGATCCTTCCCTGTTACTAGCAGTTTTCTGACTGCTTGCTAAAACAAACCAAACTAGAAAAACACCTGAACTAAGAGAACAGGGCACTCCCCTGGTATGGTTCAAAGTAAGCCATTTCCAGACAAAATCAGAACCTCTGCCTTTATGACCCCTCTTGAAAAATCCAAGGACAGAATAACCTTGTTAAAAGGGGTAGCATCATCACAAAAACAAGAGGATAACTAGGCAGAAGGTAGGACTACTGAAGGATAAAGGAGTATCCTTGGGTTTGGAAGCAGAGGATGTGTGCGAGACCCTAAATGAGTATTTTGCATCAGTACTCACCCAGGAGAAGGATATGGAGGATAGTGAGATTAGGGTGGAGCATACTAGTATGCCATGGCATTTTGAGATCAAGAAAGAAGTGATGTTGGGCCTCTTGAAGAGCATTAAGATGGCTAAGTCCCCAGGGTCCAATGGTATCTATCCCAGGATAGTGAGAGAGGTAAGAGAGGAGATTGCTGGGGCCTTGACCAAGATCTTTATATCCTTGTTAGCCACCAGAGTGATCTCAGAGGATTAGCGAGTAGCTAATGTTGTTTTTCTGTACAAGAAGGGAAATAGGGATAATCCAGGTAACTATAGACCAGTGAGTCTCACATCTGTGGTTGGGAAGCTATTGGAGAGAATTCTTCGGAAGTGGATTTACGTGCATTTGGGAAAACATGGCCTAATTATAAACAATCAGCATGGCTTTGTGCAGGGTTGGTCATATCTTACTAACTTGATTGAATTTGAGAAAGTGACAAAGGAGATTGATGAGGGTAGAGCAGTGGATGTTGTCTACATGGATTTTAGTAAGGCTTTGGACAAGGTCCCCTTTTGGTAAACGTATCCAGAAGATTAGGATGCATGGGATCCACAGTATGGATTCAGAATTGACTTGCCCATAGAAGGCAGAGGATAGTGGTGGAAGGGTGTTTTCCAGGGTGGGGGGTCCATGACTCATGGTGTTCCACATGAATCCATTCTGTGGTCTCTGCTGTTTGAGATTTATACAAATGACATGAATGAAAATGTAGTTGGGTGGTTAGTATTACCCTCTGCTTTCTGTCACTCTATCAATTCTAGATCCAGTTTGCCAAATTTCCTTGGATATCATGAATGCCTACCTTTGCTATTAGTCTCCTATTTGGGATCTTACCAAAAACCTTGCTGAAGTCCAAGTGATAAAAAGTCACACAACATCAGATTATAGTCCAACAGTTTTTTTAACTTTGTCCCACTCAGTCCAACACCAGCACCTTCACATCATGAAGTTCAAGTAGACTACCTCCAATGCAATGTCCTCGTCAACACATCTAGCCACCTCTTTGAAAATTGCAATTAACTAGGTCAGACATGACCTCCCCCTAACAAAACCATGTTGAATATTCCTGATTAATCACTGCCTCTTCAAGTGCCAATGAATTCTGTTTCTCAGACTTGCTTCCAATAATTTCCCAATCATGGATGTTAGACTGACTGGCCTGTAGTTTCCGAGTGGGTCCCTTGTTCTCTTCTTGAATAATGGCTTCCAAATTGGCAGTTCTCCAGTCCTCTGGCTGCATTGAAATTTATTTGTAGCAGCCTTTCTATTTCCTCCCTTGCCACTCTTAACAGCCATATTAACGGCCTTGGAGATTAATCCAGTTTTAAGCCCACCAGACTACTCCGACGTTTCTGTCTATCAATTTCTTTAATTATATAATGGCCCTTCTCCCTGATTTCAATATCCAATACCTCCTTCTCACTAGTGTACACAATGCTCTCAATATTGAAGGCCAACGTAGCTCTAAAAATTGTCACTGATTCTTATAGGGAGTGTAAAAGTACTAAGACAACCTACTTTATAGACGTTGAGAGGCTGATAGAAATGTCAGAACAGAGTAGCCCATTTAGCCTCTCAAGCCTGTTTCAGCATGAGAACGAAGAACAAAGAACAATACATTACAGAGAAACGAAAGGAACAGCGGGTGCTGAAAATCAGAAATTGCTGGAAAAATTCAGCAGTCTGACAGCATATGTGCAGAGAAATCTGGGTTAACATTTTGGTTCCAGTGACCCTAGTACCAAACTGATGGTAATTAGGAAAAAGTTGATATTTATGCAGAAGGTAGTGTTGGGGAGAGGAATGGACAGGTAGGGATAGGGCCCAGTTAGACCGTCAAAAGGAGTGATTAAAGGTTAGTCTGGGGGAATAAATAGTTGCCAATGGGTAGTGTGTGGTGGCAGCTATGGAAAATAAAGAGGGTTAAAGCATGTAGACCACTGGCAATCTGTGGTCTGTGGAAGGCAGGATGGGACCAGAATAGTGGAACACTCTTACACCAATGAGCAGAGTAAGGTTAAGGCTGAAAGGTCACTATGGCGAGATGAGATAACAGTTAGTAAAGTAAGTTTCCATTTAAGTGTCATTATGACAAGATTGGGACCATAAGTATTTGAGACATGACATTAAATATCTAATTAATAGTTAGTAGAGTCAGCTTGAGACAGGAGACTATTGTAATAGCTAAATAATTATCATGACAGGTTAGTCTGGAATGGAAGATCACTGTAGCAGAGGTGATAATAAATATCTAATCATAACATTAGGAAAGTATCAAGTAGGGTCTGGAATGAAAGACCATCGTTGCAAGAGTTAGCACTAAATATCTAATCGTGACATTAGAATAACATTAAGTAGAATGTACAACTAAAGAGATAATGGGAACTAACATCACTGGTTTATTGTGTAGCTAGAGTGAGGTACGTTGATTAACATAGTTGAACATGCTGATAAGTGAACAGAAACATGATAATAAAAATATAAAAATCCACGGACCCTGAAGTTTGTGGGCATTCGAGAATCTGCTTTCTCAGTGTCACAGTTTTTTGTTTGCAAATAAAAGAGCTACTTCTTGACGAACTCTCTGCGTCCCCTTGTGATTCTCTACATTTTCTCCATGACAAATTTGGCGCTGCGAGCAGGGTCGTGCAGAGACCCACCTGGAAAGAAGGTGGCAGTATCAGGGCGCTTCTCCGTCCACTGGGGGCACTCCCGAGACTGACAGAATAAGGGTACCCAACAAAAAAAAGTTAGCATTTTTGCTGTGAATTCAGACTATATTCTGTTGGCTTGGAGTGGTCCTTGGGGACTCGAAGGTGCAGGAATCTGCCAGAGGGTCTCTCTGACCCAAGATCCAAAGATAAATTGCAGCTGAAGGAGACATGGAGAATTGGTCAAGAAAACTACGCAGTGGGGTAAGGGGTGAGTAAGAATAGAACGTAGCAATTGTCTGAGTAAAAAGTCCACGTGGTGATGCTAAAAGTCCACATGATGAATATAAGACCCTGTACATATCACCTCACAGGAAATGAGGGCCTGAATATATAGGGCAGAATAAATAAGGGGAAATTGTTTTACTAAAAGCGCTGATAGACCTGTTTAGAAAGCTGGCAAATTGGTAGTGGATAATTAAAACTAAAATAGCAGCGAATAGTCATTGTGTTAAAGTGTTATTAGACTGTTGATTGTTTTAGATAAGGCTTGTAGGATAATTAGACTTTTGGAAATGAACAAAGCTTCTGTTTAAGTAAGACTTTGGCTGAAAGAGAGAGAGAGAGAGAGAGAGAGCAGCTGTAGTTTGCAGAATGTTTCTGTTGTGTCTGTGTGAGAGAGAGAGATTTTATAGTTTAATCATTGTGATCTGGTTTTTATGCATAATTGTTTGTTGGTGGTTAAATGTTTGTGTTTTGTTTCCCTGGAGCTCGAGATCCAAGGGTATTTTGATTTTATTTTGCACTGTAAGAATTTAAGATAGTTTTTTTGTTTGACAGAGAGATTTTTCAAGAAATCATTAATAATTGGTACATTTTGAAAATGCAATGCTAGATTGGTTTTGGCTGAATGAATGAGAACAGGTTGTTTGTATTAACTAGCTGCAATTGAGGACATTTTGGAATTGATAGATTGGTAAGGGACAATTGCAAGTTATAAAGCTAGGGATTTTTTATACTGTTGACAAGCCCTACCAGACTTGAATGGTATGATTTGTGAGAGCAGAGATAATACATTAGCTGGACTGAAATATATGTTAGGATGATAAAGAGACTGCAGCTGAGATTCTGAGTAAGAAATTGCCAGTGGCAAGAAATGATATTGTAAACATTTCTGAGAAATGGGAAAAAAAACTAAGGATTTATTGACTAAATGGCCAAAAGAAGGTACCTTTGATATACATATGTGCAATGAGATGGAAGGACTAATTAAGAACTATAAGCTGAAAGATAAATCTAAAAATAGAAACCAAAAGAGGGATCAGGAGATGGAAATACTGAAACATTTCACTAAAGAGGGTGAGGAACTGAAGGTAACTTGTCAGGCACCTGTGGTGACTAGGAAAGCTGTAAAAGAACGAGCTGAGCAGTTACGGGAAACAGAAAAGCAGGAATCAGCTCCCCCTCTATACCCAGATGTGGAGAAGTTGAGTAGACCTCCTCCCTACTCGAATGAAGAAGTATTGAAGCAGTGACCAGTAATAAAGGGAACAGTAGAAATAGAGGGACAGTTAGAATGGGATGGAAGTGCAGAAGACAAAAATGAACTGAGGGAAAGAAGAAAAAGAGAGAAAGGGACAGGGAGGAGCAAATAGAAGCAATACAAAGAGAGCAAGAAAAGCTGAAACATGAGGTTAGTGTGCTGCGTGGGCTAAGGGAACAAAAAGGAATTGAGGAATACTCATTGCGATACGAAAGGATGTCTGAAGAGAAAAGCAGTGAAAGTGACGCAGAGCAAGTAGAAAGGGATGATCAGAGACAAGGAAAGAAAAAGGCTCCAGTAGCTAAAGGATGGGAGGAATTAGAAATAGCATCGGACTCAGAGCCTGAGGGGGAATTATTGAGAAGTAGCGCAGGTTAAGGAAAGTAGGGCCACCAGGGAAGGATGCTACCACTGATTATAAAAGAGGGGAGAAACCCACTATACATTCCTTGGGGAACTCAGGATCTGGAAGGGCTGAAGAATGCGCTGCCCTGTTTACATGAGGGAGCGAGAAAGTGGATCAGGGCTTTTGAAGATGAAACCACAGGGCGATTGCTGGCTATAGGAGACTTGAAGGCACTGCTGGTGAGGTTGGTAGGGCTCCCGAAGTTAAAGGAAATAATGATCCAAGCCCGTTTGAAAAATGCGGCAGACTATCCAATGATTGATGGGGTCGGGTTTGATCGAGTGAGACAGAATGTATGGCAGGCCTTAAGAGACTGTTATCCACCCAAAATGGACCCCCAGGCTCTGAGAGGGGATCCACTGGGAGAAAGTGAAAACCCAGCTGCCTACTTCGAAAAACAGTTAAAGAAGTGGAGGCTGGAAGCAGAGCAAGACATAAAGACTAATCAGTTGCTGACCACAGTGTTCCGAAATTCCATCACTGAGGCAATGCCCTCCCTAATCAGGTCAAGGCTGGAGGAGGTGGTGGGTCTGGCATCTTCAATGAGCCACCAGGAATTGAGAGATCATGTAGCTCATGCAGTTGGAAGGTTTTGAAAAGACAAAGAGAAACTGTCTGAACAGCAGGAGGAAGTGCAAAGGAAGTTAGCGCAAATGCAGCTCAAAGAACTTAAAAAGAAAAAAAAGAGAAGGCTAAAAAGGTGTTGCCGACACAGTAATCAACACTGGCGTGAACCAAGTGCTGACGCAAGGGGGGTCCTATCAGGTAGCCAGACAGGGGCTAGAAAGTCCCATGTCAGCAGTGGAGGGTTTTAGAGAAGATTTCCCGCAGGTGTCGTATCCGGGGCATAGGAACGGGAGATTAAGGTACATGATAAATAATCAGGCTCAAGGGGGACCAATTAATGATGTGCTGGGGATGCCATCAACCAGGCCACTTCAGAAGGAGTTGCCCTTATTGGACCGGGCCGTCTGCCCCACAGACAGCGGGAATCCCCCAGTGGGCCGAGACAGCGGGAATCCCCAGTGACCACTTCCCAGACACTTACAGGCCCAGGCAGGATCTGTTAACCCGTATGGGATGTGCTAGGGATGCCCTTAGAACTACCCTAGAGTAGAATGGGAGGCTGATCAAGAACCAGTAGTACCAGTTAATGTCGAAGAGCGGCAGACACTGGTGATGATAGATACTGGAGCTACATACACGTGTGTACAGCCGCGGTATGTCTCTCACCTTCCCATGTCAAGTAAATTTGTAAAAACTGTAGGCTTCTCAGGGAAATCACAGTTAACTCAATTTATAGCTCCAGTAAGATTAGAAATGGAAGGTAGGGAGATAGTTCTGCTAATATTAGTGTCTAAAGAGATGCCAATTAACTTGTTAGGTAGGGATGCTTTACTACAGTTAGAAGTAAGATTGGAGTGCACACAGCAGGGCTTGGTTGTAGAAAATGCCAATACACAAATAGTGTTGCAAAAAGTTAAAGATGTTAAGGTTTAAAGGATTGGGGATATAGCAAGTGATATGCAACATATTTGGGGATGTGGGAAGCAGAAGTGTTGATGATGTTGACTAAAGCAAGTCCACCTAAGTCTGAGCTGCACTGTACAGTGATATTTGAGTCTCAGGATGAGGTGTTAGACAGGCAGAGGCAGAAGGAAGTCACTGCTCCACAACATTTGAGAAGTGAACCAATAGTATTAGGGGAGCAGGGAGTGATGCTGCAAATAGAGAGAAATGCATTTCTGGAAAAATGGTATAGAGTATCAGGCGCCGCACCACATGTAACCTTACTGGGAAATAAGGGATATCAATCTGAAATCTTGGGACCTATGGCCAGGCATGTAGAAACAATTAGGGAATGGCATATGCTCACGACAGAGGTTTGGGAATCCGGGGATGGCAGCTATATTAAAATCCTAGCATGCTGCAAGTTGACAGGGAATCGGAAGGAAGTCAAGGTAACACTCCAGCGGAGTATGCCAGTGACAGTGGAGGAAGGTGATCAATATGGTAATGAGCAATTGGATGCATTACTAGCCACTTTGAGGTTGCAGCATGATACAGATGTGGGGAGAGTGAAATCAGTTAGCCCAGTGGAAATAAGGTTGAGACCAGGAGCTGGGACAGTAGTGAAATTTCTGACGAATGAAGTTATCCCAAGGTTTGGTATAGTGTCAGTAATTAGTTCAGACAATGGGTCTGCCTTCATTCAGAAAGTAATTAAGTTGGTGCTGCAGTCTTTGAGAATCAAACAGAGGTTTGGATGCGTGTATCATCCCCAGTCACAGGGTATGGTGGAAAGAATTAATGGGACATTGAAAGTCAAATAAAACAAGATTTGCGCAAGCACCAACCTTAACTGGGTCGATGCACTGCTGCTGGTGCTAATGAGTTATTGCATGCAGACTAATCGCATGATCAATCTAACACCACATGAGATGCTCACAGGTAGACCTATACTAGTGTCCAGGTGGAGAGGCCCATATGAAGAGTCTAGCTTGGAGCGGTTAAGCTTAGAACTTAAGCAATATATGCAGCAGCTAACTATGATACGTGAGACTATCCACCTGCAGGAAACACAAAGGGAACCGACACCTGTCAATGAGGAAGACCTATTAAACCCAGGGATTGGGTATACGTGTGGGTTTTTCAAAGATGCTGGAATGAGCCAAGGAGAGACGGACCTTTTGTAGTGACTAAGGCATCACCTACCATCATCAAGTGGAAGGATGACACATATGTTACCACCTTAATCATTGTTAAAGCTCTCCCACCGGCGCAAATTAACTGAGGTAAGTGGAGCTGAGGCTGAGGAACTTGGATACTGGCAGGGCACACAGGAGGCTAGTACCCCTCTGCAGGGTTGCGAACAAGGTACAGGTGAAGTTCTTGGGGATACTGATCATTCCAGAAATGATAGCAATGGAGATGTGGAGCATAGTTCTCCTGGCAGCAGGAATGGGGAAGACATGGGGGATGCCCCTGATACCCTCCTCTCTGATGCTAGGCCTGCATACTCAGACTTGGAGACCATTAACTTGGCAGACCTGGACTGGTAATGCCAGGGTTACTTTGCTGCCCGAACATGGGTACGCACCCGTGACAATCACTGGTATCAATGGGCAAACTACACAGCCATAATAATGGCTAGACAGGACTGTTTCTTGTTTACAAGGCAACCCCCTCATACTATGTTGTTCCTTTGTCCTATAACTCACTCACCTGTGCTCAATAGCGTTTGCAGCGCTTTAGGTGACCTCTTAATCCGGATGATTCATCAACTTACAGGCAATTCCACTGACCCTTTTGGTGCATCCTACTTCAGGCCTCTATGTTCTATCAGCAAGATGTTGTGGGCAGGCAGCAACTCCAACGGTGGTGTGGCTATAGTATCCCGTGGTCCACCAGTCAGACCAATTATACCTTCCCTGTGGCTGCTTTTAGAATACTGGAAAGGTTGAGTTTTGAATGCTTTTAGCGAAATGGTTCCACACCAGGAGGCTATTTTAAGGGTCTTTGTGAGAATACGATTGAACTCAAGGTGGACACCACATTTGGGGCTGTTTTAAATTCCCAACGCGTCCCACTGGCAGATACTGGGTGGATGTGTGGTAAGAAAGGAGGGTTGCGCCCGACACTGCCCGCTGTCTGGAGTGGCAGCTGTGCCGGTGTAATGCTCCTACATGAGGTAGTTATATCGGCACACATGCAGCTTGATGCAATGTCACAGTCAGCTTTGCACCGAACTAAGTGAGGGTATGTTCCTGATCTGACAATTCGGATTGATAGCATAGGACAGCCAAGAGGTATTCCTAATGAGTTTAAGGCCCGCAGTGAGATTGCCGCGAGCTGGGAGGCTCTCATCCCAGTGATGTGGGTTAGCAAGAATGCTGAATGGATTAATCACATTTGTTACAACCAGCAGAGATTTAATAATTATACTGATGATGCCCTTGTGGCCTTGGGAGAACAATTGGATGCTACTATCAAAATGACATGGCAAAACAAACAGGCTTTAGATTGGATACTGGCAGAAAAAGGCGGGGTTTGTGTGATGTTTGGGGAACATTGCAGTACCTTTATACCTAACAACACTAGCCCTGGGGGATCTTTTACTGAAGCAATGGAAAAACTAAAGAATCTAAGACGGGAGCTAAAAGACAATGCGGGGTTTGGTCTTCAGGCTTTTGATTGGCTGAATAATATATTAAGGTCTTGGGGAACATGGTTTGTCAAGATTGGTCTTATTGTAGGTATGGTTTTGCTTGTTGTCACCTTCATCTTTTGTTGTGCTTTACCTTTTATTAAGTCTTCTTTAGCTTGTATCACTACACGGCAACTTGTGGTTACTTCAGCTACCCCAGGAAGCACTTACTCCTTCAATGGAACCCCACCGCTCCACTATTATGATCTGACAATCACCACGGTGCAGAAAATATGTCCATGTGGGGACATCAATGATATTTCTAAAGAACACATGGGTCCTAGATTGTGAGGGATATTGGGTCTTTCTTTCTGTTCTGGTTATTGGAGGACAGGTTTTTGGCCCAAGGGACCCCATGAATGGAGGAAGAACCCTTTAAGTCTCAGGCTCTGAAAATTATTTAGTCCGTGTTTGTATTGGGCACAAATAGGTCTCAAAGGGGGGAATATGGAAAATAAAGAGCATGAAAGCATGGGAAGGGTTAAAGCATGAAGATCACTGGCAATCTGTGGTCTGTGGAAGGCAGAATGGGACCAGAATAGTGGAACGCTCTTACACCAATGAGCAGAGTAAGGTTAAGGCTGAAAGGTCACTATGGCGAGATGAGATAACAGTTAGTAAAGTAAGTTTCCATTTAAGTGTCATTATGACAAGATTGGGACCATAAATATTTGGGAAATGACATTAAATATCTAATTAATAGTTAGTAGAGTCAGCTTGAGACAGGAGATTATTGTAATAGATGGAATAGCTAAACATCTATCATGACAGGTTAGTCTGGAATGGAAGATCACTGTAACAAAGCACATGATAATAAATATCTAATCATAACATTAGGAAAGTATTAAGTAGGGTCTGGAATGAAAGACCATCGTTGCAAGAGTTAGCACTGAATATCTAACCGTGACATTAGAATAACATTAAGTAGAATGTACAACTAAAGAGATAATGGGAACTAACATCACTAGTTTATTGTGTAGCTAGAGTGAGGTACGTTGATTAATATAGTTGAACATGCTGATAAGTGAACAGAAACATGATGAAAAAATATAAAAAACCATGGGCCCTGAGGTTTGTAGGCATTCGAGAATCTGCTCTCTCAGTGTCACGGTTTTTTGTTTGCAAATAAAAGAGCTACTTCTTGAAGAACTCTCTGTGTCTCCTTGTGATTCTCTACATTTTCTCCATGACACAGCCTATGTAGTGACAAGGCTTGGTCTGTTGGGGTTGGGGTACGAACATGACTACAAACCCTAAAATTGTTGAACTTGATATTAAGCCCAAAAGGCTGTAGCATTCCCAAATGGAAATCGAGGTGCAGTTCTTCTAGCTTGTGCTGAGATTCCCTGGACCACTGCAGCAAGCCTGAGTCAAAGATTTTGACCAGGGAACACGGTGGTCAAAGTGGCAGGCAACTAGAAACTTTGGGTCTTTTTTCAGACAGTATGTAGATGTTATGCAAAGTGGTCACCTGGTCTATGCTTTGTTTCCCCAATGTAGAGGAGACCACATTGTGAGCAACGAATGCAGTAGACCAGATTGAGTGAAGTGCAGGTAAAGTGCTGTTTCACCTGGAAGGTGTGTCTGGGCCCTTGGATACTGAGGAAGGAGGAAGTAAATGGGCAGGTGTTACACCTTCTGCAGTTGCAGGGGTTGGTGGACCAGGGTGTCTTGAGGGAAATGGTTCCTGAGGAAGGCTGACAAGGGAGGGAGGGGAGGGGAGTATGTGTCTGGTGGTTGCATGTCACTGAAGGTGTGGAAATGGTGGCTAATGATCCTCGGGATGTGGGTGCTGGTGGGATGGCAGATGATGACAAGGGGAAGCCTAACGCTGTTGTGACAAAGAAGAGAAGGGTGAGGGCAGAAATGCAGTAGATGTGTCTGACCCAGCTGAGGGCCCTGTCAATGTCGGTGTTGGGGATCCTTGGTTGAGGAAGAAGGTGGACATTTCAGAGGCTCCCTTGTCAAAGTTGGCATCATCAGATCTGATGCGGGAGAGACCGAGGAACTGGTTGAATCGAATACAGTCTTTACAGGAAGTAGGGTGTGAGCATGTATAGTTTAGGTAACTGGCAGTTGGTGGGTTTGTATTGGATATAGGTGGCCAAACTATCCCCAGAAAAGGAAACAGAGATGTTTAGAAAGGGAAGGGAGGAGTCAGAGATTGGCCTGGTGAAAGTGAAAGCAAAATAGAAATTGGAAGCAAAAATCAATAAACCTTTCCATTTCTGCACAAGAGACGAAAACATCATCGATGACATCATCAATGTACCAGAGAAGGAATTGTGGGTGGAGGCCAGAACAGGACTAGAACAGAGCATGTTCCACATAGCCCACAAAGTGACAGACATAACTGGGACTTGTGCGGGTACCCATAGCTGCACCTTTGACCTGAAGAAAGTGAGAGGAGTTGAAAGAGATGTTCCAAGTGAGGATGAACTCGGCCAGACGGAGGGTGGTAATGGTGGATGGGGACGGTTTAGGCCGTAGTTCCACGATGACGTGGAGAGCCCTGAGACTTTCCTGATGG
Source organism: Chiloscyllium plagiosum (assembly GCF_037043375.1). Taxonomy (NCBI): domain Eukaryota; kingdom Metazoa; phylum Chordata; class Chondrichthyes; order Orectolobiformes; family Hemiscylliidae; genus Chiloscyllium; species Chiloscyllium plagiosum. Next base: position 109,410 of record NW_028270160.1, read on the forward strand.
GAGATGGACGTGTAAAGGAATTGCATGTCCATGGTAAAGAGGAGGTGGCTGGAGCCGGCAAACGGGAAATTCTGAAAGTGACATAAAGCATCAGAGGAATTGAGGATGCAAATGGGAAGTTACTGAACAAGGGGAGAAAAGCAACTGAGTTCTGTGGGGCAGGAGCAGGCAGAAACAATGGGTCTGCCCGAGAAGTCGTATTTGTGGATTTTGGGAAAGAGGTAAATGTGAGCTGTGCAGGGTTGGGGGCCTATCAGCTTGGAGGCACTGGAGGGGTGGGGGGAGGTTGTGGAGGCATTGGTTGGGGTGGGTAACTTGGGAGAGATCACCAAATGATATGAGGTTAGTGAGTGTAGTAGAGTCAATGGCCTGGAGCTCCAAGGTCAGGTCATGGTTCAAGGGAAGGTAGAAGGAGGTATCTGAGAGCTGGTGTCTGTTATGTAAGAGGTCAGTCTGTCAGATAACAAGAGCACAACCCTTGTCAGCAGGCTTAATTACAAAGTCAGGATTGGATCTGAAAGAATAGAGTATAGTCAGTCCAGAAAGAGATAGGTTGGATTGGGTGAATGGGGGAGGGCAGTGGAATTGATGAGATCTATGTGAGAACGATAGTTCTCAATGAACAAGTCAAGCACAGATAAAAAGCCATAGGAAAGGGTTGAGGTGGAGGGACAACATTGGAAGTGAGTGAAGGGGTCTGTGGGATGGGGAGAGGACTCTTACTGAAAGAAATAGACAGGGAAGCAAAGGCAACCAAAGGAGAATTCAGTGTTATGTTGTGCCTGAAATTTGTGAAGATGGGAATAGAGGGGATAATACAGGAACAGGCCCTTTGGCCCACCAAGACTGTGCTGACACATGATGCCTTTTTAAACTAAAATTCATTTGTCACTACATGGTTCGTATCCCTCTACTCACTTTCTAGTCATGGCTGAAGGACTTGTCTCTGTGATAGGGTGGACAGGGAGAGCCTTTTCCCAAGTATGGGGACGGCAAACACGAGGGGACACAACTTTAAAGTGAGGGGAGATAGGTATAAGACAGATGTCAGAGGTAGTTTCTTTACTCAGAGAGTAGTAAGGGAATGGAATGCTTTGCCTGCAACAGTAGTAGATTCGCCAAGTTTAAGTGCATTTAAGTCGTCATTGGATAGGCATATGGACGTACATGGAATAGTGTAGGTGGGATGGGCTTCAGATTAGTAAGACAGGTGGTGCAACATTGAGGGCCGAAGGGCCTGTACTGCGCTGTAATGTTCTATGTTCTATGACACTTTGACTCTAGAAAATGGCTGCATGAGTGAGCTTCTAATTAAACATTGGACTTTTTTTCAGGAAAGTCCAGGGACTATCAAAGGGCCAAGGCCACCTTCCATGTTGACCAAGAAGCAATTCCACAATTCTGCAAGGTCCTCCCAGTGCCATTTGCCTTCTATGCAAAAGTAGAGGCTGAAATCAGGAGGCTGGAAAGCGAAGGAATCATCAAACCAGTCCAGTTTGCACCAGTTGTACTGATTGTGAAGCCCGACAGGTCAGAAACTATGTCTCAACAATTAAGTATCAACTTAATTCATTTTAGTTAGTGTCCTTTAAAGAATAAAACTGCCATCCTTACCCAGTCTGGCCTACATGTGACTCCAGACCCACAGCAATGTGGTTAACTCTTAACTGCCCCGGTGCAAATTAGGAATGGGCAATAAATGCTGCCTAGCCAGCGACGTGTTCATCCCAGGAATGAATAAACTAAAACATTACTGAATTTGCATTTTATCACAGTTATAACAATTTGCATACAGTTAGTGTTCTCAAAAGACTCAAATTTACAGCATTGGGATGTGGAAAATAATTTATCAAGAAATTCAATTCTGACGTTTCTGTAAGTGGAGCATTTGGTAAATGTTAACAATAAATACCGAGGAAATGAAGGGAGAGCATGTTGAAACAAATTGGTGTCTAATAAGTAATACAAGAAAAAACATAAAACATGAGCCAGCTTGAGCCTACTCTGCCATTCAAAACAGTCTTAGCTGAGCTACTGCTTTAACTCCCATTTTCCCATGTGTGCCTTGCCTTCCTGATATACAAGTCTGTCTGTCTGAGCCTAAAAATATACATGGACCATTGACGGTCCTTTGAGTGAAAACTTTATCCTCATCTCCACCCTAAATGCTTGGCCATTATTGAGACTCTGTCCCCATGTTCTAAACTCCCCAGCCATGGCAAACAATAACTTGATGTTTTCTCCCTTCTTATTCTTCTGAACTCGAATCGATATAGGAAGATTTGGATAGTTTCTAATTTTGTCCAGCTAGAGGCCCAGCTATGACAATTTCTAGGACCTGTATATATGTTTTTCTAAGCTTTATTTGCACAAAAGAAACTTCAAATACTTATAATGATTTTGCTTAGCGTTGTCAAAATCTGTTAATTGGCAAGCATTTTATGTTAGAAGAAAGTAAGGTCTGCAGATGCTGGAGATCAGAGTTGAGAGTGTGGTGCTGAAAAAGCACAGCATGTCAGGCAGCATCAGAGAAGCAGGAGAATCAATGTTTCGGACAAAAGTCCTTCATCAGGATGCATTTTATGCTTGGGATTATGGAAAAATATTGTGAAAATAATTTGCATCTAGAGTGTCTTTAATTCAGCATAACATCACAAGATCATGAATGCTATCAAACAAAATACTCTAAGCAAAAAAAAAGACAATGGATTGGATGGCCATTGGCTTAGTTAAAGAGCGAAGAGATGAGGAGTGTCTTAAACAAGGTGAGAGGTGTTAAGAGGAGATGTTTTGGAAGTAAATTCTAGATAATTGGGCTTAGGCAGTTGATGGCATGGTCATTAATAATGGAACGATTGAAATAAATAGGTCTAAATTGGAGACATGCAGATATCTAAAGGTATTGTGATATTAGAGAGAATTACAGATGTGGGGAAGCATCAGTCTTGGAGTTAGATTACTTTTTGCAGCATAGCAAAGAACTTTGTATCCACAAGAAAGATTCCTTAGACTAATATTTACAAATTGCAAAATAGAGAGATCATTTTTTGTTTCCAAGATTGTATAGATACCTTGAATGTACAGTTTATAATGGACACCTCGAACCTAGAAGTATAATGTACTGTTCAAGCTAGTCAGAAGGGGTGGGGGAGTCCAGAACTAGAGGGCAATTGGTTTAGGGTGAGAGGGAAAAATTTAAAAGGGACCTAAGGGGCAACCTTTTTATGCAGAGGGTGGTGCATGTTTGAAATGAGCTGTCAAAGGGAGTGGTAGAGGCTGGTACAATTACAAAATTTAAAAGGCATCTGTATGGGGATATGAATAGGAAATGTTTAGAGGAATATGAGCCAAGAGCTGGCAAATGGGACTAGATTAATTTAGGACACCTGGTTGGCATGGACGAGTTCTATGACTGTAAATCAACCTCTTGCTCCTTTTCCTGGAGACACAGCTTTCTCCCACTCCTCCTTCAAATCTGTTTTCCTGGTGACTGGGCAAAGTTATCCAAGGAGATGGAGAACTCATTCTTTCTCAATTAAATTCAAGAATATTTGGAATAATCATTATTTGAGCATTGGTAAGGTTTTGACAGGAAATCTCTGGATGTATTTCCAAGGTTCTGTTCATGGATCTAGCAACAGTGATGTAAAATAATGAGTATTCTTTTGAATAATGATCTTTCATGAACATCCCTTTTCGTCATGTTCAATTCTAACTAGTTTTCTCATCAATCTGTTCAGGGATATTATAAGACTCTGGAGCAGATGGGGCCTGAACCCAAGTTCCTGGTTCAAGGGAAAGCGGCCCTAACTTTGGACCACAAAACGTCCCCTGCTCAACTTTAACTTCAGCCCTTGTTTACTTCAAATACCTGGTTGCTGTTAGGTGAGGGTATTAGCTAAAGTGCTCACCACCACTTCACACAATTTTAATTGCACTAGCTTAAATACAGGAGCTTAAGGAATATGGGCAGGTATCTTAAGTAGTTATAAGCTGCATAACAAGACCATGGACAGTCTTTCTAAGACTGGCTTCACTTCTTTCATCAAGATGATGACATGTCCTCAATAGCAGTTAACTCAGTGCTTCAGCTTATTATCACATCCTGACCAACTCTTTAGTACTTAAATATTCATCAAAGATCACCCTCATAACATTTTGAAAGAAAATATCTGGGAGAAAATATTCTATAGAAAGGAAGCTGAGTATTCAATGATAGCAATGACAATTTGTGATAAGACACTGTGGCACTGAAGTGCATCATTACAAGAAATGAAATAACAGCAAATCAGTGCAATGCTTAGGAGCAATAACAAACAGAATGAAAAAAGCAAAATAATATTAAGAAGACTGTCAGTCTCTGTCTTATGCCTCTGTGCAGCATAACGGTTTTCCTTACCATAGGATGGAAGTATTTTGAAAGTCAGTGTGTTTACTTCGCATTGTGAGGCAAAAGCTTTATCCAAATCACAAAGCAATGACTGTGGGGCAATTATCCCCTAATCAAGGGCTCACTTGGTACCAAATGTGATTGCTAGGCCATGGCAAATAATCTGGGTTTAATGCATTAAACTGGGTTCAATTATTATCCAATAAACTTTAGATGAAATAACATAGATCATAAAAACTTCATCTTATGCACAGTGTAACCAAATTTGGTAGTGCAAAAAATGTTATTAGATTAGATTACTTACAGTGTGGAAACAGGCCCTTCGGCCCAACAAGTCCACACCGCCCCGCCGAAGCGCCACCCACCCATACCCTTACGTTTACCCCTTACCTAACACTACGGGCAATTTAGCATGGCCAATTCACCTGACCTGCACATCTTTGGACTGTGGGAGGAAACCGGAGCACCCGGAGGAAACCCACGCAGACACGGGGAGAACGTGCAAACTCCAGACAGTTAGTCGCCTGAGGCGGGAATTGAACCCGCCTCAGGCGGGTTGTTTTAGTTTCTTCACAAAGTTAAACTGCATTCACCTATTTTCAAGAAATAGAATCATAGAATTGCTCCTTACAGAAGGCATTTGACCTATCATTTTCATGTCAATCCCTGCAAAACCAACTCTGTTACTGATGCTCATTTCTCAATTTCACTTTCTCCTCAGATTATTATTAAATTCTCATTGAAAGCCATGATACACCATAAGACCATAAGACATCCGGGGGGAGCAGCGGGGGAAGTGACGAGGACCAGAGGGGCAGCCGGGAAGGAAAGCAGTGACCATATATATATGCAAGGCGGCTAAACCCGAGACTCTACTACTGTAGTGTCTCCCACCCGCCCTCCTCCTCTAACCTAGTTAATAAGGTAACGTTCATTCTAAACTTCCTGTATTGAATATAAGTTTGTTCTTAATTTTATAGCAACTTGAACTAAGCTTTCTACTTTAGTACTGAGTGGGTGTTCAGATAAGCCGGGTATGGATGCTAGGGCAGTTGCTTGCTCCTCCTGCAGAATGCGGCAGGTGAGAGACATGACACATGTCTCCGCTGGCTACATCTGCGGGAAGTGCACCCAACTCCAGCTCCTTGAAAACTGTGTTAGGGAATTGGAGCTGGAGCTGGATGAACTGTGGATCATTCGGGAGGCTGAGGGGGTAATTGAGAGGAGTTACCGGGAGTTGGTCACTCCTAAGGCTCAGGACAAGGACAGATGGGTTACAGTTAGGGGGAGGAAAGGGAACAAACAGACAGTGCAGAGATCCCCTGTCGACATTCCCCTCAGCAATAAGTATATCATTTTGGATACTGCTGGGGGGGATGACCTACCAGAGGAAAGCCATAGCAGTCAGTTCTCTGGCACTGAGCCTGACACTGTGGCAAAGAAGGGAAGGGGGCAGAATAGAAAAGTACTCGTGGTAGGGGACTCAATAGTTAGGGGAATTGACAGGAGGTTTTGTGGTCAGGATCGGGATTCCCGGAAGGTATGTTGCCTCCCTGGTGCCAGGGTCCGGGATGTCTCCGATCGGGTGTATAAGGTTCTAAAAGGGGAGGGCGAACAGCCAGAAATCTTGTTACATATTGGCACCAATGATATAGCCAGGAAAAGGATCGAGGATATAAAAAGTGATTTCAGGGAGTTAGGATGGAAGCTGCAAAGCAGGACGAACAGAGTAGTGTTCTCGGGTTTACTACCGGTGCCACGAGATAGCGAGGTGAGGAACAGGGAGAGGGCGCAGCGTAACATGTAGCTGTGCAGCTGGTGTAGGAGGGAGGGCTTCAGATATGTAGATAATTGGGATACCTTCTGGGGAAGGTGGGACCTGTACATGAAGGACGGGTTGGATCTGAACTGGAAGGGGACCAATGTCCTGGGTGGAAGTTTTGCTCGAGTAGTTCGAGAGGGTTTAAACTAGTATGGCAGGTGGGTGGGAACTTGAGCTGTATACCGGAGGTGAGAGTTGATGCAGATGAGGCAATAGCAAGAGGTAGACCAGCCAGTGGGAAGGATTTTCCTGGCAAGGAACCAAAGGATCAGTTAAAGTGTGTTTGCTTTAATGCAAGGAGTATCAGGAATAAAAGTGACGAACTTAGAGCATGGATCAGTACGTGGAGCTATGATGTTGTGGCCATAACAGAGACATGGGTTTCTCAGGGGCAGGAATGGTTTCTGGATGTTCCAGGGTTTAGAGCATTTAAAAAGAATAGGGAGGGGGGGAAAAAGAGGAGGGGGTGTAGCACTACTAATCAGAGAGGGTATCACAGCTACAGAAGCTTCCATTGTCGAGGAAGATCTGCCTACCGAGTCAGTATGGGTGGAAATTAGGAACAGCAAGGGAGCAGTCACCTCGTTAGGGGTTTACTACAGGCCCCCCCAATAGCAGCAGGGAGATGGAAGAAAGCATAGGTCAGCAGATTTTGGAAAAGTGTGGACGTAGTAGGGTCATTGTAATGGGTGACTTTAACTTTCCCAATATTGATTGGAACCTCCTTCGAGCAGATGGTTTGGAAGGAGCTGTTTTTGTAAGGTGTGTTCAGGAGGGTTTCCTAACTCAGTACGTTGACAGGCCGACGAGGGGAGAGGCCATTCTAGACTTGGTGCTCGACAATGAGCCGGGACAGGTATCAGATCTTGTGGTGGGAGAGCATTTTGGTGATAGTGACCACAACTGCCTCACATTATATATAGCTATGGAGAAGGAGAGGATTAGGCAAAATGGGAGGATATTTAATTGGGGAAGAGGAAACGATGATGCGATTAGACATGAGTTAGGAAGCATGGATTGGGAGCAATTGTTCCTTGGTAAAGGCACTATAGACATGTGGAGACTGTTTAAGGAACAGTTGTTGCAAGTGATGAATAAATATGTCCCTCTGAGACAGGCAAGAAGTGGTAAGATAAAGGAACCTTGGATGACGAGAGCGGTGGAGCTTCTCATCAAAAGGAAAAAGGTAGCTTACATAAGGTGGAGGAAGCTAGGGTCAAGCTCAGCTCTACAGGATTACAGGCAGGCAAGGAAGAAGCTTAAAAATGGTCTGAGGAGAGCCAGGAGGGGGCACAAGAAAGGCTTGGCAGAACGGATTAGGGAGAACACAAAGGCATTTTACACTTATGTGAGGAGTAAGAGAATGGTCAAAGAAAGAGTAGGCCCGATCAGGGATAGCATAGGGAATTTGTGTGTGGAGTCTGAGGAGGTAGGGGAAGCCCTAAATGAGTTTTTTGCTTCTGTCTTTACGAAAGAAATGAACTTTGTAGTGAATGAAACCTTTGAAGAGCAGGTGTGCATGCTGAAATGGATAGAGATAGAGGAAGCTGATGTGCTGAAAATTTTGTCAAACATTAAGATTGACAAGTTGCCAGGCCCGGACCAGATTTGTCCTCGGCTGCTTTGGGAAACGAGAAATGCAATTGCTTTGCCACTTGCGAAGATCTTTGCATCCTCGCTCTCCACTGGAGTCGTACCTGAGGACTGGAGAGAGGCAAATGTAATTCCTCTCTTCAAGAAAGGAAATAGGGAAATCCCCGGCAATTACAGACCAGTCAGTCTCACGTCTGTCATCTGCAAGGTTTTAGAAAGGATTCTGAGGGATAGGATTTATGACCATCTGGAAGAGCATGGCTTGATTAAATGCAGTCAACACGGCTTTGTGAGGGGCAGGTCATGCCTCACAAACCTTATCGAGTTCTTTGAGGATGTGACTAGAAAGGTTGATGAGGGTCGAGCTGTGGATGTGGTCTATATGGACTTTAGCAAGGCATTTGATAAGGTTTCCCATGGTAGGCTCATTCAGAAGGTCAGGAGGAATGGGATTCAGGGGAACATAGCTGTCTGGATACAGAATTGGCTGGCCAACAGAAGACAGCGAGTGGTAGTAGAAGGAAAATATTCTGCCTGGAAGTCAGTGGTGAGTGGTGTTCCACAGGGCTCTGTCCTTGGGCCTCTATTGATTGTAATTTTTATTAACGACTTGGATGAGGGGATTGAAGGATGGGTCAGCAAGTTTGCAGATGACACAAAGGTTGGAGGTGTCATTGACAGTATAGAGGGATGTTGCAGGCTGCAGCAGGACATTGACAGGATGCAGAGATGGGCTGAGAGGTGGCAGATGGAGTTCAACCTGGATAAATGGGAGGTGATGCATTTTGGAAGGTCGAATTTGAAAGCTGAGTACAGGATTAAGGATAGGATTCTTGGTAGTGTGGAGGAACAGAGGGATCTTGGTGTGCAGGTACATAGATCCCTTAAAATGACCACCCAAGTGGACAGGGTTGTTAAGAAAGCATATGGTATTTTGGCTTTCATTAACAGGGGTATTGAGTTTAAGAGTCGTGAGATCTTGTTGCAGCTCTATAAAACTTTGGTTAGACCGCACTTGGAATACTGCGTCCAATTCTGGTCGCCCTATTATAAGAAAGATGTGGATGCTTTGGAGAGGGTTCAGAGGAGGTTTACCAGGATGCTGCCTGGACTGGAGGGCTTATCTTATAAGGAGAGGTTGACTGAGCTCGGACTTTTTTCATTGGAGAAAAGGAGGAGAAGAGGGGACCTAATTGAGGTATACAAGGTAATGAGAGGCATAGATAGAGTCGATAGCCAGAGACTATTTCCCAGGGCAGAAATGACTAACACGAGGGGTCATAGTTTTAAGCTGGTTGGAGGAAAGTATAGAGGGGATGTCAGAGGTGGGCTCTTTACACAGAGAATTGTGAGAGCATGGAATGCGTTGCCAGCAGCAATTGTGGAGGCAGGGCCATTGGGGACTCCTCGACATACATATGGTCACAGAAATTTGAGGGTGCATACATGAGGATCAGTGGTCGGCACAACATCGTGGGCTGAAGGGCCTGTTCTGTGCTGTACTGTTCTATGTTCTATGACATAGGAGCAGAAATTAGGTCATTCAGCCCATCGAGTCTGCTCTGCCATTCAATCATGGCTGGTAAGTTTCTCAACCCCATTCTCCCTCCTTCTCCCTGTAACCTCTGATTCCCTTAACAACCAAGAACCTATCTCTCTCTTAAATATACTCAATGAAGTGGCCTCCACAGCCTTCTGTGGCAATGAATTCCATAGATTCACCACTCTCTAGCTGAAGAAGTTTCTCCTCATCTCTGTTCTAAAAGGCCTTCCTTTTTCTCTAAGGCTACGCCCTCGGGTCCTGGTCTCTCCAACCAATGGAATCATCTTCCCAACATCCACTCTACCGAGGCATTTCAGTATCCCGTAAATTTCAGTGAGATCTCCCTCATCCTTCTAAATTCCATCGAGTATAGACCCAGAGTCCTCATACAGTCCTCATAAGTTAACCCTTTCATTCCCCTGGGATTATTCTTGTGAACCTCCTCTGGATCTGCTCCAGGGCCAATACATCCTTCCTGAGATTAGGCCAGTGTGGAAACAGGTCCTTCGGTCCAACAAGTCCAACAAGACCCTCTGAAGAGCAATCCACCCAAACCCATTCCCCTACATTTACCCCTGACTAATACACATAACTCTATGGACAATTTAGATGGCCAATTCACCTGACCTGCACATCTATGGACTGTGGGAGGAAACCGGAGCACCCGGAGGAAACCCACGCAGACACTGGGAGGATGTGCAAACTCCACACAGACAGTCACCCGAGGTTGGAATTGAACCTCACAATATTCTAAATGTGGTCTGACCAGAAACCTTATAAATACTCAGAAGTACATCCCTGCTTTTATATTCTAGTCCTCTTGAAATAAATGCTAACATTGTATTTTCCTTCCTAACTACTGACTCAATCTACAAGTTAAATTTCAGAGAATCCTGGTCTAGGACTCCCAAGTCTCTTTGTACTGTAGATTTCTGAATTTTCACCTATTTAGAAAATAGTCTATGCTCTATTCTTCCAACCAAAATGTATGACTTCACCCTTTATCATGTTGTATTCTATTTACCACTTTTTTCCCCATCTCCTAACCTGTAAAAAAATTCTTCTGCAGTCTCCCTGCCTCCTCAATACTAACTGCCCATTCCCCATCTTTGTATCATCTAAAAATATAGCCAGAATGCCCTCAGTTACTTCATCTAGATTGTTAATGTATAAAATGATCGGTTTTGGTCCCAACACTGAGCCTTGTGGAACACCATTTGTCACCAACTTCCATCCATTCTGATCCCCACTCTCTGCTTTCTTCCAGACAGCCAATCATTTATTCATCCTAGTACCTTGCCTCTAACACCATGGGTTCTTATCCTACTCAGCAGCCTCCCATGCCATATCTTGTCAAAGGCCTTCTGGAAGTCCAGATAGATAATGTTCATTGGCTCTCTTTGGTTTAACCTGCTTGTTACCTCCTCAAAAGAATTCTAAGATTTGTCAGGCATGACCTCCCCTTGATGAAACCTTGCTGATTTTACCCTATTTTACCATATTCAAATTATTCAGAAATCTCATCCTTCACAATGAATACCAAAATCTTACCAATAACCAAGGTCAGGCTAATTGGTCTGTAATTTTTCATCTTTTGCCTCGCTCCCTTCTTAAACAAGGGGTTACATTAATGATTATCCAGTTGTCTGAGACCGTCCTCGACTAGTGATTCCTGAAAGATCACTACTTGATTGCATCTATCTTCACTACATTCTCAGGCAATGCGTTCCAAATCCTAACCATTTATTGGCACAAAAGACTTCTCCTTATATTGTGCTCAATTTGTTTTAATCATCTTAAATCAGTGCTCTTTGGTTTTTGTCTCTTTCACCAATGGAAACAATTTTTACATATCTGCTCTGTCTAGTCGTGGAATGATTTTGAATACCTTTGTCAAAGCTCCTCTCAATCTTCTCTTCTAAAGAGGCAACTCAGCTTCTCTAACTTGAGAGTGTGTCTGAGGTTCCTTTTCCATGGACCCATCTTTGGAAAGTTTTTTTTCTGCACCCTTTGTAACGCTTCCTAAAGTGTGAAATGAAGACCATGCTCCAATTGAGGCTGTATCAGAGTTTTCTAAAGATTGATCATTACTTCTTTTTTAGCTCTAACATTCTAGTTCAAAAGCCTGGTTTCACTATACATAGTTCATACCATTCCCAAGCAGTCATGTCACCTTCAATACCTAGAATCATGGAACTCTACAGTGTGGAAACAGGCCATTCAGTCCATTGACTCCTCTGAAGAACATCCCATCCAGACCCACACCCCTGTAACCCTGCATTTCTCATGCTAACCCACCTAGCCTGCAAATCTCTGGATGATACAGGCATTTTAGCAAGGCCAATCCACCTAAACTGTGCATCTTAAAATTGTGTGAGGAAACCAGAGTAGAACCATGTAGACTGCAGAGAGAACGTGCAAATGTCACACAGATGTTAGAATTAGAGGTAGGTGAGCACTTTGGGGATAGTGACCATAATTCGGTGAGTTTTACTCTCGTGATGGAGAGGGATAAGTGTGTACTACAGGGCAAGAGTTATAGCTGGGGTCAGGGAAATTATGATGCGGTGAGGCATGACTTAGGATGTGTGGCTTGGAAAAGTAGACTCCAAGGCAAGAGTGTAAATGATATGTGGAGCTTGTTCAAGGAGCAACTATTGAGTGTCCTTGATAATTATGTACCTGTCAGGCAGGGAGGAAAGGGTCGTGCGAGGGAGCCGTGGTTTAATAAGGAATTGGAATCCCTTGTTAAATGGAAGAGGGCGGCCTATCTCAAGATGAGACCTGAAGGTTCAATTGGGGCGATTGAGAGTTATAGGGTAGCCAGGAAGGACCTGAAGAGAGAGCTAAGAGCAGCAAGGAGGGGACATGAAAGGTCCTTAGTCGGTAGGATTAGGGAAAACCCTAAGGCTTTCTATAGGTATGTTAGGAATAAAAGAATGACTAGGGTAGGAATAGGTCCAGTCAAGGATAGTAGTGGGAAGTTGCGTGTGGAGGCGGAAGAGATTGGGGAGACACTGAATGAATACTTTTCTTCAGTATTTACTCAGGAACAGGGCATTGTCGTCGATGTGAATACTGAGTCACAAATAAGTAGAATGGATGGCTTTGAGGTATGTAGAGAAGAGGTTTTGGAAATCCTGGAAAAGGTGAAAATAGATAAGTCCCCTGGGCCTGATGGCATTTATCCTAGGATTCTCTGGGAAGCAAGGGAGGAGATTGCAGAGCCATTGGCCTTGATTTTTATGTCCTCTTTGTCTACAGGAGTAGTGCCAGAAGACTGGAGGATAGCAAATGTGGTTCCCTTGTTCAAAAAGGGGAGTAGGGATAACCCTAGTAACTATAGGCCGGTGAGTCTCACTTCTGTTGTGGGCAAAGTCTGAGAGAGAATTGTAAGGGATAGGATTTATGCACATCTGGATAGGAATAATGTGATCAAGGATAGTCAGCATGGATTTGTGAAGGGCAGGTCGTGCCTCACAAACCTTATTGAATTCTTTGAAAAGGTGACGAAGGAGGTTGATGAGGGGAAAGCGGGAAATGTGGTATATATGGATTTTAGTAAGGCGTTTGATAAGGTTCCCCATGGTAGGCTACTGCAGAAAATACGGAGATATGGCATTGAGGGTGAGCTGGAGGTTTGGATTAGGAATTGGCTGGATGGAAGAAGACAGAGGGTAGTAGTTGATGGCAAAGTTTCTTCATGGAGTGCCGTCACTAGCGGTGTTCCGCAAGGATCTGTTTTGGGACCATTGCTGTTTGTCATTTTTATAAATGACCTGGAAGAGGGGTTAGAAGGTTGGGTGAGCAAGTTTGCGGATGATACGAAAGTCGGAGGAGTTGTTGACAGTGAGGAAGGATGTGGCAGGTTACAGCAGGATATAGAGAAGCTGCAGAGCTGGGCAGAAAGGTGGCAAATGGAATTCAATGTAGCTAAGTGTGAGGTGATTCACTTTGGGAAGAATAACAAAAAGATGGGGTACTGGGCTAATGGTCGGATACTTGGTAGTGTGGATGAGCAGAGGGATCTTGGTGTCCATGTACACAGATCTCTGAAAGTTGCCACCCAGGTAAATAGTGCGGTGAGGAAGGCATATGGCGTACTTGCTTTTATTGGTAGAGGAATTGAGTTCCGGAGTCCTGAGGTCATGATGCAGTTGTATAAGACGCTGGTGCGGCCGCATCTGGAATATTGTGTGCAGTTTTGGTCGCCATACTATAGGAAGGATGTGGAGGCACTGGAACGGGTGCAGAGGAGGTTTACCAGGATGTTGCCTGGTATGGAAGGAAGATCGTATGAGGAAAGACTGAGGCACTTGGGGCTGTTTTCATTAGAGAAAAGAAGGTTTAGGGGTGACTTGATTGAGGTGTACAAGATGATTAGGGGGTTAGATAGGGTTGACAGCGTGAACCTTTTCCGGCGTATGGAGTCGGGTATTACAAGGGGGCATAGCTTTAAATTAAGGGGGGGTAGATATAGGACTGAAGTTAGGGGTAGGTTCTTCACTCAGCGAGTCGTAAGTTCATGGAATGCCCTGCCAGTAGCAGTGGTGGACTCTCCCTCTTTATGGGCATTTAAGCGGGCATTGGATAGGTATATGGAGGATAGTGGGTTAGTATAGGTTAGGTGGGCTTGGATCGGTGCAACATCGAGGGCCAAAGGGCCTGTACTGCGCTGTATTCTTCTATGTTCTGTGTTCTATGTTCTAGATGGTCACCCGAGGCTAGAATCAAACCCAAGTCCCTGGTGCTGTGAGTCAGCAATGCTAACCATTGAATCACCATGCCACTGTACTTGAGCATGGATATTTTCTGATTCCTCTTTTGGATGTATTTTATATTATTTATCTTTATTTTATTTTGCCTTCATAGAAACATAGAAAATATGGACAGGATAGGCCATTCAACTCTTTGAGCCTGCTCTCTCATTTAATTTCTCCTCAACTCAGTTCTAAATAGCCTATGAATGAAGGTGACTCCTACCTCTTGACTCCAAGGTCATCAGCAACATTCTTCCTTTATTTACAGTCTAGTTCTGTAAACATTTTATAGATTTCTGAGATTCCCTCTCATTCTTCTAAACGCCTGTGAATGTAGTCCTAACTGATTCAGTCTCTCTTCTTATTGTCAATGCTGCCATCCCAGGAATCAGTGTGGTAAACCTTTGCTGCATTCCCTCCACAGCTGGAACATTCTTACAGAAGGAGGCCATAACTGCACACAATGCTGTATGTGTGGTTCTCACCAAGGCCCTCCATAATTGCAGCATGGCACACCGGTTTCTGCACTCGAATCCTCTTGTCGTGAAGATCAACACACCATTTTCCTTTCTCATCACTGCTGCATCTACATGTTTATTGACAGAGACTGGTGTACATGGACACCCAAGTCTCATTGTCTGGCACCTTCCCCTGCCACCGCAGGAATTGCAAAACTTGCGCCCACACCTCCTCCCTCACCTCCATCCAAGACCCTAAAGGAGCCTTCCACATCCATCAAAGTTTTACCTGCATATCCACCAACATCATTTATTGTATCCGTTGTTCCCGATGTGGTCTCCTCTACATTGGGGAGACTGGGTGCCTCCTAGCAGAGCGCTTTAGGGAACATCTCTGGGACACCCGCACCAATCAACCACACCGCCCCGTGGCCCAACATTTCAACTCCCCCTCCCATTCTGCTGAGGACATGGAGGTCCTGGGCCTCCTTCACTGCCATCCTCACCGCCAGACGCCTGGAGGAAGAACGCCTCATCTTCCGCCTCGGAACATTTCAACCCCAGGGCATCAATGTGGACTTCAACAGTTTCCTTATTTCCCCTTCCTCCCACCTCACCCCAGTTCCAAACTTCCAGCTCAGCGCTGTCCCCATGACTTGTCCTACCTGCCTATCTTCTTTTCCACCTATCCACTCCACACTCCCCCCCCCCGACCTATCACCTTCATCCCCTCCCCACTCACCTAATGTACTCTATGCTACTTTCTCCCCACCCTCACCCTCCTCACACTTATCTCTCCGCCCTTCAGGCTCTCTGCCTGTATTCCTGATGAAGGGCTTTTGCCCGAAACGTCGATTTTACTGCTCCTCGGATGCTGCCTGAACTGCTATGCTTTTCCAGCACTACTCTAATGTAGACTCATTGCACATCCCCATCTCTCAATGTATAACCTTGAAATAACTGCAGAGGCTGATATCCTGTCACCAAGTCACCTCTTACTTACGATTTGGAGATGCCGGTGTTGGACTGGGGTGTACAAAGTTAAAAATCACAGGAAGTTTTGCAATTCCTGCGTCGCTCCAAAAGCTAGTGTGCTTCCAATTAAACCTGTTGGACTATAACCTGGTGTTGTAATTTTTAACTTTGTACACTTTATTTACGTGTGCACTGCCAGCCAGCTCAAGTCAGTTGCCTGAACCGAAGTGATTCTAATCTCCTGGTTAGATTTTATTAAACAGTACAGTTTACAAATAAACAATTAATATTAACAGCTGTATACAGAGAAACAGCAATTTTACTGGGGAGTGGGCAAAAGCAGGCCCCAAACCTCACCACTCAACCAGTTTTCAGGGAAATGAGGATAAATCTCAAATCCCACTTACAGTCATCACAAAAGAAGCAGTAACAAATACATACAAGACAGTCCAGTTAGATAACAAACAGTACATAAAATACAGACACTACCCCCTCCACCCCAAGCAACTCAGCAAACTACCTGTCCCTTGCACCTTCCGCCACTCTAAGGCAGCGCGCCCCACGCCCCTTTCCGGCTCTTGTTCCGCCCTGACGCACCTTCCGACCACCTCTAAGACAGTCTGTCCTGTTTCCCCAATCCCCCCAGGACGATAGCAATCAGGACGGCCTATCCACCTTCCCTAACCGCCCTTCACACCTTCTGGCGTCCCTAAGGCAGCCCACCCCTCTGTCCCTTCCAGCTCTCGGTCCGCCCCTACGCCCCTTGCAGCTCTCTGTCTGCCCTGACACCTCTAAGACAGCTTGCCCTGGTACGTGCCGGGGTGACAGCGCTGAGGATGGCCTACCGCCTTCCAGCTCTCGGTCTTCCTGTATGCACCAGCTGGCTCCTGCCCACCCCAACACATCATCCAGCTTGTGGACTGCCCTGACACACCTTCCGGCCCCCTCTAGCACAGCCTGTCCTCTTCCCTGGGATGACAATGTACAGGGCAGCCCACAAGCCTTCCGGATCTCAGCCTGCCCCTACTAACCTTCTGGCTCTCAGCCGCTCTGACACACCGTCCGACCACCTCTAGGACAGCCCATCCCAAATATCCCTTCTCAGCGCGACAGTATTCAGAATGGCCTACCCACCTTCCAGCACTCAGGCAACTGACATTGGGGTGACCTACCCATCCTCCGCCTTTCAGGGCAGGCTACCCACCTTCAGGTTCACAGGATGGCTTCCTACCCACCCTCCGGCTCTCGGAGTGACAGCTTTCGGGATGACCTATGAGCCTCCCAGCTCATAGTAAGGCCTGCTAGACCCAGGGACACAGGACAGTTGAAGTGATAACCCCAACAAGCAACAAGACGGTCAATTACCAATAAACAGAGTTCTTTCTGGTATCCAGAGTTCATTATCATAAACCGTTCTCTTCAAAATGTAGAATCCATTCCCAAGAACAGAGTCCACTCCAGTATACAAAGTGCATTGTTAGAAATAGAGTCCACTTCAAACTGTAGAGTCCACTTCCAAAAACAGAGTCCACAATCAAGGGCAGAGTCCACTCCTGAAGGCAGCAAATGCACACCCCACAGCACACAGGCGTTCAGTCTCCAGAGAGTCCTGGCCCATCCATAGAGAACCAGGCCCACTCACAGGAACACAGTACTTTATGGAGGCGCACTTAACTCACAAGGATTTGGTGCAGTCCTGAAGGCAGGGTCTACTCCCTAACTCCAGGATGCAGCAAGTGCTCAACGCCCGGCACATACAGGTGTTCAGTCTTTACAGAGGCCTAGTCCTAGGGTCAGGTCTACCCCTAGGAACAACTCATCTGAAAGGATGTATTTTCTCACAAGGGTTCAGTCCAAACACAATAGTGAAGATACATTCAAAGAACAAAGAAAACTAGAGTGCAAGGGCTAAGCCCTGCCACAAGATCAACATAGTCCTTTTCTCAAAGTAAAAGAGATAAGAATAACACACAGGCTGCACCCAGCCAGTGAAACAACAGATCCCTACTGAGAACTGAGTTACATCTGAAACATACTGACTGTGTGGATCAGGCAATTTAGAAATCAGTCCTCATGCAAAAAAAAAAGTTAATAAACTGGCTAAATAATTCAACCAGTTTAGGAATCAGGTTTCCCCCCAAAAAGCAGAAATGAACAACAGCAGTGACACACTGACTGTGGCCTAGCCAGCAGAGAGTCAGTGCCTTAAACTGGGGAGATTCTAAATTTCCTGGTTAGATTTTTGTTTCCCTGGAAAAGGGGAAAGGAAAATAAACTCTCCTTCTCAAACCACAGAAACCAATCGTAGCAGGAACTCTCCTGGTTAGATTTTATTATTCCATTTTTTAAAAAATGTTCTTAGGAACACACCAACTGAAGAGATTCTAAATCACCTGTTTATAATGTTTTATCCCCACAGTACTGCCAAACTGTGGTAGTGCTTATATTTTCCCCAGCACCCATGTTGTGTGCGTGCAGGTGTAGGACACAGTCAAAGACGACATCAAAGACAACAGGTGTACAAATCTTTATTCAAATCTCCACCACCAGGAAGAAAGGGAACACCCGAGTGGCCAGTGACAAGCAGGGCCCTTCTCAAAGGGCAATGCCACATGATCAAACAGTGAAGGGGAGGGCAGGGACTAAATCAAAATAGAGTTGGAGGGGGAGATAATACACTCCACTCCCTACAGTGCCCACCTCTCCCTGAATAGCTCCAGTGAGTTGGGAGACATAGCGTGCTCCTTCTCCAGAGACACCCGGGCTCGGACGTAGCTGCAGAAGAGGGGCAGGCAATTGGCCACAACAATCCCCTCCACAGCCCTTTGCCTGGACCTATTTATGGCGCTGTAAAAACTGTTTGGCCAGGCCCACGAGGAGATCCTCTGACCTGCCCTCTCCGCTCTGCACAGGGTGCCCAAAGATCAGGAGGGTGGGACTGAAGTGCAGCCAAAAGTAGAGGAGAAGGTCCTGTAGAAAACTAAAAAGGGAGTGGAGGCACCCACACCCCATATACACATGGTCCATGGACTCCACAGCACCATAGAACAAGCAGTTGGGCTGGGAGACTGTGAGCCACCGCAATCTGCGGCTGTAGGGGACCACTGCTTGCAGCACCCTCCACCTCAGAGGATGGTGGTGCAGGGTTGTTTTTCAGACTGGAGGCCTGTGACCAGTGGAGTGTCACAAGAATTGGTGCTGGGTCCTCTACTTTTTGTCACTTACATAAATGATTTGGAGGAGAAAGTGAGGTCTGCAGATGCTGGAGATCAAAGTTGAAACTTTATTGCTGGAACAGCACAGCAGGTCAGGCAGCATCCAGGGAACAGGAGATTCGACGTTTCGGGCACAGGCCCTTCTTCAGGAATGAGCAGAGAGTGTTCAGCAGGAGAAGATAAAAGGTAGGGAGGAGGGACTTGGAGGAGGGGAGTTGGAAATGTGATAGGTGGAAAGAGGTCAAGGTGAGGGTGATAGGTCGGAGTAGGGTGGAGGCGGAGAGGTCAAGAAGAAGACTGCAGGTCAGGAAGGCGGTGCCGGGCTGGAAGGATCCGGCTGAGACAAGGTGGGGGGAGGGGGGGATGAAGAAACTGGTGAAGTCCAAGTTCATCCCCTGCGGTTGGAGGGTTCCCAGTCGGAAGATAAGACGCTCCTCCTCCGACCGTCGGGTTGTTGTGGTTTGGCGGTGGATGAGTCCAATGACCTGCATATCCTCGGTGGAGTGGGAGGGGGAGTTGAAATGCTGTGCCACAGGTTGGTTGGGTTGGTTCGTCCGGGTGGCCCAGAGGTGCTCCCTGAATCGCTCCGCAAGTAGGCGGCCTGTCTCCCCAATATAGAGGAGGCCACACCGGCTGCAGCGGATGCAGTAGATGATGTGGGTGGAGGTGCAGGTGAATCTGTGGCGGATATGGAAGTTTCCCTTGGGGCCTTGGAGAGAAGTGAGGGGGGAGGTGTGGGCGCAAGTGTTGCACCTCCTGCGGTTGCAAGGGAAGGTGCCGGGAGTGGTGGTTGGGTCGGTGGGGGGTGTGGATCTGACAAGGGAGTCGCGGAGGGAGTGGTCTCTACGGAAAGCTGATAGGGGAGGGGAGGGAAATATATCCTTGGTGCTGGGGTCTGTTTGGAGGTGGCGGAAGTGACGGCGGATGATGCGCTGTACATGGAGATTGGTGGGGTGGTAGGTGAGGACCAGTGGGGTTCTGTCCTGGTGGCGGTTGGAGGGGCGGGGCTCAAGGGCGGAGGAGCGGGAAGTGGAGGAGATGCGGTGGAGGGCACCGTCGACCACGTCGGGGGGGAAATTGCGGTCCTTGAAGAAGGAGGCCATCTGTGTTGTACGTATTTTGAACTGGTCCTCCTGGGAGCAGATGCGGCGGAGACGAAGGAATTGGGAGAATGGGATGGCGTTTTTACAGGGGGCAGGATGGGAGGAGGTGTAGTCCAGGTAGCTGTGGGAGTCGGTAGGTTTGTAGTAGATGTCCGTGTTGATTCGGTCGCCTGAGATAGAAACAGAAAGGTCTAGGAAGGGGAGGGAGGAGTCCGAGACTGTCCAGGTGAATTTGAGGTCGGGGTGGAAGGTGTTGGTGTAGTGGATGAACTGTTCAACCTCCTCGTGGGAGCACGAGGTAGCGCCGATACAGTCATCAATGTAGCGAAGAAAAAGATGGGGGGTGGGGCCAGTGTAGTTGCGGAAGATGGATTGTTCCACATACCCTACGAAGAGGCAGGCATAGCTGGGGCCCATGCGGGTGCCCATGGCTACTCCTTTTGTTTGGAGAAAGTGGGAGGATTGGAAAGAAAAGTTGTTCAGGGTGAGGACCAGTTCGGTCAGTCGAAGGAGGGTGTCGGTGGAAGGGTACTGGGTGGTACGGCGGGAAAGGAAGAAGCGGAGTGCTTTGAGTCCTTCGTGATGGGGGATGGAGGTGTACAGGGACTGGATGTCCATGGTGAAGATGAGGCGTTGGGGACCGGGGAAGCGGAAATCCTGGAGGAGGTGGAGGGCGTGGGTGGTGTCACGAACGTAGGTGGGGAGTTCTTGGACTAATGGGGACAGGACCGTGTCGAGGTATGCCGAGATGAGTTCGGTTGGGCAGGAGCAGGCTGAGACGATGGGTCGTCCGGGGCAGTCAGGTTTGTGGATTTTGGGCAGGAGGTAGAAACGGGCGGTGCGGGGTTGTGGGACTATGAGGTTGGAGGCGGTGGATGGGAGGTCCCCTGAGGTGATGAGGTTATGGACGGTCTGGGAGATGATGGTTTGGTGGTGGGGGGTGGGGTCATGGTCAAGGGGGCAGTAGGAGGAGGTATCTGCGAGCTGGCGTTTGGCCTCAGCGGTGTAAAGGTCAGTGCGCCAAACTACTACTGCGCCTCCCTTGTCAGCTGGTTTGATGGTGAGGTTGGGGTTGGAACGGAGGGAGTGGAGGGCTGCGCGTTCCGAGGGTGAGAGGTTGGAGTGGGTGGGGGGAGTGTGGGAGTTCAGGTCCAAATTGTGTTGGTCGGAAGGTGATCTGGAGTCCATGGGGGATCAGTCGGTTCCGTAGGCAGGTGCTGAGGAAGGAGACATGGCTGTGGTAACGAGTCTGCTTCAGAATATGGCTGAAGCAAATCATAAATGATTTGGATGCAAGCATAAGAGGTACAGTTAGTAAGTTTGCAGATGACACCAAAATTGGAGGTGTAATGGACAGCGAAGACGGTTACCTCAGATTACAACAAGATCTGGACCAGATGGACCAATGGGCTGAGAAGTGGCAGATGGAGTTTAATTCAGATAAATGCGAGGTGCTGCATTTTGGGAAAGCAAATCTTAGCAGGACTTATACACTTAATGGTAAGGTCCGAGGGAGTATTGCTGAACAAAGAGACCTGGGAATGCACATTCATAGCGACTTGAAAATGGAGTCGCTGGTAGATAGGATAGTGAAGAAGGCGTTTGGTATGCTTTCCTTTATTGGTCAGAGTATTGAGTACAGGAGTTGGGAGGTCATGTTGTGGCTGTACAGGGCATTGGTTAGGCCACTGTTGGAATATTGTGTGCAATTCTAGTCTCCTTCCTATCGGAAAGATGTTGTGAAACTTGAAAGGGTTCAGAAAAGATTTGCAAGGATGTTGCCAGGGTTGGAGGATTTGAGCTATAGGGAGAGGTTGAATAGGCTGGGCTGTTTTCCCTGGAGCATCAGAGGCTGAGGGGTGACCTTATAGAGGTTTATAAAATGATGAGGAGCACAGAGAGGGTAAAGAGACAAAGTCTTTTCCCTGGAGTCGGGGAGTCCAGAACTAGAGGGCATAAGTTTAGGGTGAGAGGGGAAAAGATATAAAAGAGACTTTTTCACACAGAGGGTGGTACGTGTATGGAGTGAGCTGCCAGAGGAAGTGGTGGAGGCTGGTACAATTACAACATTTAAGAGACATTTGGATGGGTATATGAATAGGAAGGGTTTGGAGGGATATGGGCCGGGTGCTGGCAGGTGGTACTAGATTGGGTTGGGATATCTGGTCAGCATGGACGGGTTGGACCGAAGGCTGACCAGGACGTGACTCCAAATTGGACACCTCCTTCTCCAATTCCTCAATCCTGGATTTCCGCCACTTTGTCGACCTCCTCGTGTACCCCTGACAGAAAACGATGACGTGAGCCTTGCCCACGTCCCACCATAGCCTCAGGGAGGGGAAGTTTCCCCGCTTCCTTCTCCAGCCGACTCAGAAACGATGAAATGAGTCCCGGAACCGCTCATCCTCCAGCAGCAGGTTGATAAAGTGCCAGTACGCGGAGACAAGCCTGGCACCGAATGGAAGGAGTTCCGCCCACACCAGGTGATGGTCCGTGCACGACACCTGCCGCATGGAGGCCGTCGGAAAACAGGAGGCGTACGCCCGCAAAACATACAGGCGGTCGATCCTGGATGCTCGGACCCCAGGCCTCACGAAGGTGAAGGCGATGGAGTCGGGATGAAGATTCTGCCAGACGTCCACCAGGTCGAAGGACTTGACCAAGTCCCCCAACCTCCTCCCCGATGCCAAACTTGACTGGGAACTGCCGTGGTCCCTGTCCTCGAGGATGCTACTCCGAAGAAGCTCGCTTGCCTCGGTCTGACTACGGGAAGGTAGACATTCACAAAGTGAATCACTGTGCCCCCCCAGCTGAACTGTCAGGTGAAGCAAAATGCCTGGGACAGGCGAGCAGCCTGGGCTGACCAGTACACTCATTCAAAGGAGCTCTAGCGATTGAGTGCCAGTTGGGCTGTATCCACGCAACTTTGAGTTTCCTTGACAAATTCCCGGAGTTCCTCGAGGGAGATGAGGGGGAGCTTGGTGCGATCACCTGGGTCAGAAAAACCTTGCTGGAGACTGACTCTACGTCATAAGGTAAAAACAATGACTGCAGATGTTGGAAACCAGATTCTGGATCAGTGGTGCTGGAAGAGCACAGCAGTTCAGGCAGCATCCAACAAGCAGCGAAATCGACGTTTCGGGCAAAAGCCCTTCATCAGGAATAAAGGCAGTGAGCCTGAAGCATGGAGAGATAAGCTAGAGGAGGGTGGGGGTGGGGAGAGAGTAGCATAGAGTACAATGGGTGAGTGGGGGAGGAGATGCAGGTGATAGGTCAGGGAGGAGAGGGTGGAGTGGATAGGTGGAAAAGGAGATAGGCAGGTCGGACAAGTCCGGACAAGTCATGGGACAGTGCTGAGCTGGAAGTTTGAAACTAGGATGAGGTGGGGGAAGGGGAAATGAGGAAGCTGTTGAAGTCCACATTGATGCCCTGGGGTTGAAGTGTTCTGAGGCGGAAGATGAGGCGTTCTTCCTCCAGGCGTCTGGTGGTGAGGGAGCGGCGGTGAAGGAGGCCCAGGACCTCCCCCTTGGCAGAGTGGGAGGGGGAGTTGTAATGTTGGGCCACGAGGCGGTGTGGTTGATTGGTGCGGGTGTCTCGGAGATGTTCCCTAAAGCGCTCTGCTAGGAGGCGCCCAGTCTCTCCAATGTAGAGGAGACCGCATCGGGATCAACGGATACAATATATGATATTGGTGGATGTGCAGGTAAAACTTTGATGGATGTGGAAGGCTCCTTTAGGGCCTTGGATAGAGGTGAGGGAGGAGGTGTGGGCACACGTTTTACAGTTCCTGCGGTGGCAGGGGAAAGTGCCAGGATGGGAGGGTGGGTCGTAGGGGGATGTGGACCTGACCAGGTAGCCACAGAGGGAACGGTCTTTACGGAAGGCGGAGAGGGGTGGGGAGGGAAATATATCCCTGGTGGTGGGGTCTTTTTGGAGGTGGTGGAAATATTGGAGGATGATTTGGTTTATGCGAAGGTTTGTAGGGTGGAAGGTGAGCACCAGGGGCGTTCTGTCCTTGTTACGGTTGGAGGGGTGGAGTCTGAGGGCGGAGGTGTGGGATGTGGATGAGATGCATTGGAGGACATCTTAAACAAGTGGGAGGGGAAATTGTGGTCTCTAAAGAAGGAGGCCATCTGATGTGTTCTGCGGTGGAACTGGTCCTCCTGGGAGCAGATACGGCGGAAGCGGAGGAATTGGGAATACGGGATGGCATTTTTGCAGGAGGTAGGGTGGGAAGAGGTGTAATCCAGGTAGCTGTGGGAGTCGGTGGGTTTGTAAAAAATGTCAGTGTCAAGTTGGTCGTCATTAATGGAGATGGAGAGGTCCAGGAAGGGGAGGGAAGTGTTTGAGATGGTCCAGGTAAATTTAAGGTCAGGGTGGAATGTGTTGGTGAAGTTGGTGAATTGCTCAACCTCCTCGCGGGAGCACGAGGTGGTGCCAATGAAGTCATCAATGTAGCGGAGGAAGAGGTGGGGAGTGGTGCTGGTGTAATTACGGAAGATCAACTGTTCTACGTAGCCAACAAAGAGACAGGCATAGCTGGGACCCATACGTGTGCCCATGGCTACCCCTTTGGTCTAGAGGAAGTGGGAGGATTCAAAGGAGAAACTGTTAAGGGTGAGGACCAGTTCGGCCAAACGAATGAGAGTGTCGGTGGAAGGGTACTGTTGGGGACGTCTGGACAGGAAAAAACGGAGGGCTTGGAGGCCCTGGTCATGGCAGATGGAGGTGTAGAGGGATTGGATATCCATGGTGAAGATGAAGCGTTGGGGGCCGGGGAAACGGAAGTCTTGGAGGAGGTGGAGGGCGTGGGTGGTGTCTCAAATGTATGTGGGGAGTTTCTGGACTAGGGAGGATAGGACAGTGTCGAGGTAGGTTGAGATGAGTTCAGTGGGGCAGGAACATGCTGAGACAATGGGTCGGCCAGGGTGGTCAGGCTTGTGGATCTTGGGAAGGAGGTAGAACCGGGCAGTGTGGGGTTCCCGGAAGCTGTGGGTGGGAGATCTCCTGAGGTGATGAGGTTATGTATGGTCTGGGAGACGATGGTTTGGTGATGGGGGGTGGGGTCATGGTCGAGGGGACAGTAGGAAGAGGTGTCCTCGAGTTGGCGTTTGGCTTCAGCGGTGTAAAGGTCAGTGCGCCAGACTACCACTGCACCCCCTTTATCCGCTGGCTTAATGGTGAGGTTGGGATTGGAGCAGAGGGATTGGAGGGCTGCGCGTTGTGAGGGTGAGAGGTTGGAGTGGGGGAGGGGGGTAGACAGGTTGAGGCGGTTAATGTCCCGGCGGCAGTTGGAAATGAAGAGTTCAAGGGCAGGTAATAGACCAGCGCAGGGTGTACAGGTGGATGCAGTGTGTTGGAGGTGGGCAAAGGGGTCCTCGGAAGGTGGGTGGGAGTCCTGATTGTGAAAGTAAGCTCAGAGGTGGAGGCGGCAGAAGAATTGTTCTGTGAAAGTAAGCTCGGAGGCGACGGAAGCATCCCCAGTGTCCACCACCAAATCCAAACCCTCCTTCGGGACGTCACCCTCGATCACTGGGCCCTCCCCCACTGAGAGAGTGGGATCTAGTCCAGCACCACCAACTGGTCTCAAACCCCAGCGACCCTATCCCCAGGTTCACCAGTGGTAACGTCCTTAGTTCACCCCTACCCAGAATGCCCAGGGGTCGGGTCATCGGGTGGTAGAGGCTCAGGGCCCCGTTTCTTTCCTGACACCGGGACGCCGGGCTCCTCAGGGAAAAGGTCCTCCCCAGGGCCAAGGTCCCCGGAAAAACAGTCTTGGAGGGAAGAGTGAGGATAACACCGTCCTCTCCCCACCACTTGATGACCCAATGGTATTAAAAATATTGAGGCCCACACCATGGCCCACCTTGATTTTTAGGTTGTCCCCCGGGGGAGCTGGTGGGACGGTGGTAGCAGAAGGACCTCCTGCAGCTTCTGGGTCTTCAGGCAGGCTGGACCGCGGTGCGGGACAGGTGGGAGACAGCAGAGGCTCATCCATTGGGGAGGAACAGCGCTGCTGGCGTGACACCAGGAAGTCTCTCCCCTCCAGGGGCTGGCACTTCTTCCCCAGGGAGACAGGGGTAATTTATGGGCCCTCCCTTCCCCGCCCACCTTGGTGGTCAAGGGTGGTGAGGCTCCTCCCCCCTGCCTTTCTAGGAACACTATTGGCCAGTGAAAAGCAGCGGGCACGGCAAGGGCAGGGACAGTCTTTTGTGTCACTTCCTGTCCCACAATTGGGATGTCAGGTGCCCTACTTCCTGCCCAGGACTCAGAGGGATGATAGTAGTGGTGGAGGCTGAGGTCAGTGCTCGGGAACGTCAGAGTTAACACCTTGGGACAGGCATAAATGACAGGGTCAGGGTGCTCAGACTCCACAGGAATCAATGCCACAGGCTTGGGCTCAGGGACCTGGTCAGGGAGTATGGATATTTTGGGGGTGGTGTGGTCAACAGGGCAAGGTACAGGCATAGAATCAGGGGGGTGGTGGGGGTCAATGTTTCTACGTCAGGGTGACGCTGGTGGGGCCACAGAGGCATTTTCACACTAGGGTGAGGGTGAGGGTGAGGGTGAGGGTGGGAGTGGGAGTGGGGGAGGGTCCAATCCTAAATGGGGGCATAGGGCTCCATCCACAGGGGCAGGATTGGCACTTTGTCTTTTTCTGCATCTTCTATCCACCTGGACGCCCACCTCCCCTCCCCGCCAGAGGCTGAGGTACCTGCTGATGGGGCATGTGGTGTTGTCTGAGGGGGAAGTGGGTGTAGCAGCACCACCCGTGGCTGCCGGTGTGGACTGGGTAGCCTGGGGGGGGGCAGGCAGCTCTTCCATATCTGTCCCACTTCATGGCACAGGTGGTACCGCACACCATCCGCCGTCCAAAAGACACGGTATGATGCACCCTTGCGGAGGAGGGTAAAGAAGTCCTCGGTAACCTCCTCCCGGGTCAGGCAAATAAACACCTGGTGCTGGAAAGAGTAAAACGTGCCAGAGGGCAGGGTCCTTCAGACTGCACCACCCGCCTTCCAGCTCTCGGTCTGCCCCTATGCACCATTGGCTCTCACACACCCCGGTGCACAGTTAACTCACAGGGGTTTGGTCCACTCTCAAACTCCAGGATTCAGCAAGTGCTCACCTCCCAGCACACACACACAGGTGTTCAGTCTTTACAGAGGTCTAGTCCCAGGACCAGGCCTACCCAAAGGAACAGCTCATTGGGAAAGTTATATTTTCTCACAACAGCTGTTCAAACATCAAAAAAGTGAAAACACATACAAAACAAAGAAAACCAGAATGAAAAAGCTAAGCCTCAGAGTCAACACAGTTCTTTTCTCAAATTAAAAGAGTAACACGCAGGCTGTAACCAGCCAGTGAAACAACAGTTCCCTAATGAGAATAGAGTTACACCTGTAACACATTGACTGTTTAAATCAGCCAATTTAAAAATTAGTCCTCAATAAGAAGGAATACCAGTTAACAGACTGGTGAAATAATTCAGTTAGTTCAGAAATCAAGGTTCCCCTCCATCTCCCCCCAAAAAAGCAGAAACCAATAGCAGCAATAACACACTGACTGTGGCCCAGCCAGCACAGAGTCCCCTAAACTGGGGGAGATTTTAAATCTCCTGGTTAGATTTTTTTTTTCCCCTGGAAAAGGGGAAAGGAAAAGAAACTCTCCTCCTCAAAACACAGAAACCAACAGTAGCAGGAACTCTGCTGGTTAGAACATAGAACATTACAACGCAGTACAGGCCCTACGGCCTTCGATTTTGCGCCAACCAGTCATACCAATCTGAAGCCCATGTAACCTACCCTATTCCATGTACATCCATATGCTTATCCAATGACGACTTAAATGTACTTAAAGTTGGCAAATCTACTACCGTTGCAGGCAAAGCATTCCATACCCTTACTAATCTCTGAGTAAAGAAACTATCTCTGACATCTGTCCTATATCTATCACCCCTCAATTTAAAGCTATGCCCTCTCATGCTCGCCGTCACCATACTTGGAAAAAGGCTCTCCCCATCCACCCCATCTAACCCTCTGATTATCTTATATGTTAGGTAGACCATTTAGGACAGAGGTGAGGAGAAACTTCTTCATCCAGAGAGTGGTGGGTGTGTGGATTGTTCTGTCCCAGAGGGCAGTGGAGGCCCAGTCTCTGGATTCATTTAAGAAAGAGTTGGATAGAGCTCTCAAGGATTGTGGAATCAAGGGTTATGGAGATAAGGCAGGAACAGGATACTGATTAAGGATGATCAGCCATGATCATATTGAATGGTGGTGCAGGCTCGAAGGGCAGAATGGCCTACTCCTGCACCTATTGTCTATTGTTAGGTGAAGGGGTAAATGTAGTGGAATGGGTCTAGTTGAGTTGCGCTTCGACAGGTCGGTGTGGACTTGTTGGGCCGAAGGGCCTGTTTCCACACTGTAAGTAATCTAATCTAATCTAATCTGATCTAATGTCTCTATTAAGTCACCTCTCAACCTTTTTCTCCCCAATGAAAACAGCCTCAAGTCCCTCAGCCTTTCCTCGTAAGACCTTCCCTCCATACCAGGCAACATCCTGGTAAATCTCCTCTGCCCCCTTTCCAAAGCTTCCACATCCTTCTTATAATGCTGTGACCAGAACAGTACACAATACTCCAAGTGGGGCCTCAACAGAGTTTTGTACAGCTGTAGCATAACCTCATGGTTCTGGAACTCAATCCCTCTATTAATAAAAGCTAAAACTCTGTATGCCTTCTGAACAACCCTGTCAACCTGGGTGGCAACTTTCAAGGATCTGTGTACCTGGACACCGAGATCCCTCTGCTCATCTACACTACCAAGAATCTTACCATTAGCCCAGTAGTTTGCATTCCGGTTACTCCGACCAAAGTGAATCACCTCACACTTAGAATCATAGAGTCATAGAGATGTACAGCATGGAAACAGACTCTTCAGTCCAACCCGTCCATGCCGACCAGATATCCCAACCTAATCCAGTCCCACCTGCCAGCACCCGTACCTCTCTTCTTCCTACCAAACTGTATAACCTCGGACTTTCTCACATTGTATTCTATCTGCCACATTTTTGTCCAATCACCTAGCTCGTCTAAGTCCTTCAGTAACCTCCCTGTCTCCTCAACACTACCTCTCCCTCCACCTATTTTTGTGTTGTCCACATTAATCTCTATTTGCCATCTCTCAGCCCAGCTCTGCAGCTTATCTATGTCTCTCTGTAACCTACAACATATAACATGTTTAGTTGTTTTTTTTATTATCAAACCTAGCTGTTTGGCTTGGGATTCTCTTCATTGAGATTGCAGTGCTCTGGGCTTTCCCCATAATACAGTGCAGGGAAGAAATTGGGAAAAATTTTCAGACTCACAGCGAGCAGCTCAAGACATCCTTCAGTTTAGGAACAGATACTCTGAGCTACTTTGGGTAGCAATGAAAGCTATCCTTAAAGGCATGAAGCTTTCAAAATATATATAATGTTATAAACATTCCATTGAATGGGAGAAAACTATTTCTCCTGGTTATATTTTTTCCTTTTTTTTCTCCTTTGTGTTTATTTTTCCCCAGCACCCATGTCATGTGTGTGCAGATGTAGGACACAGTAAAGAGCAACAGGTGTTTAAAACTTTATTTGTATTCCATCACCAGGAAGTAAGGAAACACCCAAGTGGCCAATGATAAGCAATGCCCTTCTCATCAAAAGGCAATGCTGCATGATCAAAAACGTGGAGGGGAAGGCAGGGAATACATTAAAATAGAGTTGGAGGGGAAATAAAACACTCCACTCCCTGCAGTACCCACCTCTCCCTGACCAGCTCAAGGGAGTTGGTAGACACCACATGCTCCTTCTCCAGAGACACCCAGGCTCGCTCTCCTGGTTAGATTGGTTAGCCAGACCTCTCCTGGTTGGGGTTGTTAACCTGGGCCAATCAATTACATTGTAAACAACAGGGTAATCCTGGTTCCAATCACTGCAAACCTATTCAAATAATAATCTGCCTTCCTGTTTTTTTTGTTACCAATGTGGATAATCCTCACTTTCATTCACACTATACTTCAACTGCCATGTATTTGCCTACACATTCAACTTGCCCAAATTGCACTGAGTTCACCATCTTAGTTCACCAGCACCCCCACCAGCTTTGTGTCATCTGTAAACTTGGGGCTATTCCTTTAATTTCCTCATCTAGATAATGAATAAGTATTGTGAATATCTGGGGTCCAAGCATGGATCACTGTGGTACTCCACTATTCATAAACTGCCACTAAGAAAGTGACCCATTTATTCCTATGTTTTGTTTTCTGTCTGCCAGCCACTTCTCTGTCCTTTACAGTACACCGTGAGCGGCACAGTGGCTAGCACTGCTGCCTCACAGTGCCAGAGTCCCGGATTCAATTCCCGCCTCAGGCGACTGACTGTGTGGAGTTTTCACATTCTCCCCGTGTCTGTGTGGGTTTCCTCCGGGTGCTCCGGTTTCCTCCCACACTCCAAAAATGTGCAGGTCAGGTGAATTGGCCATGCTACATTGCCCGCAGTGTTCGGTGAAAGGGTAAATGTAGGGAAATGGGTCTGGGTGGGTGCGCCTCGGCGCATCGGTGTGGATTTGTTGGGCCGAAGGGCCTGTTTCTACACTGTAAGTAATCTAAAAAAAATTATCCCCAATCCTAAACACTTTAATGTTACACACTAGCTCAAATGTGGCACCTTATTGCACTCCTTCTGAAAGTCCAAGTAAACCATATACACAGGCTCCCCTGATGAACTGTACTAGTACCATTCTTGAAAAATTCCAGAAGACAATTTCCCTTTCATAAATCCATGTTGACTTTACCCAACCGTGTCCCTGTTATCCAAGTGCTCTGCTATTAAATCTTTAATAATGAAATCTAACATTTTCCCAACTGCCAATATCAGGTGAATTGGTCTGTAATACCCAGTTTTATCTCTACCTCCCATTTTTAAAATAGTGAAGCTACAATACTACCCTCCAATCCATAGGAACTGTTCCAGAATCTTGAAAAGTGACCATCAGCGCATGAATTACTTCTACAGTCCTCTGAGATGTAGGTTATCAGGCACTGGGGATGTATAATCCCAATTATCCCAACATAATCCCCCTACTAATATTGGTTTCCTTTAGTTCCTCCTTCTTACTAGGTCCTGTGTTTTCTAATATTTTTTGGGATTTGATTTGATTTATTGTTGTCATGTACCGAGATACAGTGAAAAGTCCTATTTACCAGCTATAAAGGTAGACCGTACCATACAAAGTGCATCAGGGTAGCAGAACAAAGTGCAGAGTACAGTGTTTAGCCACACAGAGGGTGCAGAGTAGGAAGTCAACATTAACATTTGAGAGGTCTGTTCAAAAGTCTGATAATGTGGAAAAAGCTGTTCTTGAATCTGTTCTTACATGTATTTAATCTTTTATATCTTCTACCCAGCAGAAGAGGGTGGGAGAGAGTAAAACTGGCTGGGAGGGGTCTTTGATTATGTATGTCATTTTCCTGAGGCAGAAAAAAGTATAGCTAGAGTCAGTGGATGGAAGACTGATTTGTGTGATACACTGGGCTGTGTTCATGACTCTGTAGTTTCTTGCAGTCTTGTGAAGACTGGTTGCCATACCACACTCAGATACCTTCTATAATGCACCTATAAAATTGATAAACGTTTTGTGGAAATGTCAAATTTCCTTAACATCCTGAGGAAATAGAGGTTTTGTGCTTTCTTGACAGCCACATCAATGTGAGTCAACCAGGACAGATTGTTGGTGACCATCACTCCCAGGAACTTGATGATCTCAACCATCTCTATCTCAGGACCATTGATGCAGACAGGGCATGCATTCCACCCCGCTTCGTCAGTTCAATGACCAGTTCCTTCATTTTGCTGAAATTGATGTAGTGATTGGTGTCTTTACACCATGCTACTGTCATGGAACAGACCAGACACCCTCACAATATTTTAGGAAGGTAGCCTAAGTTGTAATTATTTTTCTTATTTTAAAGGCAAATGTAAAGTGCTGTGTTCCAGCTGCAATGTGACTGGTCAAACAGCTCAACGTTAAGCAAAACACATTTATTCAAACACTATAGTTAACATACAAGAAAAGAAAGAACTTACAATAACATAACTCTATTGAAAAACTTAACAGAATAATAGATGCAGTAACGATGACTAGCTGACTGTTCCAGTGTAGTAGCATCCCATAAACACACCCTTTGGCAAAAAGGCAAATTCAGAAAACAGATTTTCTCACATGAAATGCTGACAGTAGAAAGAGAAATCCTAGCTTCTGGCTGTAACCAAGAGAGGGGGAAAAACAGCTTCTACTTCTTCAAGACTCCAGCTGTTTCTGCTGAATCTAAAACCTAAAGAAAACTGGAAAATCTGGTTCTGTCACAGCTGGCCACAACCATCTAGGCTTCTTCTATTGTTATTAATTAAAAAAAAACTGAAAGCCTCACAATTTGTTTATATTACCACAAATTTCTTGGTACCTTTCAATCAATCTCTCTCTCAAAACAAAACCTGGACAAAATACACCTCTTAAAGCCACAGCATCATCACACCGATAAGCACTCAAATATCTTTCCAGTGCGAGCAGCAGCGAAGGTAAGACCGTTTGGTTTTAAAAGTGCTTACCGGTAGCGGGCAGCGGTGTTTTTTTTTCTCTCTTCACAGAAAGAGCGGGAGCACCAGGGGGAAGTGACGACGACCAGAGGGGCAGCCGAGACCCGGAAGCAGTTAGTGTAAGCTTACCTGGGTAGGTTTTTTTCCCCCTTTAAAAGCGTGAAGGAGAGGAACCCGAGGCACTACACGGGTACGCAGGGTCCCTGGTGCTGGGAGGCAACAGTGCTAACCACTGCGCGCACTACACGGGTAGTGCCTCCCACCCGCCCTCCTCCTCCAACCTAATAATAACATCTGTTGTGGTAAGTAGGTAAGTGCTGAATTTTGCTTGTTGTATTCTTTAGACCCAGTTTTTTTTTTAAATAAAAGTTAGCTTTAGAGGGATGGCAGTGAAGGCAGTGCAATGTTCCTCCTGCAACATGTATGAGGTGAGGGATGCCATCGACGTCCCTGCCGATTACACTTGCAGGAAGTGCACCCATCTCCAGCTCCTCCAAGACCGTGTTAGGGAACTGGAGCTGGAGTTGGATGAACTTAGGATCATTCGGGAGGCAGAGGGGGTCATAGATGAGAGTTATAGGGAAGTAGTAACTCCAAAGATGGCAGATAGATGGTGACAGTGAGGGGGACTGGGAGGAAGCAGCCAGTGCAGGGACCCCCTGCGGCCATTCCCCTCAAGAACAAATATACCGTTTTGGATACTTGTGGGGGGGATGACTTACCAGGGGTAAGTAACGGGGCTCAGGTCTCTGGCACGGAGCCTGTCCCCGTTACTCAGAAGGGAAGGGTGAAGAAGAGCAGAGCAGTAGTAATTGGGGACTCGATAGTTAGGGGCACAGATAGGCGGTTTTGTGGGAACGAGAGAGACTCACGTTTGGTATGTTGCCTCCCAGGTGCAAGGGTACGTGATGTCTCTGATCGTGTTTTCCGGGTCCTGGAGGGGGAGGGGGAGCAGCCCGAAGTCGTGGTCCATATTGGCACCAACGACATAGGTAGGAGGAGTGCCAAGGATGTTAGACAGGCTTTCAGGGAGCTAGGTTGGAAGCTCAGAGTTAGAACAAACAGAGTTGTTGTCTCTGGTTTGTTACCCGTGCCACGTGATAGAGATTCGAGGAATAGGGAAAGAGAACACTTAAATGCGTGGCTACAGGGATGGTGCAGGAGGGAGGGATTCCGGTTTTTGGATAACTGGGGTTCTTTCTGGGGACGATGGGACCTCTATAAACAGGATGGTCTACACCTGAACCTGAGGGGCACCAGTATCCTTGGGGGGAGGTTTGCTAGTGCTCTTGGGGGGGGTTTAAACTAACTCTGCAGGGGCATGGGAACCCAGATTGTAGCTTCAGGGTGCAGGGCCTGGAGTGTAGGGAGGTTAGGAACATGGCATCAATTTCCAAGGAGGGTGTCTGTAAACAGGAAAGTGGCTTGAAGTGTGTATAGTTCAATGCAAGAAGTATACGAAATAAGGTAGGTGAACTTGCAGCGTGGGTTGGTACCTGGGACTTCGATGTTGTGGCTATTACGGAGACATGGGTAGAACAGGGACAGGATTGGCTGTTGCAGGTTCCAGGATTTAAATGTTTTAGTAGGGTCAGAGGTGGGGGTAAAAGAGGGGGAGGTGTGGCATTGCTTGTCAAAGATAGTATTACAGTGGTGGAAAGGACGATGGATGAGGACTTGCCATCTGAGGTAGTTTGGGCTGAGGTTCGGAATAGGAAAGGTGAGGTCACCCTGTTAGGAGTCTTTTACAGGCCTCCCAATAGTCCTAGAAATGTAGAAGAAAGGATAGGGAAGGTGATTCAGGAGATGAGTGACAGTAATAGGGTGGTTGTGATGGGGGACTTTAACTTTCCTGATATTGATTGGGAAAGCTATAGCTCAAGTTCGTTAGATGGGTCAGTGTTTGTTCAATGTGTGCAGGAGAGTTTCCTGACACAATATGTAGACAGGCCAACAAGAGGTGAGGCCATACTGGATTTGGTTCTGGGTAACGAACCAGGCCAGGTGTTAGAATTAGAGGTAGGTGAGCACTTTGGGGATAGTGACCATAATTCGGTGATTTTTACTCTCGTGATGGAGAGGGATAAGTGTGTACTATTAGTGGGCGGCACGGTGGCCCAGTGGTGAGCATTGCTGCCTCACAGCGCCTGTAGACCCGGGTTCAATTCCCGACTCAGGCGACTGACTGTGTGGAGTTTGCACATTCTCCCCGTGTCTGCGTGGGTTTCCTCCCACAGTCCAAAGATGTGCGGGTCAGGTGAATTGGCCATGCTAAATTGCCCGTAGTGTTAGGTTAAAGGGGTAAATGTAGGGGTATGGGTGGGTTGCGCTTCGGCGGGTCGGTGTGGACTTGTTGGGCCGAAGGGCCTGTTTCCACACTGTAAGTAATCTAATCTACAGGGCAAGAGTTATAGCTGGGGTCAGGGAAATTATGATGCGGTGAGGCATGACTTAGGATGTGTGGCTTGGAAAAGTAGACTCCAAGGCAAGAGTGTAAATGATATGTGGAGCTTGTTCAAGGAGCAACTATTGAGTGTCCTTGATAATTATGTACCTGTCAGGCAGGGAGGAAAGGGTCGTGCGAGGGAGCCGTGGTTTAATAAGGAATTGGAATCCCTTGTTAAATGGAAGAGGGCGGCCTATCTCAAGATGAGACCTGAAGGTTCAATTGGGGCGATTGAGAGTTATAGGGTAGCCAGGAAGGACCTGAAGAGAGAGCTAAGAGCAGCAAGGAGGGGACATGAAAGGTCCTTAGTCGGTAGGATTAGGGAAAACCCTAAGGCTTTCTATAGGTATGTTAGGAATAAAAGAATGACTAGGGTAGGAATAGGTCCAGTCAAGGATAGTAGTGGGAAGTTGCGTGTGGAGGCGGAAGAGATTGGGGAGACACTGAATGAATACTTTTCTTCAGTATTTACTCAGGAACAGGGCATTGTCGTCGATGTGAATACTGAGTCACAAATAAGTAGAATGGATGGCTTTGAGGTATGTAGAGAAGAGGTGTTGGAAATCCTGGAAAAGGTGAAAATAGATAAGTCCCCTGGGCCTGATGGCATTTATCCTAGGATTCTCTGGGAAGCAAGGGAGGAGATTGCAGAGCCATTGGCCTTGATTTTTATGTCCTCTTTGTCTACAGGAGTAGTGCCAGAAGACTGGAGGATAGCAAATGTGGTTCCCTTGTTCAAAAAGGGGAGTAGGGATAACCCTAGTAACTATAGGCCGGTGAGTCTCACTTCTGTTGTGGGCAAAGTCTTAGAGAGAATTGTAAGGGATAGGATTTATGCACATCTGGATAGGAATAATGTGATCAAGGATAGTCAGCTTGGTTTTGTGAAGGGCAGGTCGTGCCTCACAAACCTTATCGAATTCTTTGAAAAGGTGACGAAGGAGGTTGATGAGGGGAAAGCGGTAGATGTGGTATATATGGATAAGGTTCCCCATGGTAGGCTACTGCAGAAAATACGGAGATATGGCATTGAGGGTGAGTTGGAGGTTTGGATTAGGAATTGGCTGGATGGAAGAAGACAGAGGGTAGTAGTTGATGGCAAAGTTTCTTCATGGAGTGCCGTCACTAGCGGTGTTCCGCAAGGATCTGTTTTGGGACCATTGCTGTTTGTCATTTTTATAAATGACCTGGAAGAGGGGTTAGAAGGTTGGGTGAGCAAGTTTGCGGATGATACGAAAGTCGGAGGAGTTGTTGACAGTGAGGAAGGTTGTGGCAGGTTACAGCAGGATATAGAGAAGCTGCAGAGCTGGGCAGAAATGTGGCAAATGGAATTCAATGTAGCTAAGTGTGAGGTGATTCACTTTGGGAAGAATAACAAAAAGATGGGGTACTGGGCTAATGGTCGGATACTTGGTAGTGTGGATGAGCAGAGGGATCTTGGTGTCCATGTACACAGATCTCTGAAAGTTGCCACCCAGGTAAATAGTGCGGTGAGGAAGGCATATGGCGTACTGGCTTTTATTGGTAGAGGAATTGAGTTCCGGAGTCCTGAGGTCATGATGCAGTTGTATAAGACTCTGGTGCGGCCGCATCTGGAATATTGTGTGCAGTTTTGGTCGCCATACTATAGGAAGGATGTGGAGGCACTGGAACGGGTGCAGAGGAGGTTTACCAGGATGTTGCCTGGTATGGAAGGAAGATCGTATGAGGAAAGACTGAGACACTTGGGGCTGTTTTCATTAGAGAAAAGAAGGTTTAGGGGTGACTTGATTGAGGTGTACAAGATGATTAGGGGGTTAGATAGGGTTGACAGTGTGAACCTTTTCCCGCGTATGGAGTCGGGTATTACAAGGGGGCATAGCTTTAAATTAAGGGGGGGTAGATATAGGACTGAAGTTAGGGGTAGGTTCTTCACTCAGCGAGTCGTAAGTTCATGGAATGCCCTGCCAGCAGCAGTGGTGGACTCTCCCTCATTATGGGCATTTAAGCGGGCATTGGATAGGTATATGGAGGATAGTGGGTTAGTATAGGTTAGGTGGGCTTGGATCGGCGCAACATCGAGGGCCAAAGGGCCTGTACTGCGCTGTATTCTTCTATGTTCTATGTTCTATGTTCTTTCCTGTAATCTGTATTGTCATTGTTTGACATCTGACCTACAATGGTGGTATAATCAGTGAAGTTATAAATGGAATTGGGGCAGAATTTGGTCACACAGTTATGAGTATATAAGGAGTCCAGTAAGGGCTGAGTATGTGGCATTGCCTTACACCAATGTTGAGGATTACCATAGAAGAGGTGTTGTCATCTATTCTCACTGACAATCTATAGGACAGGATGTTATTTGTGACATCCTTTGCGAAGACAGAACCAAATATATACATAATTGGTCTGCTATTGCTTTGTTTCTTGTTAAACCTTATTTTGTTTCTGATTGTAAGGGATCTTTTTCTCTTCACATAGCTCTTGAAGCTTTCACAGCCAGTTTTTATGTTCCCCAGATATTTTGTTCTCATAGTCCCTTTTCCCCTCTTTGGCAATCCTTTTGTCCTCCTTTGCTCTCAAACCTTGGCTCCGTTGCTTTTTTGGCCAATTTGTGTCCCCCTTCATTAGATCCAGTACTATCACTAATTTCCAGGATATCTTTCCCATTTTACTTTTGTGCCATACAGGAATGAACATTCTTCCTCTCTCTTATTCTTCTCTGATTCTTTCTGAACATTATTTCATACTTTTCTGCATGAAATTTAATTCTTAATGGGTAGGGGATAGGTTTGAGATTTGTAACATTTTTAAATTTCAAGCAAACTGAACCCACACCTTCTTGGAGATTATTATTCCTCACTCCCATGATTTAGGAAACCCAGGGATTTAGGAAATTTGAGGAAGTGATGGTCAGCTATAAAAAGTTATGGGACTTTCATCTCCTTTTGAGATTTGGCATTCTTGTAACTCTGTCCTGAAGGGTGCAGGATGAAAATCTTCAATGGCATTTTCTTGTTTTCCAGAAGGGGATGTTATTCAACAACAGGGAACTGTCCGAATGCCCTTGAAAGGTGAACTGCTGTTTTGCAGCATGAGTCAAGTAAACAATGTGAAGCAGAAAGATATGTTGTTTAATTACTTAAGACTTGACAGCAATGTGTACTCTCTGTAAACATACATTAATAAAATTAAATTGAGCTGTAATGCATTTAAAGCCATTTAGCTCCAAATAGAGTAACATTTCTGTAAGGCTGCAATATTGGGAAATGCTTTATATGTTGTAATTAAATATTAAAATATTGAAAATTAATTACTAACTGAAGCATTAATAAGCAAAATGAAAACTAAAGCAGCTTTTAGAAAAAAATGTAATTATAAAGGTTTTTAGATGGAATTTTGATTATTAATAATATTTAATTGGTTAATAGCTAATGTTGATTATTTATAGTGGTTAATAATGGTAAATTATTTGCCCAAAGCATTGTGAGTCAACATACAGAAGGTGGACAGTAGCATTTCAAGAAGGCAGGTCACCACCACCTTCTCAAGGGCAACGAGGGACAGGCAGTAAATGCTGACCAGCCAGCAACGTCCACATCCCATGAGTGAATAAAAACATTAGAGTTGTAATGGGCATTTTGTTCAAGAAATATTAAAAATGTATCACAACAAACTTCAAGAAGTGGATGGAAGAATGTTCCAGATATGTGTTGAGTAATGTAAGAACAGTGGAGAAGCATTAGAAACATTTGATTACCTCTCATATTTCTAGGACATCAGAGGTTCAAGTGGATTAGGAACACTTTAACATAGTTGTGGAAAACCCAAGGCAGATTCTTGAAAAATGGGAAAAGGAATAAGCTTTACTTGCTTATCATGGCATTAGCTATTGGGTGGAGTTTTTGAAGAAATTTTCACCAATGTTTCCACTGCTCCAAGACAAATCTAAAAACAATGAGCTTGAATCTCCTGCTGTGATTTAGAAGGTTACCCTCTTCCACGCATTATCATTTTGTGTACTCCAATATACTGTTTACTATGTACTATTATACTAGGTCAGTTCATAGAATAACTCACAGCTGAAATATTAATTGATCATACCCTGGGCATTTCTGGAGTTCAGTTTCTTATTAAACTTCTAAAATTCTGTTTGTTTTTCAAAATTGTCAAAATTCTTTTGCACTGTTGACTGTGACCTCTAACAAGATGGGCTCCCCAGCTCAGGAGCATTGTTTCCTCCATTTTATGTCAAATGGTCAATTGCCAAAATTGCACCATAAGTACTGCTAGAAAGGAATAACTTGCAAGGAATATTTTAGGCTTCCAACTCTAGCAGTGGTTTATCTGTAAATTTAAATCATGTCAAAGAGGGAAATCTGTCTTAAATTGATCATTTGACACAGGCTAACAAATGCCAGCACTGACTGGGAAGTCCCAGATAGAATCTCTGCAGTCTTGCACACAATTTACTGAATTCCTCATGAAACTATCTTCACTCTTGCTTGTCATGATTATCAGCAGTGGTTAGCCAAGTCGAGGAGACATGTTTTTAAAGAGCACTGCGTTGTATCAATCTCATAACTGTAGCATGTACCAACCAAGTTTGTGCCAAACATGCTGCATGCACTTTGCCCAAATGGTCATGTCTCAAAATCTAAAGGGAACAGACTTAAGTCAAACCAAGAACAACACCCTTCAGGCAGAGGGACCAGGCACAGTAAATCTAAGACATCATCTGATTTCAGTCCAGGAGTTTGGGCTGCTCTTAACTGCCCTCTGAAATAGTCAAAACAAGAAGTTCATTTCCAAAGCAATTAGGGGTAAGCAACAAATGGTGCTTAGCCCAGAAATTCACACCCTCCCATCCCATGAACAAATAAAGAAAAGAACATGGAGTGAAACCTGCATAAACTATGAAAATATATTGGTGCAAACAACAAGGTGGTATCAATTAAAGACAGAAATTATAAAGATAGATATTTGGCAGCTTCTAGTTTACACCAGCAAGGCAATCAATTAAGAGCTCAGCAACTAAAGAACGTCCTGGAACATTTAAGAAGGATTGGAGGTTTTTTATTTTCATGGAGCTGCTACACTTATAAATGACCACCAATCCTTTTGTTCTTTTCTGGGAATACTGTATACAACAATATTTTTAAATATGTTGTGCAGATATAATTAGTCCTTATTTGATAAGGGAGCTGCTTTAGCCTGGTTATATTGGGTTTTTCAGATATTTTTACAAAAAAGACAGCTGTGCCAGTCCATATACTATTGATCGTTTCTATTATCTGCTGGACCTTCTGCCTGTCCTTTTCGAACAAGCTCAATGGCAGAAGAGGCACTTAACATTCTCAATATCTATATTTAAGTGAACTGAAAAGTGAGGTGCATTCTTTTCCAACCACTCAAATAGATCTGATTTGAATCTCATTACAATTTGATATTTCAGTTATTGTTGTGTACACAATGCATAGTGTAAACAATTGCAGACAGAAAAGCATTTCATTGAGGGCAGCTTCAACATTTCAATAGGAGTGTGAAGACATTGGGTCAGTTTTGACACTTGACTGATACCACAGGGGAAGGAAGATCCAATTGGGATTCATGTTCAACTATAATCTGAAGGAGGACCATTGTCAGGCTGTTTACCACTGAAGTTTGGGAGGTCCAACAGTTCCCACCATTTAACATTATTTTGGTACATAGAGTGCAAGAGCAAGAATTTTTATAAGACACTAGTTCGACCTCAGCTGCAGTATTGGCCTAGAGGTTCTGATGCTCAGATAATCATCATGCCAATTCAGATGGAAGTTTTGCATGGAGTCCTTGTAAAATCTCCATTGCAGCAGAATCTAAAGGAAATGAAGAGGAAACTGAAAATTCTGCACGGCAATTCCCCAACACATGGAGCTCTCTGAAAGTCTCCATTTATATCAGAGGATTCAGAGGGCTGAAATAAAAGATAAGATGGCAAGATTCAGGAACCTTTAATAACGAGAGATGTTGTAAGTTTACTTATAAAGAAAAAGGAAACATCTGTAAGGTTCAGGAAACAGAAATCAAACTGTGCTGTACATGTCTATAACTCATTGACTCAAAATACCCTTAAGAAGTATAAAGGAAGCAGAAAGAAATTAAAAAAATAAATTAATAAAACTAGAAGGGGTCATGTAATATCCTTGGCAAGTACAATTAAGGAGA
The DNA here is from genome assembly GCF_037043375.1 of Chiloscyllium plagiosum. Classification (NCBI taxonomy): domain Eukaryota; kingdom Metazoa; phylum Chordata; class Chondrichthyes; order Orectolobiformes; family Hemiscylliidae; genus Chiloscyllium; species Chiloscyllium plagiosum. The sequence continues at coordinate 150,534 of NW_028270160.1, forward strand.
ATCCAAAGGCATTTTACATATATATTAGGATCAAGAGGGTAACAATGGAAGGGGTAAGTCCACTCAAGACCAAAAGAGGGAATTTAGGCCTGAGTTTGTCCAAGTGAGTGATGTCCTTAATGAGTAATTTGCATTTATATTCACCAAGGAGAAAGGAATGGATCATCGGTATACTTAGAGAGGGGTTTGTTGCATGTCTATAAGAAGGAGGAGGAGTTGGGTGCCTTGAAAAATATTAAGAGAGGGAAGTCCCCAGGACCTGATGGACTCTAACCCAGGATACTGAAGGAGGCAAATGAGGAGATTGCTGGGGTCTTGTCACAGCTCTCGGTATCCTCCTTAGTCAAAGGCAAGTTCCCAGAGGACTGGAGAATAGCCAATATTGATCCTTTGTAAAAGAAGGGCAAAGGGATAATCCAGGAAATTTTGGGCGGGTGAGCCTTACATCAGTGGTGGGGAAATTATTGGAGAAGATTCTTAGGGACAGAATTTACTCGCATTTGGAGAAGAATGAACTTCTTACAGATAGTCAGAATGGCATAAGTGCAAAAGATACGGCTGAAACATTTGCAGCAATCTTCAGCCAGAAGTGCCAAGTGTATGATCCATCTCGGCCTCCTCCAGTGATCTCCAGCATCACAGATACCAGTCTTTAGCCAATTCAATTCTCTTTGTGTGATATAAAGAAATGGTTAGAGGCATGGATACTGCAAAGGCTATGGGGCTGACAAAATGCTAGGCAAAAGTGAGTACTGCAGATGCTGGAGATTAGAGTCAAGATTGTGTTGCTGGAAAAGCACAGCAGGTCAGGCAGCATCCGAGGAACAGGAGAGTCGAAGTTTCAGACTTTTGAAGGGCTTTTGCCTGAAACATCGATTTTGCTGCCCCTTGGATGCTGCCTGACCTGGTGTGCTTTTCCAGCACCACACTCTCGACCCTGACAAATTGCTGGCAATAGTACTGAAGACTTGGATTCCAGAACTTTCTGCTCTCCTAGCCACGCTGTTCCAGTGTAGTTACAACACTGGCATCTACTTAACAATGTGGAAAATTGCCCAGCTATGTCTTGTAAACAATAAACAGGAGATATCTAACCTTGCTAATTACCACTCCAACAGTGTACTCTCAATCATAAGGAAAGTGTCATCAACAGTCTTATCAAGCAACACCTTCTCGCCAGTAACCTGGTCAGTGATGCCTAACTTGGGTTCCACCAGGGCCACTCAGCTCATAACTTCATTACTGCCTTGGTTCAAACATGGATAAAAGAGCTGAATTGCAGAGATGAGGTGAGAGTGATAGCCCTTGACATCAAAGCTGCATTGAATTGAATATGGCATCAAGGAGCCCTAGCAAAATTGGAATCAATGGGTATCAAGGGACAAACTCTCCACTGGTTGGAATCATATTGGTACTTTGGAAGATGGTTGTGGTTGTTGGAGGTCAGTGATCTCAGCTCCAGGAGTTCCTCAGGGTAGTGTCCTTGGTCCAACCACCTCCAGCTGCTTCATCAAAGACCTTCACTCCATCATAAGGCCAGAACTGGGGATGTTCGCTGATGATTTAACAATGTTTAGCACCATTCGGGACTCCTCAGATACTGAAGATGTTTAATCTTCAAATGCAACAAAACCTGAACAATATCCAGTCTTAGGCTAACAAGTGACAAGTAACATTTGCATAACATAAATGCCAGGCAACGACCATCTACATTATGAGACAAACTAATCATAATTCCTTGACATTCAGTACTGATACCATCACTGAATTCTCCCACGATCAACCTCCTTGGGGTTATCACTGGACTTACCACAACAACACAGTGGCTACAAACACAGGTCAGAGCCAAAGATACAGCAGTGATTCCCCAAAGCCTTTGCACTATCAATAAGACACAAATTGGGAGTGTTTCCCACTTGCCTGGAGGAGTGTAGCTTTAACAACATTCAAGAGGTTTGACACCATCCAAGACAAAACAGACCACCTGATTGGCACCATAGACACTAGCTCCATCACCACCAACGCTCAGTAGCAGCAGTGTGTACTGCTTACACTGCAGAAATTCACCAAAGATCTTTAGGCAGCATCTTCAAAACCAACAACCATTTCCATCCAGAAAGACAAGGACAGCAGATACATGGGAACACCACCACCTTTAAATTCCCCTCCAAGCCACTCACATGGAAAAATCACAATTCCTTCACTGTCACTGAGTCAAAATCCTGGAAATCCTTCCCTAAGGGCATTTGAGTTAACCTATTTGGAAATACCAGACTCTCAATGTAGACTGAGTCATTTCGTGCTCAGTTACTTTGTCGAAGTGTGTGGCGCTGGAAGAACACAGCCAATCAAGCAGCATCAGAGGAGCAGGAGAGTCGATGTTTTGGCCATAAGCCTGATGAAGGCTCTGATCTTCAGCATCTGCAGTACTCACTTTCTCTCAGTTACTTTGTGTCCACCATGCATCACCGATTCCACTCCCATTATTACACATCCACCGAACTGAGGCCCCAGTTGGATGAATCATCTTTTGTCAGTGGGACATATTATTTAAGGAGAGCACAGGATTGTGAGAAAACAAGGCATGTCATTTATGGAGGTTTCGGTGTATGCTAATGAGGTATTGATAACAACTAAAATAAGTTTGATCTGTCAGACATTAATTCTAAAATTATGTAGCTAACAATGATATCATAACCTATCAGTTCTCAACCATTTTCACTAACATTCTGTAGGTAAAGTACCAATTCTACCATTCACTTAAAAAGAGAGCAAAAATCATTAGATTATTTTACACAGAACTATCATTCTTTTAGAGTAAAAAGCTCAAGTAGGCAGATGAAGAGATTTAGGAGACCTTACCTCTCTCAGCAGTTTTGTAGATTCTGTCATGGGCACACTGACATTTCTGATTTTGGTAGAATGTGAAACAGAAGAAATCTTCACAAGGGAATGCTGCCTCTGTACGTTGATGAGCAGAAAGTATTTTACCCCATGAGGAAAATCATAGACTTATCAATATAAGTCAATATCAATAATAGAAAAGTGATGGAGAACCACGTACCACTGACTTTGTTTTGATAAATTAATTAACACATTATACTGGGCCTTTTGATTTTCAGAGGGACAGTTAGCAGAGAGCACTAGCTATAGCTGCAGTAAAAATGTGGCTATGTTAACCTCTGGTGGATGAACCGGTCCCATCCCACACGTGAGTTAGTTTAAACCCATCTGAATAGCAGCAACAAATTTCCCACCCAGGGTATTAGTACCCCTCTGGTTCAAGCGAAGACTGTATTGTTTGTAGAGGTTCCACTTTCCCCAGACTGAGCCCCAATTATCCAAGTACCTGAGACCCTCCCTCCTGCACCATCCCTGCAGCCACATGTTGAACTGATATCTCGTCCTGTTCCTTGGATCGCTATCATGTGGCACAGGTAACAAACCAGAGATAACAACTCTGTTTATTTTAGCTCTTCGCATCCACCCGAGCTCCCTGAAATCCTACCGTACATCCCTATCCCTCGTTTTACCTATGTCATTGGTACCTACATGGACCACGACTTGGGGCTGGTCACTCTCTCCCTTCAGGACCCCAAAGACATCACGGACCGTGGCACCTGGGAAGCAACACACCAACTGTGAGTCTCGTTGTTTCCAACAACCCTTCTATCTGACCCTCTAACTATTGAGTCCCTAGTGACTAACAATCTCTTCGTTTTCCTCCTTCCCTTCTGTGCAACAGGAACAGACTTTGTACCAGAGACTTGTCCCCCCCCCCCCCCACTGCATGTTCCTGGTAAGTCATCCCCCGCAATAGTATCCAAAACAGTATTCTTGTTTTTCAGAGGAACAACCGCAGAGGATTCTCCACTGACTGTTTCATCCCCTTCGAACAGTTACCCAGCTTTCTTCATGTCTAGGAGTAACTGCTTCCCTGTAACTCTTATCTATCACAAACTCTGCCTCATTAGAGGAGGTGGCTGGGTGGGAGGCGCTACAAAGTTAGGGTCTCGGGTTCAGAAAACACTCACTTATATAGCTGGATGGAAATAAAAATGTCCCTCCTTTCCCAGAAACCTCTGCTCTCTGATGTCAAATATAAAAGCTCAAATCAATGATTCACCACCCCTGACAGGTCCCTGGTCCAAGCTCCCACCCTTTTTTTGTCCAGTGTGTACAGGAGGGTTTCCTGACACAGTATGTCGAAATCTTTGAGGAGAAAGTGAGGTCTGCAGATACTGGAGATCAGAGCTGAAAATGTGTTGCTGGAAAAGCGCAGCAGGTCAGGCAGCCCCTGGATGCTGCCTGACCTGCTGCGCTTTTCCAGCAACACATTTTCAGCACAGTATGTCGAAAGGCCAACAAGATGGGAGGCCACACTGGATCTGGTGTTTGATTTAGTTGTAAGTGAGCACTTTTGAGAGAGTGACCATAATTCAGATGCGTTTAGTTTAGTGTTGGAAAGGGATAGGTACATGCCACAGGGCAAGAGTTATCGATTGGTTAAGGGCAATTATAATGCGATTAGGCAAGACTTAGGATACATAGGATGGGGTAGCAAAATGCAGGGGATGGGGACAATCGAAATGTGCAGCTGGTTTAAGAAACAGATATTGCGTGTCCTTGATAGGTATGTCCCTGTCAGGCAGGGAGGAAGTGATAAGGTAAGGGAATGATGATAAAAAGCTTTTGATAAGGTTCCACATGGTAGGCTGTTGGAGAAAATGCAGAGGCATGGAATTGAGGGTGAGTTAGCAGTTTGGATTAGAAACTGGCTTTCTGAAAGACGACAGCGAGTGGTGGTTGATGGAAAATATTCAGCCTGGAGTCCGGTTACTAGTGGTGTGCCACAAGGATCTGTTTTGGGACCACTGCTGTTTGTGATTTTTATAAATGACTTAGATGCAGGCATAGGTGGATAGATTAGTAAGTTTGCAGATGACATTAAAGTCAGTGGAGTAGTGGACAGTGTGCAAGAATGTTGCAGGTTGCAGGGGACTTGGATAAACTACAGAACTGGGCTGAGAGGTGGCAAATGGAGTTCAATGCAGCTAAATGTGAGGTGATGCACTTTGGGAAGAATAACAGGAAGGCAGAGTACTGAGTCAATGGAAAGATTCTTGGTAGTGTGGATGTGCAGAGGGATATTGGAGTCCATGTACATAGATCCCTGAAAGTTGCCACCCAGGTTGATAGTGCCATTAAGAAGGCAGACGGTGTGTTAGGTTTTATTGGTCAAGGGATTGAATTCTGGAGCTGTAATGTCATGCTGCAACTATACAAAATGCTAGTGTGGCCACACTTGGAATATTGTGTACAGTTCTGGTCGCCCCATTACAGGAAGGATGTGGAAGCATTGGAAAAGGTGCAGAGGAGATTTACCAGGATGTTGCCTGGTCTGGAGGGAAGGTCTTATGAGGAAAGGCTGAGAGACTTGGGTCTATTGTCATTGGAAAGAAGAAGGCTAAGAGGCAATTTAATAGAGACATACACGATTGTCAGAGGATTAGATAGGGTACACAGTGAAAGGATGATGACATCAGCTTGTATGAGGGACCATAACTACAAATTGATGGGTGTTAGATTTAAGACAGATGTCAGAGGCAGGTCCTTTACTCAGAGAATGGTAAGGACGTGGAATGCCCTACCTGCCAATGTACTTAAGCGAAAGTGATGACTGCAGATGCTGGAGATCAGAGTCAAGGTTAGAGTGGTGCTGGAAAAGCACAGCAGGTCAGGCAGCATCCGAGGAGCAGGAAAATCGACGTTTCAGGCAAAACCCCTTCAGCACCATTTTAATCTTGCATTTGTAGTTAACTCAGCCACATTAGGGAGATTTAAACAATCCTTGGGTAAGTACATGGATGATGATGGGATAGTGTAGGGGGATGAGCTTAGATGAGTTCACAGATCAGTGCAACATTGAGGGCTAAAGGGCCTGTTCTGCGCTGTATTGTTTTATATTCTATGTTCTATGAGATGCTGGGCACCAAATCAGTTCACTGATTGTCTGAAACAGGTTAGTGGTGTAGTCAGGGCTGCATTTTAGAATTGAGTTGGAAGTAACAGGTTCACAAGTTGTGCAATTGTCAGTTGGAAGTCCTTCATTGACCCACTTGAGGCTAGGTGGTAGAAATTGAGATTGACCATTCTGAGATGTCTTTCATTGGCTCACAACCAATGGGTAGACATCATACTGAAGAAAGTCAAGGCACCCTGGCATTGCACTTTCATGAATTTACGGCCATTGGATGATTGGGTCAAAATCAATACGTGACAACGTAACGAAAGAATGTTGCTTTTCAGTCAAGGATCAAATTAGAGCTAGCCTGTTTAGGAAATAAATATGGAAACATATTTTCACAGGAAGGGTGTTGGAAATCTAGGATTATCCCCCTCAATTGGATTTTGTATCAAATATATATTTCAAAATGAAAATCAAAAATTTTACTTGATAAGGTACAAAAGGACGATGGCTAAATGGAGCTACTGCCCAGATCAACAACGACCTGATTGAATGGTGCACAAATCTTGAGAGTCTTAATGGCCTTTTCATAGAATTATACAATACTGAACAGAAGAGACCCTTCAGCCCATAATGTCTGTACTGCCAAAACCTACACTAAATCTACACTACTCCCACTTTCCAACATTTAGCCTGTAGTTTTTTTTCTTGTTTCCATGTTCCAATACTTGTGATTCCCGATGCCAACTGAGCAGTACAATTTAGGAGCACTTCGTCTATTCTAGCTAATCCAGAGCAGCACCTCTGGACCCAACAATAATAAATAATTACAGACTTAGCTGGGCTAAATTCTCCTTGACCTCATTCTAACTGCGGAACTGATCATAGCCTGTGCTAAAATCGAGAAAAATAGCATAAAATGTCATTTATAGTGTCCTGAAGGTTGCTTCTTCCATTTTTAAAAATTGATGCCCATTAACAGCACTTTGTTTTCTTTTTGAATTGTGACAGGCAAATCAAACATTCCATCAATTGAATTATTACCACTGTACTTCATCACAGATTGATTGTGAAGTTCAGGGACCATGAAATTAGGAGACCGGTGGAAAATTAATTAAAAAGGGTTTTTAAATAGAAATCAGCAAGATATTATTTTAGATTACATTACAGTATGGAAACAGGCCCTTCGGCCCAACAAGTCCACACCGACCGCCAAAGCGCAACCCACCCATATCCCTAACCTAACACTACGGGCAATTTAGTATGGCCAATTCACCTGACCTGCACATCTTTGGACTGTGGGAGGAAACCGGAGCACCCGGAGGAAACCCACGCAGACACGGGGAGAACGTGCAAACTCCATACAGTCAGTCGCCTGAGGCGGGAATTGAACCCCGGACTCTGGCGCTGTGAGGCAGCAGTGCTAACCACTGGGCCACCGTGCCGCCCATATTATCAATAGCCCCCAATGGCACCAGATTCACGCCATGTTTAATATGAGATTGGAAATTTCCATTTACCAATAATTGATCAATTTGTGCACTGTGTAATGAATTGCAACAGTTTCTGTTCCAATCTGGGAGATAAAAGCTGATGTGTTAACCACTCAAAGTATGAAATCCAATCTGAGGTGCTCAGTATTAAGAACAGTTCAGCCAATGGTTGTGATAATGATCAGTGGAGTATTCATTTTTTCTAGGAAATATTACATATTAAAATTTGCATTTTAACTCAAGGCTAAATGTTGTGAGACCCTTCAAAAGTGCAGTACTTCATTCTGCAAGCACTCATCCACAACATAATTCAATATTAATTGGCACCTTGAAGATAGTCATATAATGTTGAAAACCTTTATAAGACACCAATAGTTTTAGTTGTTATTCCCATTAAACTTTTCACACCTTATAACTTCCAGATGTGGAGGAAGAAGTCAACACTTAGGAGGCTGAAATATTTTACCTCATGGTGAAGATACCCATTATAAGTATTTTATTCCCAGACTGCATTAGACAAGATATAGAAAAGCAATGAGGCTGGGCTTGGGAGTTAATATGTCGAGAATGTGGCACTGGAAAAACACAGCAGGTCAGGCAGCATCTGAGGAGCAGGAGAATTGACGTTTCCGGCCAGAGCCCTTCATCGACTTTCTCCTAGTTGGGAGTTAATATTGCAAATCGCCTTAATATTGCAGATTGAGCTCAAAGCAGAAGAGGGAAAGAGGGTGTATCCAGCTCAGTCAGAGCAGAACAGGGAGAGGAAGAGAGAGAAGGTGTAGATTAAGCTCGATCAGAGTGGGAGAGGGAGAGGGAGAGGGAGAGGGAGCAGATTAAGTTTACTCGGAGCAGGAGAGGGAGAGGGAGTGGATCAAGCTCACTTGAAGTGGGCCTCTCGACAATGAGAGGGAAATAGAGGAGCAGGTATTTCAGAAAATCACAGAAAGGTGCCAGGGAAATAGAACAAAGAACAAAGAAAATTATAGCCCAGGAACAGGCCCTTTGGCCCTCCAAGCCTGAGCCAACCCAAATGTACTGTCTAAACCTGTCGGTCAATTCCTAAGCATCTGTATCCCTCTGCTCCCCTCTGTATCCCTCTGCTCCCCACCTACTCATGCATCTGTCCAGACGCATCTTAAATGAATCTACGGTGCCCGCCTCTACCACCTCTGCTGGCAACGTGTTCCAGACACCCACCACCCTCTGTGTGAAGTACTTGCAGCGTGTATCCCCCTTAAACTTTCCACCTCTCACCTTGAAAGCGTGACCTCTCATTATTGAATCCTTCACACTGGGAAAAAGCTTGTCTCTATCCACCCTGTCTATACCCTTCATGATTTTATAAACCTCAATCAGGTCCCACTCAATCTCCTTTTTTCTAATGAAAATTAACCTAATCTACTCAACCTCTCTTCATAGCTAGCACCTTCCATACCAGGCAACATCCTCGTAAACCTTCTCTGCACCCTCTCCAAAGCGTCCGCATCTTTTTGGTAATGTGGCGACCAGAATTGTACATAGTATTCTAAATGCGGTCGAACCAATGTCTTGTACAATGTTAACATGACTTGCCAGCTCTTATAATCAATACCCCGTAAAATGAAGGCAAGCACTCCCAGATCTCCCTGCCCATCAACTTTTCCCAAGGTTCTTCAGTTCATTGTATAATTTGCTCCAGAATTAGTCTTGCCGAAATGCATCACCTCACATTAGTCAGGATTGAAATCCATCTGCCACTTTCCCGCCCAACTCTTCAGTCTATCTATATCCTCCTGTATTCTTTCACAGTCCCTTATGTTTTCTGCTACTCTACCAATCTTCGTGTCATCTGCAACCTTGCTGATCATACCAACAGTGCCTTCTTCTAGGTCATTTATGTATATCACAAACAACAGTGGCCCCAACACCGACCCCAGTGGAACACCACTGGTCACCTTTCTCCATTTCGAGAAACTCCCTTCAACTACTACTCTCTGTCTCCTGATGCTCAACCAGTTCTTTATCCACCTAGCTAGAACACCCTGCACACCATGTGACTTCACTTCTCCTTTAGTTTACTATGGGGAACCCTATCAAACTCCTTACTAAAGTCCATGTGTATGACATCAACAGCCCTTCCTTCATCTATCAACTTGGTCACTTCCTCAAAGAACTCTATTAAGTTGGTAAGGGATGATCTCCCCCACACAAAACCATGTTGCCTATCACTGATAAGCCCATTCTGTTCTAAATATAAATGGGTTCTATCCCTCAGTACCTTCTCCAGCAACTTTCCCACCACCGACAGGAGGCTCACTGTCTGTAGTTACCCGGAATATGCCTACTACCCTTCTTGTACAGGGGGACAACATGAGCAACCTTCCAGTCCTCCGGCACTTCACCTGTATTTAAGGATGCCACAAAGATATCTGTCCTCTCTCGGCTCCCTCAGCAACTTGGGATAGATATCATCCGGTCCTAGGGATTTGTCCACCTTAGTAAGCTCTAGCGTCCCCAACACCTCTTCCCTACTTATGTCAACGTGATCCAGACTAATCAAACTTCTATCTCTAATCTCAAGATTAATCATGTTCCTCTCCTCAGTGAACACTGATGCAAAGTAATCATTCAGAATCTCACCCATTCTCTCAGGTTCGACACCCAGCCTTCCTTCATTATCCTTTAGTGGGCCAATCCTTTCTCTAGTTACCCACTTGCTTCTTACATAAGAATAAAATGCTTTAGGATTCTCCTTAATTCTGCTCGCTAAAGTTATTTCATGACCCCTTTTAGCCTGCTTGATTCCTCGTTTAAGACTTGTCCTACTCTTCCAATATTCCTCCAGGGCCCATTCTGTCCTTAGCTGCCTGGACCTTATGTACGCTTCCCTTTTCCTCTTGGTTAGTCATAAAATTTCTCCTGTCATCCATGGTTCACGAATCTTGCCCTTCCTATCCTTTGCTTTCAACGGGACATGTCTATCCTGCTCTATCTTTAACCTATCTTTGAAAGCCTCCCACATCTCAAATATGGACATCCCTTCAAATAGCTGTATCCAATCCACATTTCCAAGCTCCTGCCTAATTTTGATATAATTGGCCTTCCCTTTAGTACTCTTCCCTTAGGGCAACTCTCTTCTTTATCTACGAGTATTCTAAAACTTACAGAATTGTGGTCACTGTTCCCAAAGAAATCCCCCACTGCAACTTCTACCTCCTGGTCTGGCTCGTTCCCCAATACCAGGTCCAATATGGCCCCTTCCCTCGTCAGACTATTGACATACTGCTCTAGAAAACTCTCCTGGACGCTTCTTACAAATTCTACCTCATCCAGACCTCTGACGCCAAGTGTATCCCAGTCGATGTCGGGAAAATTAAAATCTCCCATCACCACTCCCCTATTGCCTCGACATCTTTCCATAATCTGTTTACCTATTTGTTCTTCTACCTCACACTCACTGTTGGGAAGCCTGTAATACAGCCCCAACAATCTAACTGAACCTTCTTATTTCTCAGGACCACCCATAATGCCTCACTACCCAAGACCTCCATAATGTGCTCCTTTAGCATAGCTGTGGTATCGTCCTTAACCAGCAATGCAACACCACCCCCACCCTTTTACTTCCCTCCCTGTCCTGTCTGAAGCGTCTATATCCTGGAACATTTAATTGCCAATCATCACTCCCTTCCTTCAACCAAGTCTCTGTGATTGCAATAACATCATACTCCCAGGCACCAATCCAAGCCCTAAGTTCATCTGCCTTACCCACTATACTCCTTGCATCAAAGTAGATGCATTTCATGCCACCAGTTTTTTTGCACTCATCCGCTCTCTGCCTACTCTTCCCCTTATTAATGCTATCTTCATGATTCTTACAGTCTCCAGTCTCCACCTCGCTGCCTACTTGTTTTCTCTTCTGGTTCCCAGCCCCCTGCCACATTAGTTTAAAAGCTCCCCAATAGCAGTAGCAAAAACTCCCCCAAGGACATTGGTTCCAGTCTGGTTCAGATGTAGACTGTCCCTTTTGTAATAGTCCCACCTTCCCCAGAATCGGTCCCAATGTCCAACAAATCTGAACCCCTCCCTCCTACACCATCTCTCAAGCCACATGTTCATCCTGCCTATTTTTCAATTTCTACACTGGCTAGCACATGGCACTGGTTGTAATCCCGAGATCACTACCTTTGGGCTCCTACCCTTTAACTTCTCTCCTAGCTCCCTGAATTCTTCTTTCAGGACCTCATCTCATTTCCTACTTATATCGTTGGTGCCTATATGCACCAAGACAACTGGCTGTTCACCCTCCCCTTTTAGAATGCTCTGTAGCTGATCGGTGGCATCCCTGACCCGAGCATCTGGGAGGCACCATACTATCCAGGAGTCCCGTTTTCGGCCTCACACCTGCCTATCTACTCCCCTCACAATAGAATCCCCTATGACTATGGCCCTATGAGTCTTTTTCCCATCCTTCTGAACAGCAATGCCCGCCGCGGTGCCATGATCCGCAGTGCCCAAACAGTATCCAAAACGGTATAGCTGTTTTGGAGCGAGAGACCGCAGGGGACACCTGCACTGCCTCCTACTCTTCCTCTGCCATTTGGTCACCCATTCACTGTCTCCCTCAGCAACTATAATCTGCGGTGTGACCAGTTCACTAAACGTGCTATCCACAACCTCCTCAGCATCGCGGATGCTCCACAGTGAGTCCATCCGCAGCTCCAGAGCCGTCGTATGGTCAAACAAGAGCTGAAGCTGGACACACTTCTCGCAAGTGTAAGAGTCAGGAACGTCAGACACGTTCCTAAGCTCCCATGTCAAGCAAGAGGCACATTCCACGGGTCTGTGGTGCCCTGAAATTGTAAGCTTAGCTTTAGAGTTATAGTTGTAGAGGATTTCAACATTGCTAATATTTATTGGGATCACCTTAGTGTGAAAGGGTGGAATTTTACAAACAGACCAAATACCTTCTAGTTTACAACAAACTTGCAAACAGCCTCTTTCAGGCTCTCTTCTTGTTTAGAGGAAGAGAGAAGGATGGAGAGAAGGAGGAGAGAAGAAGGGAAGGATGGAAACACTGCAGTGATGTAACGTTGGGGATTGACCATTCCTTGACAACGGGTTCTTCCGCTCTCTGCTGATCGGTCATGATGACTGAGCCAACATCTCCCAGAATGCTCCTCAGCAAAGTCTCTATGCTGTTTTCTATTGCATGCTCTTCCTCTCTGTTTATTACTGGGACAGGTTGACTAGGGGAGTGGTAAGTTCTGGAACACAACTCTTCAGTACTATTGCTAGAATGTTGTCAGGGCCCATAGCCTTTATAGTATGCTGTGCAGCTGAAAATGTGTTGCTGGAAAAGCGCAGCAGATCAGGCAGCATCCAGGGAACAGGAGAGTCGACGTTTCGGGCATAAGCCCTTCTTCAGGAATGAGGAAAGTTTGTCCAGCAGGCTAAGATAAAAGGTAGGGAGGAGGGACTTGGGGGAGGGGCGTATGAAATGTGATAGGTGGAAAGAGGTCAAGGTGAGGGTGATAGGTCAGACTGGGGTGGAGGGCGGAGAGATCAGGAAGAAGATTGCAGGTTAGGAAGGCGGTGCTGAATTCGATGGATTTGACAGAGACAAGGTGGGGGGAGGGGAAATGAGGAAACTGGTGAAATCCGAGTTCATCCCTTGTGGTTGGAGGGTTCCTAGGCGGAAGATGAGGCGCTCTTCCTCCAACTGTCGTTTTGTTGTGGTCTGGCGATGGAGAAGTCCAAAGACCTGTATATCCTTGGTGGAGTGGGAGGGGGAGTTGAAGTGTTGAGCTACAGGGTGGTTGGGTTGGTTCGTCCGGGTGGCCCAGAGGTGTTCTCTGAAACGCTCCGCAAGTAGACGGCCTGTCTCCCCAATATAGAGGAGGCCACATCGAGTGCAGAGGATGCAATAGATGATGTGTGTCGAGGTGCAGGTGAATCTGTGGCGGATATGGAAGTTTCCTTTGGGGCCTTGGAGGGAGGTGAGGGGGGAGGTGTGGGCGCAAGTCTTGCACCTCCTGCGGTTGCAGGGGAAGGTGCCGGGAGTGGAGGTTGGGTTGGTGGGGTTGTGGATCTGACGAGGGAGTCACGGAGGGAGTGGTCTTTACGGAATGCTGATAGGGGAGGGGAGGGAAATATATCCTTGGTGGTGGGGTCCGTTTGGAGGTGGCGGAAATGACGGCGGATGATGCGCTGTACATGGAGATTGGTGGGGTGGTAGGTGAGGACCAGTGGGGTTCTGTCCTGGTGGGGGTTGGAGGGGCGGGGCTCAAGGGCGGAGGAGCGGGAAGTGGAGGAGATGCAGTGGAGGGCACCGTCGATCACGTCAGGGGGGAAATTGCGGTCCTTGAAGAAGGAGGCCATCTGGGTTGTACGTTTTTGGAACTGGTCCTCCTGGGAGCAGATGCGGCGGAGTTGAAGGAATTGGGAGAATGAGATGTCGTTTTTACAGGGGGCAGGGTTGGAGGAGGTGTAGTCCAGGTAGCTGTGGGAGTCGGTCGGTTTGTAGTAGATGTCCGTATTGATTCGGTCGCCTGAGATAGAAATAGAAAGGTCGAGGAAGGGGAGGGAGGAATCTGAGACTGTCCAGGTGAATTTGAGGCCGGGGTGGAAGGTGTTGGTGAAGTGGATGAACTGTTCAACCTCCTCGTGGGAGCACCAGATATCCCAACACTAGTCCCACCTGCCAGCACCCGGCCCATATCCCTCCAAGCCTTCCTATTCATATACGCATCCAGATGCCTCTTAAATGTTGCAATTGTACCAGCCTCCACCACTTTCTCTGGCAGCTCATTCTATACACATACCACCCTCTGTGTGAAAAAGTTGCCCCTTAGGTCTCTTTTATATCTTTTCCCTCTCACCGTAAACCTATGCCCTCTAGTTCTGGATTCCCCAACCCCAGGGAAAAGACTTTGTCTATTTATTTTATCTATGCCCCTCATAATTTTGTAAACCTCTGTAAAGGTCATCCCTCAGCCTCTGACGCCCCAGCGTGTTCAGCCTCTCCCTATAGCTCAAATCCTCCAACCCTGGCAACATGCTTGTAAATCTTTTCTGATCCCCTTCAAGTTTCACAACATCTTTCTGATAGGAAGGAGACACACAATATTCCAACAGTGGCCTAGTCAATGTCCTGTACAACTGCAACATAATCTCCCAACTCCTGTACTCATTACTATGACCAATAAAAGAAAGCGTATCAAACGCCTTCTTCACTATCCTATCTACCTGCGATTCCACTTTCAAGTCATAAGGTTAGATTCCACAATTTTGGATATATTATGTTAGCATTTATAGGGAATTGGCTTATGGGAAGAAAATGGAGTGGAGACAAGGGTTTGTTTTTCCAGTTGGCAACCAGTGACCAATAAGGATCACCAGGCTTCAGGATTGTAATTATTTCCAATATATATTAATGACTTGGAGGAAGGCAGTGAATGTACTTGTGTCACATTTGCAGATGACACAAAAATAGATGGAAGTGTAAATTGTGAGAGAGAAAAATACAATTTACAAAGAGATACTGATAAGTTAATTAAGTGGGCAATGAATTGGCAAATGGAGTATGATGTTAGACAATACAAATTTGTTCATTTTGGAAGAGAGAACAATTGGAGAGCTGGAGAATAAATGGAGAAAAAAACGACAGAAAGTTGCAACACAAAGGGACCCAGGGGATACTTGTGCATGAAACACAACAAGTTAGCACATAGATGCTGCAGATAATCAGGAAGGCTAAAGGAATGTTGCCCTTACTTCAAAGAGTTGGACTAGAATGAGTACCCTTCCACCGGCACCACTCCCCACCTCTTCCTCCGCTACATTGATGACAGCATCGGTGCCACCTTGTGCCCCCACGAGGAGGTTGAACAGTTCATCAACTTTACCAACACATTCCACCCTGACCTTAAATTAACCAGGACCATCTCTGACACCTCCCTCCCCTTCCTAGACCTCTCCATCTCCATCCACGAGGACTGACTCAATACTGACACTATTTACAAACACAAGGACTCCCACAGCTACCTGGATTACAACTCCTCCCACCCTACCTCCTGCAAAAATGCCATCCCGTATTCCCAATTCCTCCGCCTCCGCTGTATATGCTCCCTGGAGGACCAGTTCCACTACAGAACACACCAGATGGCCTCCTTCTTTAGAGACTGCAAATTTCCTTCCCACATGGTTAAAGATACCCTCCAACGCATCTCATCCACATCCCGCCCCTCCGCCCTCAAACCCCACCCCTCTAACTGCAACAAGGAAAAAACCCCCAGATCCTCACCTTCCACCCCACCAATCTCCGCATAAATTGCATCATCCGCCGACATTTCCGCCACCTACAAATGGACCCCACCACCAGGGATATATTTCCCTCCCCACCCCTATCCGCTTTCCGCAAAGACCAATCCCTCCGCAACTACCTGGTCAGGTCTACACCCCCCAACAACCCACCCTCCCCTCCTGGCACCATCCCCTGACACCGCAGGAATTGCAAAACTCGCGCCTACACCTTCTCCCTCATCTCTATCCAAGGCCTCAATGGAGCCTTCCACATCCATTAAAACTTCACTTGCACTTCCACACACATCATTTATTGTATCCGTTGCTCCCAATGCGGTCTCCTCTACATTGGGGAGACTGCTCTCCTTCTCACAGAGCACTTAAGAGAACATCTCTGGGACACCCGCACCAATCAACCCCCACCACCCCGTGGCCAAACATTTCAACTCCCCCTTCCACTCTGCCAAGGACATGCAGGTCCTGGGTCTCTTCCATCACCACTCCATCACCACCCACGCCTGGAGGAAGACTGTCTTATCTTCCACCTCAGCACCCTTCAACCCCAGGGCATCAATGTGAACTTCACCAGTCTCCTCATTTCCCCTCCCCACCACCTTATTTTATCAGTCCCATTTAAAGTTCCGGATGTTATGGCAAACATGCGTTTTTTATAACAGCGACATTTTTTGTTGCAGATTTGTTTCAAAGTGCTTTTTATAGATTTGAATTACTCCACAACCTAATTTAAACACGTGACTGTCAAGACAAGAATCCATAAACCAGTAAAATATATGACTAGCTTATTCTTTTTTTTATTGGCATTGCTTGATTGAGAAATATTTCTGAGGCAACCTCTCCTGAATATTGGCTTGTTGCAATCATAGGAGAGAAAGTCCAACACTCACGACTGGCTCAGAACTCCAGAGTATTACCTCCAGTCTTGGAGTGGAGCTTTAACACATAGTCATCTGTTTCAGAACTAAAAATGTCCATGAACCAAGATGAATTGACATTCTTATCTGTAGCATTTGAGATCTTTCATTTATTCTGTTTTCTTTAGTTGTGCAGGCCTTTCTAATGGATGAAGAAATATCTGGGATTGTGAGCCCAATGTTAACTGCAGTACTTCGTAAGCCTTTTCTTGCTGTCACCCCATCTTAGTACATCAGACATTACGAGACCCTGACAAGAATTGTTGGGCTGGGGACGATAAGGGTTAGGGTGTGATAAGGAGTTAAGCGTTGAGGAGAGTTGATGGAAAGGCAGAGTCTATCCAAAATAAATGAACACTGCCCTAGTCACAGTATCCTCACGGAACCATCCTTTAAGGAACCAACAAAATTAAAGCAAGTATTTAAAGAGGTTTCTCAGCTATCAGAAATCAATTTGAGCTCTATGTCAGCCATTACTATCTCAGAGTTCATGACCCCAAGATCTCAATGGTGGCCCATAGTTAGGGACACCTTGATTTCAATGAAGGGTGAGAGAAATTTGGATAGTGCAGGCCTCAAATAGGAGAACCAAGGTTTGGAAATCCTGACAAATGTTACAAAATGATCTGATTAGAAGCATTTCTTCCATTTCCAGTTCAGCAGCCAAACATTTTGTTTGGATTCCCAACTGTACTGTTAGAACCTGATTTTAATAAATGAACAAAGTGTCCTCTTTCTTGAGAGTGGGGCATCTCTACAGCACATAACCTTTCTGTGTGAACACAGCAATGTTTGTGGTTCAATGATCGAATTCCATCTAAACTTTGAACCTTCAGTTCACCAGTCCTTGGTCTTTTGTGTTGGTTATTTTTGAACCATTAACAAAATTTGATACAGATTCTTTAGCTACTTTTCTGTGCAGCGTCCCTTTGATAGATCTGAACCTAACAAGGAAGAGTTGATGGGAGTACCTGGGAATAGGGGAAAGGAGGCGATGTGATGGAGAATCCAATTTCAGCTATTCTGCATACACCTTTAGTTTCTCTGATTCTAATATGCAATAGTCCTCAAATGTTGCAGCTTTGGTGGACTGGCCGTGCTAAACTGCCCCCTAGTATTTGGGGATGTGAAGACTAGGTGGATTAGCCATGGGAAATGTGGGGTCATGGGATAGGGTGGGGGCTGGGCTCTAGGTGATTGCTCTTTAGAAGGTCAGTGCAGTCTCGGTGGACTGAATGACATATTTCTGGACTGCAGGGATTCTATGATTCTATGCACAAATTCATTGACTGCCTATTGTCTCAGATGCCAGATTTGCTATATAATGACCCCTTTAGTGAAGATCCAGTATTCACAAGGAACTCCACTTTACTGCTCTGTTCATGTAAGTGAATGACTCTCAGATTATAACATATTTTGTGAAAGAATGCATTCTCCTCTGAATGTAAGAGAAATATTTGCTAATGTATATCTGCAGTCTGAAGTCTTGCTTTTGGCTTAATACGTTGGCTTCATACCGTTCACTGGGCTTGCCTTTCAGTTAACATGCCATTATTAGTATTATCTGTTGGTATGCCAATTATTTCACAATGGAATGTTCCCTGGTGCTAAAATAACTAGATGGCAGGTAGTGGCATATAAACCTCCCACCTGCACTTCATCAATTCCTGTCTCTCCCACACAGTTACTCAGCCATCTCATCGATCACAACATCTAACACACTCAATCACGACTCCAACTCACACAAAGCCTTCAAGGTTTCTGACAGTCCTATTCCACTAACTCAGTAAAGGTTTATGCTAATGGTTATGACAAATGACACAAATATGGATGGGATAGTATCAATTTCTGAAAACAGTATGTTTTCTTTGAGAAATGAAAGGGAGTCAATGGGAGGCTGGGGTTTTTGTGTCTTTGAGACCTGAACTTGTCCACATTGATTAAGCGAAATGGGCAGAGAAAGGACAGATTTCCTTTTCACCATTACAACCAGCCCCTCAAGCAACATTATTCTAATTCCAGAAGGGACGCCCCAAATTGTCAAGCTCTTAGATGAGGAGAGATGAAACAGCTTAACTTTTTATTCACTCAGTCCCTTGGTTGATTGCAGCAAGACTAATTTACAAAGGACCCTTTCCCTTGTGGATATCTTCCTCCCAGAACAAATGAATTTACGTTGCAAAAGCAGCCAAGTGAACCAGACATTCCTGACTTAACAAAAGGGTAAGCATATTGATTGCTAAACAAGGCCAGCCAAAGTAGACAAGCTAGAGGCTGGGAGAACATAGCAAGTCAGGCAGCATCAGCAGGTGGAGAAGTCAACATTTTGGGTATAATCCTTTTTCAGAACCAAGCTGTTCCAGTGCAGTTCCAACACTGGCAGCTACCTGACAATGTGAAAAATTGTCCAGGTATGTCCTGAACACAAAAAAACATGACAAATCCAACCTGGCCAATTACCTCCTCATCAGTCTACTCTTGATCATCAGTAAAATGATGGAAGGTGGCATCCACAGTACTATCAATCAGCACCTGTTCAGCAATAATGCTGCTCAGTGATGCCCAGTTTGGGTTCCTCCAGGCCCACTCACCTCATGGTCTCATTACAGACTTGGATCAAACAAGGACAAAAGAATTTGTCCTGAATTCTAGAGGTGAGTTGAGAGGGGCAGCCTTGGCATCAAGGCTGCATTTGACAGAGTGCGGCATCAAGGATCCCTAGCAATATTGGAATCAATGGGTAATAAACTCTCTGTTGGTTGGAGTCATACCTGACACATAGGAAAATGATTGTGGTTGTTAGAGGTCAGTCATCTCAGCTCCAGAACATCTCTGCAGGAGTTCCCCAGGGTAGTGTCCTAGGCCCAAGCGTCTTCATCAATGACCCTCCTTCCATCATAAAGTCAGAAGTGGGGATGTTTGCCAATGATTGCACAATGTTCAGCACCATTCATGACTCCTCAGATACAGAAACACTACATGTTCAAATGAAACAGGATCTGAACAATTTCCAGGCTTAGGTTAACATTTGGCAAGTAACATTCGTGCCACACAAATGCCAGACAACATCTTTCTCCAAGAAGAGACAATCTAACTACCAGCCCTTGGCATTCTATGGTGCTACAATTACAGAATCCTCCACTATTAACTATTGACCCAGAAACTCAACTGGACTCATTATATAAATATAGTGGCTATAAGATCAGGCCAGATGGGAGGAATACTGTGGCAAGTAACTCACCTAACTGCCCAAAGCTTCTTTACCATCTACAAGGCAGAAGTCAGGAATATGATGGAATACTTGGATGTAGTTTTGCTCGCTGAGCTGGAAGGTTCATTTTCAGACGTTTTGTCACTAAACTAGGTAACATCTTCAGTAAGCCTCCGGACAAAGCACTATTGATGTTTCCAAAACCTCAACCTGAACTACAAATTTTCTCAAAACTCGTTAATGATGGAATACTCCCTAAAGATTAGTGCAGCTTTAACAACATGCAAGAGGTTTGACATCATCCACGACATCTGGGCAGGCAATGGACAAGAGGTAATATTATGATTAATCCAGCAACCCAGGCAATGTTCTATGGATGTATGTTCGAATCCAGCCACGGCAGATAGTGGAAAAACATTTGAAGTCTAATGATAACCATGAAACCATTCTACATTGTCAGAAAAATCCATCTGGTTCTCTCATTCTCTTGATGGAAGTAAAGTGCCATTCTTTCCTGGTCTGGCTCTGGTCAAGCAATCACAGATCTAAAATTGGGCATTCTAATTTTACCTACGGTCAGAGAAATCTGGCTGACAGAAAATTGGCTGAACTAAATTAAGTGGTAGCCAGCAGCTATCAGCTACAGAGAGCAGTGGAAACTGAGATCAAAAAGGTTACAAAGCTTCAAGGAGAACCAGTTACAACCAGTCTGAGAATTGTATTGGAGAAGTGTTGATCAGATATTCTGAAATCTTGACTGCCTGACAATATGCACTTCATACCTCCTGGCATTGGCAATAATAAAGCATGCTGGTATGACCCCATTGGATGCTTTGAACCCAACCCATATCCCCATTAGTCAAAAGCCACAGAATATTCTAGAAGGTTCGGTGCAAGGAGGCATAGCAACACACACCTGGATGCCAAGCTCACAATGAAGATTGGCAGCAAGACTCATGGAAGAAAACCATGTGGCAACCCAAGAAGACCCGGGAGAAGGTCTGTCCTGACCTGTGAGGTCCATCTTCTTGGAAGGGAGACAACCCAATGTCGAAAAGGAAAGAAATTCCAATGAAGCAATGCAAATACGTGGATTGTTGCAGGTAATATCCTTTCACAGATGGATAGAATGAGATAGAATGTTGTGGGAATTTAAGAAATGCTTAGATAAGGAATACTTAGTGAATAAAATCGAGTTGAACCACATAACCACTCACCAACCTGACCAGTTGGGTAAAGTATTTTTAAAACATAAACTAGTCAAAATGTCCAAAGCATGACAACATGACCCAAATATGACTTCAGATCCACAGTAATGTGGTTTACTCTCAACTGGGCAATAGAACAAAGGGCGCTGCTGAACAGCAACTGAGGAGGATGTTAGGAGAAGTTGGCTCTATCAGCATGACTAAGAAAGGAATTGTGAAAGACCTGGTGTCAAAGAACTAACCTCCTGGCGAACAGAGTAAATATTTTCTTGGAGGTGGGATTTAAACTTGTCAGTCATGATGCTAAAACTGTCAATATTTGTGTGCGTAGTGTTAAATCAACAATGTGATATATGTCTATGTTGGCTTACCTGGCCAATGTCTGTTTCTGCAGGCCAATGCTAGTTTCTGCAGGAGTGTGGATACTGCACCTCAGAAGCTACAGGAGATGGTTGAGCTTACAGGCCCACGGGCCTTCGATTTGGTCAGGACAACATGATACACATTTCTCTGGCTTGGGTATTCTGCATTGAGGAGGCAAATTGACCATCTCCGAGGTTAAGGAGGTGATGTTCAGGCACTTCCTCGGTGCAGATAAGCGTACAGAAATGCTCCACAAGACTAATTAATGTGTACATCCCGTGGTAAAGAGTGAGGGGCTGGCCATCCTCTAACAGCTCCCACTGATGTTGGTGATGTCCAGGCCAGTCATTCTGGTCAGAGACTTCAACAGCATCATTGATGTGGATGGATGATCCAGAAGGGCTGACAGTGAACTGGACTCAATGTCCAGATTCCTGATGGAAATGGACAAAGTTGCCAAACTGCACGATGACTTCAGCACCCCTGCTGTGTCCGTTCAATTATCAGATCCTTCCAATGTCTCAAATACATGTAAATAATATGATGCATAGGTAAAAAATGCTTTCGGGTTGTTGAAATTGTTGGGAAAGTCAAACTCCAATGCTTATTTGTTATCAAGGTACTAAGATTGTACAGAACCAAACTGCTCTAGTGTTGATGTATGTTTATAAAGATAGTTTTATAAGTAAGGTATATTTTTGAAATTTAAAAAAAACGTGTAAGACAGGGGTTACATTAACAAATGGACGTAGATTTGGAAATATCAGAGAGGGCAAAAGAGTGAAGATAGTGAATGGACAAAAGGAAACGAGGTAGGGCATCAATAATAGTGAAGAAAGAAATAATCACCTTTAAATGGGCACAAAAGAGATAAGTGCAGAATTAAGTTGTATGTGTGCAAATACATGGCATATAGTGAACAAAACTGAGGAACTGGAAACAGAAATTGCTCTGGGGGATATTGTCAAAAATCACATGACACTACGTTATAGTCCAACAGGTTTATTTGAAACTGCGAACTTTCAAAGCACCCCTCCTTCCTCAGGCAGCTGGTGAGGCAGAATACATTGGACGTTAGGTTCACATCATACAACAGGTGACTCCACCACACTATGCACTCTCATACACACACCACCGCCCTCTCACACAGGGCTCCGTCACACAGTCACTGAAATTTACTCCACAATCTTGCTTTGTCTGCAGCCTTATGCTTTAAAAAAACAAGCTATAATTAAAATTTCATTTAGATTAGATAAGATTACCTACAATTTAGTTCATTTCGTTGTTCTGTTCAATAACCTGTGGCCTGTGATCTGTTGTTATAACAGTGTAAAATCATTTGCTTTATTATTACACCAAGACTCCAAATTATAATGGTCATAACAATAATCTCAGCATTTTTGTTTAATCTGTTAACTATTGATTTGCAAATATATTTGCTGACTGCTACATGATTTTAGAGAGACAGCATATGCCTGTGTGTTTATTCTTAGAACATAGAACATAAAAACGTACAGCACTGAACAGGCTCACTGGCCCACAAGGTTGTGCCCAGGGTAAATCCTAATCTAAAATAAAATAACCTAACCTACGCACTCCTCAATTCGCTGCTGTCCACTTAAATGTCCCCAATGACTCCGCTTCCATCACCACCGCTGGCAATGCATTCCATGCATTCACAACTCTGCATAAAAAACCTTCCTCTGAAGTCTCCCCTATACCTTCCTCCTAATATCTTAAAACTATCACCCCTCCTCCCAGTCAATCCTGCCCTGGGGAAAAGTCTCTGGCTATCGACTCTATCTAACCCTCTCATTACCTTGTATGCCTCAATCAAGTCACCTCTCTTCCTCCTTCTCTCCAGAGAGAAAAGTCTGAGCTTAGCCAATCTTTTTTCGGAGGACAAGCCCTCCAGTCCAGGCAGCATCCTTGTAAACCTTCTTTGCACCCTCTCCAAAGCCTCTGTGTCTTACCTATAATAGCGCGACCAGAACTGGACACAATACTCCAAGTATAGTATCAACAGGGTCTTGTAGAGTTGCAGCAAAACCTTGCGGCTCTTAAACTCAATCCCACAGTTAATGAAAGCCAAAACACCATATGCTTTCTTAACAACCCTATCCACTTGGGTGACAACTTTGAGGGATCTGTGCACTTGAACACCAAGATCCCTCTGTTCCTCCACTCTACCAAGAATCCTGTCTTTAATCCTATATTCAGCATTCAAGTTCAACTTTCCAAAATGCATCACTTCACATTTATCCCAGATTGAACTCCATCTGTCATTCCTCAGCCCAGCTCTGCATCCTGTCTACGTTGCGTTGCAGCCTGCAGTAGCCCTCTATACTATCAACGACACCTCCAAACTTTGTGTCATCTGCAAATTTACTAACCCACCCCTCAACCTCCTCATCCAAGTCATTTATAAAAAACTACAAAGAGCAGAGGCCCAAGAATAGAAAAAGTTTTTTTTTTTAAAAACTTAAATTCTCAAGTGAACTTTGTTAAAGTTCATTTGAGAATGTAATTTTTTAAAAAAACTTTTGCGATTTACATATGAAAGAAGTGAAACTAACATGGTCATTCTAACTGATGAGAGAGTTAACAAACAATCAAGGTATTTTTCAATGTATAATTTCAGTTACATCACACTGTAAACTTTTGCTATAAATTCTGTCTTACAATTGTGTACTCCACAACCACCTGATGAAGGAGCAGCGCTCCGAAAGCTAGTGCTTCCAATTAAACCTGTTCGACTATAACCTAGTGTTGTGTGATTTTTAATTCTGAATCCAGCCAGCCAAATCTCCCTGTATCCCATACTTCCTGACTTTATGAATGAGCCTACCATGGGGAACCTTATCAAATCCCTTGCTGAAATCCATATACACCACATCCATTGCTTGACCTTCATTGATTTGTCTTGTCACCTCTGCAAATAACTCATTAAGATTTGTGAGACACGACCTACCCCTCACAAAGCCACGCTGACTGCCTTTAATCCCTCTATACTTTGCCAAATAGTCATAAATCCTATCCCTCAGAAATTTTTCCAAAGCCTTGCTGATCACAGACGTAAGACTGACTGGTCTGTAATTGTCTGGGTTTTCCTTATTCCCCATCTTGAAAAAAAACAACATTCGCCTCATTCCAATCCTCCGGTACAATTCCTGTGGAGAGTGAGGAAGCAAAGATCTTCATTAGCAGCTTAGTGACCTCCTTTCTCACTTCTTGGAGCAGCCTGGGATAAATCTAGTCAGGCCTGGGGACTGATCGATCTTCCTGTTTGCCAAAAGTTCCGGCACATCAACTTCATCAATCTTGATCTGTTCAAGCCTGTATCCCAGCTTCTCAAAGTTCTCACTCACAATGAGGTCCTTTTCCTTAGTGAAAACCAAAGCAAACAACTTATTTAGGGCTTCCCTTATCTGCTCAGACTCCATGCTCAAGTTCCCTACACTATCCCTGATTGGCCACACCTTCTCCCTAATCATTCTCTTATTCCTCACATCTGAGTAAAATGCCTTTAGGGTCTCCCTAATCCTTCCTGCCAAGCCTTTTTGTGCCCCCTCCTGGCTCTCCTCAGTCCATTTCTGAGCTCCTTTCTAGCAACCCTGTAATCCTCTAAAGCTGTGCTAGATCCTTGCTTCCTCCACCTTATGTAAGTTGCCTTCTTCGTTTTGGCGAGAAGCTTCGCTGTTCTCGTCATCCAAGGTTCCTTAATCTTACCCCTTTTTACCTGTCTCAGAGGTACAAATTCGTACATCACTCACAGCAACTGCTCCTTAAATAGTCTCCACATGTCTGCTGTGCCTTTTCTGTGGAACAATTGCTCCCAATCGGTAGTTCCTAACTCCTGTCAGATAGCGCCATAATTTCCTTTTCCCCAATTAAATATCTTCCCTTGGTAACTGTTCCTTTCCCTTTCCAAGGCTATGGTAAATGTGATGCAGTTGTGATCATTGTCACCAAAGTATTCTCCCACTGTGAGATCTGACACCTGTCTTGCTCATTGCCACGCACCAAATCCAAAATGGCCTCTCCCCTCATCGGTCTGTCAACATACTGAGTAAGGAAACCCTCCTGAACATACCTGACAAAAACGGCTCCATCCAAACCATCTGCACTGAGGAGGTTCCAGTCAATATTGGGAAAGTTGAAGTCACCCATAACAACAACACTGCTACATCTGCATTTTTCCAAAAACTGCCCGCCTATGTGTTCTTCAATCTCTCTACTGCTATTAGGAGGTCTGTAGAAAATCCCCAATGAAGTGGATGCTCCTTTGCTGTTCCTAACTTCCACCCATACTGACTCAGTAGACAAACCTTCCTCAACAACCTTCGTTTCTGTAGCTGTAATGCACTCTCTGACTAGCAATGCCACACCCCCTCCTCTTTTTCCACCCTCCCTGTTCTTTTTAAATGTTTTAAACCCTGAAACATCTCGCAACCAATTCCTGCCCCTGTGAAACCCACATCTCCGTTGTGGCCACAACATCATAGTCTCAAGTACTGATCCATCACTCTTATCTCTAACACTCCTTGTGTTAAAGCAGGCACACTTTAACCGATCCCTTGGTTTCATCACGTGAAAAACCTTCCGAATAGATTCACTACACCCTGTCACTTCCCATATCTAATAACCCCCCTATCAGATATGTAGCTCTGGTTCACACCGCCCCTTGCCAAAATAGTTTAAACGCTCCCGAACCACACACACAAATCGCCCACCCATCTTGACAGTTTAAGATGATCATGTCATCAACAGGAATTCACTGTGGTAAATTTTAGGTGTGATATATTTGGAGATGGCCAATCAGTCTAGTCTAAGCACTGAAAATTCTTTTGGATACTGGATAGGCATGTACTGTTGTCATGAGTGTGGATTTAACAAAGCTCATATTTCTTCTTCACTAGGTGTGGTTCAATTCTGTTCACTGGAGGTGACATCTTTGCTATTGAAGTTGTCACATTAAGTGGGGTTCTCTCAGGTCTCACCTGGATATTAACACTTTCCAGATATTCTTAAACCTCCATGTGAATGTTTCCTCTCAAGTACATTGATGGATAAAAACTTCTTTTTGGCAAGCACTCATCAGATATTCTGGCACCATGTCCTGAGTATCATGTCTCATTTTCCACTCTAAGGTTCACCCTTTAGAAAGCGACTGTCATTCCCAGGTTTTCCCTAACCACATGACATGGTTTTAGCATGTTGCTATTAGATATTTCTAGTTTTGCACGTAGTAACTTGGATATGTGTATTGTTTTATTTGAACAGGAAACCAAATATATTATACTACTAATCTAATCTACTGCTCAGGTATGGCTGTTTCCTTCTATGCCTACAATTCTAATTGTTAGTGAGGAATCTTTCTTTAAATTTATGATTAGGCCTTTCTTTTAATCTGCAAATTCGCTCTGTGATAAATACATGTAGATCTCTAATGAGGAGCTACTCGGGGCAGGTTGGAAAAACTGTGCCAGTTTCATCACAAACCTGTTTGCTTGCTCAACCATCTCATTGCTGTTGAGGGAGAATGCTGGTGCGACATGGTTGTCAAATTTTCTCACATCACCCACAACAGTTCAGCTGACAATCCAGTGCAATACTGAGAGAGTCCTGCATCATTTTGTGTGCCTCCTTTTGAAGATAATAAACAATGGAGAAATCCAATAGCAGTATTTTAAAGAAGAGTATTTCTTCCATGACCTAACCAATATTTATTCCTCAATCAATTTAGCTGGAACTGATAAGACCATAAGACTGTCAGACATAGGAGCAGAAATTAGACCATTCAGTCAATTGAGTCTGCTCCACCATTCAATCATGGCTGATAAGTTCCTCAACATCCTTGTAACTCTTGAATTCCTTGACAATCAAGAACCTATCTATCTCTGTCTTAAATATACTCAGTAACCTGTTCTCCACAGCCATTTGTGACAGTGAATTCCAATGATTCACCATTCTCTGAGTGAAGATGTTTCTCCTTATCTCCATTCTAAAAGTGCTTCCCTTTACTCTAAGGCTATGTCCTCGGGTCCATTCTTTCCTGCTAATGGAAACATCTTCCCAACATCCACTGTGTCCTGGCCATTTCATATTCTGTAAGCTTCAATTAGATTCCCCTCTCATCCTTCTAAACTCCATCAAATATAGACCCCAAGTCCCCAAATGATTCTCATATGTTAATCTTTTCATTCCAGGGACCATTCTCGTGAACCTCCATTGAATATGCTGCAGGGCCAGTACATCCTTGCTAAAATACTGGACCCAAAACTGCGCATAATACTCCAAATATGATCTGACCAGAGCCTTACAGAACCTCAGACGTGTATCCCTGCTTTTATGTTCAAATCGTCCCAAAATAAATGCCAACATTGCATTTGCTTTCCTAACTACTGACTCAACCTGCAAGTTTACTTTGAGAGAATCCTGGACTAGAACTTCTAAGTTTCTCTGCACTTCAGGCTTCTGAATTTTCTCCCTATTTAAAAAACAGTTCATGCCTCTATTCTTCCTAATAAAGTGCATAACCTCACACTTTCCTATGTTGTATTTCATCTCCCACTACTTTGCCCACTCTCCAAATCCTTCTGCAGCCTCCCCTGCTTCTTCAATGCTACCTGTCCACCTATCTTTGAATCAACTGCAAACTTAACCTGAATGCCCTCAGTTCCTTCATCTAGATTGTTAATATATAAAGTGAAAAGTTTTGGTCCAACACTGACCCCTGCGGAACGTCACTTGTCACTGGCTGCCGTTCTAAGAAAGACTCTTTTCTTTTGCCCTGCTGCTGCTTTCTGCCAGACAGATGATCTGGCCATTGTGATGTTGCTGTTTGTGGGTGTTTGCTTTGCATGTATTGGCTGCTACATAACTTCAAAAAGTACTTAATTCATACTAAAGCATCTTGGGTGCCTTGAGGTTATGTAAGGTGCTATAGAAATACAGATTATTCCATTTTGTTAAGCAGTGGCTGCATTCTAAAGGTAATTCATTTATTTGATTTTAAACAATTCAAAATTCCTTCAATCACACAAAGTTAAAATTGAATCTGCTTTTGTAAAAAACATTTTGAGGTGTTTGGATTGGCTACTGTGCATGAACTTGCAGAGATTATTGTTGCTGCAGCATAGATCATCTGCACCAGGATGCGTCTGATGTTATTTGAAATCAATTTTCATGACATCATAACATTAGCAACATGAAGAGCCAAAGAGCTATCGGAATGACATTTTGTTCCTGAGTCACATTTGCAATTGTAAGATCTTGTATTTGTCCAGATAATGGAAGTTTCATTGTCATACATAGAAGCACAAAAGGCCAATTGAAAGTTGGAATGTTTTTGCCAATGTCACCCGAAGGTAAGGAAGCCAAATGTTTGTTCACTTCAGCATTTGTAAGGGGAAAAACAATACGATGTTGGGTAAGAGCTCTTGGACAAAAATGTTGCTGCATCAATCTTGCTTTGTTCCTGTTCTTATCACATGGGGTTGAGATAAAAGGTTTGCTAATTAAAGGCAATCAGAATGGAATATCGTTCATTGCTTAAAGTGTCTTGATATAAAAGGTTTTGGATACATTTAAATGCTATTATAAAAGTTTAATTATTGATCTTATTTTCAAGGATAGACTGTATGATTTTGAAGAATTGTTTTTGAAAGCATTGCATTTTTAACCAGGATTGATGTATTACTGGATATTGCCGAGTGTCATAAAATCCCACACAGAAAAATGAAGCCACAAATAAATAAGTCCATCACAAAACACTCCTGTTTGAAACAAAGATTATTGTAGTACCAAAATCCCCAACAATAGCTTGCTTCAGTTCAGAATGGAAACTCCTCAAGAAATCAAATCAAATCACAGTTACATCTTTGCTGTTTGATTTCATGTCTCTCTAGACATTTAAGTGCATCTAGGGAAAAAAAAAGCAAAATTCACAGCTGCCCTTTGAGGAACTTGTGGGATGATCTCACAGCACAGGAACAGATAAGTGCATAGTTTTTAACATGTGATCTTGTTGTAAGTCTACAGTAGTGAGTAGAGTGGGTTCTTTCTTGATTATATGTTTTATTGAGATCTGTCTCTTGATTAAAATTTAAACATGAAAGAGCTCAGAAAAGATTTATAGGATGTTGCCCAAAATTGGAGGATTCGAACTATAGTGAGAGGTTGAATGGGCTAGGGCTGTTTTCCCTGGAGCATTGGAGGCTGAGGGGTGACCTTATAGAAGTTTAGAAAATCATGAGGGGCATGGATAGGAGAAATAGACAAAGTCTTTTCCCTGGGGTGAGAGAGTCCAGAACTAGAGGGCATAGGCTTAGGGTGAGAGGGGAAAGATATAAAAGAGACCTGAGGGACAACTTTTTCACACAGAGGGTCGTACATGTTTGGAATGAGCTGCCAGAGTTTGTGGTGGAGGCTGGTACAATTGCAATATGATACTCCAAATAGCGCGCACGCGCACACACACACAATCACACACACACACAGACACACACACACACAAACACACACATACAGACAGACAGATACACACAAACACACACAATTTTTTTCTATAACTTGTTGACAGTTTCCACCTTTGCCCTGTACAGGACAATCTTAGAGAGATTATCTGGGGAAGAGGGGTTTAGGGATCACCCCTGTGTAGATCTCCAGGGAAAGTGTAGGGGGAGAGAGAGAGGGTGGGAGGTCAGTCATTTAGAGACGGTGTCTGCGCTCCAATCAGTCCAGGGCTGTTCTCGGCAGCACTTTTAATCACTGTAAACAAAAAACACAATCAGTGTTGTACACACATCTTTGATGTAACAGTTCTGTTGGGACCTGAAGATCTTCTTCGGATAATCCGATTTTTGGATAATTGGTATTCGGATAATGGAGCTTCCTTTTATTCTTGTTAGGGTGAAAGAAAAGGCTGGTAGGTGTAGGGAATGCTGGATGACTAAAGAAATTGAGGGTTTGGTTAAGAAAAAGAAGGAAGCATATGTCAGATAAAGACAGGGTAGATCGAGTGAATCCTTAAAAGAGTATAATGGAAGTAGGAGTATACTTAAGAGGGAAATCAGAATAGCAAAAAAGGGACATGAGATAGTTTTGGCAAATAAGGTTAGGGAGAATCCAAAAGGTTTTTACAAATACATTGAGGGTAAAAGGGTAACTAGGGAGAGAATAGAGCCCTTCAAAAATCAGCAAGGCGGCCTTGTGTGGAACCACAGGAAATGAGGGAGATACTAAACGAGTATTTTGCATCAATTTTTTTCTGTAGAGAAGGACATGAAATGCATAAAAGTGGATAAATCCCCAGGACCTGATCAGGTGTACCCTAGAACTTTGTGGGAAGCTAGAGAAGTGATTGCTGGGCCTCTTGCTGAGATATTTGTATCATCGATAGTCACAAGTGAGGTGCCGGAAGACTGGAGGTTGGCAAACGTGGTGCCACTGTTTAAGAAGGGTGGTAAGGAAAATCCAGTGAGCCTGACGTCGGTGGCGGGCAAGTTGTTGGAGGGAATCCTGAGGGACAGGTTGTACATGGGGGAAAGGCATGGACTGTTTAGGGATATTTAGCATGGTTTTGTGTGTGGGAAATCATGTCTCAGGAACTTGATTGAGTTTTTTGAAGAAAGAATAAAGAGGATTGATGAGGGCAGAGTGGTAGACCTGATCTATACGGACTTCAGTAAGTTGTTTGACACAGTTCCCCATGGGAGACTGGTTAGCAAGGTTAGATCGCATGGAGTACAGGGAAAACAAGCCACTTGGATACAGAACTGGCTCAAAGGTTGAAGTTAAGAATCACACAATGCCAGCTTACAGTCCAACAGGTTTATTTGGAAACACTACCTTTTGAAGTGCTGCTCCTTCATCAAGTGGTTGTGGAACACAGGATCATAAGACACAGAATTTATAGCAAAAGATGACAGTGTCATGCAACTGAGATGGCATATTGAACAAACCTGGATTGATGTTCAGTCTTTCATCTTTTAGAATGGGTTGCAGGTTTCCGTTCATTAATATGTAAATCCCAGAACTTTTTATAAGTCATCTTCTCGAAATAATATAAGAGTTTATAACAAAAGGTGACATCTTAGCTCAGATAATGCATTAAAGGTGTGAGATCAGAGTCTGTTTGTACTCCAATCTTGAGTCAGACTGGTTCTATTTCCAATGTGGAATTTACATAATATTACATGGATTGACTGCCTGCAGATTGTGCATTTTTTGAGCAAAATAGAATGTATCTGCAAATATAATTTGTGAATACAAATTTACCCCATAGACTTATATGTGTGTGCACATGTATGAGAGAGACACATACGTACATGTGAGTGCGTGCATGTGAGTGTGAATGCACATGAGAGAGTGTGTGTCTGCATGTGTGAAAGCTTGGTTAAGTGTGTATGTGGGTGTGATGGCGTATAAAGCTGTGAGAGAGTGTGTGGATGGGTGTGAATGTGGGGGGTGTATGCGTGTATGTCTGAGAGAGAGTGTGTGCATGAGAGAGGGTCTGTGTGAATGTGTGATTTTGTAAGAATGTTCTTGTGTGTGCTTCTGTGTGTGTGTGAGAAGGTGTATCATGTAGTGGGGTCACCTGTAGTGTGACATGAACCCAAGGTCCCGGTGAGGCCATCCTCATGAGTCCCAAACTTGGCTATCAGCTCTGATCAGCCACTTCATGTTGTTGTCTGTTCCGAAGTCTGCTGTGGAGGATGGTCACCCAAACATCTGAGGCCAAATGTCCATGACTGCTGAAATGTTCCCAACTGGGAGGGTACATTCCTGTCTGGTGATTGTTGCACCACGTACATTCATCTGTTACCGTAGCGTCTGCTTGGTCTTGCCAATGTACCATGCCTTGGGGCATCCTTCCCTGCAGTGTATGAGGTAGACAACGTTGGCTGAGTTACATGACTATCTGCCATGTACACGGTGGGTGGTGTCCCTTCAGGTAATGGTGGTATCTGTGGTGACACTCTGACATGTCTTGCAGCAGTTGCCATGACAGGGTTGTACAGTGTTATGGTCAATGTTGTCCTGAAGGCTGAGCAGTTAACTGCGAACAATCATCTGTTTAAGACTTGGTGGTTATTTAAAGGCAAGAAGTGGAGGCATAGAGAAGGTCTTGACGAGATGCTCAGCTTCATCGATAGTGTGTTGCAGGCTGCAAAGAATATGGCATAGTTTTCTGGCTCCTGGAAAGTACTGGACAACGAAGGGTACCCTATTGGTTGCAAGCCGTGTCTGTCTCCTGAGGAGGTCATGATGGTTTCTCGCTGTGGCATGTCGGATCTGGCGATCGATGAGTTGAGCATCGTACCCTGTTTTTACAAGGGCATCTTTGAGCATCTTCAGGTGTCCATCACATTCCTCCTCATTGAACAGATCCAGTGTATGCGTAGGGCTTGTCTGCAGAAGATGGCTGTTTTATATGTTGCGAGTGGAAGCTAAAGAAGTGCAGCATTGTGAGGCTATCTGCGGGTTTGCACTACAGTGAGGTGCTCAGGTGCCCATCCTTGATGGAGATGCATGTTTCCAAGAATGAGATAGATACTAGAGTAGTCCATGATGAGCTTGATGGTGGGCTGAAATTTGTTGATATCTCTGTGTAGTTGCTTCGGTGATGAAGAAAATGTCATCAATATATCTGGTGTATAGTGTTGGTTGGAGGTCCTGCGTAGAGGAGAAGTCTTGTTCGAACTTGTGCATGAAGATATTGGCATACTGGGGTGTAACTTTGGTCTCTGTGGCCATTCCATGTGTCTGGATGAAGAATTGGCTGTCAAAGGTGAAAATGTTGTGGTTGGGGATGAAGCAGATGAGTTGTAGGACGGTGTTTAGAGATTGGCAGTTATTGGTATTGAGTACTGAGGCTGTTGCTGCGATGCTGTTATCGTGGGGGATGTTGGTGTAGAGTGCTAACATGTCCATTGTGACGAGGAATGTTCCCTGGTCCATGGGTGCTGAGTTTCTGTAAGAAATCTGTAGTGTCGTGACAGAAGTTGGGGATCCCTGTATAATGGGTTTCAAGATGCCTTTAGCATAGCCAGAGAGGTTTTCACACAGGATCCTATTGCCTGATATGATGGAACGTTCTGGTGTGTTGGCTTTGTGTATCTTTGGAAGGCAGTTGAAGTACCTTCACAAGAAGTACGTGAGATGAGGGCACATAAGGTGTGTTCCTTGATCGGATCGGCTGGTGGTTGCCTGTAGTGTTCTTGGTTGTTCAGTTGTCGGTACACTTCCTTGCAGTAATTTGTTCTATTCTGAATGACAATGGTTCCTCCTTTATCTGCCGGTTTGATGACAATGTTGTGATTGGTTTTGAGAGTATGGATGGCTTTGCATTATGATCAGGTGATGTTTTGTTCCACCTTGTGGGTGTGGCTGATGAATCTGGTGTTGACACATTCCTTACGGTTTGAGCATACGTGTCAAGCCCAGGGCAGCAGCCTTCTGGAGGGGTCCAAAACGACTCCTTCTTTGGTCATTCCTCTACGTATCTCTCTAATGACTGTTCAAATTCATTGGTTGTCTCATTGGGATTGCTGTTGACATCATGGAAGAATTCCTGGAGTATCATTCATTCAATTCATTCCTCCATGTCTGCCGCAAGACCAATGGGGTCCATTTTGATAGTGGGGCAGAAATTGAGCCCTAAGATGAGAACTTCAATCTCTTCCGGTTGAAGGGTGTGGTCTGATAAGTTGACGATCGATTTCCCCATGGTGATAACATTTTGAACTGTGGTGCCAGGGTGGGCTTGGCTACTGCTGGTGGTGATGCCAAGTTTCTCCAGTTTCTTGTTCTTGGTGTGCATGTTCCTGGCATAGTTCTGTCACCTTGTCTGCTCGGCAGTGTCATGTAACTGTACTGCTGTATCCTGAACGTAGACTGAGAGTGTGGACTCCATCTCAATTTCAAGGTTATGGCGCCTGCTGTAAAGTTGGTGCATGAGATATTTGAAGAGTTTGTGAGAGGTGTGGTGGCAAAAGTCTCTCAGTATAGTCTGTGTTGTAGGTCAGCTTGAGTGGGTTCCTGATCCATAATCCTTTTGGGATCTTTTCTGCTTTCTTGCATTTCTGCAGAAACTTGATGTCTGTGTCAATTTGTGAGATCTTCTCGGTGTCAATGGTAGCCATGATGTGGAGGAGCCGGTGTTAGACTGGGATGGACAAAGTTAAAAATCACACATCACCAGGTTATAGTACAACAGCTTGATTTGTAAGCACTAGATTTTGGAGTGCTGCTCCTTCATCAGGCAGTTGTGTAGTATAAGATAATTCACACCCGCGCACACACCCTGTCACAGGCTTAGAACATAGAACATTGAACAATACAGCGCAGAACAGGCCCTTCGGCCCTCGATGTTGCACCGACCTGTGAACAATTCTCAGCTGGTCCCCCTACACTATCCCAAAGTCATCCATGTGCTTATCCAAGGATTGTTTACATCTCCCTAATGTGGCTGAGTTGACTACATTAGCAGGTAGGGCATTCCATGCCCTTACCACTCTCTGAAAAAAGAACCTGCCTCTGACATCTATCTTAAATCTAGCATCCCTCAATGTGCAACTATGCCCCCTTGTACAAGTTGATGTCATCATCCTGGGAAAAAGACTCCCACTGTCTACACTATCTAATCCTATGATCATCCTGAATGTCTCTATCAAATCCCCTCTTAGCCTTTTTCTTTCCAATGAGAACAGACTCATGTCTCTCAGCCCTGCCTCATAAGACCTTCCCTCCAGACCAGGCAACATCCGGTAAATCTCCTCTGCGCCTTTTCCAATGTTTCCACATCCTTCCCAAAATATGGGGACCAGAACTATACACAATATTCCAAGTGTGGCCGCACCAGCATTTTGTATAGTTGCAGCATGGTATTGTGGCTCCTGAACTCAGTCCCTCTATGAATAAAAGCTAACACACCGTATGCCTTCTTAACAGCACTATCCACCTGGGTGGCAACTTTCAGGGCTCTTTGCACATGGATTCCAAGGTCCCTCTGTACATCCACACTACCAAGAATCTTTCCATTGACCCAGTACTCTGCCTTCCTGTTATTCTTCCCAAAGTGCATCACCTCACATTTATCTGCAATGAACTCCATTTGCCACCTCTTAGCCCAATTCTGCAGTTTGTCCAAGTCCCCCTGCAACATTCTTCCAAACTGTCCACTATTCCACCAACTCTAGTGTCATCTGCAAATTTATCAATCCATCCACCTATGCCTGCGTCTAAGTCATTTCTAAAAATGACAAACAGCAGTGATCCCAAAACAGATCCTTGTGGCACACCACTAGTAACCAGACTCCAGGCTGAATTTTTCCCATCAATCACCTCTTGCTGCCTTCTTTCAGAAAGCCAGTTTCTAATCCAAACTGCTAAATCACCCTCAATTCCATGCCTCTGCTTTACTGAAATCCATATATACCATGTCAACTGCCCTACCGTCATCTACATGCTTGGTCACCTTCTCAAAAAACTCAATGAGGTTTGTGAGACACAACCTGCCCATGACAAAACCATGTTGACTATCTGAAATCAAATTGTTGCTTACTAGATGATTATAAATTTTATCTCTTATACTCCTTACCAAAACTATTCCTACAACAGAAGTAAGGCTCACTGGTCTATAATTACCTGGGTCATCTCTGCTGCCCTTCTTGAACAAGGACAAAATATTTGCAATCCTCCAGTCCTCAGGTACTAAACCTGTAGACAGCGACAACTCAAATATCAAAGCCAAAGGCTCTGTTATCTCCTCCCTAGCTTCCCAGAGAATCCTCGGATAAATCCCATCCGGCCCAGGGGACTTGTCTACTTTCACTTCTTCTAGAATTGATGACACCTGTTCATAGCTAACCTCGTTACTTTCTAGTCTAATATCTCGTACATCATTCTTCTCCTCTACAATATTCCCCTTTTCCTGAGTGAACACCGATGAGAAATGTTCATTTAGCACCTCTCCGATCTCTACAGGGTCCACACTGAACTTCCCACTTCTGTCTTTGACTGGCCCCATTCCTACCCGAATCATCCTTTTATTCCTCACATACCTGTAGAAAGCTTTAGGGTTCTCCTTTATTCTATTTGCTAAAGACTGCTCGTGTCCTCTCTTTGCTCCTCTTAACTCTCTCTTTAAATCCTTCCTAGCTGATCTGTAACTCTCCATCGCCTCATCTGAACCATCTTGCCTCATCAACACATAAGCCTCCTTCTTCTTCATAACAGGAGATGCAATTTCTGTAGTTCCCTTACCTTATCACTTCCTCCCTGCCTGACAGGGACATACCTATCAAAGACACGCAATATCTGTTCCTTAAACCAGCTCCACATTTCCATTGTCTGCATTCCCTTCATTTTGCTACCCCATTCTATGGATCCTAATTCTTGCCTAATCGCATTATAATTGCCCTTCCTCCATCTATAACTCTTGACCTAAGGCATGTACTTATCCCTTTCCATCGCTAATCTAAACGGAACTGAATTACATATTAATGAACTGAAACCTGCAACCTGCCACCCATTCTAAAAGGTGAAAGACTTAACAACAATCCAGGTTTGTTCATAGAACATAGAACATAGAACATAGAACATAGAAGAATACAGCGCAGTACAGGCCCTTTGGCCCTCGATGTTGCGCCGATCCAAGCCCACCTAACCTATACTAACCCACTATCCTCCATATACCTATCTAATGCCCGCTTAAATGCCCATAAAGAAGGAGAGTCCACCACTGCTACTGGCAGGGCATTCCATGAACTTACGACTCGCTGAGTGAAGAACCTACCCCTAACTTCAGTCCTATATCTACCCCCCCTTAATTTAAAGCTATGCCCCCTTGTAATACCCGACTCCATACGCGGGAAAAGGTTCACACTGTCAACCCTATCTAACCCCCTAATCATCTTGTACACCTCAATCAAGTCACCCCTAAACCTTCTTTTCTCTAATGAAAACAGCCCCAAGTGTCTCAGTCTTTCCTCATACGATCTTCCTTCCATACCAGGCAACATCCTGGTAAACCTCCTCTGCACCCGTTCCAGTGCCTCCACATCCTTCCTATAGTATGGCGACCAAAACTGCACACAATATTCCAGATGCGGCCGCACCAGAGTCTTATACAACTGCATCATGACCTCAGGACTCCGGAACTCAATTCCTCTACCAATAAAAGCCAGTACGCCATATGCCTTCCTCACCGCACTATTTACCTGGGTGGCAACTTTCAGAGATCTGTGTGGACACCAAGATCCCTCTGCTCATCCACACTACCAAGTATCCGACCATTAGCCCAGTACCTCATCTTTTTGTTATTCTTCCCAAAGTGAATCACCTCACACTTAGCTACATTGAATTCCATTTGCCACCTTTCTGCCCAGCTCTGCAGCTTCTCTATATCCTGCTGTAACCTGCCACATCCTTCCTCACTGTCAACAACTCCTCCGACTTTCGTATCATCTGCAAACTTGCTCACCCAACCTTCTAACCCCTCTTCCAGGTCATTTATAAAAATGACAAACAGCAATGGTCCCAAAACAGATCCTTGCGGAACACCGCTAGTGACGGCACTCCATGAAGAAACTTTGCCATCAACTACTACCCTCTGTCTTCTTCCATCCAGCTAATTCCTAATCCAAACCTCCAACTCACCCTCAATGCCATATCTCCATATTTTCTGCAGTAGCCTACCATGGGGAACCTTATCAAACGCCTTACTAAAATCCATATATACCACATCTACCGCTTTCCCCTCATCAACCTCCTTCGTCACCTTTTCAAAGAATTCAATAAGGTTTGTGAGGCACGACCTGCCCTTCACAAAACCATGCTGACTATCCTTGATCACATTATTCCTATCCAGATGTGCATAAATCCTATCCCTTACAATTCTCTCTAAGACTTTGCCCACAACAGAAGTGAGACTCACCGGCCTATAGTTACTAGGGTTATCCCTACTCCCCTTTTTGAACAAGGGAACCACATTTGCTATCCTCCAGTCTTCTGGCACTACTCCTGTAGACAAAGAGGACATAAAAATCAAGGCCAATGGCTCTGTAATCTCCTCCCTTGCTTCCCAGAGAATCCTAGGATAAATGCCATCAGGCCCAGGGGACTTATCTATTTTCACCTTTTCCAGGATTTCCAACACCTCTTCTCTACGTACCTCAAAGCCATCCATTCTACTTATTTGTGACTCAGTATTCACATCGACGACAATGCCCTGTTCCTGAGTAAATACTGAAGAAAAGTATTCATTCAGTGTCTCCCCAATCTCTTCCGCCTCCACACGCAACTTCCCACTACTATCCTTGACTGGACCTATTCCTACCCTAGTCATTCTTTTATTCCTAACGTACCTATAGAATGCCTTAGGGTTTTCCCTAATCCTACCGACTAAGGACCTTTCATGTCCCCTCCTTGCTGCTCTTAGCTCTCTCTTCAGGTCCTTCCTGGCTACCCTATAACTCTCAATCGCCCCAATTGAACCTTCACGTCTCATCTTGAGATAGGCCGCCCTCTTCCATTTAACAAGG
Organism: Chiloscyllium plagiosum; assembly: GCF_037043375.1. Lineage (NCBI taxonomy): Eukaryota > Metazoa > Chordata > Chondrichthyes > Orectolobiformes > Hemiscylliidae > Chiloscyllium > Chiloscyllium plagiosum. The sequence goes on from NW_028270160.1 coordinate 189,538, forward strand.
GATTCCAATTCCTTATTAAACCATGGCTCCCTCGCACGACCCTTTCCTCCCTGCCTGACAGGTACATAATTATCAAGGACACTCAATAGTTGCTCCTTGAACAAGCTCCACATATCATTTACACTCTTGCCTTGGAGTCTACTTTTCCAAGTCACACATCCTAAGTCATGCCTCACCGCATCATAATTTCCCTGACCCCAGCTATAACTCTTGCCCTGTAGTACACACTTATCCCTCTCCATCACGAGAGTAAAAATCACCGAATTATGGTCACTATCCCCAAAGTGCTCCCCAAAGTGTTCAATATATAAATTCTGTGTATTATGATCCTGCTCCACAACCACCTGATGAAGGAGCAACGCTCCGAAAGCTAGTGTTTCCAAGTAAATCTGTTGGATTATAACCTGGTGTTGTATGATTTTTAACTTTGTCCACCCTAGTCCAATACCGGCTCTTCCACATCGAAAGTAGAAGACAGAGGGTGATAGTGGAGAGTTGCTTTTCAGAATGGAGGCCTATGACCAGTGGTGTGACACAATAATCAGTGCTGGGTACTTTTATAAATGATTTGGATAAGAACATAGGAGGTATAGTTGGAAAGTTTGCAGATGACACCAAAATTAGAGGTGTAGTGGACAGCGAAGAAGTTTACCTCAGATTACAACGGGATCTTGATCAGATGAGCCAATGGGCTGAGAAGTGATGATGGAGTTTATTTTAGATAAGTGCAAGGTGCTGAATTTTGTAAAAGCAAATCTTCGCTGGACTTATACACTTAATGGAAGAGCACCTCTTGGAACACTTAATCCTGGAAAAGGTGAAAATAGATAAGTCCCCTGGGCCTGATGGCATTTATCCTAGGATTCTCTGGGAAGCAAGGGAGGAGATTGCAGAGCCATTGGCCTTGATTTTTATGTCCTCTTTGTCTACTGGAGTAGTGCCAGAAGACTGGAGGATAGCAAATGTGGTTCCCTTGTTCAAAAAGGGGAGTAGGGATAACCCTAGTAACTATAGGCCGGTGAGTCTCACTTCTGTTGTGGGCAAAGTCTTAGAGAGAATTGTAAGGGATAGGATTTATACACATCTGGATAGGAATAATGTGATCAAGGATAGTCAGCATGGTTTTGTGAAGGGCAGGTCGTGCCTCACAAACCTTATTGAATTCTTTGAAAAGGTGACGAAGGAGGTTGATGAGGGGAAAGCGGTAGATGTGGTATATATGGATTTTAGTAAGGCGTTTGATAAGGTTCCCCATGGTAGGCTACTGCAGAAAATATGGAGATATGGCATTGAGGGTGAGTTGGAGGTTTGGATTAGGAATTGGCTGGATGGAAGAAGACAGAGGGTAGTAGTTGATGGCAAAGTTTCTTCATGGAGTGCCGTCACTAGCGGTGTTCCGCAAGGATCTGTTTTGGGACCATTGCTGTTTGTCATTTTTATAAATGACCTGGAAGAGGGGTTAGAAGGTTGGGTGAGCATGTTTGCGGATGATACGAAAGTCGGAGGAGTTGTTGACAGTGAGGAAGGATGTAGCAGGTTACAGCAGGATATAGAGAAGCTGCAGAGCTGGGCAGAAAGGTGGCAACTGGAATTCAATGTAGCTAAGTGTGAGGTGATTCACTTTGGGAAGAATAACAAAAAGATGGGGTACTGGGCTAATGGTCGGATACTTGGTAGTGTGGATGAGCAGAGGGATCTTGGTGTCCATGTACACAGATCTCTGAAAGTTGCCACCCAGGTAAATAGTGCGGTGAGGAAGGCATATGGCGTACTGGCTTTTATTGGTAGAGGAATTGAGTTCCGGAGTCCTGAGGTCATGATGCAGTTGTATAAGACTCTGGTGCGGCCGCATCTGGAATATTGTGTGCAGTTTTGGTCGCCATACTATAGGAAGGATGTGGAGGCACTGGAACGGGTGCAGAGGAGGTTTACCAGGATGTTGCCTGGTATGGAAGGAAGATCGTATGAGGAAAGACTGAGACACTTGGGGCTGTTTTCATTAGAGAAAAGAAGGTTTAGGGGTGACTTGATTGAGGTGTACAAGATGATTAGGGGGTTAGATAGGGTTGACAGTGTGAACCTTTTCCCGCGTATGGAGTTGGGTATTACAAGGGGGCATAGCTTTAAATTAAGAGGGGGGTAGATATAGGACTGAAGTTAGGGGTAGGTTCTTCACTCAGCGATTCGTAAGTTCATGGAATGCCCTGCCAGTAGCAGTGGTGGACTCTCCCTCTTTATGGGCATTTAAGCGGGCATTGGATAGGTATATGGAGGATAGTGGGTTAGTATAGGTTAGGTGGGCTTGGATCGGCGCAACATCGAGGGCCAAAGGGCCTGTACTGCGCTGTATTCTTCTATGTTCTATGTTCAACCCCAGGGCATCAATGTGGACTTCACAAGTTTCCTATTTCCCCTTCCCCCACCTCATCTCAGTTCCAACCTTCCAACTCAGCACTGTCCCCATGACCTGTCCTACCTGCCCATCTTTCTTTCCACCTATCCACTCCACCCTCCCCTCTGACCTATCACCTTCATCCCCACCCCTATTCACCCATTGTACTCTTTTCTATATTCTCCCACTCTCCTCTCTGACCTATCACCTTCATCCCCACCCCCATCCACCCATTGTGCTCTTTGCTACCTTCCCCCATCCTCCCCTCTGACCTATCACCTCAATCACCACCCCCATTCACCTACTGTACTCCATGCTACTTTCTCCCCACCCCCATCTCCCTCTCATTTATCTCTCTGCTCTGCAGGCTCCCTGCCTCTATTCCTGATGAAGGGCTTTTGCCCGAAACGTCGATTTCCCTGCTCCTCGGCTGCTACCTGACCTGCTGTGCTTTTCCAGCACCACTCTAATCTAGACTCTGGTTTCCGGCATCGGCAGTCCTTGTTTTTACCCACTTAATGGAAGGTCATGTTACGACTGTACAGGCTATTGGTTAGGTCATATTTGGAATATTTTGTGCAATTCTGTCTCCTTCCTATTGGAAGGATGTTCTGAAACTTGAAAGAGTTCAGAAAAGATTTACAAAGGTGTTGCCAGGGTTGGAGAATTTGAGCTATAGGGAGAGGCTGAATAGGCTGGGGCTGTTTTCCCTGGAGCATTGGAGACTGAGGGGTGACTGTATAGAGGTTTATAAAATCATGAGGGGCATGAGTCGTGTAAGTAGACAAGGTCTTTTCCCTTGGGTGAAGAGTCAAGAACTAGAGAGCATAGGTTTAGGGTGAAAGGCGAAAGATTTAAAAAGAACTTAAGGGGCAACCTTTTTACGCAGAGGGTGGTACATGTATGGGATGAGCTGCCAGAGGAAGTGGTGGAGGCTGGTACAATTACAGCATTTAAAAGGCATCTGGATGGGTATATGAATAGGAAGGGTTAAGAGGGATATGGACCAAATGCTGGCAAATGGGACTAGATTAATTTAGGATATCTGGTTGGCATTCACAAGTTGGACAAAGGGTCTGTTTCCATGCTATAGATTAGATTACTTACAGTGTGGAAACAGGCCCTTCAGCCCAAAAAATCCGTACTGACCCGCCGAAGTGCACCCACCCAGACCCATTCCCCTAGACCTAACACTATGGGCAGTTTAGCATGGCCAATTCACCTAACCTGCACATTTTTGGACTGTGGGAGGAAACCGGAGCATCGAGAGGAAACCCACACAGACACGAGGAGAATGTGCAAACTCCACACAGACAGTCGCCTGAGGCAGGAATTGAATGCAGGTCTCTGGTGCTGTGAGGCAGCAGTGCTAACCACTGTGCCACCTTGCCACCCATTTGTACATCCCTATAACTCTATGATTCCAATATAAAAGGAATGTATTTTCTATGAAGAATCTAACATTCATTTCACTATTGACCATAAATTAATACAATTATCTTTTATGGTAAACAATTTTCCAGTGAAATCCTCCACAAAGTTTATCCAGCTCCAAACAATTCAAATTGTTATGACTGCTTAAAGATGATGAGATATTGCATAGATTCTAGACAAGAAACACAGTGTACAGAAAGACAAAAAGACAATTACAAAACATCATAGCAATCAGCAGCAGTATCACTGGGAATATCAGTAGCTGCTGAAGTTATTCTGTCTTTAATCTACGTAAGTACAGAATCTAGACTAAGTGTAAGTACATGGGTGTAAGTAATGTTGTTTTTAAACTTCAACACTTTATCTTCTCTTTCATCAGCTCTTTCATTGTGAGAGCTGAGAGGTTCAGCAGTTTAAGCTTATACTCTCTGGAATTTAGGAGAATGAGTGGAGATATAATTGAGGCATATAAGATGTTAAAGGGAATTGATGAAGTAAATGTCCAGAGGATGTTTCCCCTTGTGGAGCAATCTAGAATAAGAGGTTATGGTTTTAGGATAGCAGGTGACAGATTTAAAACAGAGTTGAGGAGAAATTACTTCTCTCAGATGGTCATGATTCTGTGGAATTCACTCCCCCAGAGTGTGGTGGATGCTGGAAAACTGAGTAAATGTAAGGAGATAGAGAGATTTTTATTTAGTAACAGGTTGAATGGTTATAGGGAGGGGGCAGGAAAGTGGAGTTGAGGCTGAGAAAAAGTCAGCCATGATCTTGGCTCAAGGGGCTGAATGACCTACTCCTGCTCTTAGTTCTTATGTTGTTATGTTCAAGATAGAACTGGCTCAAAGGTGGTGAAGGAGGGTTGCTTTTCAGACTGGAGGCCTGTGACCATTGGAGCACCACAAGGATTGGTGCTGGGTCCACTACTTTTTGTCATTTACATAAATTATTTTGGTGAGAACATAGGAGGTATAGTTCATAAGTTTACAGATGACACCAAATTTGGACAGCGAAGGAGGTTACCTCAGATTACAAAGGGCCAATAGGCTGAGGAGTGGCAGATGGAGTTTAATTCAGATAAATGCAAAGTGCTGCATTTTATAAAAGCAAAACAGAGCAGGATCTATACACATAATCATAAGGTCCCAGGGAGTACTACTGGTCAAAGAGACCTCAGAGTGCAGGTTCATAGCTCCTTGAAAGTAGAATCACAGGTAGCAATTTCCCTTCCCACATGGTTAAAGATGCCCTCCAACGCATCTCGTCCACATCCCGCACCTCCACCCTCAGACTCCACCCCTCCAACCGTAACAAAGACAGAACGCCCCTGGTGCTCACCTTCCACCCTACAAACCTTCGCATAAACCAAATCATCCGCCGACATTTCCGCCACCTCCAAAAAGACCCCACCACCAGGGATATATTTCCCTCCCCACCCCTTTCCGCCTTCCACAAAGACTGTTCCCTCCATGACTACCTGGTCAGGTCCACGCCCCCCTACGACCCACCCTCCCATCCTGGCACTTTCCCCTGCCACTGCAGGAACTGTAAAACCTGTGCCCATGCCTCCTCCCTCACCTCTATCCAAGGCCCTAAAGGACTGCCTAGCTCCTTTTCCACCTATCCACTCCACCCTCTCCTCCCTGACCTATCACCTTCATCTCCTCCCCCACTCACCCATTGTACTCTATGCTACTCTCTCCCCACCCCCACCCTCCTCTAGCTTATCTCTCCACGCTTCAGGCTCACTGCCTTTATTCCTGATGAAGGGCTTTTGCCCGAAACGTCGATTTTGCTGCTCGTTGGATGCTGCCTGAACTGCTGTGCTCTTCCAGCACCACTGATCCAGAATCTGGTTTCCAGCATCTGCAGTCATTGTGTTTACCTCACAGATAGGATAGTAGAGAAGGCTTTTGGCATATTTTGCTTTATTGGTCAGAGTATTGAGTACAGGAGTTGGGAGGTCATGTTGCGGCTGTATAGGACATTGGTTAGGCTACTTTTTGAATGTTGTGTGCAGTTCTGGTCTCCTGCCTATCAGAAGGATGTTGTGAAACCTAAAAGGATTCAGAAAAGATTTACAAGGATGTTGCCAGTGTTGGAGGATTTGAACTATAGGGAGATGCTGAATAGGCTGGGGCTGTTTTCCCTGAAGTGTTGGAGGCTGAGGGGTGACCTTATAGAGGTTTACAAAATCATGAGGGACACAAGTAGGGTAAATAGACAAAGGTCTTTTCCTTGAGTTGGGGGTGTCCAAAACTACGGGGCATAGGTTTAGGGTGAGAGGGGAAAGATATGAAAGGGACCTAAGGGATAATTTTTTACGCAGTGGGTGGCGCTTGTATGGAATGAGCTGCTTACACGAAGTGGTGGAGTCTGCTGCAATTGCAATATTTAAAAGGCATCTGGATGGGTATATGAATATGAAGCGTTCAGAGAAATATGGGCCAAGTGCTGGAAAATGGGACCAGATTAAGTTGGGACAGCTGGATGGCATGGACAATTTGGACCGAAGGATCTGTTTCAGTGCTATACATCTCTATGACTCTGTTTCTGTGCTATATAACTCTATGACTCTATAGCTCTGTTTCCATGCTATACATTTCTATGACTGTATGACTCTGTTTCTGTGCTATACCTCTCTATGACTGTATGACTGTGTGACTATGTGACTGTATGACTCCATGACATCTGTCTCAACAAGAACCTAATAATTGTTTAATATGTTACAAGAGGAAACACTCAGACCACATCATATTGGTACTGGTATGTTACACAGTGACTACACCAAATATATTGGCCTTGTGGCTGAGGAAAAGTTTCTCTTCTGTGCAAGATGGGAGATTAATTTCCATCATGTTGGATTAACAGAAATCGAATCACATTTCTGAGATGGGAGGTGTACAATGAAGCATTGTGGCCATATCCAAAGAAGGTGCTGTGCATCTCATTTTTTCTTTATTGTGTTGGAAATTTGGTTTTGTGTTTATGCTAATGTGATACAGGTTAAGCAGGGTTACTACTTAAGGGGAAATGATAATTGTTATACATTTGGATTTTCAAAAGGTGTTTGAAAAGATACAATGCTACTTAACAAGATGGTGCTGGAAGTAGCATTTCAGCATAGATAGAGAACTGGCTAACTAATAGAAGACAGAGTGCGCAGGAAGAGGTCATTTTCAGGATGGTAGCTGTAACTGCTGGTGTGCCACAGGAATCAGTGCCAAAACCACAATTATTTATCATGTACATTCATGACTTGGATGAGGTCAACTGAATGAACTAAGGTCATTTTTGAAAACAGTACAAAATAGATGAGAAGGCAAGTGGTGTGGATGATGCAGAGTGTCCTTGGGGGTTAAATGAATGGGCAAAAAACTTTGTTGATGGAATATAATGTGAAAAAAATAGGACGTTATGCACTCTGGCAAGAAGAATAAAGGAGCTGAATATTATTTAAATAGAGAAGAACTACAGAAAGTTGCAACAAAGAGGCATTTGGCAGATCTTGTGTGAATCATAAAAAGCTAGCATTCAAGTTCAGCGGGTAATTGGGACGGCAAATGGAATGTTAGTTTTATATCAAAGGGAATGGAATATAAAAGTAGGGAAGTCTTGTTAAAGATATACTAGGCACTAGTCAGACCACAGCTGGAGAACTGAGCAGTTTGGGGCCCCTATCTAAGAGAAGGTAGAATGGCAATAGAGGTAGTCCAGAGAAGGTTCACGCAGGTACAAAGTTATTGTCTTATGAGGAGACTTTGAGCAGCTTGGGAGATTATCTATTGGCATTTAAAGAGACAACTTTATTAAAACATTTAAGATGCTTAGGGGACTTGACAGGATAGATGTGAATAGCTTACTGCCCTTGGGGGAGAGTCTCAGAAACAAGAGTATAATCTCAGAACAAGGGGTTACTCAGTTAGGACAGAGCTGAGGAAGAATTTCTTCTGTCAAAGGGTAGTGAAACTGTGGAATTCTTAAGGGTTGTTAAGTATCTTCAGGGCTGAGGAAGGCATATTTTTAATCAGTAAGGGAATCAAGGATTATGGGGAGAAGGCATAAACATGAAGTTAAGGGTAATCATGATCCCATTGAATAGTGGAATCGGCCCGATGGGCTAGTTCTACTTCTATGTGTTTCAAAAATAATGTTACTCTCACAAGTGTTCAAATCACTGGCTGTCTAAAGTGGAGTTATTCAGTTTATAATGGCCCATGCGTAAATTAAGTGATTCAGTAACAGATTTCAACCTATTTGAACTGGAATGTCTATCTCAGCAATTAATGCTCAGCCAATGCGTTCCTTTAGATGTGAGAAAGAATAACAGTTATGTATTTCAAAGTTGTATTTTTTAAATTGAAGTTACATGTGATTCTTTCAACTGCTTTCATGAACTCCCTGGATCCAGTATTTTAAAAGTGTTCATTGAATTATTTTAAAGGGATTAAGCTATGGATGAAAGAAATGAATGTACATGATAAATAATTGTGGTTTTGGCACTGATTCCTGTGGCACACCAGCAGTTACAGCTACCATCCTGAAAATGACCTCTTTGTGCGCACTCTGTCTTCTATTAGTTATGTTCATTGTTTTATTATAAAGCAGAACTTTAATCAATTATTATTGAACTTGCAGAAGATCTGGACTGTAGTAGTTTCAAATAGTTATTTTTTATCCATTGTTGTAATAGGACTTTAATAGACATTCAGTTGATGGCTTGCTTGGAGTAAATGCTTGTGTTACAACAGATAAAAAAAATCATAAGCATTACACGCAACGTTTAAAAGGAAGAAAAAGTCTGCTTCCATTCATATTATGACAATCTGGATTCTGTTATTTTAGGTTAGTGCAGAAGTACTGCTGAAAACCTTGAATGTGAATCTTGACATGAACTAAAGATCACAGGAACATTTGGCAAATAGTACTGCAGAAAGAGCAGAGTGCTGAGGCAATGCAGTTTAATATTTACTTCTTTTCCAACATTTGATCAATCTCTTATGCTGAAAATCGTCCAGCACTGAGTGAGCTGCTTAACGCTGATAAGAGCCTTTACTTTCGTGTGAGTTATCAGAAGATTAAAAGGTAACACAAGTTCTGTGTGCTTTTGGTTGCGAATTGAAGGTGCTTCACTATGTATTGGAACTAGAAGTTGATCTGGGCCATTTACACAAGACTTAGCCTCTCCATTTTTAAAGTATTCCAACTTTCCCTCTGTCCTTTCATTCTTGCTTGCATCAAATATGTTAAAATCTCAATTTAAAACCAAAGAATATGTGAATTGCAGTGGTGCTTTTGAAAGTACATCACAACTAATAGAATCATAGAGATGTACAGCACAGAAACAGATCCTTTGATCCAACTCGTCCATGCCAACCAGATATCCCAACCCAATCTAGTCCCACCTGCCAGCACCCGGCCCATATCCCTCCAAACCCTTCCTATTCATATATCCATCCAGATGCCTTTTAAATACTGCAATTGTACTAGCCTCCACTAATTCCTCTGGTAGCTCATTCCACACACACACACCATCCTCTGTGTGAAAAAGTTGCCCCTCAGGTCTCTTTTATATCTTTCCCCTCTCACCCTAAACCTATGCCCTCTAGTTCTAGACTCCCCCACACCAAGGAAAACACTTTGTCTGTTTATCCTATCCATGCCCCTCATGATTTTATTAACCTCTATAAGGTCACCCCTCAGCCTCCGATGCTCCAAGGAAAACAGCCCTAGCTTATTCAACCTCTCCCTATCGCTCAAATCCTCCAACCATCGCAACATCCTTGTAAATTTTTTCTGAACCCTTTCTAGTTTCATAACATCCTTCTGAAAAGAGGGAAACCAGAACTGCATGCAATAGTCCAACAGTGGCCTAACCAATGTCCTGTACAGCTGCAACATGATCTCCCAACTCCTGTACTCAATACTCTGACCAACAAAGGAAAGCATACCAAATGCCTTCTTCACTATCCTATCTACCTGCAACTCTACTTTCAAGGATCTATAAACCTGCACTCCAAGGTCTCTTTGTTCAGCAACATTCCCTAGGACCTTACCATTAAGTGTATAAGTCCTGCTAAGATTTGCTTTCCCAAAATGCAGCACCTTGCATTTATCTGAATTAAACTCCATCTGCCACTTCTCAGTTCATTGGCCCATCTGATCAAGATCCTGTTGTAATCTGAGGTAACCATCTTCGCTGTCCATTACACCTCCAATTTTCGTGTCATCTGCAAACTTACTAATTGTACCCCTTATGCCCACATAATTGGCCATGCTAAGCTGTCCATAGTGATAGGTGCATGAGTAGGGGAGTGGGTGTGGGTGAGTTACTCTTCAGAGGGTCAGTGTGGACTTGTTGGGTCCAAGGGCCTGCTTCCGCACTGTAGGGAATTTAAAAAGTCAATAACGGAGCAAGGATTTCTGAATTTTTGACCAGTAAGTTTTACTTCAGTTGTTGGTAAAGTGTTGGAAAAGGTTATAAGAGATAGGATTTATAATCATCTAGAAAAGAATAATTTGAGTAGGGATAGTCAGCACGGTTTTGTGAAGGTGACCAAACAGGTAGATGAGAGTAAACTGGTTGATGTGGAGTATATGGATTTTAGCAAGGCGTTCAATAAGGCTCCCCACAATAGGCTATTTACAAAATGCGGAGGAATGGGATTGTGGGAGTTTGGATCAGTAATTGGCTTGCTGAAAGAAGACAGAGGGTGTTGGTTGATGGGAAATGTTCATCTTGGTGTCCAGTTACCAGTGGTGTACTGCAAGGGTCGGTGTTGGATCCACTGCTGTTCGTCATTTTTATAAACGACCTGGATGAGGGCGTAGAAGGGTGGGTTAGTAAGTTTGCAGACGACACTAAGGTCGATGGAGTTGTGGATAGTGACGAAGGATGTTGTAGGTTACAGAGAGACATAGATAAGCTGCAGAGCTGGGCTGAGAGGTGGCAAATGGAGTTTAATGCGGACAAGTGTGAAGTGATTCACTTTCGTCGGAGTAACCAGAATGCAAAGTACTGGACTAGTGGTAAGATTCTTGGTAGTGTAGATGAGCAGAGAGATCTCGATGTCCATGTACACAGATCCTTGAAAGTAGCCACCCAGATTGACAGGGTTGTTAAGAAGGCACACAGTGTTTTAGCTTTTATTAATAGAGGGATTGAGTTCCGGAACCATGAGGTAATGCTACAGCTATACAAAACTCTGGTGCGACTGCACTTGGAGTATTGTGTACAGTTCTGGTCACCGCATTTTAAGAAGGATGTGGAAGCTTTGGAAAGGGTGCAGAGGAGATTTACTAGGGTGTTGCCTGGTACGGATGGAAGGTCTTACGAGGAAAGGCTGAGGGACTTGAGGCTGTTCTCGTTGGAGAGAAGAAGGCTGAGAAGAAAGTCAGGTCTGCAGATGCTGAAGATCAGAGCTGAAAATGTGTTGCTGGAAAAGCGCAGCAGGTCAGGCAGCATCCAGGGAACAGGAGAATCGACGTTTCGGGCATAAGCCCTTCTTCAGGAATGAGGAAAGTGTGTCCAGCAGGCTAAGATAAAAGGTAAGGATGAGGGGGAGGGGCGTCGGAAATGCGATAGGTGGAAAGAGGTCAAGGTGAGGGTGATAGGTCAGACTGGGGTGGGGGCGGAGAGGTCAGGAAGAAGATTGCAGGTTAGCAAGGCGGTGCTGAGTTCGATGGATTTGACTGAGACAAGGTGAGGTGAGGGGAAATGAGGAAACTGGTGAAATCCGAGTTCATCCCTTGTGGTTGGAGGGTTCCTAGGCGGACGATGAGGTGCTCTTCCTCCAACCGTTGTGTTGTTGTGGTCTGGCGATGGAGGAGTCCAAAGACCTGCATATCCTTGGTGGAGTTGGAGGGGGAATTGAAGTGTTGAGCCACAGGGTGGTTGGGTTGGTTGGTCCGGGTGTCCCAGAGGTGTTCTCTGAAACGCTCTGCAAGTAGGCGGCCTGTCTCCCCAATATAGAGGAGGCCACATCGGGGGCAGAGGATGCAATAGATGATGTGTGTCGAGGTGCAGGTGAATTTGTGGCGGATATGGAAGTTTCCTTTGGGGCCTTGGAGGGAGGTGAGGGGGGAGGTGTGGGCGCAAGTCTTGGACCTCCTGCGGTTGCAGGGGAAGGTGCCAGGAGTGGAGCTTGGGTTGGTGGGGGGTGTGGATCTGACGAGGGAGTCACAGAGGGAGTGGTCTTTACGGAATGCTGATAGGGGAGGGGAGGGAAATATATCCTTGGTGGTGGGGTCCGTTTGGAGGTGGCGGAAAGGTCCTCGACATTTCTATTTCTATCTCAGTCGACCGAATCAACACGGACATCTACTACAAACCGACTGACTCCCATAGCTACCTGGACTACACCTCCTCCCATCCTGCCCCCTGTAAAAACGCCATCCCATTCTCCCAATTCCTTCGACTCCGCCGCATCTGCTCCCAGGAGGACCAGTTCCAAAACCATACAACCCAGATGGCCTCCTTCTTCAAGGACCACAATTTCCCCCCCGACGTGGTCGACGATGCTCTCCACCGCATCTCTTCCACTTCCCGCTCCTCCGCCCTTGAGCCCTGCCCCTCCAACCCCCACCAGGACAGAACCCCACTGGTCCTCACCTACCACCCCACCAATCTCCATGTACAGTGCATCATCCGCCATCATTTCCGCCACCTCCAAACGGACCCCACCACCAAGGATATATTTCCCTCCCCTCCCCTATCAGCATTCCGTAAAGACCACTCCCTCCGTGACACCCTCGTCAGATCCACACCCCCCACCAACCCAACCTCCACTCCCGGCACCTTCCCCTGCAACCGCAGGAGGTGCAAGACTTGCGTCCACACCTCCCCCCTCACCTCCCTCCAAGGCCCCAAAGAAAACTTCCATATCCGCCACAAATTCACCTGCACCTCGACACACATCATCTATTGCATCCTCTGCACCCGATGTGGCCTCCTCCATATTGGGGAGACAGGCCGCCTACTTGCGGAGCGTTTCAGAGAACACCTCTGGGACACCCGGACCAACCAACCCAACCACCCTGTGGCTCAACACTTCATTTCCCCCTCCAACTCCACCAAGGATATGCAGGTCTTTGGACTCTTCCATCGCCAGACCACAACAACACGACGGTTGGAGGAAGAGCACCTCATCGTCCGCCTAGGAACCCTCCAACCACAAGGGATGAACTCGGATTTCACCAGTTTCCTCATTTCCCCTCCCCCCACCTTGTCTCAGTCAAATCCATCGAACTCAGCACCGCCTTGCTAACCTGCAATCTTCTTCCTGACCTCTCCGCCCCTACCCCAGTCTGACCTATCACCTTCACCTTGACCTCTTTCCACCTATCGCATTTCCGACACCCCTCCCCCAAGTCCCTCATCCCTACCTTTTATCCTAGCCTGGTGGACACACTTTCCTCATTCCTGAAGAAGGGCTTATGCCCGAAATGTCAATTCTCCTGTTCCCTGGATGCTGCCTGACCTGCTGCGCTTTTCCAGCAACACATTTTCAGAAGAAGGTTGAGAGGTGACTTAATAGAGACATATAAGATGGGCGGCACGGTGGCACAGTGGTTAGCACTGTTGCCTCACAGCGCCAGAGACCTGGGTTCAATTCCTGCCTCAGGTAACTGACTGTGTGGAGTTTGCACATTTTCCCCGTGTCTGCGTGGGTTTCCTCCGGGTGCTCCAGTTTCCTCCCACAGTCCAAAAATGTGCAGGTCAGGTGAATTGGCCATGCAAAATTGCCCGTAGTGTTAGTTGCAGGGGTAAATGTAGGGGAATGGGTCTGGGTGGGTTGCGGGTCGGTGTGGACGTGTTGGGCCGAAGGGCCTGTTTCCACACTGTAAGTAATCTAATCTAATCTACAAAAGAATAAGATAACCAGAGGGTTAGATAGGGTGGACAGGGAGAGCCTTTTTCCAAGTATGGTGACGGTGAGCATGAGGGGGCATAGCTTTAAATTGAGGGGTGATAGATATAGGACAGACGCCAGAGGTAGTTCCTTTACTCAGAGAGTAGTAAGGGTTTGGAATGCTTTGCCTGCAACAATAGTAGATTTGCCAACTTTATGTACATTTAAGTCGTCATTGGACAAGCATATGGACATACATGGAATAGTGTAGATTAGATGGGCTTCAGATTGGTATGACAGGTCGGCGCAACATCGAGGGCCGGAGGGCCTGTACTGCGCTGTAATGTTCTATGTTCTTTATATAAATGATGAGAAGTAGTGAACACAGCACTAATCCTTATGGCGCTCCTCTGGTCACAGGCCTCCAGTCTGAAAAGCAACCCTCCACCACCACCTTCTGTCTTCTACCTTTGAGCCAGTTCTGTATCCAAATGGCTAGTTATCCCTGTATTCCATTAGGTCTCCCATGGGTAACCTTGCTGAAGTCCATATAGATCACATCTACCACTATGCCCTCATTAATTCTCTTTGTTACTTCTTCAAAAAACTCAATAAAATGTGTGAGACATGATTTCCCATGCACAAAGCCATGTTGACTATCCCTAATCAGTCCTTGCCTTTCCAAATACATGTACATCCTGTCCCTCAGGATTCCCTCCAACATCTTGCCCACCACCGACACACTGGTCTATAGTTCCCTGACTTGTCCTTACCACCTTTCCCAAATAGTGGCATCACATTAGCCAACTTCCAGCCTTCCAGCACTTTATCTGTGACTGTCGATGATACAAATATCTCAGCAAGGGGGCCCAGCAATCACTTCCCTAGCTCCCCACAGAATTCTAGGCTACACCTGATCAGGTTCTGGGGATTTATCCATTTTTATGTGTTTCAAGACATTCAGCACTTCCTCCTCTGTAATATCGATATTTTTTATATTACATAGATACATAATGCATAGAAAGATCCAACAAAGAGTAATGCAAGAAAGTGTTTGGTATGTTTGCCTTTATTGGTAAATTGGTTGCGCAAAAATCCCTATCATTTCAGATACTAGATCAAAATCCTGGACTTTTCAAAAAATTTTCATCATAAAATGGCAAATCGGCTATGCACTGGGAAAAATACACAGACACAGAGATAGCTGCCTAGAACCATCGCTCTGCCTGAAAATTCAATTCTTTAAGAGAACAATCAACCAAGCCTAAACTATGCCCAACCCAGACTGTAGATACCAGACATTCAATTTTGATCAATACTCATGCTCAGATATACTGGATGTTCCACATAAGCAATATACATTCACACATACTCTTAATGATCAGGAAACCAATTGCCTCAACAGGAACACCAGTAACGCAATGGCAAGAGCAGATTTGGCATAAAGATAAGAGACTCGCAATTAGTATAGTTGCAGATATTGATCTCCCCTGAATGTGTGATTCTCCCCAACAACTATCTGCTCAGCTATCTCCAAGAGGGATCCTGATGGCAATCCTGAAACCTACTGACACAGGTCTGCTTTGAGCCAGGGCAACCAACAATAACTGTCCATGACCAGTGAACCTGAAAACTGACAACCTCCAAAAACCATCACAAGGCCCTTAGACACATCCTGTGGAGAAACCTGGCTCAAAAGAAACATCAGAAAGTAAGGAAAACTAAGGATTCACCTGATAAATCCAAAGTGTTGAGTCCACTAACACATCAGTGGACTCAACACCATCTGGAATCTTCATCAAGGCACCAGGTACAGCAAATGTGAAGAGTCAGCTTTATTTCAAAATCATGTTTTTATTCCTCAAATGATGAGCTAAAACTCCCAGATCCCAAAGCATCCAACCTAACCAGCAGGGAGGGGAAGCTGGGTGGTTATGTTGAAGGGAACCCCACGGCTATAAAGCCTGATAAAACTTTCTGTAATCAAAACCTGCTATTTAGTTCTAATAGTGTTTAATCTTTATTTGATTTAATAGTGTATTTAATCATTGTCCTCTGTATAACTGTTTTCAATGTTTGTTGTATTTGCCTTTATTTCTTGTATTATACTTACTTTTTGTAACTAATAAACTCAGAGATTAGAACATAGAACATTACAACGCAGTACAGGCCCTTCGGCCTCAATGTTGCACCGATCGGTGGAATCATTCTGAAGCTCATTTATCCTACACTGTTCAATTTTCATCCATATGTTTATCCAAATGCCCATTTAAATGCCCTTAAAGTTGACTAGGCTACTACTGTTACAGGCAGGGGATTCCACACCCTGACTACTCTCTGAGTAAAGAAACTACCTCTGAGATCTGTCCCATAATTATCACCCCCTCAATTCTTTGTTTTTCAGCAGCAGCAGCTCGAAGGGTGGGAGCTTGGACCAGGGGCCTGTCGGGAGCAGTGAGTCACTGATTTGATTTTCTCCATCTGACATTAGTGAGTAGAGATTTCTGGAAATGGAGGGACTTCTTTTATTTCCCTCCTGCTTTATAAGTGAGTGTTTTCTAAACACTCTTGTAGGGCCTCCCACCCATTTATCTCCTGTAACCTTAAACACCAGGGACACATCAGGTCAGCTTCTCTTTTTTACATTCTGATTAGGAGGCTAGCAGGGATGGCAGTGCAGGGAGAGGAATGTTCCTCCTGCATGATGTTTGAGGTGAGGGACACCATTCGTGTCCCATCCAAATACACCTGCAGGAAGTACACCCAACTCTCGCTTCTTCAAGACCGGGTTAGGGAACTGGAGCGGGAGCTGGATGAATTTCGGATCATTTGGGAGGCAGAGTCTGTGATAGATAAGAGTTACAGGGAAGCAGTTACTCTGAGGCTGGGTAACGAACAAGACTCACTGTTGGTGCGTTGCCTCCCAGGTGCCAGGGTCCGTGATGTCTCGGATCGTATCTTTGGGGTCCTGAAAGGAGAGGGTGACCAGCCTCAAGTCATGGTCCATGTAAGTACCAATGACATAGGTAGAAAGAGGGATTGAGATATAAGGCAGGATTTCAGGGAGCTAGAGTGGAAGCTGAGAGGGAGAAAAGTTGTTATCCCTGGATTGTTACCCGTTCCACATGATAGTGAGGCGAAGAACAGGGAGAAATATCAGCTGAACACGTGGCTGCAAGGATGGTGCAGGGGGGAGGGTTTCAGGTTTATGGATAATTGGGGCACATTCTGGGGAAGGTGGGACCTCTACAAACAGGACGGTCGTCACATGAACCAGAGGGGTACTAATATCCTGGGTGGGAAATTTGCTACTGCTATTTGGGTGGGTTTAAACTAGCTCAGCAGGGGGATGGGAACCGGAGGTGTAGCTGCAGTGCACAGGAGGATGAGAGTAGGGAGGACAGGGACAGGATTTCAGGGTCACAGAAATGTGCTGGCAGACAGCAAACTGGTTTGAAGTGTGTCCATTTCAACACCAGGAGTATCCGAAATAAGGTAGGGGAGCTTGCAGCATGGATAGGTACCTGGGTCTTCGATGTTGTGGCCATTTCGGAGACATGGATAGAGCAGGGTGAGGAATGGATGTTGCAGGTTCCAGGGTTTAGATTTTTCATTAAGATCAGGGAAGGTGGTAAAAGAGGGAGAGGTGTGGCTTTGTTAGTCAAGGACATTATAACGGTGGCTGAAAGAACTTTTGACGAGGACTTGTCTACTGAGGGAGTGTGGGTTGAGGTTAGAAACAGGAGAGGAGAGGTCACACTGCTGAAAACTTTTTATACGCCTCTGCAAAGTTCCAAGGATGTGGAGGAGAGGATCACAAAACAATTCTAGGCAGGAGTAAAAGGAACAGAGTGGTCATCATGGGGGACTTTAACTTCCCCAATATTGACTGGAAATGCTATAATTCTAGTAGGTAGGATGGATTAGTTTTTGTCCAATGTGTACAGGAGGGTTTCCTGACACAGTATGTCGAAGGGCCGACAAGAGGGGAGACCACACTGAATCTGGTGCTTGGTCATGCACCAGGCCAGGTGTTTGATTTAGTGGTAGGTGAGTACTTTGGAGAGAGTGACCATAATTCAGTTACATTTAGTTTAGCGATGGAAAGAGATGGGTACATGTCACAGGTCAGGAGTTATCGATGGGGGAAGGGCAATTATAATGCCATTAGGCAAGAATTAGGAGGCATAGAATGGGGTAGCAAAATGCAGGGGATGGGGGCAATCAAAATGTGGAGCTGATTTAAGGAACAGATATTGCGTGTCCTTGATAGGTATGTCCCTGTCAGGCAGGGAGGAAGTGATAAGGTAAGGGAACCGTGGTTTACTAAAGAAGTTGTATCTCTTGTTAAGCGGAAGAAGGAGGCTTATGTGATGTTGAGACAAGATGGTTCAGATGAGGCGATGGAGAGTTACAGAGTAGCTAGGAAGGATTTAAAGACAGAGTCAAGAAGAGCAAAGAGAGGACATGAGCAATCTTTAGCAGGTAGAATAAAGGAGAAGCCTAAAGCTTTCTATAGGAATGTGAGGAATGAAAGGATGACTATGGTAGGAATAGAACCAGTCAAAGGCAGAAGTGGGAAGTTGTGTGTGGACCCTGTAGAGATCAGAGAGGTGCTAAATGAATATATTTCATTGGTTTTCACTCAGGGAAAGGAAAATATTGTAGAGAAGAATGAGATTCAGGATATTAGAGGAAAAAGGATTGAGGTTAGTAAGGAAGAGGTGTTATCAATTCTAGAAGGAATGAAAGTAGGCAAGTCCCCTGGGCTGGATGAAATTTATCTGAAGATTCTCTGGGAAGCTAGGGAGGAGATGTTGGAGCCTTTGGCCTTGATCTTTGAGTTGTCATTATCTACAGGTTTAATACAAGAGGACTGGAGGCTTGCAAATGTTGTTCAAAACCTTGTTCAAGAAGGGCAGCAGATATGACCCAGGTAATTATAGACCAGTGAGAATTACAACTGTTGTAAAAAACATTTTGGAAAGGATTATAAGAGATAGGATTTATAATCATCTCGCAAGCAACAATTTGATTGGAGATAGTCAACGTGGTTTCATCAAGGGCAGGCCGTGTCTCACAAACCTCATTGAGTTTTTTGAGAAGGTGACCAAGCATGTGGATGAGGGTGGGGCAGTTGATGTGGTGTACATGGGCTTCAGTAAAGGCTTTGATAAGGTTCCACATGGTAGGCTGTTGGAGAAGATACAGAGGCATGGGATTGAGGGTGATTTAGCAGTTTGGATTAAAAACTGGCTTTCTGTAAGAAGGCAGTGAGTGGTGGTTGATAGAAAGTATTCAGCCTGGAGTCTGGTTACTAGTGGTGTGCCACAAGAATCTGTTTTGGGACCACTGCTGTTTGTCATTTTTATAAATGACTTGGACATAGGCATAGGTGGATGGATTAGTAAGTCTTAGCCGATGACACTAAAGTCGGTGGAGTAGTGGACAGTTTGGAAGAATGTTACAGGTTGCAGGGGGACTTGGATAAACTGCAGAATTGGGCTGAGAGGTAGCAAATGGAGTTCAATGCAGCTAAATGTGAGGTGATGCACTTTGGGAAGAATAACAGGAAGGCAGAGTACTGGGTCAATGGAAAGATTCTTGGTAATGTGGATGTGCAGATGGATCTTGGAGTCCATGTGCATAGATCCCTTAAAGTTGCCACCAGGTGGATAGTGCTGTTAAGAAGGCAGACGGTGCGTTAGGTTTTTCTTAGTATGATGCCGTCAGCTTGTATGAGGGGTCATAGCTACAAATTGAGGGGTACTAGATTTAAGACAGATGTTAGTGGCAGGTTCTTTACTCAGAGAGTGGTAAGGGTGTGGAATGCCCTACCTGTCAATGTAGTCAACTCAGCCACATTAGGGAGATTTAAAGTTTGTGCGAAGATTTGTAGCTCGGGTGCTCGTTGCTGTGGTTCTGTTCGCCGAGCTGGAAGTTTTTGTTGCAAATGTTTCGTCCCCTGGCTAGGCGACATCATCAGTGCTTGGGAGCCACCTGCGAAGCGCTTCTTTGATGTTTCCTCCGGTGTTTATAGTAGTCTGTTCCGGACAACCGGAAGCGGCAGGGACAGACCACTATAAACACCGGAGGAAACATCAAAGAAGCGCTTCGCAGGAGGCTCCCAAGCACTGATGATGTCACCTAGCCAGGGGACGAAACGTTTGCAACAAAAACTTCCAGCTCGGTGAACAGAACCACAACAGGGAGATTTAAACTGTCCTTGGATAAGCACATGGATGACGATAGGATAGTGTAGGGGGATGGGCTTGGATTAGTTCACAGGTTGGCGCAACATTGAGGGCTGAAGGGCCTGTTCTGCACTGTATTGTTCTATATTGTATGTTTTATGTTCAAAAGCTTTGCCCCCTTGTGCTAGCCATCACCATCTGAGGAAAAAGGCTTTCACTATCTATCCTATTTAACCTTCTGATTTTCTTATATACCTCAATTAAGTCACCTCTCTACCTTCTTCTCTCTAATGAGAACAGCCTCAAGTCCCTCATCCTTTCCTCATAAGATATTCCCTCCACACCAGGCAACATCCTGGTAAATGGATGGTGGGTGGCACGGTGGCTCAGTGGTTAGCATTGCTGCCTCACAGCGCCACGGACCCGGGTTCAATTCTCGCCTCAGGCAACTATCTCTATGGAGTTTGCACATTCTCCCTGTGTCTGAGTGGATGTGCTCCTGTTTCCTCCCACAGTCCAACAAATTGTGCAGTTTAGGTGAATTGGCAATGCTAAATTGCCTGTAGTGTTAGGTGTAGGGGGGAATGGATCTGGGTGGGTTGCTCTTTGGAGGGTCAGTGTGGACTTGTTGGGCCGAAGGACCTGTTTCCATACTGTAAGTAATCTAAATCTCCTCTGAATCCTTTTCAAAGCTTCTACATCCTTCCTATAATGCAGTGACCAGAACTGTGTTCAATACTCCAAGTGCTGCCGCACCAGAATTTTGTACAGCTGCAGCATGACCTTGTGGCTCTGAAACTCAAACAGTCTACCAATAAAAGTTAACACACCATATGCCTTCTTAACAACCATTTCAACCTGGATGACAACTTTCAGGGATCTATGTACATGGACACCGAGATCTCTCTGCTCATCTACACAACCAAGAATCTTACCATTAGCCCAGTACACTGCATTCCTGTTACTCCTTCCAAAGTGAATCACCTCACAATTTACTAAACTCCATTTGCCACCTCTCAGCCCAGGTCTGCAGCTTATCTATATCCCTCTGTAACCTGCAACATCAATCGGCACTATCCACAACTCCCCCACCGACCTTAGTGTCATCCTTCTATGCCCTCATCCAGGTCATCTATAAAAATGACAAACAGCAGTGGCCCCAAAACCGATCCTTGTGGTACACCACTAGTAACTGAACTCCACGATGAAGATTTCCCATCAGCCACCACCCTGTGTCTTCTTTCAGCTGGCCAATCTCTGATCCAAACAGCTAAATCACCCTCAATCCCATGCCTCTGTATTTTGTGCAATAGCCTACTGTGGGGAAACTTACCAAATGCCTTACTGAAATCCATATACACCACATCAACCACATTACCCTCATCCACCTGTTTGGTCACCTTATCAAAGAACTAAATAAAGTTTATGAGGCACGACCTACCCTTCAGAAAGCAGTGTTGACCATCCCTAATCAACTTCTTCCTCTCTAGATAATTCTAAATCCTATTTCTTATAACCCTTTCCAACACTTTACCCATAACCAAAGTAAGGCACACAGATCTATAATTACCAGGGTTGTCTCTACTGCCCTTCTTCAACAAAGGGACAACATTTACTATCCTCCAGTCTTCTGCTATTATCCCTGTAGACAATGACAACATAAAGATCAAATCCAAAGGCTCAGCAGTCTCCTCCCTGGCTTCCCAGAGAATCAGAGGATAAATCTCATCCAGACCAGGGGACTTATTTATTTTCACACTTTCCAGAATTGCTAACACCTCCTCCTTGTGAACTTCAATCCTGTCTAGTCTAGTAGCTTGTATCTCAGTGTTCTCCTCAACAAAATTGCTTTTTTCCAGTGTGAACACTGATGAAAAATATTCATTTCCTTCTTCCCTTATCTCCTTGGACTCCACGCTCAATTTTCCAATACTATCCTTGATTGGCCTTAATCTTACTCTAGTCATTCTTTTATTCCTGATATACCGATAGAAAGCTTAAGGGTGTTCCTTGATCCTACCTGCCAACGACTTCTCATGTCTCTTCCAGGCTCTTCTTAGCTCTCCCTTTAGGTTTTTCCTGGCTAACTTGTAAAATATTCTTTTGCCTTGCAACACCTATCGCCTTCTTTATTTCACATTTGCTAAATAAGTCCAGAGTTAGAACCAGGGATCTGGGGGTGATTTGAACCACCTAAAATCAGCAAATTATTGATCTCAGACCAGAACTCTACAGAATGGCAACCATGCCAGGACATTGACAGAAGGAACATGATGTGGTAGAAGGTGTTACAGAAGCAATGACTCTAGAGGAGAGGATTTCCTCCTATGTGCTAAAAAAGTTGCATATATCACAGCAAGAGGGTAACTAGAGAAAGGGCTAGTTCACTAAAGGATAAGTAAGGAAGATTGTGTGTCGAACCTGAAAAAATGGGTGAGATTCTGAATGATTACTTTGCATCAGTGTTCACTGAGGAGAGGGACATGATGAATGTTGAAATTAGAGATAGAAGTTTGTTTACTCTGGATCACGTTGACATAAGGAGGAAGGATGTGTTGGGTAGGCTAAAGGATATTAAAGTGGACAAATCCCCAGGACCAGATGGGATCTATCCCAGGTTACTGAGGGAGGCAAGAAAGGAAATAACTGGGGCCCTGACAGATATCTTTATGCCATCCTTAAACACAGGTGAGGTGCCAGAGAACTGGATGGTTGCTAATGTTGTCCCCTTGTACAAGAAGGGTAGTAGAGATACTCCAGGTAACTACAGACCAGTCACCCTGGCAGATGGAAGTTCAATCCAGGCAAATGTGAGGCGATGCATTTTTGGAAGTCTAATTCTAGAGCGAATTATACAGTAAACTGAAGAGCCTTGGGAAACGTTGATGAGCAGGGAGATCTGGGAGTTCAGGTCCATTCTACCCTGA
Organism: Chiloscyllium plagiosum; assembly: GCF_037043375.1. Lineage (NCBI taxonomy): Eukaryota > Metazoa > Chordata > Chondrichthyes > Orectolobiformes > Hemiscylliidae > Chiloscyllium > Chiloscyllium plagiosum. Next base: position 212,336 of record NW_028270160.1, read on the forward strand.
AGATTGCTGCTCAGGTAGATAGAGTGGTTAAGAAGGCATATGGTATGCTTGCTTTCTTCGGGCGGGGTATTGAGTATAAGAACTGGCAGGTCATGTTAAAATTGTACACTTTGGTTGGGCCACATTTAGAATACTGTGTACAGTTCTGGTCACCGCATTACCAAAAGGATGTGGACGCTTTGGAGAGCGTGCAGAGAAGGTTTACGAGGATGTTGCCCGGTGTGGAAGGTGGTAGCTATGAAGAGAGGTTCAGTAGGTTCGGACTGTTTTCATTAGAGGTCTACAAAATCATGAAGGGTATAGACAGGGTGGATAAAGAAAAGCTTTTTTCCAGGGTGAAGGATTCAATAACGAGAGGTCATGCTTTCAAGGTGAGAGTCAAAGTTTAAGGGAGATACACGTGGCAAGTACTTCACACAGAGGGTGATGGGCATCTGGAACACTTTGCCAGCAGAGGTAGTAGAGGCAGGCACGGTAGATTCATTTAAGGTACATCTGGACAGATGCATGAGTAGGTGGGGAGCAGAGGGATACAGATGCTTAGGAATTGGTTTAGACAGTGGATTTAGAAGAGCACAGGCTTAGATGGCCGAAGGGCTTGTTCCTGGGCTGTAAATTTTCTTTGTTCTTTGTTCTTTGAAATGTCTCCTTGACCTCTCACGGGCTGAACGACTGGGGAGGCAGTAACCCAGTGGACGGACAGCAAGGAGCATAAGTGCTCTGTAGAGAAGGCAATCAGCCACGCATCGGGCACTGGACAGGAAAGTCAAGGAACTGAAGGCAGAGTTAAGGGAGGCAGATGAAGGCTGGAGCATGAGGACCAGGGAGAAATGCTGTGTGCAGACATGTTGCGAAAAAGGCAAGAAAAGTGGCAAGCAGAGGAAAGATGTAGAAACAAACTAGATCACCTGCAATGTCAGGTCACAGAAACTAAGAATAGTGAGCAGGCCCTAAAGGAGGAGTATAGCCATCTGGGGAAAGAAGTTCAAGTGCAGGAGGAAAAGCTAATGGATATCCAAGCAGCCTATAGGGTAGCCTGCAGTGTAGTGTATCAGAGGGGAGAGCATGGTCCCTTCCTGGAGCAGATCTGTAAGCTGAGTCTAGCTCTGTCCCAGGCCAGGGACATGGTTTGCCTGATAAGTCCAGGTGTGGCCCAGGCAGACAGGGAAGAGCAAGAGGGTGTGGCGAGGTGGACTGTAGGGTAGTTGGGGTCACGTGGTCACCTGTAGTGCCGGGCTGAGGCCCGGTGTGGCAGCATGGAGAGTGGATTGACTGCAGGGCAGGGGGAGCTCTGTATCACCATGTGTGGCACAGGGAGCAGGACTAATCCAGCAGCAGGTAGATGGAGGCACAGGACCAGTATAGGAAAGGTCGGGAACAAGGCCCACGTACTTGGTATGGCAGCAGAAGTATGGCATGCTCTGGGATTGTCAGGAGCCGGGGAGTTAGAGAGTTGCTTTGAGTCCCCACATGGAAGCTGTAGTGGCACACATGGGAAATCTCACCTATAAAGGGAACCTGTCTGTACACTTCATGGAAGTGGAACAGGTGGGAGAGATAAATGACTGTGACGATACTGAGTTGGTCAGGTTGCAGCTGTTCTCCCCAGACAGCAGGCTGTACAAGGCCTTCTTGGCTGACAGCAAGAAGGGGTGGAGCACATTTGCCACCATATAGGCAGAGATCCAGGAAGCTATGGGCTTCAATGATGGAATTAATAAAATGTGGAGGAGAAGAGCACAGCAAGTCAGACAGCATCAGAGGAGCAGGAAAGTCAACGTTTCAGGTGAGGTCCTTTCGTCAGGACTGGGGAGTGGGAAGGGAGCTCAGAAATAAATAGAGGGAGGAGGGTCGGGCTAAGGGAAAGGTTGTGGGATGGTGATACATGAATGCGAGAAAGGTAAGTGAGGTGGTGACAGGTGGATGCAAGTAGGGAGTTATTGTGATTGGTTTGTGGGAGGGTGGAAAGAATAGATGAGGAGGAAGATGGACAGGTTAGATCAGGTTGGGAGGCAGGGAGGAGAAGGAGGACTGAACATGGGATGGGGTTGGGGTAGATTTTACAGCTGGTGAAATCTACGTTGAGTCCATTGGGCTGTAAGCTCCCAGGGCAGAATATAAGGTGCTGTCTCTCCAGTTCACATCTGGCCTCATTTTGAGGAGGCCCAGGATGGACATGTTGCCAGGAGAGTGGGAGATGGTGTTAAAATGGCTGGCAGCTGGAAAGTAGTGTTGATTGGAGTGCACAGAGCAGGGATGCTCCACAAACCAGTCCCCGAGTCTGTGCTTGGTTTCTCCAATGTAGAGGAAACCACATCTGAGGCAGTAGACCAGGTTAGAAGTGTGTATGAATCTCTGCCAGATTTGCAATGATTGTTTGGGGCCTTGGTTGGAGATGAGAGGGGAAGTGTAGGGGCAGGTGTTGCACTTCCTATGGTTGCAGGGAGAGGTGCCAGGTGTGGAGAGGAGGTTGGTGGGGAGTGTGGAACTGATGAGAGAGTTGCAGAGTGAACAGTCCCTACGGAAAGCAGATGGTGTGGGGTCTGACTGCAGGTGATGAAAATAGTGGAGGATGATATGGTGGACTTGGATATTAGTGGGGTATTATGCGAGGACCAGGGAGACTCTATCCTTATTATGGTTGGGGGAGAGGTGCTTTGAGGGCAGTGGTGCAGGAAATGGAAGAGATGAGGTTGAGGCCATTATTAATCATGGGATAGGGGAAATTATGGTCTTTGAAATAGGAGGACATCTGGGATGTCCTGAAGTGAAATCCCTCATCCTGGGAGCAGATGTGGCAGAGGCAAGGGTTTGGGAGTAAGGGATTGGTGAGAGGTGATGTACTCGAAGTAGCTGTGGGAGTCAGTGTATTTTAAATGGATGTCGGTGCTAAGTCGGCTACCATAGATGGAGACGAGAAGGTCCAGCATGGGCAAGACAGGTGTCAGAGATGGTTCAGGTGAACTTGGGTCAGGGTGGAAAGTGTTGGTTAAGTTGATGAACCATTCAACCTCCTCATGGGAGCACTAGGCAGCATTGATACAGCCATTGATGTAGTGGAGGAAAAGGTGAGGAATGGTGCCAGTGACACTGGAGGAGAGGGATTGTTCCACATGTCCTACAAAGAGGCAGGCATAGCTTGAACCCATCCAGGTGCCCACAGCTCTCCCTTTAGTTTGTAAGAAGTGGGAGGAGTCAAAGGAAAAATTGTTGAGGGTGAGGACCAGTTCTGCCAAGCGAATGCGGGTGTCAGTAGAGGGGAACTGGTCAGGTCTGCTGGAGAGGAAGAAATGAAAGGATTTTAGGCCTTTCTCATGGGGGTTACAAGTCTCAAGAGACTGAATGCCCATAGTGAGGGTGAGATGTTGAGGGCCAGGGAATTAAAAGTCTTGGAGAAAGTGGAGGGTGTGGGTGGACATAGGTGGAGAGTTCCTGGACCAAACGGGAGGGGACAAAGTCAAGAGGAGATGAGCTCAATGGGTTTACCAGGGAAGTCGGGTTTATGGATTTTGGGTAGGAGATAGAAACAGGCAATGCAGGTTTGGGGAACTATCAAGTTAGAGGCTGTGGATGGGAGATCTCCTGAGGTGATGAGGTTATTGATGGTCTGGGAGATGATGGTTTGGTGATGAAAGGTGGGGTCATGATTGAGGAGAGGGGAGGAAGAGTTGGTGTCTGGCCTCGGTGATTTAGAGGTCAATATGCCATAACACCAGTGTGCCCTGGAGGGTTTAATAATGAGGCTGGAGTTGGAGCAGAGGGAGCAGAGGCTGCATGTTCTGATGAGGAGAGGTTAGAATAAGTGAGAGGGGTGGAGAGTTTCAGCTGAGTGATGTTGCGATGGCAGTTGGAGATGAACAGGTTGAGGGAGGCGAGGAGGGGATGTCCAGGAGGATGGAGTTTGTTGGAGCCTGGAGAAGGGATTATTAGAGGCTGGGTTGGATCCACGTTTGAAGGAGTGGGCACAGAAGCAAAGGCAGTGGCAAACTTTTTCGACATCTAGACGTGTGTGGAATTCTTTGTCGTGTGAGTGTAAGGAAATCCTTTGCTGAGGACTGACTATTCTTCCTCAGTGAGGGAGGAGGCCTGGGGGAATGGTGAATACCTGCCAGGGCTTGGGGATGAGGCTCAGTGTTAAGCAGGACTTGGGAGGGTGGGTATGGAGACTGCCTCTGGAGTGGTTATGTGTGTGGAAACAGTCACATTGGTGGAAGTGGAAGTGGTGATGTAGTTGGCAGCGTCAGTGGTCATCATGTGATTGATGGTGTCAGTGATGATGGAAGCACATTCTCCTGAGTAGAGAATATCCTTCAGGTTCAAAGTTTGGGAGAAGATTTGTAGCTCGGGTGTTTGCACACACACAGATGACAAGCAACATGAATTCGACTGGGACAACACTACCATTATAGGGCAAGCCAAACAGAGAACAGCCAGGGAATTCCTAGAGGCATGGCACTCATCCACAGATTCAATCAATAAGCACATCGACCTGGACCCAATATACCGGCCACTACAGCGGACAGCTGGAACTGACAACCGGAAGCGGCAGAGACAGGCCACTATAAATGCCGGAGGAAACATTACAGAAGCGCTTCACAGGATGCTCCCAAGCACTGAGGATGTCACCTAGACAGGGGACGAAACGTTTGCAAGACAAATTCCCAGCTCGGCGAACAGAACCACAACATATCCTTCAGGTTCTAGATTAGAGTGGTGCTGGAAAAGCACAGCAGTTCAGGCAGCATTGGAGGAGCAGGAAAATCGACGTTTCGGGGAAAAGCCCTTCATCAGGAATAGAGGCAGAGTGGCTGCAGAGTGGAGAGATAAATGAGAGGGGGTGGGGGTGGGGAGAAGGTAGCATAGAGTACAATGGGTGAATGGGGGTGGGGATGGAGGTGATAGGTCAGAGGGGAGGGTGGAGTGGATAGGTGGAAAAGAAGATTGGCAGGTAGGACAGGTCATGGGGACAGTGCTGAGCTGGAAGTTTGGAACTGGGGTGAGGTGGGGGAAGGGGAAATGAGGAAACTGTTGAAGTCCACATTGATGCCCTGGGGTTGAAGTGTTCCGAGGCGGAAGATGAGGCGTTCTTCCTCCAGGCGTCGGGTGGTGAGGGAGCGGCGGTGAAGGAGGCTCAGTAACTGCATGTCCTCGGCTGAGTGGGAGGGGGAGCTGAAATGTTGGTCCACAGGGCGGTGTGGTTGATTGGTGAGGGTGTCCCAGAGATGTTCCCTAAAGCGCACTGCTAGGAGGTGTCCAGTCTCCCCAATGTAGAGGAGACCGCATCAGGAGCAACGGATACAATAAATGATATTGGTTGATGTGTAGATAAAACGTTGATGGATCTGGAAGGCTCGTTTGGGGCCTTGGATGGAGGTGAGGCAGGAGGTATAGGCACAGGTTTTGCAATTCCTGCAATACCATATCCCAGCCTATACTCCATACTATATCCCGGTCTGTACTTCATACAGTATCCCGGACTGTACTCCATACCATATCCCGGCCTGTACTCCATACCATATCCTGGCCTGAACTCTACACCATAACCTGGCCAGTACCCTATACCATAACCCGGACTGTACACCATACCATATCCTGGCCTGAACTCCATACCATAATCCACCAGAGGTGAGGCCATACTGGATTTGGTTCTGGGTAATGAACCAGGCCAGGCGTTAGAATTAGAGGTAGGTGAGCACTTTGGGGACAGTGAACACAATTCGGTGACTTTTACTCTAGTGATGGAGAGGGTTAAGTGTGCACTACAGGGCAAGAGTTATAGCTGGGGGCAGGGAAATTATGATGCGGTGAGGCATGACTTAGGATGTGTGGCTTGGAAAAGTAAGCTTCAAGGCAAGGGCCTAATTGATATGTGGAACTTGTTCAAGGAGCAACTATTGAGTGTCCTTGATAAGTATGTACCCGTCAGGCAGGGAGGAAAGGGTCGTGTGAGGGAGCCGTGGTTTAATAAGGAATTGGAATCTCTTGTTAAATGGAAGAGGGCGGCCTATGTAAAGATGAGGCGTGAAGGTTCAATTGGGGAGATTGAGAGTTATAAGGTAGCCAGGAAGGATCTGAACAGAGAGCTAAGAGCAGCAAGGAGGGGACATGAAAGGTCCTTAGTTGGTAGGATTAGGGAAAACCCTAAGGCTTTCTATAGGTATGTCAAGAATAAAAGGATGACTAGGATAGGACTAGGTCCAGTCAAGGATAGTAGTGGGAAGTTGCGTGTGGAGGCTGAAGAGATTGGGGAGACACTGAATGAATACTTTTCGTCAGTATTCAATCAGGAACAGGACATTGTTGTCAATGTGAGTACTGAGTCACAATTAAGTAGAATGGATGGCTTTGAGGTATGTAGAGAAGAGGTGTTGGAAATTCTGGAAAGGGTGAAAATAGATGAGTCCCCTGGGTCTGATGGCATTTATCCTAGGATTCTCTGGGAAGCAAGGGAGGAGATTGCAGAGACATTGGCCTTGATTTTTATGTCCTCGTTGTTTACAGGAGTAGTGCCAGAGATTGGAGGCTAGCAAATGTGGTTCCCTTGTTCAAGAAGGGGAGTAGGGATAACCCTAGTAACTATAGGCCGGTGAGTCTCACTTCTGTTGTGGGCAAAATCTTAGAGAGAATTGTAAGGGATAGGATTTATGAACATCTGGATAGGAATAATGTGATCAAGGATAGTCAGCATGGTTTTGTGAAGGGCAGGTCGTGCCTCACAAACCTTATTGAATTCTTTGAGAAGGTGACTAAGGAGGTAGACGAGGGGAAAGCGGTAGATGTGGTGTATATGGATTTTAGTAAGGCGTTTGATAAGGTTCCCCATGGTAGACTACTGCAAAAAATACGGAGGTATGGCATTGAGGGTGAGTTGGAGGTTTGGATTAGGAGTTGGCTGGCTGGAAGAAGACAGAGGGTAGTAGTTGATGGCAAAGGTTCATCTTGGAGTGCCGTCACTAGCGGTGTTCCGCAAGGATCTGTTTTGGGACCATTGCTGTTTGTCATTTTTATAAATGACCTGGAGGAGGGGTTAGAAGGTTGGGTGAGCAAGTTTGCGGATGATACGAAAGTTGGAGGAGTTGTTGACAGTGAGGAAGGATGTGGCAGGTTACAGCGGGATATAGATAAGCTGCAGAACTGGGCAGAAAGGTGGCAAATGGAGTTCAATGTAGCTAAGTGTGAGGTGATCACTTTGGTAAGAGTAATAAAAAGATGGGGTACTGGGCTAATGGTCGGATACTTGGTAGTGTGGATGAGCAGAGGGATCTTGGTGTCCATGTACACAGATCTTTGAAAGTTGTCACCCAGGTAAATAGTGCGGTGAAGAAGGCATATGGCGTACTGGCTTTTATTGGTAGAGGAATTGAGTTCCGGAGTACTGAGGTCATGTTGCAGTTGTTTAAGACTCTGGTGCGGCTGCATCTGGAGTATTGTGTGCAGTTTTGGTCGCCATACTATAGGAAGGATGTGGAGGCACTGGAACGGGTGCAGAGGAGGTTTACCAGGATGTTGCCTGGTATGGTAGAAAGATCGTATGAGGAAAGGCTGAGGCACTTGGGGTTGTTTTCATTGGAGAAAAGAAGGTTTAGGGGTGACTTGATAGAGGTGTACAAGATGATTAGGGGTTTAGATAGGGTCGACAGTGAGAATCTTTTTCCACGTATGGAGTCAGCTATTACCAAGGGGACATAGCTTTAAATTAAGGGGGGGGTAGGTATAGGACAGATGTTAGGGGTAGGTTCTTTACTCAGCGAGTCGTGAGTTCATGGAATGCCCTGCCAGTAGCAGTGGTGGACTCTCCCTCATTATGGGCATTTAAGCGGGCATTGGATAGGCATATAGAGGATAGTGGGCTAGTGTAGGTTAGGTGGGCTTGGATCGGCGCAACATCGAGGGCCGAAGGGCCTGTACTGCGCTGTATTCTTCTATGTTCTATGTTCTATGTTCTATACCATAACCTGGACTGTACCCCATACCATAACCCGGCCTGTACTCCATACCAAAACTTGGCCTGTACTCCATACCATATCCCGGCCTGAACTCCACACCATGACCCGGCCAGTACCCTATACCATAAACCGGACTGTACCCCATACCATAACCCGGCCAGTACCCTATACCATAATCCGGACTGTACCCCATACCATAACCCAGACTGTACCCCATACCATATCCCAGCCTATACTCCATAGTATAATTCGGTCTGTACTCCATACTATATACTATATACTATACTCCTCAGGCGACTAACTGTGTGGAGTTCGCACATTCTCTCTATGTCTGCATGGGCTTCCTCCAGTTGCTCCGGTTTCCTCCCACAGTCCGAAGATGCGCAAGTTAGGCGAATTCGCCAAACTAAATTGCGCGTAGTGTTAGATGAAGGAGTAAATAAAGGAGAATGGGTCTGGGCGGGTTGCGCTTCGGCAGGTCGATGTGGACTTGTTGGGCTGAAGGGCCTGTTTCCACACTGTAACTAATCTAAACCCTAAATCTAAACTCTAAACATATTCTGCCTTGTACCACATACCATAGCCCAGCCTGCGCTCCATACCATAATCCAGCCTGTACCCCATACCATATCGCAGCCTGTACTCCATACCATAACCCAGCCTGTACTCCATACCGTATTCCGGCCTGTACTTCATACCATATCCCGGCCTGTACCTCATACCATATCCCGGTCTGTACCCCATATCGTATTCCGGCCTGTACTCCATACCATAACTCAGCCTGTACTTCATACCATAACCCGGCCTCGTCTACTTCCCGCACCTCCGCCCTCAGACCCCACCCCTCCAACCGTAACAAGGACAGAACACCCCTGGTTGCTCACCTTCCACCCTACCAACCTTCGGATAAACCAAATCATCCGCCGACATTTCCGTCACCTCCAAACAGACCCCACCACCAAGGATATATTTCCCTCCCCACCCCTTTCCGCCTTCTGCAAAGACCGTTCCCTCCGTGACTACCTGGTCAGATCCACGCCCCCTACCTACAACCCACCCTCCCATCCTGGCACTTTCCCCTGCCACCGCAGGAACTGTAAAACCTGCGCCCACACCTCCTCCCTCACCTCTATCCAAGGCCCTAAAGGAGCCTTCCACATCCATCAAAGTTTTACTTGCACATCCACTAATATCATTTATTATATCTGTTGCTCCCGATGTGGTCTCCTCTACATTGGGGAGACTGGGCGCCTCCTAGCAGAGCGCTTTAGGGAACAGCTCTGGGACACCTGCACCAATCAACCACACCGCCTCGTGGCCCAACATTTCAACTCCCCCTCCCACTCTGCCAAGGACATGGAGGTCCTGGGCCTCCTTCACCGCCACTCCCTCACCACCAGACGCCTGGAGGAAGAACGCCTCATCTACCGCCTCGGAACACTTCAACCCAAGGGCATCAATGTGGACTTCAACAGTTTCCTCATTTCCCCTTCCCCCACCTCACCCTAGTTCTAAACCTCCAGCTCAGCACTGTCCCCATGACTTGTCCGGACTTGTCCTACCTGCCTATCTCCTTTTCCACCTATCCACTCCACCCTCTCCTCCCTGACCTATCACCTTCATCCCCTCCCCCACTCACCCATTGTACTCTATGCTACTTTCCCCCCATCCCCACCCTCCTCTGGCTTATCTCTCCACGCTTCAGGCTCACTGCCTTTATTCCTGATGAAGGGCTTTTGCCCGAAACGTCGATTTCGAAGCTCCTTGGATGCTGCCTGAACTGCTGTGCTCTTCCAGCACCACTAATCCAGAACCCCATTACATATCCCGGCCTGTACTCCATACCATAACCCAGCCTGTATCCTATACCATAACCCGGACTGTACCCCATACCATATCCCGGCCTGTACTCCATAGTATAATTCGGTCTGTACTCCATACTATATGCTATATACGATACTCCTCAGGCGACTGACTGTGTGGAGTTTGCACATTCTCCCTGTGTCTGTGTGGGTTTCCTCCGGGTGCTCCGGTTTCCTCCCACAGTCCAAAGATGTGCAGGTCAGGTGAATTGGCCATGCTAAATTGCCCATAGTGTTAGGTGAAGGGGTAAATGTAGGGAATGGGTCTGGGTAGGTTGCGCTTCAGTGGGTCGGTGTGGACTTGTTGGGCCGAAGGGCCTGTTTCCACACTGTAAGTAATCTAATCTAATAACCCAGCCTGTACCCCATACCATATCGCAGCCTGTACTCCATACCATAACCTGGCCTGTACTCCATACCATAATCCAGCCTGTACCCCTTTACCATATCGCAGCTTGTACTCCATATCATAACCCAGTCTGTACCCTATACCATATCCCAGCCTGAACTCCATACCATAACCCTGCCTGTATCCTATACCATAACCTGGACTGTACCCTATACCATAACCCTGCCTGTACCCCATACCATATCCTGGCTTGTACTCCATAGTATAATTCAGTCTGTACTCCATACTATATGCTATAGTATATATACTATAGGCCGGCAGGTGGGGAAATTCCTGGGGCTTACTCTGTAAGTGGGCAGAGATAAAATACTGGACCCTGCATTGTGGGCAACCACCAATTTAGCACACTTGCCAAAGATGGCACCCAAACAAGTAGCTTCTCAAACCTGTGGGACCAGTAACTAGGGATAGAGAGTGAGTGAGGGGGGTGGTGGGGTGGTGGTGGGGGTCTCGTGTAGCACTGGCCCTAGGCCTGAAGACTGGAAAGATTTTAAAAGGACTTTAGGGGTAACGTTTTAAGCAGAGAATGGTGTGTATCTGGAACAAGTTGCCAGAGGAAGTGGTGCTAGTACAATAACAATTAAAAGGCAACACGATTGGTATATGAATAGGAAGAGTTTAGAGCAATATAGACCAAAATGCTGGCAAATGGGACGAGATTAATTTTGGATATCTGGTTGGCATTGTCCAGTAGAACCGAAGGGTCTGTTTCCGTGCTGTATAATTCGATGACTCTATGACTATAATCTGATTTTTCGTGATGTTGGTTCAGGGATAAATATTGGCCAAGATGCTAGGTGAACTCCCCTTCAATTCTCAAGATAATGTGATTTAATCTGTTACATACACCTGAGAGGGTAGGCAAAGTCTCAGTGAAAGGGAGCATCGCGAATAATGTCACACTCCCTAAGGTCCCACAGTAGATATCATGCTAAAATCTTACAACGGAGTCATAGAGTTATAGAGATGTATAGCACAGAAACAGACCCTTCATCCAACTCGTCCATGTTGACCAGATATCCCAACCTAACCTAATCCTATTTGCCAGCACTTGGCCCATATCCCTCTAAACCCTTCCTATTCATATACCCATCCAGATGTCATCCAGCCTCAACCACTTCCTCTGGCAGCTCATTCCAGACATGCACCACCCTCTGCGTGAAAACATTGCCCCTTAGGTCTCTTTTAATTTTTCCCCCTCTCACTCTAAACCTATGCACTCTAGTTCTGGATTCTTTGTTCTTTGTTCTTTGAAAGGTTTCACATTGCTTGAAATTTAAGCCTCCTCCCTCAGAGAATAAAACCTTTACTTCATCCACTTCGAGTGCAATGGCAGCCATTTTTAGCTCCATTGCACACTTGTTATTGACAGCATGATGGAAGGATACAGCAGTTACTCTTCATGCAGTGACAGTCAGGCTCAGACTCTTACTCTTTGAAAATACACACATTCACCTCTCAGTAACCTCCCTGTCAACCCCATCAGCTTTGAAAGTTTCTAGGTCCCCACCCAACCATCCTATCTACCTGCTTATCTTCCTACATTATCTCTGAGGCCTAGGCATTTCATTTCAAAATGCCCGATGTTATGGTACATTGTCCTCCCATAGAATACAGGGCATTACTGACTGTTAATCACCCTCCTCCTGCACCACCCCTTTCCCTCCCATGCTCTATCATCCCATTAGACAGAGATAAGAAGGAATTTCTTCACTCAAAATGGAATGAATCTTTGGAATTGTTTACCACAGAGGGCTGTTAAGCTTGTGTCTTTGAATATATTCAAAGCTGAGATGGACAGATTTTTAATCAAGAGGGGAATCCAGGGTAATGGAGAAAAAGCAGGAGAGTAGAGTTGACAATGATCTGATCAGCCATGTTCTCAGCGAATGGCAGAGAGGATTTAATGGGCTGAATAGTTTACTTCTGTTCCGATGTCTTAAAGTCTTATGGACTGGTTAGACCCCGACTAATGTCTGTACAACTCCCACACTGACCTACCACAATTCCACAGACTCGTCACCCTGGATCCAGAGGTCTAATTTTGGCCCACTCTCCAGGCTGTAGAGGTACAGACCCCTTGACATTGACCATGTCAACTGGTGACTGACAATGGCAATGCCTCAGAAAGAGACATTATGAGCCATTATCTCTCCAACCTTCAGGCACTCTGCCTGAATTCCTGATGAAGGGCTTTTGCCCGAAATGTTGATTTTCCTGCTCCTCGGATGCTGCCTGAATTGCTGTGCTTTTCCAGCACCACTCTAATCCAGAATCTGGTTTCCAGCATCTGTAGTCATTGTTTTTACCTACTCTGTGCCATTAAGCACTGCCCCTGCCACCCCCTTTATCTGCAGCTCCCTTACACCCATCCCAGTCCTGAAGAGGGGTTATACCTGAAACATTGACTTCTGCACCTGCTGATGCTGCCTGGCTTGCTGTATGCTTCCAGCCTCCTGCCTGTCTATTTTGGATGTCAGCATCTGCAGGTATTTTGTCTCTGAGGGGTCAAAGTGGCAAGGCAAGATAGAAATGCTGTGAATATCCAGGCAGGCACAAAGTGAATAATTACTGACAGAAAGCAAGTGAGAAGCCATAAGATACAACCCGTCCAGACTATGCGCTGGACGCCTGTCCCTGTGCATAGTGTCCTGGCAGCAACATCCCAGTGAAAGGTGCCAGTCTGCTCCAAAGTACAACATTAAAGTACAGAATCATAACAGAAGGGATAGACATGTGGCATGATGATGCAGTGAGGTTGATTGGGGTCAGATGCCAACATCAGTGGATGTGGGCATGTGGTTACTGTCCATGGATTATGTCTGAGATGTTGGTGCTGGGTGTCAACATGTGGTGAGCTGCAGCTGCTGGACTTTCATTTTGGGAATTATTATTGTCCTGTTTATATTCAGTAGGTAGGATAATGGGAAACTGCATGTAAATGAGGTGAAATAAGGTAATAATGAAACTTAATATATGCTAATACTTGCAAATAGACCTCACACTGCTCATTAGCAAGAATCTTGTCTCTGCGTTGGATCCTTGATTGGAAAATGGGATGTTTTTCTCTCAAAATCAAGAAACTTCTCACTGGATGTCTCATGTGATTTTTCCATTTTCTCTAATTCCCCACATAGAACATCGAACATTCCAGCACAATACAAGCCCTTCAGCCCTCGATGTTGAGCCGACCTGTGAAACCAATCTGAAGCCCATCTAACCTACACTATTCCATTCTCAACCATCTGTCTATCCACATTGTTCAGTGCCTGGGAATAATCTCCCAAATTTGAGCAAGAAGTTAATTAATTAGTTGAAGGTAGTCCTGTTTCTCAAAGAAGTATCGTTTCATTTAGAAAGAGCAATTACAGTCCTGAATAGTGGAACGAGTGGTGGTAAATTTGGCTGATGGTGTATTTCTTGCACTTGCATGGATAAGTGCCAAGACAGCAGGTAGTCTGGGGTAGGGGAGGGTGGGCAATGTCAATGGAAATGATCAATCCCAGTGAAAGTCTAAAATTTGAAGCAACAATTTACGTATTCATGGATTATCGATGCAGACATGATGGGCCAAGTAGTCTCCTTCTATATCACAACAATTCTGTGATTGTCTAGAAAGTGCTGTGATGGCAGAACATGATCCATCAAATGGAGAAGCTGATGGAGTGAAAGAACAGGGCAAAGAGAAACCCAATCCGATGTGGAATTGAAGAGATTTGATCAAGGACATGAGGAATAGGTGAAATTGACCAATGACCAACAATGGCAGTGGGGAATCCTTAACCGAAGAAAGAGGAAGACAATTCTGAACCTCAAACTTGGAAACTCATAGACACAATAGAGATAAGATGATTGGGAGAAAGGAATACAGGAAGGATGCGGAGGCTTTGGAGAAGGTGCAGAAGAGGTTTACCAGGATACTACCTGGATTACAAGGTATGAGCTATAAAGACAGGCTAGAAAAACTCGGGTTGTTTTCTCTGCAGGCAGAGGGAAGATTTGATAGAAATCTATAAAATTACAAGATGCATAGATAGGGTTGATGGTCATAATCTTTTTTCCAGAGTTGAAATGTCTAAAACTAGGGGGCACATATTTAAGGTGAGAAGGAGAAAGTTCAAAGGACACGTGAGGGGCAAGTGTTTTACTCCGAGAGTGGGAGGAGTCTGGGAATAGCTGCCGGGGTGTTGATGGATGCAGATACGATAGAGGCATTTAAGGGACTTTTAAGTAAGCACTTGAATATTTAAGGCATGGTGGGTATATGGAACAAGGGCAGGCAGAAGGGATTAGTTTAATTTAGCATCATGCTTGGCACAACATGAAGGGCCCATTGCTGTGCTGTTATATTCTATATCATATAATCCTTAAAAAAAATAGCGTGGGTGTTATTGTGTTTGTAATAGATGCTGATGGACAACTTGTCACCAGAAATAGAAATAGGAAAGTTGAAGAAGATGAGACAAGAGTCAGAGATGGATCATTTAAAGACACAGGTGGAGAAGATACTTGAGGCAAAAGGAGTTAAGTTCTCTCGGGGATTAAGGGCTCATGTGTACTCAATGTGTTCATGCTCACCTTCCCATCAGCATTGTAGATACCAATGCAATGTTGGAGATGTGTTGCTGGAAAAGCGCAGCAGGTCAGGCAGCATCCAGGGAACAGGAGAATCGACGTTTCGGGCATAAGCCCTTCTTCAGGAATGAGGAAAGTTTGTCCAGCAGGCTAAGATAAAAGGTAGGGAGGAGGGACTTGGGGGAGGGGCGTCGGAAATGTGATAGGTGGAAAGAGGTCAAGGTGAGGGTGATAGGTCAGACTGGGGTGGGGGCGGAGAGGTCGGGAAGAAGATCTCAGGTTAGGAAGGCGGTGCTGAATTTGATGGATTTGACTGAGACAGGGTGGGGGGAGGGGAAATGAGGAAACTGGTGAAATCCGAGTTCATCCCTTGTGGTTGGAGGGTTCCTAGGCGGAAGATGAGGCGTTCTTCCTCCAACCGTCGTTTTGTTGTAGTCTGACGATGGAGGAGTCCAAAGACCTGCATATTCTTGGTGGAGTGGGAGGGGGAATTGAAATGTTGAGCTACAGGGTGGTTGGGTTGGTTGGTCCGGGTGTCCCAGAGGTGTTCTCTGAAACGCTCCGTAAGTAGCCGGCCTGTCTCCCCAATATAGAGGAGGCCACATCGAGTGCAGAGGATGCAATAGATGATATGTGTGGAGGTGCAGGTGAATCTGTGGCGGATATGGAAGTTTCCTTTGGGGCCTTGGAGGGAGGTGAGGGGGGAGGTGTGCGCGCAAGTCTTGCACCTCCTACGGTTGCAGGGGAAGGTGCCAGGAGTGGAGGTTGGGTTGGTGGGGGGTGTGGATCTGACGAGGGAGTCACGGAGGGAGTGGGTTGGTGCCCACACTTCCCCCTCACCTCCCTCCAAGGCCCCAAAGGAAACTTCCATATCCGCCACAGATTCACCTGCACCTCCACACATATCATCTATTGCATCCTCTGCACCCGATGTGGCCTCCTCTATATTGGGGAGACAGGCCGGCTACTTGCGGAGCGTTTCAGAGAACACCTCTGGGACACCCGGACCAACCAACCCAACCACCCTGTAGCTCAACATTTCAATTCCCCCTCCCACTCCACCAAGGATATGCAGGTCTTTGGACTCCTCCATCGCCAGACCACAACAACACGACGGTTGGAGGAAGAGCGCCTCATCTTCCGCCTAGGAACCCTCCAACCACAAGGGATGAACTCGGATTTCACCAGTTTCCTCATTTCCCCTCCCCCCACCCTGTCTCAGTCAAATCCATCAAATTCAGCACCGCCTTCCTAACCTGAGATCTTCTTCCCGACCTCTCCGCCCCCACCCCAGTCTGACCTATCACCCTCACCTTGACCTCTTTCCACCTATCACATTTCCGACGCCCCTCCCCCAAGTCCCTCCTCCCTACCTTTTATCTTAGCCTGCTGGACAAACTTTCCTCATTCCTGAAGAAGGGCTCATGCCCGAAATGTCGATTCTCCTGTTCCCTGGATGCTGCCTGACCTGCTGCACTTTTCCAGCAACACATCTCCGGCTCTGATCTCCAGCATCTGCAGACCTCACTTTCTCCACCAATGCAATGTTGTCAATTGTGAATCTGTCAGGCAAATCTTTCATGAAGAAATTAGCAGCTACTGTCAGGTTGCCTGGTGGATTTCTGGGTGAACACTGTGTTATCAATATCTCTTAAATATGCCTCATTGAGTTACAAGCCAGGTCTTTACTTTTAGTTAGAGAGGAGTGAGGCAGAGTCATGGAGTCATAGAGATGTACAGCACGGAAACAGACCTTTCGGTCCAACTTCTGCATGCTAACCAGATATCCCAACCTAATCTAGTCCCATTTGCCAGCACTAGGCATATCTCCCTCTAAACTCTTCCTATTCATATACCCATCCAGATGCCTTTTAAGTGTTGTCATTGTACCAGCATCCACCACATCCTCTGGCAGCTCATTCCATACACGTACCATCCTCTGTGTGAAAAAGTTGCCCCTTAGGTCTCTTTTATATCTTTCTCCTCTTACCCTAAACCTATGCCTTCTAGTTCTGGACTCCCCCACCCCAGGGAAAAAAACCTTGTCTATTTATCCTATCCATGTCCCTCATGATTTTAAAAACCTTTATAAGGTCACCCCTCAACCTCCGACACTCCAGGGAAAACAGCCCCACTCTATTCAGCCTGTCCTATAGCTCAAACCTTCCAACCCTTCCAATGACCTTATAAATCTTTTCTGAACTCTTTCAAGTTTCACAACATCCTTCTGATGAGGCTGTAATTTGGTTTAGGATTGGTTAAGAAGAGTTATTGTGACATGCACTGGAACAAACTTCAGGCAGGAAAGAATTAGGTTTATATGTATTCCTTTCCCCAGAACTCTGGTGTTAAAATGTCACCATGGCAACTGTAAATAGATACAATCTGTCCTTGGGTTAATAATTGTAGTTTGGTGCTGACCATATAAAGCAGAAATGTAATGTGTACTGCCTGTCCTGGGTTAGGAATGTGTGGGCATAGGTGGGTGTGCATGCACATGCATGTAGATTTGTGTGTGAACAAGTGTACACATGAATATATGTGTATTTGTGTTAGTACGGGCGTAGTTAGATAATCAGTCAGGGTTTATGCTTATCATCTCTGGCCAGTGACATCTGCTGGTCAGCTTGCCTCTGACATCTCCTATGGTTGAATTGTCTGTTAGCATAAGACAGGCTAATCAAGTTGCTGTTAGAACCTGTGGAACATTACCTCAGTTTGAGTTTAGGAAAACTGGAGACCATTTAGCTTGCTGTGTCAGTGCTTATTTCTGTAAGAAAAACTCACTAAGTCCCACTCCCTTGCTCTCACTCCTAGTGTCCTGCAATTATTTACTCTTCTGGTAATAGTTTGAGGAAAATCATTGGACCATCCTCCACCACACTTTCAAGCAGTCCATTCCAAATTGTAACCACTCTCTGAAATAAAAAAAATACTTGGGCAATAGATGGATCATTGTTCATGGAACTCCTCCAGTTACCCAGGCAACCCAAGGAGGTAAATGCAGACTGAGATCCGGGAGGCTGCTGGGAAATGAGAGGATGTTGGTGTCACCTACCTGTGTAAGCACAGAAATGACTTCTGTGTTAGAACATAGAACGATAGGATGGTGCACAGAACATAGAGCCATAGAACAATACAATACAGGATAAGGCCCTTCAGTCAGCATGATGCTCATGATGCCCTTTTAAACTAATCTCTTCTGCCCACACATGGTCCATATCCCTCTATTCCCTGCCTGTTAAGAAACTGAAGCAAAACAAAGAAAATGTATCATCATTTATGTGCATTTAATGTGGCACTTTCGACAAGGCAACAGGCTTCACAACGTTAATCCCAAATAACAGAAGGAGGTAATATGACAAGTGACCAACATCGAGGTCAAAATGCAACTTTAGGAACAATCTTAATGTAAGAGTGAAAGATGAAGAGATGGAGATTTTGGGAGTGTTCAAAGCTTCAACAAAATTTGTCTGTTTTTAAGTATTTCCAAAATTGCTTCAGATATGCTGCTACCATTTGTTTTGGAGTCTCCTCAAAAAAAGGGAGACATATTTTAATATATTTTATTTTTATTTTATATGCGAGAGAACATGAATACTGTTTAAAACAGCATTTTTTTCATTCTCTGTGGGACATGGGCATCAATGGCAGGTCAGCATTTCTTGCCTGTACTAATTGCCCTTGAGAGGGTGAGAGTGAGCTGCCTTCTTGCTGCAGTCCATGTGTTGTAGGTAAACCCACAATGCCCTCAGGGAGGGCATTCCAGGATTTTATAGAACGTAGAACAGTACAGCACAATACAGGCCCTTTGGCCCTCGATGTTGTGGCAGCCTTCTATCCTACTCTAAGATCATACCCTTCTTTGTACTATCTTCCATGTGCTTATCCAAGAGTCACTTAAATGTCTCCAATGTATCTGACTGTACTATCGCTGCTGGCAGTGCATTCCACACACCCACCACTCTCTGTGTAACGAACCTACCACTGACATCTCCTCTAAACATTCCTCCAATCACCTTAAAATTCTGCCCCCTCATGGGAAAAAGTCTCTGTCTGTCCACTCTATCTCAACATCTTGTATATCTCTACCAAATCACCTCTCATCCTTCTTTGTTCCAGTGAGAAAAACCATAGTTCCCTTAACCTATCTTCATAAAACATGCCCTCCAGTCCAGGCAGCATCCTGGTAAATCTCCTCTGCACCATCTCTAAAGCTTCCACATCTTTCCTATAATGTGGCGACCGGAACTGAACACAATATTTCCAGTGTGATCTAACCAGGGCTCTATAGAGCTGTAGCATAACTTCATGGCTCATAAACTCAATCCCCCTGCTAATGAAAGCCAACACACCATATGTTTAACAACCCTATCAACCTAGGTGGCAACTTTGAGGGATCTATGGACATGGACCTCAAGATCCCTCTGTTCCTCCACATTGCCAACAATCCTGCCTTTAACCCAGTATTCTGCATTCAAATTCAACCTTCCAAAGTGAATGACTTCACATTTTTCCAGGTTGAACATCATCTGCTGCTTATAAGCCCAGTTCTGCATCCTGTCAATGTCCCGTTGCAACGTACAACAGTCCTCCATATTACCCATAACTCCACCAACCTTTATGTCATTGACAAACTTACTAACCCAACCTTTCACTTCCTCACCCAAGTAACTTATAAAAATCACAAAGAGCAGAGGTCCAAGAACAGATCCCTGCGGAACACCACTGGTCACCGAGCTCCAGGCTGAATATTTTCCATCTATCACCACCCACTATCTTCTATGGGCCAGCCAATTCTGTATCCCATGCCTACTTACTTTTTGAATGAGCCTTGCATGGGGAATCTTATAAAATGTCTTGCTAAAATCCATGTATATTACATCCACTGTTCTACCTTCATCAACATGTTTTGTCACATCCTCAAAGAATTCAAAAGATTTGTGAGGCATGACCTGCCCCTCATAAAGCCATACAAACTATCTCTAATCAAACTATGGTTTTCCAAGTAATCATAAATCCAGTCTCTCAGAATCCTTTCCAATACTTTGCACACCACACATGTAAGACTGACTGGTCTGTAATTCCCAGGATTATCCCTATTCCCTTTCTTGAACAAGGGAATAACATTTTCCAACTTCCAATTATCTGGCACTACTCCAGTGGACAATGTGGACTCAAAGATCATTACTGCTTCCCGTAGTAATCTATGCTATGTTCTGTCTGGCCCAGGGGATTTATTTATCCTTATGTTTTTTCAAAGTTTTCAGCACATCAACCTATTTGAGCATATCAGACTGTTGACCCAATGACAGTGAAAAAATGGTGATATATTTCCAAATCAGTATGGTTAGTTACTTGAATGAGAAATCACAGGTGGTAGTGTTCCCTTGTATCTGCTGCTCTTGTCCTTTTAGAAGGAAGTGATTGTGGATTTGGAAAATGCTATCTAAGGATCTTTGGTGAATTCTGCAGTGCATCTTGTAGACAACTCATACTGCTGCCACTGAGTGTTGGTGTTGGATGGAGTTGTATGTGGTGCCAATCAAACAAACTATTTTATCCTGAATGGTGTAAAGCTTCTTGAGTGTTGTTGGAGCTGCATTCATCCAGACAAGTGAGCAGTATTCCATCACACTCCTGACTTTGCCTTGTAGATAAAGGATAGGCTTTGGGGAGTCAGGAGGTGAGTTACTCGCTGCAGTATTCCTAACATCTGCACTTGTAGCCATTGTGTTTATATGGTGTGTCCAGTTGAGTTTCTGGTCATTGGCAGGATGTTGATAGTGAGGGATTCAGTGATGGCAACACCATTTAATGTCAAGTGTTGGTGGTTAGATTGTCTTTTATGGAAGGTGGTCATTGCTTGGCATTTGTGTGGTGTGAATGTTACTTGCCACTTCTCAGCCAAGCCTGGATGTTGTTCAGATCTTGTTGCATTTTAACATGGACTGCTTCAGTGTCTGAGGAGTCATGAATGGTGCTGAACATTGTGCAATCATCAGCAAATATCCCCACTTCTGGCCGTAAAATGGAGAGAAGGTCATTGATGAAGCAACTGAAGGTGGTTGTGCTGAGTACACTGCTCTGAGGAATGCCTGCAGAGATGTACTGGAGCTGAGATGACTGACCTCCAAGAACCAGAATCATCTTCCTGTGTCAAAAGTGAGGTGTTGGAAAAGCACAGCAGGTCAGGCAACATCCGAGGAGCAGGAGACTTGATGTTTCGAACGTAGGCCTCATTCCTGATGAAGGGCTTATGCCCAAAACATCAATTCTCCTGCTTCTCGGATGCTGCCTGACCTGCTGTGATTTTCCAGCACTACACTTATGATTCTGATCTCCAGCATCTGCAGTCCACACTTTCTCCTCATCTTCCTATGTGGCAGCTATTACTCCTTTTGTCAAAGCTTTATACCTTTCATCAGGACATTACCAGCATTTTAAGTCAAATTGTCCAACTGAATTTGCAGATCCAAGCTCAAACTTGCATTTTCTTACAAGGGAATTGTCCAAGGAGGAGGTTTTACTTAAGTAGTTGTATATGTTGGCAGTTTTATAAAATTGTGCTCACAGTAACTAATTGAAATAACCTCTTACTGTGCTATCTATACCTGTTTTTACATCTGCCAATGTTATCACACACAACTGAAAGACTTTCTCAACATCAAATCACCTTGACTTTCTTTTTTGTTTTTAACTATTAACCATCACCAGTAATCACCCATCTGTTATGGACAATGCAAACCATAAAAAGCGAGGGGTTAGGAGTAGGGAGAGCACGAAGGAGCTAAACAAAATTGGAACTGGAGAGAGAAATAAAGCACGGTATCCTCTGCAGGGGTAGAGGATACCTCTCTCTCTAAAGGCTTCAAGAGCATTGGTAGATACCACATACTCCCTCTCCAATTATATACCAGGCTTGGACATAACTGAGGAAGAGGGGTGGACAGTTGGCAGAAATGACCGTCTCCATAGCCTGCTGTCTGGATCTGACCATAGTCAGCCTGGCCAAGTCCAGGAGCACACCCTTGAGGTGGTCCTTCGATCTGCCTACACTCTCCATGCCAGGTGCCTAAAGATCTGGAGTTCAGGACTGAAGTGCAACCAAAAACACAACAAAAGATTTTTCAAATAACAAAAAAGGAGTGCACCACCCACAACCAGTATATACATGATCCACGGACACCCCACCTATGTAAATAAACAGTTGGGCTGGGAATTTGAACCTGCGTTAGTAAGGGGTTGCCATGTGCAACACTGTTCACCCCAGATCCTCATGTAAAAGAGGAAGGATTCCAGCATGGAGAGTCCTCCACTGGGGTCCCCAGTGGCAAATAAGTACACCAAGGCGTGTCTAGATACTGTTGTCAGATTTGAGGTGGATGGTGTGTAGCAGCAGTCTGCGCAAAAAAAAAAACCCTCTTCATGAGGTAGAGTGAGGCACTACAAATACTCAGGAGGCAGCTCAGGTTGTAGAGTCAAGGCCTGAGGCCAACTGAAATTCTGTCTGAGCAGAGGCATATGCAGATGGATTCCACTGCATACCTGAACATCCTCCAACTGGTGCACAACACCAGGTCCGAGCATTGTTGTTTTCAGGCACCAGATCAGCGAGAGCTGGACGTCCACCACCCTGTGTTCACCATTTCCTGTGGCAACATCCAGCACCATCTCTATTCTCTTTTTCTTTTTCTTTTTAACAACTTTTTCTTTTCTTTTCTTGAACTACAAGACGGCCCTCAATTGGTGTTTTTTCTCCTTTATTCTTTTTCGTATGTAAAATGACACTTTGTCTTTTGGTTTTTGTAAGGGCTAAAAGTGCCCTTTATTTTCTTTTTTCCCCTAAATCACCCATGGTTTCACGTATATATATATATATATATAGAGAGAGAGAGAGAGAGAGAGAAAGAAGACACCTTTGTGAATATATTTTATTATATTTATATTGTTTCCACCACCAGGAAAACACCCATGTTTCCAAATCTGGCCAACTGTGTATTAACAAGCAAAACCTGGTAAGGGCAACGCTGAAGTCAAAAAGAAGAAAAAAAGTGAGGGGGGAATAGGAAGACAGAGGGAAATTGCCATCTCTAATGAACTACAATTTAATCACCAAACACTGGGAACTATGATGGTGCAAAGATAATTGTAGCTTTTCCCTTGTTTTAAATTGTCTCCTGGTTCTAGGCTCCTCAAACATGGAGCTGAAAATGTGTTGCTGGAACAGCGCAGCAGGTCAGGCAGCATCCAGTGAACAGGAGATACGACGTTTTGGGCATAAGCCCTTCTTCAGCCATTCCTGAAGAAGGGCTTATGCCCGAAACGTCGATTCTCTTGTTCCCTGGATGCTGCCTGACCTGCTGCGCTGTTCCAGCAACACATTTTCAGCTCTGATCTCCAGCATCTGCAGACCTCACTTTCTCCTCCTCAAACATGGAAACAGCTTAGCAGCATCTCTCCTGTTTATCTCTTTAAGTACTTTGCAGGTTTCATTGAGATCACTTCTCACTATTCAAAATTCTATAGAATCCAGGCCCAGTTTGCCCAATCTCTCTTCATAGGACAGTCCCACCATTCCACTAACAACTCTGGTGAACCTTCATTGCAATCACTTTATGACAATGATAAAAAAACAGAAGAACTGCAGATAAAGGAGATCAGAAACAAAAACAGAAATTGCTGGAAAATTTCAGCAGGTCTAGCAACATCTGTAAAGGGAAAGCAGACTTAACTATTGGATTCAGTGACCCTTCTTCAGAACCCTTCTGAACAGGATTCTGAAAGCTTACGTCTGCAAAAATATCTAGGGACCATGTGCTTTGAGTTTCAAATGATAATCTGTGCTTATTATCCATTTTATAATCCCACATCCTGCCCCATTGACATATTGGAAAGTGGAAGGGGAAATATAAAATAAAGCTCAATGCTTTCCCCCCACCCCAGATCTGTCCCCAAGTGATCAATTAAAGACCTTTATAAAGGCCTCTTTCTGTGCCCACCACAGTAATATGGCAGGTGTGGGAAGGCAGAAGGGAAGTGGCCAGCCTGTAACTTTCCCAAATTGGAGTAAAAGATGGGAAAGAAGTAAATACTTTTTATGATATCTGCTCTGAAGTGTATCTGTGTTCATTGGGAACATCTCCCCTACTTTGCGCTGCATTCCCATCCCACCCCACCAGCTGACAAAACTCAATCCTACACTGATCAAATTCCTTTGTAGTTCCACTACTGTGGCCACTACTGTGCACTGTGCTAGCTCTACTTAACTGTCAGGTTCAGATTGTCTGATAGCTCTTGAAGATGTGAATTCCTGTTTATGACAGCACATGTTGCAATATCAGCTTGTTAGGGGCATTCCAGTCCCTGTGGGTAGCTCATTTCAAAGTTGGCAAGCAATCAATGTACTTTTAGAACATAGAAGAATACAGCGCAGTACAGGCCCTTTGGCCCTCGATGTTGCGCCGATCCAAGCCCACCTAACCTATACTAACCCAATATCCTCCATATACCTATCCAATGCCCGCTTAAATGCCCATAATGAGGGAGAGTCCACCACTGCTACTGGCAGGGCATTCCATGAACTTACGACTCGCTGAGTGAAGAACCTACCCCTAACTTCAGTCCTATATCTACCCCCCCTTAATTTAAAGCTATGCCCCCTTGTAATACCCGACTCCATACGCGGGAAAAGGTTCACACTGTCAACCCTATCTAACCCCCTAATCATCTTGTACACCTCAATCAAGTCACCCCTAAACCTTCTTTTCTCTAATGAAAACAGCCCAAAGTGTCTCAGTCTTTCCTCATACGATCTTCCTTCCATACCAGGCAACATCCTGGTAAACCTCCTCTGCACCCGTTCCAGTGCCTCCACATCCTTCCTATAGTATGGCGACCAAAACTGCACACAATATTCCAGATGCGGCCGCACCAGAGTCTTATACAACTGCATCATGACCTCAGGACTCCGGAACTCAATTCCTCTACCAATAAAAGCCAGTACGCCATATGCCTTCCTCACTGCACTATTTACCTGGGTGGCAACTTTCAGAGATCTGTGTACATGGACACCAAGATCCCTCTGCTCATCCACACTACCAAGTATACGACCATTAGCCCAGTACCCCATCTTTTTGTTATTCTTCCCAAAGTGAATCACCTCACACTTAGCTACATTGAATTCCATTTGCCACCTTTCTGCCCAGCTCTGCAGCTTCTCTATATCCTGCTGTAACCTGCCACATCCTTCCTCACTGTCAACAACTCCACCGACTTTCGTATCATCCGCAAACTTGCTCACCCAACCTTCTAACCCCTCTTCCAGGTCATTTATAAAAATGACAAACAGCAATGGTCCCAAAACAGATCCTTGCGGAACACCGCTAGTGACGGCACTCCATGAAGAAACTTTGCCATCAACTACTACCCTCTGTCTTCTTCCATCCAGCCAATTCCTAATCCAAACCTCGAACTCACCCTCAATGCCATATCTCCGTATTTTCTGCAGTAGCCTACCATGGGGAACCTTATCAAACGCCTTACTAAAATCCATATATACCACATCTACTGCTTTCCCCTCATCAACCTCCTTCGTCACCTTTTCAAAGAATTCAATAAGGTTTGTGAGGCACGACCTGCCCTTCACAAAACCATGCTGACTATCCTTGATCACATTATTCCTATCCAGATGTGCATAAATCCTATCCCTTACAATTCTCTCTAAGACTTTGCCCACAACAGAAGTGAGACTCACCGGCCTATAGTTACTAGGGTTATCCCTACTCCCCTTTTTGAACAAGGGAACCACATTTGCTATCCTCCAGTCTTCTGGCACTACTCCAGTAGACAAAGAGGACATAAAAATCAAGGCCAATGGCTCTGCAATCTCCTCCCTTGCTTCCCAGAGAATCCTAGGATAAATGCCATCAGGCCCAGGGGACTTATCTATTTTCACCTTTTCCAGGATTTCCAACACCTCTTCTCTACATACCTCAAAGCCATCCATTCTACTTATTTGTGACTCAGTATTCACATCGACGACAAATCTATGGGCTTTGATGTGTAGGGAGGAAAGGAATGGGCATTTTTCCCCACCACAATCAGCCCCTAATGTATTTCAAGTTTTTTAGAGATTTAATTGAAAGTTGCAGCCTTCAATTCACTGCTGTCCATGTGCATGTCCAGCAGTCGTTTAATGTCCCTAATGCCTCTGCTTCCACCACCACCACTGGCTACTCATTCCATACATTCACAACTCTCTGTGTAAAGAACCTTCCTCTGACGTGTCCTCTATACCTTCCACCTAATATCTTAAAACTATGAACCCTCGTGCCAGTCCATCCTGCCCTGGAGAAAAGTCTCTGGCTATTAACTCCATCTATGCCTCTTATTACCTTGTACATCTTGATCAGGTCTTCTCCCTTCCTCCTTCTCTCCAGAGAGAAAAGTCCAAGCTTAGTCAACCTCTCTTCGTAAGACCAACACTCCAGTCCAGGCAGCACCCTGGTGAACCTTCTTTGCACCCTCTCCAAAGCCTCTGTATCTTTCCTACAGTAGGGCGACCAGAACTGGACACAATATTCCAAGTATGGTCTCACCAGGGACTTGTAGAGTTGTAGCAAAACCTCACAGCTCTTAAACTCGATCCCCTGATCATGAAAGCCAAAACACCATTTGCTTTCTTAACACCCAATCCACTTGAGGGATCTATGCACTTGAACACCAAGATCCCTCTGTTCCTCCACACTGCCAAGAACTCTGTCTTTAATCCTAAATTCAGCATTCAAGTTCGACCTTCCAAAATGCATCACTTCACAGTTATCCAAATTGAACTCCATCTGCCATTTCTCAGTCCAGCTCTTCATCCTGCCTGCAATAGCCCTCGATACTATCAATGGCACCTCCAACCTTTGTATCATTGGCAAATTTACTAATCCACCCCTCAACCTCCTCATCCAAGTCATTTATAAAAACTACAAAAAGCAGGGGCCTAAGAACAGAGCCCTGCGGGACACCACTCAACATGAACCTCAAGACAGAATACTTTCCATCTACAACACTCTCTGCCTTCTGTCAGCCAACCAATTCTGAATCCAAATAGACAAATCTCCCTGTATCCCATAATTCCTGATTTTATAAATGAGCCTACTGTGGGGTACCTTATCAAATGCCTAACCGAAGTCCAGATACACCACATCCACTGCTCGACCTTAGTCGACCTGTCTTGTCAACTCCTCAAAGAACTCAATAAGATTTGTGAGACATGACCTGCCCTTCACCTGTTGACTGCCTTTAATCACTCTATGCTTTTCCAAATAGTCATGAATTCGATACCTTAGAATTCTTTCCAAACCCTTGCTGACCACAGACGTAAGACTGACTGGTCTGTAATTGCCAGAGATTTTACTGTTCTCTATTACCCTTCTTGAAAAGAGGAACAACATTCTCCTCCTTCCAATCCTCCGGTACGACTCCCATGCAGAGTGAGGAGGCAAGGAACTTTACCAGCAGCTTAGCTCCTTTCTCCCTTCCCGGAGCAGCCTTGGATAAATCTGGTCTGGCCCTGGAGACTTATCAATCTTAATATTTACCAAAATATCCAACACATCAACTTCAAATATGGAGGATAGTGGGTTAGTGTAGTTTAGGTGGGCTTGGATCGGCGCAACATCGAGGGCCCAAGGGCCTGTACTGCGCTGTATTCTTCTATGTTCTATGTTCTATGTTCATCAATCTTGATCTGATCAAGCCTGTATCCCAGCTCCTTGAAGTTCTCATTCATAACAAAGTCCCTTTCCTGAGTAAAAACCAAGGCAAACAACTCAGTTAGGGCTTCCCCTAACTTCCACCCATACTGACTCAGTAGACAAACCTTCCTCAACAACCTTCATTTCTGTAGCTGTGATGCAATCTCTGATTAACAATGCTACATCCCCTCCTCTTTTTCCACCCTCCCTGTTCTTTTTAAATGTTCTAAACCCTGGAACATTAAGCAACCATTCCTGCCCCTGTGAAACCCACATTTCCATTATGGCCACAACATCACAGCCCCATGTACTGATCCATGATCTAAGTTCATCACTCTTATTTCTGACACTCCTTGCGTTAAAGCAGACACACTTTAACCGATCCCTTTGTTCCATCACAAGAATAACCTTTCTGATAGATTCACTACATCCTGTCACTTCCCATATCTAACTACCCCCCTGTCAGATATGTAGCTCTGGTTTCTACCCCCTGCCAAACTAGTTTAAACCCTCCCGAACCACACATGAAAATCTTCCACCCAGGATATTTGTGCCCCTCCAGTTCAGGTGCAACCCATTCTTCATGTACAGATCCCACCTTCCCCAGAAGGCATGCCAATTGTCTAGGTATCTGAAGCCCTCACTCCTACACCAGCCTCGCAGCCATGTGTTAAGCTGCATTCGCTGACTGTTCCTCACCTCACTATCCCGTGGCACCGATAGCAAACCCGAGATCACTACTCTACTCATCCTGTAACCTAACTCTCAGCTTCCAACCTAACTCTCAGTAATCACTTTTCAGATCCTCAATCCCTTTCCTGGCTATATCATTGGCACCAATATTTACCATGATTTCTGGCTGCTCACCCTCCCCCTTCAGAATCTTGTAAACCCGATCAGCGACATCCCGGACCCTGGCACCGGGTAGGCAACAGATTTCCGGGAGTCCCGTTCCTGACCACAAAATCTCCAGTCAATCCGTCTAACTATGGAGTCCCCTACCACTAGCGCTTTTCTATTCAGTTTAAAGTTATGCCATTTGGAATGAGAAATGCCAGGTATATTTCAGAGACTAACCAATCAGGTAATTTATGAATTACCCAATTGTGTAGTTTATATCGATGGCCTGGTGATTTTTAGTTGCACATGGAAGGAGCATTTACAACATTTATCAAAATTGTTCAATCAACTTCAGAAGGAAGGCTCCGTGGTAAACCTGGCTAAAAGTGAATTTGCCAAAGCCCGAGTCACCTTCCTGGGCCATGTTATTGGACACGGACAAATGGCCCCACGGGATGCAAAAACAAGGGTAATTGGGGAGTTTCCCATACCATCAACAAAAAGAGTAATACTACAATTCCTTGAATTGAGTGGGTTTTATCAAAAATTTAGTACATGGGGCTGTGATGTTGTGGCCATAATGGAAATGTGGGTTTCACAGGGGCAGGAATGGTTGCTTGATGTTCCAGGGTTTAGAACATTTAAAAAGAACAGGGAGGGTGGAAAAAGAGGAGGGGATGTAGCATTGTTAATCAGAGATTGCATCACAGCTACAGAAATGAAGGTTGTTGAGGAAGGTTTGTCTACTGAGTCAGTATGGGTGGAAGTTAGGAACAGCAAGGGAACAGCCACCTCATTGGGGGTTTTCTCCAGACGCCCTAAGAGCAGTAGAGAGATTGAAGAACTCATAGGCTGGAAGATTTGTGGGCGGCACGGTGGCAGTGGGCGGCACGGTGGCATGTGGGCGGCACAGTGAATGAACTGTTCAACCTCCCCGTGGGAGCACGAGGCAGCGCCGATACAGTCATCGATGTCGCGGAGGAAAAGGTGGGGGGTGGTGCCAGTGTAGCTGCGGAAGATGGACTGTTCCACATATCCTATGAAGAGGCAGGCATAGCTGGGGCCCATGCGGGTGCCCAAGGCTACTCCTTTCGTTTGGAGGAAGTGGGAGGATTGGAAAGAGAAGTTGCTCAGAGTGAGGACCAGTTCAGTCAGTCGAAGGAGGGTGTCAGTGGAAGGGTACTGGTTGGTTCGGTGGGAAAGGAAGCAGAGGCGCCGATCTCCACCCCCACACTGATCTCTGCCCCCACGCCTAACCCCCTCCCCACTCCCAGCTCCAGCCCCACACCAGGTCCTAGCTCCCAGTCCTGCCGTATTTTCACCATCCCTCCAGACCTTCCCCTCTCTAAAGATGAAAGATCAGTCCTCAGCAGAGGCCTCACCTTAGGGCGGCACGGTGGCACAGTGGTTATCACTGCTGCCTCGCAGCGCCGGAGACCCGGGTTCAATTCCCGCCTTAGGTGACTGACTGTGTGGAGTTTGCACGTTCTCCCCGTGTCTGCGTGGGTTTCCTCCGGGTGCTCTGGTTTCCTCCCACAGTCCAAAGATGTGCAGGTCAGGTGAATTGGCCATGCTAAATTGCCCGTAGTGTTAGGTAAGGGGTAAATGTAGGGGAATGGGTGGGTTGCGCTTCGGTGGGGCGGTGTGGACTTGTTGGGCCGAAGGGCCTGTTTCCACACTGTAAGTAATCTAATCTAATCTAATCTAATCTAATCTAATCTAATTTTGGCAAATACAGATGTAGCAGTGTTGTTGTTATGGGTGACTTCAACTTTCCCAATATTGACTGGAACCCCCTCAGTGCAGATGGTTTGGATGGAGCGGTTTTTATCAGGTATGTTCAGGAGGGTTTCCTTACTCCGTATGTAGACATACCGATGAGGGGAGAGACCATTTTGGATTTGGTGCTTGGCAATGAGCCAGGACAGGTGTCAGATCTCGCTGTGGGAGAACACTTTGGTGACAGTGACCATAACTGCCTCACATTTACCATAGCCTTGGAGAGGGAAAGGGCCAGTTACCAAGGGAAAATATTTAATTGGGGAAAAGGACATTATGACGTTATCAGACAGGAGTTTGGGAAGTACAGACTGGGAGCAATTGTTCCACAGAAAGGGCACAGCAGACATGTGGAGACTATTTAAGGAGCAGTTGTTGCGAGTGATGCATGAATTTGTTTCTCTGAGACAGGTAAGAAGGGGTAAGATTAAGGAACCTTGGATGATGGGAACAGAGAAGCTTCTTGTCAAAAGGAAGAGGGCAGATTCCGTAAGGTGGAGGAAGCAAAGACCTAACACAGCTTCAGAGGATTATAGGCTTGCTAGGAAGGAATTCAGAAATGGACTGAGGAGAGCCAGGAGGGGGCACGAAAAAGACTTGGCAGGAAGGATTAGGGAGAACCAAAGGCATTTTACTCCGTCGTGAGGAATAAGAAAAAGATTAGGCAGAAGGTAGGGCCAATCAGAGATAGAATGGGGAATTTGTGTGTGGAGCCTGAGCAGATAGGGGAAACCCTAAATGAGTTCTTTTGCTTCAGTTTTCACTAAGGAAAAGGACCTTGTTGTGAATGATAACTTCGAGGAGCTGGGAAACAGGTTTGAACAGATCAAGATTGATGAAGTTGATGGAAATTTTGGTAAACATTCAGATTGATAAGTCCCCAGGGCCAGATCAGATTTAAGGAGAAAGTGAGAACTGCAGATGCTAGAGATCAAAGCTGAAAATGTGTTGCTGGAAAAGCGCAGCAGGTCAGGCAGCATCCAAGGAACAGGAGAATCGACGTTTCGGGCATAAGCCCGATTCCTGAAGAAGGGCTTATGCCCGAAACGTCGATTCTCCTGTTCCTTGGATGCTGCCTGATCTGCTGCGCTTTTCCAGCAACACATTTTCAGCCCAGATCAGATTTATCCTTGATTGCTCTGGGAAGCGAGAAAGGAGGTTGCTAAGCTGCTGGCGAAGATCTTTGCTGCCTCACTCTCTACGGGAGTCGTACCAGAGGATTGGAAGGAGGCAAATGTTGTTCCTCTTTTCAAGAAGGGGAATAGGGAAATCCCTAGCAATTATAGACTAATCAGTCCTATGGCTGTGGTCAGCAAAGATTTTGGAAAAAATTCTGAGGGATAGAATTTATGACTTTGGAAAAGCATAACGTGATTAAAGGCAGTCAGCATGGCTTTGTGAGGGGCAGGTCATGCCTCACTAATCTTACTGAGGTCTTTGAGGAGGTGACGAGACAGGTCAATGAAGGTTGAGCAGTGGATGTACTGTATTTGGACTTAGGCAAGGCATTTGATAAGGTTCCCCATGGTAGGCTCATTCATAAAGTGAGGAGGTATGGGATACAGGGAGATTTGGCTATCTGGATTCAGAATTGGTTGGCTGACAGAAGGCTGACAGTGGTTGTAGATGGAAAGTATTCTGCCTGGCGGTGAGTGTTGAGTGGGGTTCCGCAGGGCTCTGTTCTTGGGCTTCTGGTCTTTGTAGTTTTTATAAATGACTTGGATGAGGAGGTTGAGGGGTGGGTTTGTAAATTTGCCAAGGACACATAGGTTGGAGATGCCGTTGATAGCATCGAGGGCTATTGAAGGCTGCAGCTCAACATATGCAGGATGCAGAGCTGGGCTGAGAAATGGCAGATGGAGTTCAACCTGGATAAATACGAAATGATGCATTTTGGATTAAAGACAGGATTCTTGGCAGTGTGGAGGAACAGATGGATCTTGGTGTTCAAGTGCA
This sequence comes from Chiloscyllium plagiosum, assembly GCF_037043375.1. Lineage (NCBI taxonomy): Eukaryota > Metazoa > Chordata > Chondrichthyes > Orectolobiformes > Hemiscylliidae > Chiloscyllium > Chiloscyllium plagiosum. Next base: position 244,452 of record NW_028270160.1, read on the forward strand.
CAGGTCCGACGTAGACAGACCGACGAGGGGAGAGGCCAGCACGAGTGTCAGATCTCACGGTAGGAGACCACTTTGGTGAAAGTGACCACAACTGCCTCACATTTACCAAAGCCTTGAAGAGGGAAAGGAGCCGTTACCAAAGGAAGATATTTAATTGGGGAAAAGGAAATTATGACGTTATCAGACAGGAGTTGGAAAGTACAGACTGGGAGCAATTGTTCCACAGAAAGGACACAGCAGACATGTGGAGACTGTTTAAGGAGCAGTTGTTGTGAGTAATGCACAAATTTGTTCCTCTGAGACAGGCAAGAAGGGGTAAGATTAAGGAATGTTGGATGATGAGAACAGAGGATCTTCTCGTCAAAAGGAAGAAGGCAGCTTACGTAAGGTGGAGGAAGCAAAGATCTAGCACAGCTTTAGAGGATTACAGGCTTGCTAGAAAGGAGCTCAGAAATGGACTGAGGAGAGCCAGGAAAGGGCACGAAAAAGGCTAGTCAAGACGTATTAGGGAGAACCCAAAGGCATTTTACTCATATGTGAGGAATAAGAGAATGATCAGGGAGAAGGTAAGGCTGATCAGGGATTGTGGAGGGAACTTGGGCATGGAGTCTGAGCACAGAGGGGAAGCCCTAAATTAGTTTTTTGCTTCAGTTTTCACCAAGGAAAGGGAACTTGTTGTAAATGAAAACTTAGAGGAGATGGGAAACAGGCTTGACCAGATCAAGATTGATGAAGTTTATGGAAAGTTTGGTAAACATTAAGATTGATAAGTCCCCAGGTCCAGACCAGATTTATCCCAGGCTGCTCCGGGAAGTGAGAAAGGAGATTGCTAAGCCGCTGGTGAAGATCTTTGCCTCCTCACTCTCCACGGGAGTTGTACCGGAGGATTGGAAGGAGGCGAATGTTGTTCCACTTTTCAAGAAGGGTAATAGGGAAATCCCTGGCAATTACACAGCAGTCAGTCTTACGTCTGTGGTCAGCAAAGTTTTGGAAAGAATTCTGAGGGATAGGATTTATGACTTTGAAAAAGCATAGAGTGATTAAAGGCAGTCAGCATGGCTTTGTGAGGGGCAGGTCATGCCTCACAAATCTTATTGAGTTCTTTGAGGAGGTGGCGAGTCAGGTCGACGAAGGTCGAGCAATGGATGTGGTGTATATGGACTACAGCAAGGCATTTAATAGAGTTCCCCGTGGTAGGCTCATTCATAAAGTCAGGAAGTATGGTATACAGGGAGATTTGGCTATCTGGATTCAGAATTGGTTGGCTGACAGAAGGCAGAGAGTGGTTGTAGATGGAAAATATTCTACCTGGCGGACAGTGTTGAGTGGGGTTCCGCAAAGCTCTGCACTTGGGCCTCTGCTCTTTGTAGTTTTTATAAATGATTTGGAAGAGGAGGTTGAGGGGTGGGTTAGTAAATTTGCAGATGACACAAAGGCTGGAGGTGTCATTGATAGTAGAGGGCTACTGCAGGCTGCAGGGTGACATAGACAGGATGCAGAGCTGGGCTGAGAAATGGCATATAGAGTTCAACCTGGATAAATGTGAAGTGATGCATTTTGTAAGGTCCAACTCGAATGCTGAATATAGGATTAAAGACAGGATTTTTGGCAGTGTGGAGGAACAGAGGGATCTGGGTGTGCAAGTACATAGATTCCTCAAAGTTGCCACCCAAGTGGATAGGATTGTTAAGAAAGCATATGGTGTTTTGGCTTTCATTAACAGGGGGATCGAGTTTAAGAGCTGGGAGGTTTTGCTGCAGCTCTACAAGTCCCTGGTGAGACCACACTTGGAATATTGTGTCCAGTTCTGGTCACCCTACTACAGGAAAGATACAGAGGCTTTGGAGAGGGTACAATGAAGGTTTACCAGGATGCTGCCTGGACCGGAGGGCTTGCTTTATGAAGAAAGGTTGACTAAGCTCATACTTTTCTCTCTGGAGAGAAGGAGGAAGAGAGGAAACCTGAACGAGGTATACAAGATAATGAGAGGAATAGTCAATAACCAGAGACTTTTCCCCCGGGCAGGATTGACTGGTGATGAAGGGCTTTTGCCTGAAACGTCGATTTCGCTGCTCTTTGGATGCTGCCTGAACTGCTGTGCTCTTCCAGCACCACTGATCCAGAATCTGGTTTCCAGCATCTGCAGTCATTGTGTTTACCTGGTACGAAAAGTCATAGTTTGAAGATATTAGGAGGAAGGTACAAAGGAGACATCAAAGGAAGGTTATTTACGCAGAGAGTTATGAATGAATGGAATGCGTTGCCAGTTGAGGTGGCGGAAGCGAAGTCATTGGGAACATTTAAGTGACTGCTGGAAATGCACATAGATAGCAGTGAGTTGAGGGGTGCGTAGGTTAAGTTACTATATTTTACATAAGGATTAAACCTCGGCACAACATTGTGGGCCAAAGGGCCTGTTTTGTGCTGTACTTTCCTATGTTCTATGTTCTGTCCCTCAAAGTTGCAACCCAAATGGATCGGACTGTTTAGAAAGTGTATGCTGATTTGGTTTTCATTAACGTGGGAATCAAGTTTAAGAGCTGGGAGGTTTTGCTGCAGCCCTACAAGACCTGGTGAGACCACACTTGGAATATTGTGTCCAGTTCTGGTCACCCTACTATAGGAAAGATACAGAGGCTTTGGAGAGGGTGCAAAGAAGGTTTACCAGGATGCTGCCTGGACTGGAGGGATTGCCTTACAAAGAGAGGTTGACTAAGCTTGAACGTTTCTCTCTGGAGAGAAGGAGGAAGAGAGGAGATCTGATCGAGGTATACAAGGTAATGAGAGGCATGGATAGAGTCAATAGCCAGAGACGTTTCTCCAGGGCAGGATTAACTGGTACAAGGGGTCATAGTTATGAGGAGGAAGGTATACAGGAGATGTCAGAGGTAGGTTCTTTATGCAGAGAGTTGTGAATGCATGGAATGCATTGCCAGCGGTGGTGGTGGAAGCGGAGTCATTAGGGACATTTAAGTGACTGCTGGACATGCACAGGGAAAGCAGTGAGTTGAGGGGTGCGTAGGTTACGTTATTGTATGTTAGATTAGGAATGATTTTCGGCACAACATCGTGAAGGGCCTGTTCTGTCCTGTACTTTTCTATGTTCTATAGAGTCATAGAGATGTACAGCATGGAAACAGACCCTTCGGTCCAACCCGTCCATGCCGACCAGTTATCCCAACCCAATCTAGTCCCACCTGCCAGCACCCGGCCCATATCCATCCAAACTCTTCCTATTCATATACCCATCCAAATGCCTCTTAAATGTTGCAATTGTACCAGCCTCCACCACATCCTCTGGCAGCTCATTCCATACACGTACCACCCTCTGCGTGAAAACGTTGCCCCTTAGGTCTTTTTTATACCTTTCCCCTCTCACCCTAAACCTATGCTCACTAGTTCTGGATTCCCCGACCCCAGGGAAAAGACTTTGTCTATTTATCCTAACCCTGCCCCTCATAATTTTCTAAACCTCTATTAGGTCATCCCTCAGTCTGTGATGCTCCAGGGAAAACAGCCCCAGCCTGTTCAGCCTCTCTCTGTAGCTCAAATCCTCTATCCCTGGCAACATCCTTACAAATCCTTTCTGAACCCTTTCAAGTTTCACAACATCTTTCCGATAGGAAGAAGACCAGAATTGCATGCAATATTCCAACAGTGGCCTAATCAATGTCCTGTGCAGCCGCAACATAACCTCCCAACACCTGTACTCAATATTCTGAGCAATAAAGGAAACGCCTTCTTCACTATCCTATCTACCTGTGACTCCACTTTCAAGGAGCTATGAACCTGCACTCCAAGGTCTCTTTGTTCAGCAACACTCCCTAGGACCTTACCATTAAGTGTATAAGTCCTGCTAAGATTTGCTTTCCCAAAATGCAGCACTTCGCATTTATCTGAATTAAACTCCATCTGCCACTTCTCAGCCCATTTGCCCACCTGGTCCAGATCCTGTTGTAATCTGAGATACCCTCTTCGCTGTCCACTACACCTCCAATTTTGGTGTCATCTGCAAACTTACTAACTGTACCTCTTATGCTCGCATACAAATCATTTATGTAAATGATAAAACGTAGAGGGCCCAGCACCGATCCTTGTGGCACTCCACTAGTCACAGGCCTCCAGTCTGAAAAACAACCCTCCACCACCACCCTCTGTCTTCTACCTTTGAGCCAGTTCTGTATCCAAAAGGCTAGTTCTCCCTGTATTCCATGAGTTCTAACCTTGCTAATCAGCCTCCCATGGGGAACCTTGTCGAATGCCTTACTGAAGTCCATATAGATCACATCTACTGTTCTGCCCTCATCAATCCTCTTTGTTACTTCTTCAAAAAACTCAGTCAAGTTTGTGAGACATGATTTCCCACTCACAAAGTGTTCTATGATATGTCCATTCGACGTTACAAAAGCTGAAATTGTCTTTGCTCTTTTGGATAAAGGTATCTGCCAGTATCCTCTGAACAAATCCAATTTAGAAATATAAGTTGCTTGACCTTCCTTTTCAACACAGTCTTCCAATCATGGAATCAGATATGCATCACTCTTTGTAACTGCACTGACTTTGTGAAAGATCACACATAACCACAGGGTACCATCTGGTTTTGGCACCATTAATATGGGTGAGCTTCAGATACTGCATTTGAATTTCATCTTGGAGCATACATCAATCTCCTTTTGAACCTGTGCTACCTTTAGATGGTTATGCCTAGAAGGATGTTGCTTAATCAGAACATAAGACAATAAGACCATAAGACATAGGAGTGGAAGTAAGGCCATTCTGCCCATCGAGTCCACTCCGCCATTTAATCATGGCTGATGGGCATTTCAACTTCACTTACCCGCACTCTCCTCATATTCCTTAATTCCTTGTGAGATCAAGAATTTGTCAATCTCTGCTTTGAAGACATTTAACATCCTGGCTCCACTGTGCTCCGTGGAAATGAATTCCATAGGCCCATCACTCTCTGGCTGAAGAAATATCTCCTCATTTCCATTTTAAATTGACCCCTTCTAATTCTAAGGCTGTGCCAATGGTTCCTAGCCTCCTCACCTAATGGAAACAATTTCCCAGAGTCCACCCTTTCTCAGCCATGCATTATCTTGTAAGTTTCTATTAGATCCCCCCTCAACCTTCTAAACTCTAATGAATACAATCCCAGTATCCTCAGCTGTTCATCATATTTTAGGCCTACCATTCCAGGGATCATCCGTGAATCTCCACTGAACACACTCCAGTGCCAGTATGTCCTTCCTGAGGTGTGGGGCATGAAATTGAACACAGTATTCTAAATGGGGCCTAACTAGAGCTTTATAAAATCTCATCACTGCTTTTATATTCCAACCCTCTTGAGATAAATACCAATATTACATTCACTTTCTTAATCACGGACTCAACCTGCATGTTTACCTTTAGAGAATCCTGGACTAGCACTCCCAGATCCCTTTGTACTTTGGCTTTATGAATTTTCTCACCATTTAGAAAGTAGCTCATGCTTGTATTCTTTTTTCCAAAGTGCAAGACCTCGCATTTGCTAACGTTGAATTCCATCAGCCATTTCCTGGACCACTCTCCCAAACTTTCTAGATCCTTCTGCAGCCTCCCCACTTCCTCAGTACTACCTGCCTGTCTGTCTAACTTCATATCGTTGGCAAACTTCTCCAGATTGCTCCCAGTTCCTTCAACCAGATCTTTAATATATAAAGTGAACAGCTGCGTCCCCAATGCTAAACTCTGCGGGACACCACTTATCTCCAGCTGCCATTCCGAAAAATAACTTTTTATCCCAACTCTTTGCCTTAAATCTACATCATGCATAATTAGGTCAGTACTTCCCAGCTTATCTCCACATATTTCCCCATGTGATAGTAACAACTCTTTCTGGTCATTTTGATTTTTGTCTGGAAGGTAACTCAATAATATATCCCAATTTTTGACAATCTCCTCATTGTCCAATTTAATTTGAGGAATTTCCAATTCAGAATCCTCTGAACTTGCTTCTTCACTCTGTGTTATAACTAATAACACATTCTCCTTTGGCTTTCCTTCCCTGTCAAAATACCTTTTGGGCATATTCACATGACACACTGTGAGATTTATTTCTGTCTGGAGTTCTTATCAAATAATTCACTTCACTCAATTTGCTTTTGAATTGATAAGGTCCATTAAACCTCGCTGTTAAAGGTTCACCTATCACTAACAAGTAATATTAAGAATTGATCTCCTGATCCCCAATAGCAAGATTGCGAGTTTTTGATTTCTTGTCTGCTTCCAGTTTCATTGTATGCTGTGAAACTTTTAAATGCTGTTGAACCAGCTCCCCTGCTTGATTTAATCATTCCCGAAAATTTGACACATAGTCCAAATATGTGGTCTCTGAATTCTGACTTAACAATTTCTCCTTAATCAATTTTAACGTCCTCTCACTTCATGCCCAAAAACAAATTTAAATTGACTGAATTTGGTCGATTCATTTGGTGCATCTCTGATCGCAACAAGTCCAAATGGAATTTTATTAACCCAAATACGTGGATAGATTCAACTATAAGCCCTCAACATGGTCTTTAATGTCTGATGCCACTTTTCTAGCGCTCCCTGTGACTTTGAATGGTACTCAGTAGATTTGAATTCTTTTATTCCTAAACTGTCCATGACTTCCCTGAATAATTTCGACCTTTGATCTGATTTTAACTCTTTGGGTAGTCTGTATCCAGTGAAAACTTTGAGTAATTCCTCTACAATCCTTTTAGCTGTGATGTTGTAAAATGGAATATCCTCTGGAAATCTGGTGGACCCATCCATTATAGAACAGAGGACATAGAACAGTACAGCACAGTACAGGCCTTTCGGCCCACGATGTTGTGCCAAGCATTTATCTTAATCTAAGATCAACCTAATCTACACACCCCACAATTTGCTGCTTTCCATGTGCTTGTCCAGCAGTCACTTAAATGCCCCTAATGTCTCTGACTCTACTACCACCGCTGGCAGTGCATTCCATGCACCCACCACTCTCTGCGCAATGTTTCTACCTCTGACATCTCCCCTAGTCCTTCCTCCAATCACCTTAAAATTATGACCCCACAAGACAGCCATTTCTGCCCTGGGGAAAGTCTCTGGCTATCTACTCTATCTATGCCTCTCATTACTTTGTACCCCTCTATCAAGTCACCTCTCTTCCTCCTTCTCTCCAGTGTGAAAAGCCTTAGTTCACTCAACTTCTCTTCATAAGTCAAGCCCTCCAATCCTGGCAGCATCCTGGTAAATCTCCTCTGCACCCTCACTAAAACATCTACATCCTTCCTATAATAAGGTGATGAGAACTGGACTCAATATTCCAAGTGTGGTCTAACCAGGGTTTTATAGAGCTGCAGCAAAACCTCGTGGCTCTTAAACCCAATCCCACTGTTAATGAAAGCCAACACACCATACACCTTCTTAACAACCCTATTAACTTGGGTGGTAACTATGTACACTGACCCCAAGGTCCCTCTGTTCCTCCACACTGTGGAGAATCCTGTCTTTAACCCTGTATTCAGCATTCAAATTCTACCTTCCAAAATGAATCCCTTCACATTTATCCAGGTTGAACTCCATCTGCCACTTCTCAGCCCAGCTCTGTACCCTATCAATGTCTTGTTGTAGCCTGCAACAGCCCTCAACACTATCTACAACACCACCGGCCTTTCTGTCAATGACAAACTTACTAACTCACCCTTCCATTTCTTCATCAAAGTCATTTACAAAAATTACAAAGAGCAGAGGCCCAAGAACAGATCCCTGTGGGTCACCAACCTCCAGACGGAATACTTTCCATCCACTAACACTCGCTGTCTTCTTTTGGCCAGCCAATTCTGTATCCAGACAGACACATTTCCCTGTATCCCATACCTCCTAACTTTCTGAATGAGTCTACCATGGGGAACCTTATCAAATGCCTTACTGAAATCCATATACACAATATATATTCTACTCGAACTTTGTTAACTTGTCTCATCACATCCTCAAAGATCTCAATAAGGCTTGTGAGACATGACCTTCCCTTCACAAAGCCATGCTTACTATCTTAATTAAACTATGTTTTTGCAAATAGTCATAAATCCTATCTCTCAGAATCCTTTCCAGTACCTTGCTGACCACAGATGTAAGACTGGCTGGTCTGTAATTCCCAGGGATTTCCCTGGGCTGGTCTGTAATTCCCAGGGATTTCCCTATTTCATTTCTTGAACAGAGGAACAACATTGGCCTCCCTCCAATCAGCCGGTATAACTCCCATGGATTGTGAGAATGCAAAAATCATCGCCAGAGATGCATCAATCTTATTCCTCAGTTCCCGTAGTAACCTTGGATATATCTGGTCCGGCCCTGCGAACATGTCTATCTTGATGCTTTCCAGAATTTCCAGCACATTCACTTTCTTAAAATCAATCTGTTCAAACCTATTAACCTGGTCCACGGTGTTCTCACTATCAACAAGGTCCCTCTCTCTGGTGAATATTGAAGCAAAAAAACTCATTTAGGGCCTCCCCGACCTCTTCAGACTTCGGGCACAAGTTCTCTCCACTATCCCTGATCAGTCCCATCCTCTCTCTGATCAATCTCTTATTCCTCACATATGTGTCGAACACCTTTGGGTTTTCCCTACTCATACCTGCCAGGCTTTCAGGTGCCCCCTCCCGGCTGTCCTCAGTCTCCTCACTACTCTGTAATCCTCTAAAGCTGTGTCAAAGCCTTGATCTCTCAACCTTAACTATTATTTTAACAAATACTAATTCCCACTTTTTGTTTTAGGTAGGGTCTTATGCAATCAATTAAGACTCAGAGATGAAAGGGTTTACTGAGAAGCCGAACAATGTGTTGCTGGAAAAGCGCAGCAGGTCAGGCAGCATCCAAGGAGCAGGAGAATCAACGGTATAAGCCCTTCTTCAGGAATGAGGAGGTGTGCCAAGCAGGCTAAGATAAAAGGTAGGGAGGTGGGACTTGGGGGAGGGGCGTTGGGAATGCGATAGGTGGAAGGAGGTTAAGGTGAGGGTGATAGGCCGGAGAGGTTGGGAAGGAGATTGCAGGTCAAGAAGGCGGTGCTGAGTCTGAGGGTTGGGACTGAGATAAGGTGGGGGGAGGGGAAATGAGAAAGCTGGAGAAATCTGCATTCATCCCTTGTGGTTGGAGGGTTCCTAGGCAGAAGATGAGGCGCTCTTCCTCCAGGCGTCATGTTGTCATGGTCTGGCGATGGAGGACACCAAGGATCTGCATGTCCTTGGCGGAGAGGGAGGGGGAGTTAAAGTATTCAGCCACAGGGTGGTTGGGTTGGTTGGTGCGGGTGTCCCAGAGGTGTTCTCTGAAATGTTCCGCAAGTAGGCAGCCTGTCTCCCCAGTGTAGAGGAGGCCACATCAGGTGCAGCGGATGCAGTAAATGATGTGTGTGGAGGTGCAGGTGAATTTGTGATGGATATGGAAGGATCCCTTGGGTCCTTGGAGGAAAGTGAGGGGGGAGGTGTGGGCGCAAGTTTTGCATTTCTTGTGGTTGCAGGGGAAGGTGCCGGGAGTGGTGGTTGGGTTGGTGGGGGAGTGTGGACCTGATGAGGGAGTCACGGAGGGTGTGGTCTTTCTGGAACGCTGATAATGGAGGGGAGGGAAATATATCCTTGGTGGTGGGGTCTGTTTGGAGGTGGCAGAAATGACGAAGGATGATACGATGTTTCTGGAGGTTGGTGGGGTGGTAGGTGAGGACCAGTGGGGTTCTGTCCTGGTGGCAATTGGAGGGGCGGGGTTGAAGGGTGGAGGAGTGGGAAGTGGAGGAGATGTGGTGGAGAGCATCGTCAACCACGTCTGAGAGGAAATTACGGTCTTTGAAGAAGGAGGCCATCTGGGTTGTTCGGTTTTGGAACTGGTCCTCCTCAGAGCAGATGCGGCGGAGGCGAAGGAATTGGGAATATGGGATGGCATTTTTACAGGGGGCAGGGTGGGAGGAGGTGTAGTCTAGGTAGCTATGGGAGTCGGTCGGTTTATAGTAAATGTCCATGTTGATTCGGTCGCCCGAGATAGAAATGGAAAGGTCTAGGAAGGGAAGGGAGGAGTCTGAGACGGTCCAGGTAAATTTGAGGTTAGGGTGGAAGGTCTTAGTAAAATGGATGAACTGTTCAACCTCCTCGTGGGAGCACAAGGCAGCGCCGATACAGTCATCGATGTAGCGGAGGAAAAGGTGGGGGGTGGTGCCAGTGTAGCTGCGGAAGATGGATTGTTCCACATATCCAATGAAGAGGCAGGCATAGCTGGGGCCCATGCGTGTGCCCATGGCTACTCCTTTGGTTTGGAGGAAGTGGGAGGATTGGAAGGAGAAGTTGTTCAGAGTGAGGACTAGTTCAGTCAGTCGAAGGAGGGTGTCAGTGGAAGGGTACTGGTTGGTTCAGCGGGAAAGGAAGAAGCGGAGAGCCTTGAGGCCTTCGTGATGGGGGATGGAGGTGTTATGGGACTGGATGTCCATGGTGAAGATCAGGCGTTGGGGACTGGGGAAGCGAAAATCATGGAGGAGGTGGAGGGCGTGGGTGGTGTCCTGAACGTAGGTGGGGAGTTCTTGAACTAAGGGGGACAGAACCGTGTCGAGGTATGCAGAGATGAGTTCGGTGGGGCAGGAGCAGGCGGAGACAATGGGTCGGCCGGGGCAGTCAGGTTTGTGGATTTTGGGCAGGTGGTAGAAGCGGGAGGTGCGGGGTTGTGGGACTATGAGGTTGGAGGCGGTGGATGGGAGATTCCCTGAGGTGATGAGGTTATGGATGGTCTGGGAGATGATGGTTTGGTGGTGTGAGGTGGTGTCATGGTCAAGGGGGCAGTAGGAGGAGGTGTCCGCGAGCTGGCATTTAGCCTCAGCGGTGTAAAGGTTGGTGCGCCAAACTACTACCGCACCTCCCTTGTCTGCCAGTTTGATAGTGAGGTTGGGGTTGGAGCGGAGGGAGTGGAGGGCTGCACATTGTGAGGGTGAGAGGTTGGAGTGGGTGAGAGGGGTGGACAGGTTGAGGCGGTCAATGTCGCGGCGGCAGTTGGCTATGAAGAGATCGAGGGCAGGTAAGAGGCCAGCACGGGGTGTCCAGGTGGACGGGGTGTGTTGGAGGTGGGAGAAGGGGTCGTCAGAGGGTGGGCGGGAGTCCTGGTTGAAGATGTAGGCGCGGAGGCGAAGGCGGCGGAAGAATTGTTCGATGTCTTGGGAGTGTAGGGGGATGATTAGATTACTTACATTGTGGAAACAGGCCCTTCAGCCCAACAAGTCCACACCGCCCCGCTGAAGCGCAACCCACCCATACCCCTACCCCTATATTTATCCCTTACCTAACGCTACCGGCAATTTAGTATGGCCAATTCACCTAGCCTGCACATTTTTGGACTGTGGGAGGAAACCGGAGCACCCGGAGGAAACCCACGCAGACACGGGGAGAACGTGCAAACTCCACACAGTCAGTCGCCTGAGGCAGGAATTGAAACCGGGTCTCTGGCGCTGTGAGGCAGCAGTGCTAACCACTGTGCCACCGTGCGCCCTAAGGTGAGGCCTCTGCTGAGGACTGATCTTTCATCTTTAGAGAGGGGAAGGTCTGGAGGGATGGTGAAAATACGGCAGGACTGGGAGCTAGGACCTGGTGTGGGGCTGGAGCTGGGAGTGGGGACGGGGTTAGGCATGGGGGCAGAGATCGGTGTGGGGGTGGAGATCGGCGCCTCTGCTTCCTTTCCCACCGAACCAACCAGTACCCTTCCACTGACACCCTCCTTCGACTGACTGAACTGGTCCTCACTCTGAGCAACTTCTCTTTCCAATCCTCCCACTTCCTCCAAACGAAAGGAGTAGCCATGGGCACCCGCATGGGCCCCAGCTATGCCTGCCTCTTCATAGGATATGTGGAACAGTCCATCTTCCGCAGCTACACTGGCACCACCCCCCACCTTTTCCTCCGCGACATCGATGACTGTATCGGCGCTGCCTCGTGCTCCCACGGGGAGGTTGAACAGTTCATTCACTTTACTAACACCTTCCACCCTAACCTCAAATTTACCTGGACCATCTCAGACTCCTCCCTCCCCTTCCTCGACCTCTCCATTTCTATCTCGGGCGACCGAATCAACATGGACATTTACTATAAACCGACCGACTCCCACAGCTACCTAGACTACACCTCCTCCCACCCTGCCCCCTGTAAAAACGCCATCCCATTCTCCCAATTCCTTCGTCTCCGCTGCATCTGCTCCCAGGAGGACCAGTTCCAATACCGAACAACCCAGATGGCCTCCTTCGTCAAAGACCGCAATTTCTCCTCAGACGTGGTTGTCAATGCTCTCTACCGCATCTCCTCCACTTCCCGCTCCTCCGCCCTTGAACCCCGCCCCTCCAATCGCCACCAGGACAGAACCCCACTGGTCCTCACCTACCACCCCACCAACCTCCAGATACATTGTATCATCCTTCGTCATTTCCGCCACCTCCAAACGGACCCCACCACCAAGGATATATTTCCCTCCCCTCCCCTATCAGCATTCCGTAAAGACCACTCCCTCCGCGACTCCCTTGTCAGGTCTACACCCCCCACCAACCCAACCTCCACTCCCGGCACCTTCCCCTGCAACTGCAAGAAATGCAAAACTTGCGCCCACACCTCCCCCCTTACTTCCCTCTAAGGCCCCAAGGGATCCTTCCATATCCATCACAAATTCACCTGCACCTCCACACACATCATTTACTGCATCCTCTGCACCCGATGTGGCCTCCTCTATATTGGGGAGACAGGCTGCCTACTTGCGGAACGTTTCAGAGAACACCTCTGGGACACCCGCACCAACCAACCCAACCACCCCGTGTCTGAATACTTTAACTCCCCCTCCCACTCCGCCAAGGACATGCAGGCACTTGGCCTCCTCCATCGCCAGACCATGGCAACACGACGCCTGGAGGAAGAGCGCCTCACCTTCCGCCTAGGAACCCTCCAACCACACGGGATGAATGCAGATTTCTCCAGCTTTCTCATTTCCCCTCCCCCCACCGTATCTCAGTCCCAACCCTCAGACTCAGCAACGCCTTCTTGACCTGCAATCTTCTTCCCGACCTCTCCGCCCCCACCCCCTCTCCGGCCTATCACCCTCACCTTAACCTCCTTCCATCTATTGCATTCTCAACGCCCCTCCCCCAAGTCCCTCCTCCCTACCTTTTATCTTAGCCTGCTTGGCACACCTTCCTCATTCCTGAAGAAGGGCTTATGCCTGAAGTGTCGATTCTCCTGCTCCTTGGATGCTGCCTGACATGCTGCCCTTTTCCAGCAACACATTTTCAGCTCTGATCTCTAGCATCTGCAGTCCTCACTTTCTCCTTTACTGAGAAGCCTTTTTGTTTGTACATAAACAGCTGAGACTTTAAGTCAAAGCTTTCATGTTATAGCAGTAACCTGTATAATGAAAGGTGAGTGGTCTGTCCTGGAAACTGAATTTTTGTTGTTCATCAGTTCTGTTCAACTAACTTACCCAGGGTAATTTTCACTGTACACTTACCAAAACAGATCGCAAAGTTACAGTCTGGGCTGCCTGCTTAAGAATGTTTTGAGTGGTCTGGCCTAGTCCATAACACTTCTGATACAATTGCTTTAAATTTTCATCCTTCTGCTGTAACTCCGTTAATTTATATGAGCCAAAGATGTTTGCTGTATCATCTATCTGCTCCTGGCTTGTCTCAACCATCTGATCAAACACGGTCTCTGCTAATACCACTTCAACTTTCTTATTTGTACTCTTTGATCTCTCCAGTGTCAACTGGTGACTTTGTGACCTCGTTACCACACAATCTGGAAAAATCCCAGGATATCTGTCCTGAAATAATTCAGTTACCTGAGTTTCCACTGGCTTTTCAACTGCAGTAGGCAGCACTCCTACCTGTGACCCAGCTGTATCATTAGCAAAGGCAAATTGCATTCCAGTGCTCCTATCACAATGTCTCCACTCTTCACTGGACACTCTAACCTCATTTTACATAATTGACCGCTTCTTATTTCACTGTGAATTCCTGTTACCAGGACCTTTGCTGGCAATAGTCATTCAGAGGTACATATATCTTCATCATTCAACATCACAGATTGAGATAATCCTGTATCTCTTAATATTGCTCCCGGCCTGTGTGAGTAAACTCTACCTTTGCAGGTATATGTTTTAAGAAGATCTGGCACTTCTTTCTTAACCAACCTCCGATCAGGTTGTAAATTCTGGTCCAGCTTTCTAACCTCCACTGTGCTTTCTGTTACTACTCCAACAAAACTCCCAGGCTTGTCCTGTTTTCCTACATATGGCTTCCCAGTGCTTCTCCTAACCCACCATCAATGTGATTCCATGTGGCCTACCTTATTGCAGTGAAACCGGAACTTTTTAACTTCTCTTTCCCCTTCAAGTGGTAAGTTACGATTTTCACTAAGATCTCCCTTTCCCTTTCCACACGAGGATTTCTCTTTTCCCCAGTTTCTATCCCTCATGGATTGAAATTGATTTTGGAAGCCAAATTTTGATTTATGGACCAGCTCATAATTATTAGCCATTTCAGCTACAAACCTTGCTGTTTTAACTCTCTGCTCTTCCACATGAGTTCTCATTACTTCAGAAAGAGAATTTTTGAATTCCTGTCTAAGTGCCAATTTCTGAAGTTCAAACTCCCTCTCTTTCTTCACTCATTTATTTTTGGAATTAGATTAGATTTCCTACAGTGTGGAAACAGACCCTTCGGTCCAACCAGTCCACACCGACCCTCTGAAGAGTAACCCACCCAAACCCATTTCCATCTGACTAATGCACCTAACACTCTGGGTAATTTAGCATGGCCAATTCACCTGACCTGCACATCTTTGGGTTGTGGGAGGAAACCGGACCACCCAGAGGAAACCCATGCAGACACGGGAGAATGTGCAAACTCCACACAGACGGTCGCCCGAGGCTGGAATTGAACCTGGGATCTTGGTGCTGTGAGGCAGCAGTGCTAACTACTGTGCCATCATGCCACCCCTTTTCTTTGTTCTGCTAAAGTGATTAGTTCTTTTCTCTTTCCTCTGCTTTTAATCAAATTCCTTGTCTTTTGCCTCTAACTCAAGCTGCTCCATTTTCAATTGAATTTTAGCCAGCTCTAAAGATTCTGATGGTGTTTCCAGCAAATTTAAATGCTGAGATATTGCTGTAGTTGTCTCTCCCTTCCTTATGGAAGGATGCAGTTCCAACTCCAGCTTGTATGCTAACTCCAGCAGCCTGGTGTTAATCACCTTTTGCAAAACCCCCAAGTCACTTCTTCCACCCCCAGAAAGCTCTTGGTGACTGAAAGACCTATTGCTATCCCAAACACTGTTTAAACCAATCGAATTCAACACCCGGAACAAAACACCTCCCACTTGCTGCCTTCAACTCCAACAAGCTGAATCCCAAATTGGAACTATAGACCAAACCCTGGACCAACTCCCAATCTGTTATGGACTAGGCCAGACCCTTCAATACATTTCAAGAAAGTAGCCCAGGCTCTAACTTTGCTCGTTGCTTTAAGCAGATATTCCAGGAGGGACGCAATTGGTCAAATCAAATAAAACGGAATTTATTTATAGGATTACCGAATGAAACACAAACAAAAGAGAACTAAATACTGAATAACTTAACCTATCCGAAAACCCAACAGATCATTCCAACTTAATGATGCTGTTCCAAACACCCCTTGGTACAAAAGGAAAAATCAAACACAGGGTCTGACAGGAGAGATGTCAGAGAGAGAGAGAGAGGAGGACCAGCATGGACTTGCTTCTTTGGGTCCAGCAGCTTTTGCAACTACCTGACTACTTTCAGTGAATAACCAGACTGCTTTAAACAAATCAAACCAAAGAAAACCTGAGCTGGGAGAACTGACCACTCCCCATTCATTGTATTAAGTGTTTTTTAAAAATCTTGAAAGTGTTTTGCCTGACACAGTATCTGTTTACTATAATCAAATTGGCCTTAAAACAATCCAAGCCCAGCCTTTTTAGAACCTATGTTTTTACAACTTCCTGAAAAAAAACAAGGACAACGTAACCTTGTTTAGGAGCAGCATCATCACAAAGTAGAGAGAATGTTTCCACTGGTGGGGGAAACTAGGACAAGAGGGCATAGCTTGAAAATTAGAGGGAGCAGATTTCGGACTGAACTGAGAAGGAACTTCTTCACCCAGAGGATTGTGAATCTATGGAGTTTCCTGCTCAATGAGGTAGTGGAGGCTTCCTCAGTAAATGCTTTCAAAGTTAAGATGGATAATTTTTTGAACAGGAAAGGAATTAAGGGTTATGGTGAGAGGGCAGGTAAGTGGAGCTGAGGCCATAAAAAGATCAGCCCTGATCTTATTGAATGGCAGAGCGGGCTCGATGGGCCAGAGGGCCTACTTCTGCTCCTAGTTCTTATGTTCTTACATAAGTAATGGATTATATAAATATTAATTTAACAGTGGTGATTTCTGGTTTTAAAAGGGTTCTGCTTATTTTGGGTATTGTATTAAATGCTAAACAGAGGTGATGATAGACCTCATAATTCAGACCAAGGGTTAGAACTGATAAACATTTAATTTAACAATATCTGCAGTAAACTAAAATTTATCAGTTAATTGTCACAAAGATTAGCAGTCAGTGGGTTGTATTGTTGCTCATCTGTTTTTTAACTGACAGTATTATATCAATTTGACTATCCTCTTAAACATACCTGTACATAAATAACAAGGCGGAGTCACTGGATTAAAATCAGGAGCAAATGTCTTCCTTTGGCTGGAAACATTACTGACTAAGTCAGCAACCCGGGACCCATTTCATATTACTCTTCATCACAGCATATGGTGTTCCTATACATTGGGCCACTTTTCAATACTTATATTAAATCAATTAAAAAACAGTTCAGGAATTTTTTCCCAGCTAACATATTCATCTTTCCACAAAATATTAGTGACGCTCCCATGGCTGTGGGAATATAGATATAACATCTTGACAACAGTAAAATGACATTTAACATCTATGGTTAATTATGTTAAATTATTGCAACCAGTTTAGGAATATTCAACTTATTAACTCAGAGTATCTAAACTAAGGCTGAATAAAGTTGTTTATTTCACTGAAATATTGTGGCACAGAAGGAAACCATTCAGCCATTATGTCTGACCAGTTTTAAACATGAGCCATATGACAACATTCAACTCTTTTCCCATTGCACATTTGATCTATTTTTTAAAAGTCACTTAATACCTTCTTGAATATTTAAATTAGACAATAGACAATAGGTGCAGGAGTAGGCCATTCAGCCCTTCGAGCCTGCACCACCATTCAATATGATCATGGCTGATCATTCCTAATCAGTATCCTCTTCCAGCCTTATCTCCATAACCCTTGATTCCACTATCTTTGAGAGCTCTATCCAACTCCTTCTTAAATGAATCCAGAGACTGGACCTCCACTGCCCTCTGGGGCAGAGCATTCCACACAGCCACCACTCTCTGGGTGGAGAAGTTTCTCCTCATCTCTGTCCTAAATGGTCTACCCCGTATTTTTAAGCTGTGTCCTCTGGTTCGGCACTCACCCATCAGCAGAAACATGTTTCCTGCTGCCAGAGTGTCCAATCCTTTAATAATCTTATATGTCTCAATCAGATCCCCTCTCAGTCTTCTAAACTCAAGGGTATACAAGCCCAGTCGCTTCAGTCTTTCAGTGTAAGGTAATCCTGCCATTCCAGGAATTGACCTCGTGAACTTACGCTGCACTCCCTCAATAGCCAGAATGTCTTTCCTCAAATTTGGAGACCAGAACTGCACACAGTACTCCAGGTGTGGTCTCACCAGGGCTCTGTACAGCTGCAGAATCACCTCTTTGCTTCTATACTCAATTCCTCTTGTTATGAAGGCCAGCATGCTATTAGCCTTCTTCACTACCTGCTGTACCTGCATGCTTGCCTTCATTGACTGGTGTACAAGAACACCCAGATCTCTTTGTACTGCCCCTTTACCTAAATTGATTCCATTGAGGTAGTAATCTGCCTTCCTGTTCTGGCCACCAAAGTGGATAACCATACATTTATCCACATTAAACTGCATCTGCCATGCATCTGCCCACTACTTCCATTAGCATTCAGCATGTCTTCTCCCTACGACAGTTACACTTTGATTTCACAATCATTTACTTTTCAAAATCTATTGTTGATTTTTTAAAACACAAAAGAAACTTTGGCTGAGAGAGTAAAAAAAACTGCAGATGATGGACTCCAAAATAGACAGGCAGGAGGCTGGAAGAACACAGCAAGCCAGGCAGCATCAGGAGGTGCAGAAGTCGATGTTTCAGGTGTAACCCTTCTTCAGGACTGGGAGTGGGTGTAAGGGGAGTTGCAGATAAAAGGATTAGCGGGGGGTAGGGTGGTGAGATGGCGATTGGTGAAGACAGGTAGAGGGTACTTACTACCTGATTGGTCAGTGGGAGGAATGAATCCAATTGGTGGCTGGGAGGAGTGGAAAAGAGGGGGAAGGGCTGGGAAGGAAGTCAGGGGATGGGGATGGAGGTTATTTGAAATTGGAGAATTTAGTGTTGAGTCCTCTGGACTGTAGACTGCCGAGGTGAAAGATTTGCGTTGTGGCTTGTTGTGTCAATGGAGGAGGCCAAGGATAGTCATGTTGGAAAGGGAGTGGATCGGCGAATTTAAATGGGTGGTGACTGGGAGGTCCAGTCGGCCTCTGCAGGCCCAGCTGAGATACTTGGCAACCCATTCCCTAAGTTTACATTTGGTCTTCCCGATGTAGAGAAGATCACTTCGGGCACACCTATGCAATAAACTAGGTTGGAAGAGAGTACCTTCCCTGACAACTGGACTTGCACAAGGACCATTCCCCTCGGCACTCCTTGATTTACACCACTCTCCCCACTGACCACCCATCCCTATCCCCCCTCCCCTCCCCTGATTATTACAGCAGAATGATCAGGGATTATATTATTTCAGCTAGTACTTCATCTCTGTGTATGGTCATTAATCAGTTATGTTAATAGTCTAATAGCCACAATAATAAGGAATAATCTAATCAATGCAAGCTCAAGTTCCAGTATGGCAGCGAGAACGAGAGCTCAAGTTTTATAAATGCAGATAGTTGTAGGAGTAAATATTCAGACAAGGCGGCAGACAAGGGAGGCGCGGTAGTAGTTTGGCGCGGTAGTAGTTTGGCGTGGTAGTAGTTTGGCGCGGTAGTAGTTTGGCGTGGTAGTAGTTTGGCGCGGTAGTAGTTTGGCGCACAGACCTTTACACCGCTGAGGCTAAACGCCATCTCGCGGACACCTCCTTCTACTGCCCCCTTGACCATGACCCCACCTCCCACCACCAAACCATCATCTCCCAGACCATCCATAACCTCATCACCTCGGGGGATCTCCCATCCACCGCCTCCAACATCATAGTCCCACAACCCCGCACCGCCCGCTTCTACCTCCTGCCCAAAATCCACAAACCTGACTGCCCCGGACGACCAATTCCTGAAGAAGGGCTCATGCCCGAAACGTCGATTCTCCTGCTCCTTGGATGCTGCCTGACCTGCTGCGCTTTTCCAGCAAAACATTTTCAGAAGTAAATATTCAATCAAGTTGCTGGATTGTTGTAAAAACCCATTCATTCACCCATGTCCTTTAGGAAAGGGGATCAGCCAGTCGTAGGAACAAATTACTGCTGATGCTGGAATCTGTACTGAAAGTAACAAATGCTGGAGATCACAGTCTTCAGAGACACTTTAGCCAACTCCAACTACACCCCACCACCAAGAACATCTTTGCCTCCCCACTGCTCTCTGCCTTCCGCAAGGACTGTTCCCTTCGACAGTACTTGGTTTTTGTCACTCTCTCCACCGACACTCCCCGATCCCCCAGGTACCTTCCCTTGCAACCAGAAAAGGTGTAAAACCTGCCAGCACACCATCCTCCTCACCTCCATCCAGGGTCTCAAACAGTTCCTCCAGGTGAGACAGAGGTTCACCTGCCTCTCTTCCAACCTTGTTTACAGTATCAGGTGTTCCCGATATGGTCTTCCCTATGGTCTTCTCTACATCTGGGAGACCAAACATAAACTTAGGAAATGGCTCACTAAGCATCTCAGCCAGGTCGGCAGGGCTGACCAGACCCCCAGTCACCACTCATTTCAATTCCCCTTCCCACTCCCTTGCCAACACACCATCCTTGGCCTCCTCCATTGCCACAACAAACCAAACTGCAAATTGGAGAAACAACACCTCATCTTCCACATGGGCAGCCTACAGCCCGGAGGACTCAACATTGTGTTCTCTAATTTCAAATAACCTCCCTCCCCATCACCTGACTCCCTTCCCAGCCCCTCCCCCTCCCTTCCATTCCTCTTAGCCATCTACTGGCTTCATTCCTTCCATTGACCAACCAGGTCATACCCTCTACATATCTTCACCTCTCCCCACCTCGCCACTCTGCCCTCACCACCCCCTTTATCTGTAGGTCCCCGTACATCCACCCCTTGTCCTGAAGAAGGGCTACACCCGAAACATCGACTTCTCTACCTCCTGATGCTGCCTGGCCTGCTGTGTTAACCAGCCTCCTGCTTGTCTACTGAGAAAGCCAGTCAGCAATTTCTCTATCATGTCATCTAGTGATATAAATTGTACATGTCGCAGAAATAAAAACTATTTCAGTGATGCATGTTAAATGGAATAATGAACTTATATAATGTTTTTTACATTCAGAGCATGCTCTGCGTTATTCTGAACATCTTCAAGGGTGATTTCAGCATTGCAGTCTGTGTTAGTGTGCACCCTCCAGATGCATAAACAATCTCAATCATGAAGATAGATAAGGGCATATCGGTCATGTCACTGGACTCCTCACCTCGGTGTGTGGTTAATAGTTTAGTGAATAGGTTCCAAAACCACCATGAGATCTGGTGGAGTTTAGATTCAGTTAATAATTCCCATATTGAATAGCTGGGCGGGAAGGTAAGTGATTAGTATTTGAGTGGGTGTGTTCTAGACCCCAGGTCCTACTTCCGTAGGGCCTCCCTCCCACCCTCCTCCTCTAACCTAACTTTAAAGTCCACAGGTAAGTGACTCAGTGTTATTGACTCAGTGTTCTTGTTTTTGGAGAAAGTGTACAGTCATGGCAGCGCAGGCGGTGGAATGTTCCTCCTGCAGGATGTTTGAGGTAGGGGTGACCACCGATACTCCTGCCGACTTCGTCTGCAGGAAATGCAGTCAACTCCTGCTCCTCACCGAACGAGTTAGGGAGCTGGAACTGGAGTTGGATGAACTGAGGATTATTCGAGAGGCTGAGAGGGTGATTGATAGAAGCTACAGGGACATAGTTACGCCGGAGAACAGAGGTAGCTGGGTAACAGTTAGAGGTGGGAAGGGGAAGAAGCAGGCAGTGCAGGGTTCCCCTGTGGTCGTTCCCCTAAAATATAAGTATACAGCTTTGGAAACTGTTGGGGGGGACAGCGTTGCAGGTGTAAGCTGCAGTGAAGGGGTCTGTGGCTCTGAGACTCAGAAGGGAAAGGGGGAGAGGAGGAGAGCGCTAGTTATAGGGGACTCTATAGTTAGAGGGACGGACAGGCGGTTCTGTGGACATGGGCGAGACTCACGGATGGTTTGTTGCCTCCCGGGTGCTAGGGTCCGAGACGTCTCAGACCGTGTCTTCAGAATCCTTAAGGGGGAGGGTGTGCAGCCAGAAGTCGTGGTGCACATTGGCACCAACGACATAGGTAGGAAGAGGGGTGGGGAGGTCATTCAGGAGCTCAGGGAGTTAGGCTGGAAGCTAAAAGCTAGGACAGACAGAGTCGTCATCTCTGGGTTGTTGCCGGTGCCACGTGACAGTGAGGCAAAGAATAGGGAGAGAGTGCAGTTGAAAACGTGGCTGCAAGGCTGGTGTAGGAGGGAGGGCTTCATATATTTGGACAATTGGACTGCATTCTGGGGAAGGTGGGACCTGTACAAACAGGACGGGTTGCACCTGAACCAGAAGGGCACCAATATCCTGGGGGGTAGGTTTGCTAGCACTCTTCGGGGGGGTTTAAACTAATTTGGCAGGGGGATGGGATCCGGACTTGTAGTCCAGCAAGTAGGTTAGCTGTTTGTCAGGATGCCCAAGACTGTAGGGAGGCTGTGGAGAAGGTAGCACTGACAGGGACTACTTGCGGACACAGAGATGGGCTCAAGTGCGTATACTTCAACGCAAGGAGTATCAGAAATAAGGTGGGTGAACTTAAGGCGTGGATCGGTACCTGGGACTACGATGTTGTGGCCATCATGGAAACGTGGATAGATGTGGGACAGGAATGGCTGTTGGAGGTTCCTGGTTACAAGTGTTTCAGTAAGATTAGGGAGGGTGGGAAAAAAGGAGGGGGGGGGTGGCATTGCTAATTAGAAATGGTATAACGGCTGCAGAAAGGAAGTTTGAGGGGGATCTGCCTCTGGAGGTAGTATGGGCTGAAGTCAGAAATAGGAAAGGTGCAGTCACCTTGTTGGGTGTTTACTATAGGCCCCCCAATAGAGGCAGAGATGTGGAGAAACAGATTGGGAAACAGATTTTGGAAAGGTGCAGAAGCCACAGGGTCGTAGTCATGGGCGACTTCAACTTCCCAAATATTGATTGGAAGCTCTTTAGATCAAGTAGATTGGATGGGGCGGTGTTTGTGCAGTGTGTCCAGGAAGCTTTTCTAACGCAGTATGTAGATTGTCCAACCAGAGGGGAGGCCATATTGGATTTGGTACTCGGTAATGAACCGGGACAAGTGGTGGGCTTGTTAGTGGGTGAACATTTTGGTGATGGTGACCACAATTCTGTGACTTTCACCTTGGTTATGGAGAGAGATAGGTGCGCACAACAAGGTAGATTTTATAATTGGGGGAAGGGAAATTACGATGCTGTAAGGCAGGATTTGAGGAGCATACGTTGGGAGCATAGGCTGTCAGGGAAGGATGTGGTGGAAATGTGGAACTTTTTCAAAGAGCAGATACGACGTGTCCATGATATGTATGTACCTATCAGGCAGGAAAGAAATGGTCGTGTGAGGGAGCCTTGGTTGACGAGAGAGGTTGAATGTCTGGCAAAGAGGAAGAAGGAGGCTTACATAAGGTTGAGGAAACAGGATTCAGACAGAGCAGTGGAGGGATACAGGATAGCCAGAAGGGACCTGAAGAAAGGGATTAGGAGAGCTAAGAGAGGGCATGAAAAATCGTTGGCGGATAGGATCAAGGATAACCCCAAGGCATTTTATGCGTATGTGAGAAACCTGAGAATGACGAGAACGAGGGTAGGTCCGATCAAGGACAGTAGTGGGAGACTGTGTATTGAGTCGGAAGAGATAGGAGAGGTCTTGAACAAGTACTTCTCTTCAGTATTTACGAACGAGAGGGACCGTATTGTAGAAGAGGAGAGTGTGAAATGGACTGGTAAGCTAGAAGAGATACCTGTTAGGAAGGAAGATGTGTTGGACATTTTGAACAACTTGAGGATAGACAAGTCCCCCGGGCCTGACGGGATATATCCTAGGATTATGTGGGAAGCAAGAGAGGAAATTGCAGTACCGTTGGCAATGATCTTCTCGTCTTCACTGGCAACGGGGGTGGTACCTGGGGACTGGAGAGTAGCGAATGTTGTGCCCCTGTTCAAAAAAGGGAATAGGGATAACCCCGGGAATTACAGGCCTGTTAGTCTTACTTCTGTGGTAGGCAAAGTAATGGAAAGGGTACTGAGGGATAGGATTTATGAGTATCTGGAAAGACACTGCTTGATTAGGGACAGCCAGCACGGATTTGTGAAGGGTAGGTCTTGCCTTACAAGTCTTATTGAATTCTTCGAGGAGGTGACCAAGCATGTGGATGAGGGAAGAGCAGTGGATGTAGTGTACATGGATTTTAGTAAGGCATTTGATAAGGTTCCCCATGGTAGGCTTATGCGGAAAGTCAGGAGGCATGGGATAGAGGGAAATTTGGCCAATTGGATAGAAAACTGGCTAACCGGTCGAAGGCAGAGAGTGGTGGTAGATGGTAAATATTCAGCCTGGAGCCCAGTTACAAGTGGAGTTCCGCAGGGATCAGTTCTGGGTCCTCTGCTGTTTGTAATTTTTATTAATGACTTAGATGAGGGAGTCGAAGGGTGGGTCAGTAAATTTGCAGATGATACGAAGATAGGTGGAGTTGTGGACAGTGAGGAGGGCTGTTGTTGGCTGCAGAGGGACTTAGATATGATGCAGAGCTGGGCTGAGGAGTGGCAGATGGAGTTCAACCCTGCCAAGTGTGAGGTTGTCCATTTTGGAAGAACAAATAAGAATGCGGAATACAGGGTTAATGGTAGGGTTCTTAGTCAGGTGGAGGAACAGAGGGATCTTGGGGTCTATGTACATAGATCTTTGAAGGTTGCCACTCAGGTGGATAGAGTTTGTAAGAAGGCCTATGGAGTATTATCGTTCATTAGCAGAGGGATTGAATTCAAGAGTCGTGAAGTGATGTTGCAGCTGTACAGGACTTTGGTTAGGCCACAGTTGGAGTACTGTGTGCAGTTCTGGTCGCCTCACTTTAGGAAAGATGTGGAAGCTTTGGAGAGGGTGCAGAGAAGATTTACCAGGATGTTGCCTGGAATGGAGAGGAAGTCGTACGAGGATAGGTTGAGAGTTCTCGGCCTTTTCTCGTTGGAACGGCGAAGGATGAGGGGTGACTTGATAGAGGTTTATAAGATGATCAGAGGAATAGATAGAGTAGACAGTCAGAAACTTTTCCCCCGGGTACAACAGAGTGTTACAAGGGGACATAAATTTAAGGTGAAGGGTGGAAGGTATAGGGGAGATGTCAGGGGTGGGTTCTTTACCCAGAGAGTGGTGGGGGCATGGAATGCGCTGCCCGTGGGAGTGGTAGAGTCGGAATCATTGGCGACCTTTAAGCGGCATTTGGATAGGTACATGGATGGGTACTTAATCTAGGTTAGAAGTTCGGCACAACATCGTGGGCCGAAGGGCCTGTTCTGTGCTGTATTGTTCTATGTTCTATGTTCTATGTTCTAGTCTTACCTCTGGTGATGATGAAAATAGTATCAATATTTTTGAGAAACCCATGTAGTTCACAAATATTACTTAGGGAAAAAAAACAGCCATCTTCACCACTTCTAGTCAACAAGTGATTCCAGATTCAGAGCACCAGTGCTGATTTTGAGCTGTCTTCTTCAAAGGACCAAGCAAGCCATTCTGTCTAAGGGCAACATAAACAGGAATTTCTGGAAAAGCTCAGCAGGTCTGGCTGCAGCTGTGGAGAGAAATCAGAGTTAATGTTTTGGGTTCAGTGACCCTTTCTCAGTACGGTCTTTCTGAAGGCTCACTGGACCCGAAATGTTAACTGTTTTCTCTCCACAGATGCTATTCCACCTGCTGGGCTTTTCCAGCAATTCCTGTTTTTTGTTTCTGATTTCCAACATTTGCAGTTCTTTCAGTTCAAAGGCAATCAGTATTGGGCAAGAAACACTGATCTTGCCATCAACACCTTCAGCCCATGAAAATATAAAGCAAAAGGAATTGTTTAACCTATTCTCATTGTAAACATGTTTTCCTTCATTTATTTAACCAATCTCATTCTGTAATTATTGCTGCTTTGTCAAACTACCACAATTCAAGGACAACTTCAGAGGTTATTTGTAGCATTTGTTTTGGTTTCCCCTAGAACACTGGCCATATGACAGTTACAAACACAGAACTTCATGGGGGAGATTTTTCTTTGCCACTTTAGTTGATTTTTTGGGAGTTTTTTCCCAAATGCATGTGGAGCTGGTAAAGCTAAAGTGAGTGCTGAGGATGACACAAAAAGTCTGCAAAGGGTTTTGGCAGAGGGATATAGACAGGTTAAGTGAATGGGCAAAAACTTTGCAGATGGAATATAATGTGAGAAAATGTGAGGTTATGGCAGGAAGAATGGAAGAGCTGTTTTGACAGATACAGGTGTGATGATGTACAGCAGCCTGTCAGGACCAGAATCGGTAGATTATGAACCTGTCAAAGAAGCAACGCTCAATGTTACGTGACCTTGTGCCTGAGGCTTATCAATTAAAATGTAAGATAACAAGCAAGGAAACTAATCGAACATTTATAGAATTTTCTAGTAAAAAGCACTGTGAGATCAGTGATTTAGGTCACTCACCCGAGAGAGAAAATATTTGTGAGTTTAAGGAAAAATATGGTGTGGAAGAATACAGAAATAGTGTTTCTGCAAATTAGAAGATTTATTTTGATTAACGTTGAATATTAAACTTCAGAGAAACAATGTTTCTGGCAGATACCTATGGTGCCTGGCACAGACAATAACAGGTGGGGAGATGGTTATATGGATAATTCGGAGATATGTGGATGGAATAAGTACAATATTTATAGCAAAAGCAGGAGGATACCAAAGTACTTCCCTGATAAAGGTGCAGCACTCTAAAAGCTTGTGATTTCAAATAAATCTTTTGGACTATAACCTGGTGTCATGTGACTTCTGACAAAGTGATAAAGGAGAAAGGTCAGAACCAAAAGAGAATAGGAAGACATTAACATTCTAATAGGACAGGACACACCAAAGCCAATTGTTGCAATTTAAACAGGAGATTGATTACTGTAATGGGGATATCTAATGAATCAACAAAAAAGGGGCATTAATTAAGGAAATATGTATTAAAATTATAGCAGTGGGGCAGAGAAAACATGTCGCTTTTAGACTGCTCTAAGAAAGGAGAGATGGCTCAGGATAGTCCACTTGTAGGTTAATCTCATCCTGCTGTCTGACAGAATGAACAAACTGCAGATGGTGTAATAACAGACTTCTTGTTTTACACTTCCCTCACATCAATCTTTCCCTTCAGATTTCATCATATACTCAAGAATCAAAGCAAGGTATCCTCAATCCCAACAGACTGCCGAAGAAGAGCAAGCTCAGAATGAGACTACCTAACTGAATTTCTAGTTCATTGTCTTTGTGAATGTGTGTATTACGCCGTCGTACATCTATAACTTGTAACTGATGAAGTTGGATGAGGTACCTTTGTGCCTAAGGTGGCACTGTAGTGGTGTCTTATAAACTTTTTGCTGTACTCATGTGAGTATATGTAATACTAAACCTAATTCATGCTTTCGGCCATGAAAAGTATTTTGAATATTGTGGGAAACTGCTAGAGAATTTGAGTATTTCATTTCAAAAGCAACAAATAACGAGGTTAACCAATAAAGAAACTGAAAGATACTGGATTAAGTGAGTCACTGTTTGATTCATTGATTTGTCTTCCAGAAGTGTTAATGAGGAAGAAGATATTAATTGGAGTGCCAACTCCCGAAACTGAACCTATACTCTTGAATAATATGATATTTCAAGGGCTTATCCAAATACTTTTAAGAAGTTGGGCAATTTCCTGCATCCCACACATTGATTTACAGATTCCCACTAACCACTGGGTGAATTTTCTTTTCCTCAGATCTCCTTAAACCTTTTGCCTTTCACCCGGAACATTATGCTGGGGGAAGAACTGATTTCTACCCATTCTGTCCATGCATCTCATAATCTTCCATATCTTTAATACGTCGCCTGTCAGAAATCTGTTTTCCAAAGAAACCAACCTAAACCTATCAAGTCTCTCTTCATAGTTGAACTGCTCCATCCCAGGCAACATCTTGGTGAATTTCCTCTGCACCCCCTCCAGTGCAACCACATCCTTCCGATAGTGCAATGACCAGAAACTGCACACAGTCCTCCAGCTGTGGTCTAACCAAAGTCCTGTACAGCTCCAACATAACCTTCCTGCTATGATCATCAATGCCAAAATTAATAAATGTGAATATCCAAATAATCTTATCTACTACCCTATTAACCTGTCCTGTCATCTTCAGAGATCTGTGAATAATTACTCCAAGATGCTTTTGTTCCTCTGAGCTTGCCAGCGACTTGTTATTCATTGAATATTCCCTGGTCTTGTTGTTTTTCCAAAGAACATCACCTTACACTTAACAGAGTTAAAGTCCTTTTACCACTGAGTGCCCACCTGACTAACCCATTTACATCTTCCTGTAACTCAAGCCCTTCCTTTTTACTGTCAACCGCTTGGCCAATCTTCATGTCATCCACAAACTTACTTACCAGCACCACCACCACACCACCTCCCCCAACACCCCCACCCTCCAACAGCATTTTCTTCTATATTGCTTCTGAATATTACAATCAATAAGGGACTCTGGACGATGTCATTGGGCACCGTTCGCCAGTCATATAAATAGCCTTCTACTATCACCCTCTGTCTCCTGTCACAAAGCCAATTTTGGATCCAACTTGTCAAGTTATCCTTGGTCCCATGTACTTTTACCGACTTTGTCAGTCTTCCATGTAGGACTTCATCAAAGGCTTTGCGGAAATCTGGAGGATGGGAAAAATTTCTGGCTGTAAGAGCTGCTCCTTTTTTTGAGGTATTTTAAGTGCTGGAGGTGATTTCCTTCAATTCGAGGAGCAGCAATTACTGTTTATATGCTGTTGCATTGTTTTGGAACTTTGGAAATAAAAAGTCAAAACAACAGCAGTTCAAAAAGGGAGAAGAGCAGACAAAGGTGAGGACAGTGCAGGGGAAAGAGAGAGAGAGAGAGAACCTGCACAATTACCGCCTTTGCTGTTTGAATTCGTGTATCGCTGGACATCGGAGTGCATCTGGGAAAATTAACAAACAGTGAAATTCACAACTAATCTTGGAGGAACTGTTGGGTGAAGTTCACAGCACAGAATCAGATAAGTTAATTGTTGTTTTAAGTCTGTCCAAGAGATAGGCTGCAGTAGTGAGTATAGTGGATTATTTCTTGATTATATGTTTTTGGAGATGAGTCTCTTGATTAAATTTAAAATATAAGCCATAGCTATTAATTTAACTTGGGGCAGTGTTTGTAGAGGAATAAGACGGTGTTATTTTCTGGGTCTGTAGATTGTGAAGGAGCAAAAATGACCTTTGCAGTGATATGTACTTCTTGTCAGATGTGGGAGGTTAAAGAGAGTTTAAGGGTTACTGCGGATTATATCTGCCATAAATGCTGTTGGCTGCGAATCTTATCAGATCGACTGGATCGGTTGGAGAGACAGATGGAAGCGATGAGGAATTTGCAACAGCAACAGTATGTGATGGATGGCAGTTATAGGAAGGGGGGAAAGTCTCAGATACAGTCACATAGATGGGTTAACTCTAGGAAAGGTAAGAGAGGTAGGCTGCTAGTGCAGGATTCTTTTGTGGATATACCCATTTCAAACAGGTATGCTGTTTTGGAAAATGTAGGGGGTGATGGATTCTCAGGGGAACGTAGCACGAACAGCCAAGTTTCTAGTATTGAGACTGGCTCTAATGCAACGAGGGGGACGTCGGCTTCCAAGAGATCAATTGTGTTAGGGGATTCTGTAGTCAGAGGTACAGACAGACGTTTCTGTGGCCAGCAGAGAAAAAGCAGAATGGTGTGTTGTTTCCCTGGTGCCAGGATCAAGGATGTCTCAGAGAGGGTGCAGAATGTTCTCACGGGGGAGAGGGGCCAGCAAGAGGTCATTGTTGTAGGGGGTAGTGTAATTTTTAAACGGTTAGCTGCATTTTAGTCTTTTCTACCTTATAGTAAACACAAGTGCCTTATAGTAAACACAAGCAGACACTCGAAACCGGTGCCGGACCTCCCCCATGTTTTTATGAATGAAACAATTGTAACAGCTTTCCTCGATAGCTGAGAGACCACCCTTAACCACAGTTGTACAACATCATCCATATAAGGAAAGAACGGGGAACTCGAACACTGATTGGCCAAGTGAGTAACAAAATAATCGCAGGCACCAGAACCCAAATAAGGAAAACAGTGGGGAACCCTAGCACTCGTTGGTCAAGACAGCAGTAGGAGACCCAGCCCACATTTACGTGTATATAATGTGTGGAGATTATTATTGATGGGTGTGTACCATTTTTGCACCCGACTTTGCAAAGTTGAATGAAAAGTTTTGGACAGACTCCTCCGTGTCTTTGTTCCTGGGAAGGGAAATAAAAGTGCTGGAGATGGGGCTGGACAGCCGCATATCTCGCACAATTGGGGGCTCGTCCGGGATGAAATAATTATTGCCGGGGGGGGAAGTCTCTTCGGCTCACGGATCAAGCCTGATCATAACAAAGACGCGTCTAGTATATATTTATACTTCTCACTGATCAGCTTGGCCTGTCGGCCGTCGGCCAAGAGAGGATGTGACCCGGCTCATTTAAAAATAATTTTGAATCCTGGAAAAGGAACACACGGACGAGTGTTGGGACGACCGGTTAGTGACTATACACGGGGGTACACACATTTAAAAAGGCCAGACAACTCCGTGCACGGATCAAGGTAAGAGATTTTTTTTTGTTCTTCCTTGTTGGCCACGTGGTTTTGACGGTCATCTGTGAAAACGCTTTAGGCGTTTAAGACCAGGACCGAAGATAGACCATGGGAAATCAGACTTCTAGATTTACTAAGGAGAAGTCAGGGAAGACTGCAAATGGGAAAGAAATACCCCCCGATAGTCCACTAGGTCGGAAGTTAAGTCTATGGACGGACAGTAGTAGAACAAAGGACTTAAAGAAAGAGACCATGATAAAATATTGTTGTTTTATATGGACCAAGGAACCTATCCGCGCCCCCTCGGTAGTTTGGCCCGAGTATGGGTCTGATGAAGACTGGGTGTGTCAAATCCTAAATGTATATGTTAACAGAAAACAACCGTTTGACCCAGAAGAGAGCAAATACGCCGCTGCCTGGTTGGCGGGCGATAGCGAGAGTCCCACGCGTCTCTATCCTCTGATTCCCCAAACAGACCCGAGGAAGCCCCAGAAGTCTTGGGACATCCTCACCGACGGTTTGCCACTGTCTGCCCCGCCCCCGTATATACCACCCGCGCACGACCAGGCGCACGACCAGGCGCACGACCAGGCGTCCAGCGCGGACCTCCCTCCTGCGACGGATAAATCCGATTCCCAGCAGGCTACGACCAGTGAGGCAGGGACTGCTGGGGGGGGGGGCACAGGAGGGGGTGCAGAACCCACCCCAGGCACTAGGAAATCAGTCCGACTCGAGATGCGGAAAGGCCGAGAAGAGGAATTGAGAGCTGGGAGGAGTGACAATATTGAACCCCTTACGAGAGGTGCCGTTTGGGAACGAACGGACTGGGTTCGTAGTACAACCTTTAAATTCTGGGGATATCCGGCAACTCCGTAACGAACTACCCCGTCTACTGGACGACCCCATCAGTGTGGGAATACAACTGGACCAATTTCTGGGGCCCAGTATATACACATGGGCTGAACTGCAGGCCATGATGAGAATACTATTTAATTACGATGAAATTGTTATGATCCGGAATAGTGCAATGGCCATTTGGGATAGGGAGCATCAGGACGGCCCTCAGCGTGGAGAGCAGAAGTACCCCTTAGAGGACCCCCGGTGGGATCATAACGACGCGGGGGGACGGGCCAATATGACAGATCTCAGAAGCCTTATAATCAGGGGGATCCAAATCTGCGTGCCCAAACAGCGGAATTTAGCGAAAGCATTCGAAGTTGGACAGAAAAAGGATGAATCCCCGAGTGAGTTTTTAGACCGTTTGCGGGAGTCTATGCGAAAGTATTCAGGTTTAGACCCCGATGGGGAAATAGGCAAGGGCATGCTTAAGGTGCACTTTGTGACTAAGTCATGGCCTGACATTCAGAAGAAATTACAGAAAGTGGAGGATTGGGCTGAAAAAGATGTTGCAGAATTATTACGGGAAGCACAGAAGGTGTACGTTCAGAGGGATGTAATAAGGGAGAAACAGAAGACAAAAATGATGGTGGCAGCTGTACGGGAAGCTTGTAAATCCACCGGAATGGGGGAGGGAGGTTATGGGGTGGAAAGAGGAATGTCCAAGAAAAGTTGGAGAGGGAGAGAAGCGAGACGGGGCAGAAGTGAGAGAGGAGGATTTTATGGATTTGAGCGGCCTCCAATGGCCGGATGTTACCATTGCGGGAAACTGGGACACTTCAAAAGGGATTGTCCCGAGTTTAAAAGGGAAAGAGAAGGGATGTATGAAATGGAGCGTGAACAAATGGATTAGGGAAGTCAGGGGAGGATCGGAACACGGGCCTACCAAGAACCCCTGGTAAATTTACGGGTGGGCCCATTTAGACAAGATGTTACCTTCTTAGTTGACACAGGCGCCGACAGGTCCTCAATCCCCCTCCATCCTAGGGGGGTTGGCTTCCAAGCTAAAACATTAAACATTTCAGGAGTTAAGGGTGGGGTTTTTAGTGCGAAAATATTCGAACCACAACCCTTGCGGCTGGAGGAGGAGGAGCTCCAGGTGGAACTCCTTCACCTCCCCCATCTTCCCTATGGGTTGTTGGGACGGGATTTGATAGTCCGTTTTGGATTACGAATAGAAGTGGGAGAAGAGGATGAATTAGCCGTTACCATGTCATACCTTAGTGAGTCCCGATTGACAAAGATAGACCCTAGGGTTTGGGTCGCCAAAGGGAACCGGGGGGGACTCGCAATTCGACCTATGGAGGTAAAATTAAAGCCCCAGAGCCCCGACGTCAGAGTGCGCCAATACCCCATCTCTTGGGAAGGGAGGCAGGGCCTGAAGACAGTTATGGAAGACCTAATAAAAGATGGATTGGTAGAGCCCTGTATGTCACGATACAATTCCCCCATCCTGCCGGTCCGGAAGTCGGACGGGAGCTACAGAATAGTCCAAGACCTAAGGGAAGTAAATAAAATTGTCCAAGTACGGCATCCTGTGGTACCGAACCCATACACTATTCTGGGGCGAATACCCCCAGACCACGGCTGGTTTAGTGTTATAGACTTAAAGGATGCCTTCTGGGCGTGTCCCCTGGACAAGGACAGTAGGGATCTTTTTGCTTTTGAATGGGAGGATCCTGATACTGGTAGAAAACAGCAGTACAGGTGGACCGTGCTCCCCCAAGGATTCACTGAGTCCCTGACTCTGTTCGGGCAGATTCTGGAACAATTATTGGAGGGACTAACCTTGTCCCCGGCCCTTAAGCTTATACAATATGTGGACGATCTCCTTTTATCCGGGCCCACGGAGGAGGACGTCCTACTTGGGACTAATGCCCTGTTAAATTACCTAGCTGAGAAGGGGTTAAGAGTGAGTCAGAAGAAGCTCCAATATGTCGAGAAAGAGGTTAAGTACCTGGGACACTTGATAAGCCAGGGACAGAAACGAATAAGTCCAGAAAGAGTGCGGGCAATAATCGAACTAGGCCTCCCAACGACCAAGAGGGAGTTGCGGAAGTTCTTGGGACTCTTAGGCTATTGTCGGTTATGGATAGATGACTATGCCCCCCTTACTAAAGACTTGTACCTAAAACACATTGAGGAGGCACCCAATAGAATAAAATGGGAGGAGGAGGAGAAAATGTTAATTGGAATTCTAAAAGAAAAATTGATGACCGCACCTGTTTTAAGCTTGCTGGATTTTAGTAAGACATTTCGTCTCTTTGTGAACTCCAGAAAGGGAACTGCTCTTGGAGTATTGACCCAGGATTGGGGGGGAGAAAGGAAGCCCGTGGCTTTCCTGTCAAAAATTCTGGATCCAGTCTCCCGAGGGTGGCCGGAGTGTGTCCAAGCGGTGGCAGCCACGGCAAAGCTGGTAGAGGAAAGCAGGAAGTTGACTTTCGGGGCCCCCTTGACAGTCACTACTCCCCACCAGGTTAGAGCCATCCTGAATCAGAAGGCCGGGAGGTGGCTGACTGACTCGAGAATTCTGAAATATGAAGCCATATTGTTAGACCGAGAAGACCTCCGAATAGAAGTCGGGGGCTGCCAGAACCCGGCGGACTTTCTTTGGAAAGGGGAAGGGGAGGAGGAACTGGAACACTGCTGTTCAGACATAATAGAGTACCAGAGTAAAGTGAGGGAAGATCTGAGGGATACTCCCTTACATGCAGGAAGGCGGTGGTACATTGACGGGTCCTCTTGAGTGATAGATGGGAAAAGACACAACGGTTATGCAGTCATTAGTGAGACTGGTTGGGAATTAGTGGAAAGTGGACGGCTACCGAATGCCTGGTCCGGACAAACGTGCGAATTGTACGCCTTGCACCGGGCTTTGAGGAATTTAAAGGGAATAGCCGGGACAATATACACTGACTCTAAGTATGCCTTTGGGGTAGTACACACCTTTGGGAAGATCTGGAAGGAAAGGGGAATGATAAATAGCGGAGGAAAGGAGTTGGTCCACGAGGAACTAGTAGCCATGATCTTGAAGGATTTGTTACTGCCACAAGAGATTGCTGTGTACATGTGAAAGGGCACCAGAAAGACGATAAAATAGAGACCCTGGGAATCAATTGGCAGATGAACAGGCAAAATTGGCCGGGATGGGGAAGGAAGTAATAAACTGCCTGGTAAGGATTCCCCAGATATCCGAAATTACCGAAGTGCTTACTGTTTACTGACAAAGAAGAAACTCTTCTTGTGTCTCTGGGGGGTACAAAGGATAGGGAAGGGAAGTGGACCTTACCCCATGGCCGCCAGCTACTAAATCGACCGTTGACGCGGGACATTATTGCCCGTCTACACCAAGGGGGTCACTGGGGCGTCCAGGCACTGTGTGATGCCTTCCTGCGCCGATATGCTCACCCTGGTCTGTACACGGTAGCCAAGCAGGTCACAGGAGATTGCATAACATGTCGAAAGATTAACAAAAGGGGGCTGCGGCAGCATGCAAGACAAGGGGGTAGGAGTCCGGCCTATAGGCCGTTTGAGTATGTCCAGGTAGATTACACTGAGCTCCCCCCCATAGGTCGCCTGAAGTATCTATTAGTAATAGTAGATCACCTGACAGGATGGGTGGAAGCTTTCCCCACTGCCACGGCAACAGCAACTCAGGTTAGCAAAATTCTACTCGAACAAATCATCCCACGATTTGGGCTACCCCGCGCTATTGACTCTCACCAGAGGAGCCACTTCACCTCGACCGTCCTCCAGAATGTAGTGCAAGCAATGGGGATTGACTGGGATTTGCACACCCCCTGGCATCCCCCCTCCTCGGGCAAGGTCGAAAGAATGAACCAGACCATCAAAAAGCAGCTAACCAAACTCACTAGTGAAATCGGCCTGCCTTGGACCAAATGCCTACCCCTTGCCCTATTGCAAATTCGCACCCAGCCAAGGCGGGATTTGGGCGTCTCACCTTTCGAAATGCTGTTTGGCCTCCCGTTCCATGGGCCGAAGGGGGAACCTCCTGTATTCGAGTCTCGGGGTGTGTTTGTGCAAAAATATGTGGTGGCTCTAGGGTCTGCTCTACCTCGTTTACGCCAACAGGGACTTTTGGCACAGACGCCGCCCCTCGAGTTTGCGGTGCACACCGTCAAGCCGGGTCAGTGGGTCCTGATTAAAAGCTGGAAGCAACGTACCCTCGAACAAACTTGGGACGGTCCCTTCCTGGTACTTTTGACGACCGAAACGGCTGTCCGTACGGCCGAAAAGGGCTGGACACATTACACTCGAGTCAAGAGACCAGTGCCACAACCGACGGAGGATGAACGAACCTCTCTGACAAAGGCAGCTAAGGAACAGAGACCCTGAGAACAAACTAATCGGACTTTGGCGAGTCTAAAGGAACTGTGCCCTCTGGCTACAGGTGTCGCGACAAAATGCGGTCAATCGTATTGTTAACTTGCTTTGCCATTATCCTTGGGCTGGGTCATAGTGTGCGTGTTACCCAATTTGGCCTCCGGAAAAAACAAGTAGAGGACCGTCAGTGGTTCTCCATCTCCGTGCTTGCCAACAAGCCAACACAGACATTTAGCTTAGACCTATGTGGGTTGGTGCCCTGCAGGACTAAAAGTGAACTGAATCAAACTAAACGGAACCTAGAGAGAGAAAGGGGATTCCAGGGTCAGGCGTCAGTATTACAATTGCATGGTAGGGAAGGCATACATAGGCCTCCAGCCCCCGGGGTCCAGGCTATGGTGTCAGTTGTCCGTGATCCCATCACCCCTGGACAGGATTGTGGGCAGAATCAGTGCAATCCGCTCTATCTGACCATAAAGAACTTGGGAAACAACGGGGCGAGCCTTAATGGAACAATACTGGGTATTAGAGTTGGGGGCCAGGCAGGACAGGAGGGGGTGCAGCTGTGCTGCACGTATATCACGGTCATTGAAGCTGAGTCTGCGGGCTCATCCGCCACCGATGAGCAGGGAAAGATTAGAATAATTGAGGTGACGGATTTGGAAAAGACCTTTGAAATAGAAACGGGATACGGGGAGGCGAATGCCTGGATGGAATGGGTCAAATATACTGTGAGGAGCATGAAAAAGAGTGATTGCTACGCATGCACGGGTGCCCGCCCTAACCCTCAGGTGGTCCCATTCCCGCTGGGATGGGAGAAACACCCACGAGCCTTGGACTGCATGATAAGGCTGTACCAGGACCGAGAGGCCTGGAATGACTCCACTTGTCGACCCTTGAGTTTGAAGTATCCCCCCGTCAAGTCTGAGGGGGCGCCCCGCCCGCCATCATTCTTGGGGGTAACGGGTACGCACCAGGCCTGCGTCTCTCGGACGGGACTACAGTGGGACAACGATGTGGGGACATTTGACAAGTGCAGCGGATCAATTCGGCTGGTCAATGAAACTACTGGGGGCGGGAATTACTCCCACATTCATGTGCCTAGGGCAGACCTCTGGTGGCACTGTGGTGGGAGGGTTCTGCGACAGACCCTGCCCCGAAAATGGAAGGGCACTTGTGCAATCGTTCAATTGGCCATCCCATTCACCCTGGCTTTCGAAAAACAAGAGCAACCCCGTTCCAGTGGAAGAACTGAGAGAGCTTTGGAGACCTCTTTTGATGATAACATATATTTAGTTGCCATAGGGGTCCCCAGGGGTGTTCCTGACGAGTACAAGGCTAGGAACCAGATAGCGGTGGGTTTTGAGTCGGCACTGTTCTGGTGGGTGACCATCAATAAGAACGTGGATTGGATTAATTATATTTACTACAATCAGCAGAGGTTCATTAATTATACCCGGGATGCAGTGAAAGGAATAGCAGAACAACTGGACGCCACTAGTCGGATGGCGTGGGAAAATAGGTTGGCCTTAGACATGATGTTGGCAGAGAAGGGGGGTGTTTGTGTCATGATAGGCACTCAGTGCTGCACTTTCATCCCCAACAATACAGCCCCTGATGGGTCCATCACCCGCGCCCTGGATGGACTCACCACATTGGCGGACGAACTGGCCGAAAACTCGGGTATCGACTCTGGCCTCACGGACTGGTTGGAAGCTTGGTTTGGTAAATGGACGGGGGTAGTCGTTCCCTTTCTTGTCTCATGTATAGTGGTGGCAGGGGTACTCACTGCCCTTGGGTGTTGTGTTATTCCCTGCGTCCGGGGATTAACTCAATGACTGATCGAAACCGCCCTTACTAAGAGGGATGTTCCCTATGGGCAGGTTGAACGAATGAATCTCGAGATGGAACAACGTGAATCCCTCTTGGGCGGGGGTAGTATTAGAGACGGGCAGTTTGATGAACAAGCTCGGGAGTTATTAAACGCCCTGGAGAAGAAACTTACGGTTTAAAAATTACAGACCGAAAGAAAAGACACGGGGGATTTGTAGGGGGTAGTGTAATTTTTAAACGGTTAGATGCATTTTAGTCTATTCTACCTTATAGTAAACACAAGTGCCTTATAGTAAACACAAGCAGACACTCGAAACCGGTGCCGGACCTCCCCCATGTTTTTATGAATGAAACAATTGTAACAGCTTTCCTCGATAGCTGAGAGACCGCCCTTAACCACAGTTGTACAACATCATCCATATAAGGAAAGAACGGGGAGCTCGAACACTGATTGGCCAAGTGAGTAACAGGCACCAGAACCCAAATAAGGAAAACAGTGGGGAACCCTAGCACTTGTTGGTCAAGACAGCAGTAGGAGACCCAGCCCACATTTACGTGTATATAATGTGTGGAGATTATTATTGATGGGTGTGTACCATTTTTGCACCCGACTTTGCAAAGTTGAATGAAAAGTTTTGGACAGACTCCTCCGTGTCTTTGTTCCTGGGAAGGGAAATAAAAGTGCCGGAGATGGGGCTGGACAGCCGCATATCTCGCACATTGTCCACATTAGAACCAATGCCATAGGAAGGGAAAACGTTGAGACTCTGAAGGGAGACCTTGGAGTAGATAGGATAGTGAAGAAGGCGTTTGGTATGCTTTCCTTTATTGGTCAGAGTGTTGAGTACAGGAGTTGGGAGGTTATGTTGCAGCTGTAAAGGACATTGGTTAGGCCACTGTTGGAATATTGCATGCAATTCTGGTCTCCTTCCTATCAGAAAGATGTTGTGAAACTTGAAAGGGTTCAGAAAAGATTTACAAGGATGTTGCCAGGTTGGAGGATCTGAGCTACAGGGAGAGGCTGAACAGGCTGGGGCTGTTTTCCCTGTAGCGTCACAGGCTGAGGGGTGACCTTATAGAGGTTACAAAATTATGAGGGGCATGGGTAGGATAAAGAGACAAAGTCATTTTCCCTGGGGTCGGGGAGTCCAGAACTAGAGGGCATAGGTTTAGGGTGAGAGGGGAAAGATATAAAAGAGACCTA
This sequence comes from Chiloscyllium plagiosum, assembly GCF_037043375.1. NCBI lineage: Eukaryota > Metazoa > Chordata > Chondrichthyes > Orectolobiformes > Hemiscylliidae > Chiloscyllium > Chiloscyllium plagiosum. The sequence goes on from NW_028270160.1 coordinate 283,087, forward strand.
AGGGGCAACTTTTTCACGTAAAGGGTGGAATGAGCTGCCAGAGGATGTGGTGGAGGCTGGTACAATTGCAACATTTAAGAGGCATTTGGATGGGTATATGAATAGGAAGGGTTTGGAGGTATATGGGCCGGGTGCTGGCAGGTGGGACTAGATTGGGGTGGGATATCTGGTCGGCATGGACGGGTTGGACTGAAGGGTCTGTTTCCATGCTGTACATCTCTATGACTCTATAACTGCCCTACCCTCATCTACAAAACTATCACCTTAAAAAATTCACATAGATTTGTGAGGACATTCTCCCTCTGACAAAGCCATGTTGATTAACCCTAATCAAACCATGTTGCTCCAAGTAAAGATTAATTCCCTCCTTCAGAATTCTCTTTAACAGTTTCCTGTACACTGGTGTGAGACTCACTTGTCTGTAGTTCCTTGATCTATCTCTACAAACCTTCTTGAAAATGGAACTGCATTAGCTGTCCTCCAGTCTTCTGTGACCAGAGAGGAATTCAAACTTTAGGTCAGTGTGCTTTCCTTTCCTCATTCATCACCCACGGCAGCTGGGAATGGAATTTATATGGACATGGGCATTTGTTGTTTTATCAGCCCACCAAAACCTTAAATATTTCTTCAATCTGCTTAAGAACCTCAGAGTCCCTCTTCTCGAATTCTGTACTGGCATTCTCCTTCTCCAGAGTAAAGACAAATCTAAAGTATACATTTAACTCTCCAACAGTCTCCTATACCTCCAGGCACAGATATCCCTGTTGGCTTTCCATTTCTATCTCGGGTGACCGAATCGACACGGACATCTACTATAAACCGACCGACTCCCACAGCTACCTGGACTACACCTCCTCCCACCCTGCCCCCTGTAAAAACGGCATCCCATATTCCCAATTCCTTCGTCTCTGCTGCATCTGCTCCCAGGAGGACCAGTTCCAAAACCGTACAACCCAGATGGCCTCCTTCTTCAAAGACCGCAATTTCCCGCCAGACGTAGTCGACGATGCTCTCCTCCGCATCTCTTCCACTTCCCGCTCCTCCGCCCTTGAGCCCCGCCCCTCCAACCGCCACCAGGACAGAACCCCACTAGTCCTCACCTACCACCCCACCAACCTCCATGTACAACGTATCATCCGCCGTCATTTCCGCCACCTCCAAACGGACCCCACCACCAGGGATATATTTCCCTCCCCTCCCCTATCAGCGTTCCGGAGAGACCACTCCCTCCACGATTCCCTCGTCAGGTCCACACCCCCCACCAACCCAACCTCCACTCCCGGCACCTTCCCTGCAACTGCAAGAAATGCAAAACTTGCACCCACACCTCCCCCCTTACTTCCCTCCAAGGCCCCAAGGGACACTTCCATATCCGCCACAAATTCACCTGCACCTCCACACACATCATCTATTGCATCCGCTGCACCCAATGTGGCCTCCTCTATATTGGGGAGACAGGCCGCCTACTTGCGGAACGTTTCAGAGAACACCTCTGGGACACCCGGACCAACCAACCCAACCACCCCGTAGCCCAACACTTCAACTCCCCCTCCCACTCCACCAAGGACATGCAGGCCCTTGGACTCCTCCATCGCCAGACCATGGCAACACGACGGTTGGAGGAAGAGCGCCTCATCTTCTGCCTGGGAACCCTCCAACCACAAGGGATGAACTCAGATTTCTCCAGTTTCTTCATTTCCCCTCCCCCCACCTTGTCTCAGTCAAATCCCTCAAACTCAGGACCGCCTTCCTCCACCTGCAATCTTCTTCCTGACCTCTCCGCCCCCATCCCCACTCCGGCCTATCACCCTCGCCTGAACCTCCTTCCACCTATCGCATTTCCAAAGCCCCTCCCCCAAGTCCCTCCTCCCTACCTTTTGTCTTAGCCTGCTGGACACACTTTCCTCATTCCTGAAGAAGGGCTTATGCCCGAAATGTCGATTCTCCTGTTCCTTGGATGCTGCCTGACCTGCTGCGCTTTTCCAGCGACACATTTTCAGCTCTGGCCCCTAATAGGCCCTATTCTTTCTCTAATTATTCTCTTTCCCTTGATATACCTAAAGAACATTTTGGGATTCTTCCTGAGTTTATCCATCAGTGCTCTTTCATGTTCCTTCTTTTCTCTCCTAATTGCTTTCTTAAGTTCCCCTTGGGAATACCTCGGATGCTGCCTGAACTGATGTGCTTTTCCAGCACCACTCTAATCTAGGCTCTGGTTTCCAGCATCTGCAGTTATTATTTTTACCTTTTATTAAGTTCCCCATGTACTTCCTACAGTGCACGAGGACATCAGTTAGGAGAAAATGAGGACTGCTGGAGATCAGAGTCAAAGAGTGTGGTGTTGGAATAGCACAGTCAGACAGACAGTGACCGAGTAGCAGGAGAGTCGACGTTTCGAACATAGGCTCTTCTTCAGGAATGAGGGGATGGCCCAAAGGGGCTGAGAAATAAATGGGAGGGGGTGGGGCTGGAGGGAAAGTAGCTGGGAATGTAATAGGTAGATGAAGATGGGGGTGAAGGTGATAGGTGGAACACTTTCCACCACAACCTCAAGTTCACCAGGACCATCTTGGACACCTCCCTCCCTTTCCTGGAGGGTACACAATGTTGTGTCCTTATTCACGGAGGGCTGCAAAGAGAAACCTGGGAACCATAGCCCAGTAAGCTTAACGTCTGTGGTGGGTAGGTTACTTGAGAAGACTCTGAGGGATAAGATATACATGCATTTGGAAAGACAGGGTTTGATTAGGAATACTCAGCTTGGGTTTGTGCATGGGAGATTGTGTCACACAAATTTGTTAGAGTTCTTTGATGAAGAGACCATGAAGGTTGATGAGGGCAAGGTGGTAGTCATAGTCTATAATGATTTCAGTCAGCCCTTTGATAAGATTTCACATGGTCGGCTGCTCTGGAAGGTTAGATCGTATGGAATCCAGAGGGAGCTGGCAAATTGAATATGCAATTAGCTTGATGGAAGAAAGCAGAAGGTAATAGTGGAAGGATGCTGATCGGACTGGAGGCCTGTGACTAGTGGAGTGCCTCAGGGGTTGGTGCTGGGCCCACTGCTGTTTGTTATCTATATCAATGATTTGGATATCACACAACACCAGGTTATAGTCCAACAGGTTTAATTGGAAGCACACTAGCTTTCGGAGCGGCATCGGCATCTCTGAATAATGATTTGGATGAGAATGTACAAGGTATGATTAGTAAGTTTCCTGATGACAGTAAAATAGGAGGTATCGTGGACAGTGAGGAAGGTTATCAGAAATTGCAGCAGGACCTTGATCAGTTGAGGAAGTGGGCAGAGAAATGGCAAATGGAGTTTAATATAGATAAGTGTGACGTCTTGCATTTTTGAAAATCAAATCAAGGTAGGAGTTTCATGGTGAATGGTAGGGCCTTAAGGAGTGTAGTGGAACAAAGGGACCTTGGAGTTCAGGTTCACAGTTCTTTGAAAGTGGAATCACAGGTAGACAGGGCAGTGAAGAAGGCTTTTGGCACACTGGCCTTCATCAGTCAGGGCATCGAGTACAGAAGTTGGGAGGTTATGTTGCAGTTATATGGGACGTTGTTGAGGCCACACTTGGAGTATTCTGTTCAATTTTTGTCACCTTGCTATAGGAAGGATGTTATTAAACTGTAAAGAGTGCAGAAGAAACTTACAAGGATGTTGCCAGGACTCAATGGTCTGAGTTACAGGGAGAGTTTGGACAAGTTAGGACATTGTTCTTTCGAGTGTAGGAGGCTGAGGGGGGACCTTATAGTGATGTATAAGATCATGGGAGGCATGGATAGGGTGAATGCACTCTGTCTTTTTCCCAGGGTTGGGGAATTGAGGACAAGAGGGCATCAGTTTAAGTTAGAGGGAAAGAATAAAAGGGCACCTGAGGGGCAATGTTTTTACACAGAGGAAGGTGCACGTATAACAAAGAACAAAGAGAACAAAGAAAATTTACAGCCCAGGAACAGGCCTTTCGGCCCTCCAAATCTGAGCCGATCCAAATGTACTGTCTAAACCTGTTGGTCAATTCCTAAGCATCTGCTCCCCACCTACTCATGCATCTGTCCAAGCGCATCTTAAATTAATTTACCGTGCCTGCCTCTACCACATATGCTGGCATCGCATTCCAGATGCCCACCATTCTCTGTGTGAAGTACTTGCTGCGTGTATCCCCCTTAAATTTTTCACCTCTCACCTTGAAAACGTGACCTCTCAATATTGAATCCTTCACCCTGGGAAAAAGTTTGTCTGTATTCACCCTGTCTATACCCTTCATAACTTTATAAACCTCAATCAGGTTCCCCCTCAATCTCCTTTTTTCTAATGAAAACAAAACTAACCTACTCAACCTCTCTTCATAGCTAGCACCTTCCATACCAGGCAATATCCTTGTAAACCTTCTCTGCACCCTCTCCAAAGCGTCCACATCCTTTTGGTAATGTGGCGACCAGAACAGTACACAGTATTTTAAATGCAGCCAAACCAATGTCTTGTACAATTTTAACATGACCTGCCAGCTCTTATACTCAATACCCCATCCAATGAAGGCAAGCACACTATATGCCTTCTTGGCCACTCTATCCACCTGTGCAGTAAACCTCAGGGTGCAATGGACCTGCACTCCCAGATCTCTCTGCCCAACAACTTTTCCCAAGGCTCTTCCGTTCATTGTATAATTCGCTCTAGAATTAGACTTGCCTAAATGCATCACCTCACATTTGTCTGGATTGTAATCCATCTGCCACTTTTCCACCCAACTCTTCAGTCTATCTATACCCTCCTGTATTCTCTGACAGTCCCTTATGCTTTCTGCTACTCCACCAATCTTCGTGTCATCTGTAAACTTGCTGATCATACCAACAGTGCTCTCTTCCAGATCATTTATGTATATCACAAACAACAGGTGAATGGCCCCAACACTGACCCCTGTGGAACACTACTGGTCACCTTTCTCCATTTTGAGAAACTTCCTTCAACTACTACTCTCTGTCTCCTGTTGCTCAACCAATTCTTTATCCACCTTGCTAGAACATCCTGCACACCATGTGACTTCACCTTCTTCATTAATCTACCATGGCAACCTTATCAAACATCTTACTAAAGTCCATGTATATGACATCAACAACCCTTCCTTCATCTATCAACTTGGTCACTTCCTCGAAGAACTCTATTAAGTTGGTAAGGCACGATCTCCCCCGTACAAAATCATGTTGCCCATCACTGATAAGTCCAATCTTGTCTAAATATAAATAGATTCTATCCCTCAGTACCCTCTCCAGCAACTTTCCCACCACCGACGTCAGGCTCTCTGCTCTGTAGTTACCCGGAATATCTCTACTACCCTTCTTGTTCAGGGGGACAACATGAGCAACCTTCCAGTCTTCCGGCACCTCACCTGTGTTTAAGGATGCCACAAAGATATCTGTCAGGGCCCCAGCTATTTCCTCTCTTGCCTCCCTCAGCAACATGGGATAGATCCCATCCGGTCCTGAGGATTTGTCCACCTTAATAACCTCTAGCCCATCCAACACATCTTCCCTATTTATGTCAACGTGATCCAGGCTAATCAAACTTCTATCTCTAATCTCAACATTCATCATGTTCCTCTCCTCAGTGAACACTGATGCAAAGTATTCATTCAGAATCTCACCCATTCTCTCAGGATTGACACACATGAAATGAGCTGCCAGTGGAAGTGGTTGAGGTGGGTACATTAGCAACATTTAAAAGGTATTTGGACAAAAATCTGGATAGGAAAGGTTTAGAAGGATATCGGTTAAGTGCAGAGAAATGAGGTTAGTGTGGATAGATGTTTTGGTTGGCGTGGACCGGTTTGGGCCAAAGGGCCGGTCTCCATGCTGTAGGACTCTATGACTCTATGCTGAGCCTATATTCTGCCTAATTCCTTTGTGAATGCCTCCCACTGTTCTGCTGTAGATTCACCTACAAGTAGCTATTGTTAATCCATTTTGGCTAGATAGAATTGGAGCTCAGAGTTGGGAGTGTAATGCTTGAAAAGCACAGCAGGTCAGGCAGCATCCAAGGAACAGGCTTATTCCTGATGAAGGGCTTATGCCCGAAACGTTGATTCGCCTGCTCGTCGGATGCTGCCTGACCTGCTGTGTTTTTCCAGCACTATACTTATAGATCATAGTGCAGTAGAACACAGGACCAGGCCTTTCAGCCCACCAAGTCTCTGCTCACCATGATGCCATTCTAAACTAATCTGCCTGTACATGATCCATATTCTATTGTCTATCTCTTCATGCATCTGTCTAAATGTCTCTTAAACATTGCAATCATCTCTGCTTCTTCTATCTCCGCATTCCAGCACATTCCAGGTGCCCCACTGCCCTGTGTGTAAAAATACATGCCTCACATATCTCCTTTAAACTTTTCCCCTTTTACATAAACCTATGTCCCTGAGTATTTGACATTTTCACCCTGGATAAAAGACTCCATCCTATCCTTGCCCCTCATAACCTTATAAACTTGTATTGGGTCGCCCCTCAGCCTGCAACGCTCTAGCAAAAACAATCCATGTTTGTCCAATCTCTTCTTATAGCTAACACTCTCCAATCCTTGCAACATCCTGGCAAACATCTTTTGCACCCTTTCCAAAGCCTCTACATCCTTTGTATAGTGTGGTGACCAGAACCACACACAATGCTCCGAAGGTGGCGTAACTGGGGACCTATACAGCTGCAAAATAACTTGCTAACTTTTACACTCAATGCCCTGACTGATGAAGGTAAGCAAGCTGTATGCCTTCTTTACACCTTACCCATTTGTGTGTCTGCTTTTAGGGAGCTATGGACTGGCATCCCAAGTTCCATCCCTATATCAATGCTCCTTAGGGTCCTGTCATTTACTGTATGCTTTCCTCTTGCATTTGAGCTCCCAAAATGCATCACCTCACTCTTATCTAGATTAAAGTCCATCTGCCATTTCTCTGCTCAACTTCCTAATTGATTGTTACACTAACATTGAATATTCAACTCCCAAATGAGGTCTCCCTATGATCAGGTCTCAGAGATTGCCACCAAATCATTTCCATTTGTCTATATTTCTGCTGCTAATTCTTTAATTTTATTTAAATGCTTTGTGTTTTCAGGTACGAAACCTTTAGGTTTGTTCTATTATCAAATTTCCCTATTCTTTGATGATTCTTACTTGCAATATGACATTTGCACATTCTGTGCTTCTTTTCATTTTCTGCTAACAGTCAGACTCATTGCTAACACTGCACTCCTTCCTTCTCCTTTAATTTTGATTATTTTTAAATCTCCATGCAACTGAACCCTCCCCCTACTATTTCACTTTATGCTTTAACTTGAAGTATGTTCCAGATTTTCTATTTTTACCTATTTCACTTTTGAACACTTTTCTGAGATTCTATTGGTTGCCTCTATTCAGGTTCAAATAGTTCACATTTTCTGAGCCTTTAATCTTAAGAGCACAAGACTATAAGATGTAAGAGCTGAAATTAGGCCATTCAGTCCACTGGGTCTGCTCCACCATTCAATCATGGCTGATATGTTTCTCAACCCCATTCTCCTGCTTTCTCCCCATAAACCTTGATCCCCTTGATACTCAAGAACCCATTTATTTCAATCTTAAATATACTCAATGACCTGGCCTCCACAGCCTTCTGTGGCAATGAATTCCATAGATTCACCACTCTCTGGCTGAAGATGTTTTTCCTTACCGCCTTTCCAAAAGGTGTTCCATTTACTCTAAAGCTTTGCCCTCAGGTCCTATTGTTCCTACCAATGGAAACATCTTCCCAATATCTACTCTGTCCAGGGCACTCAGTATTCTGTATGTTTCCATTAGATCCCCCCCTCCCACCCCCCACCTCATTCTTCTAAACTCCATCGATTAGAGACTCAGAGTCCTCAAATGATACTGATACATTAACCTTTTCATTCCTGGGACCATTCTCAGAATTCTCCTCTGAACATGCCCCAGGGTCAGTGCATCCTTCCTGAGATCTGAGACCCAAAACTGCACACAATATTCTAAATGTGGTCTGACCAAGGCCTTATGGAGCCTCAGAAGTATATCTCTGCTTTTATATTCATGTCTTCTGAAAATAAATACCAAGATTGAATTTGCCTTCCTATCTACCGACTCAACCTGCAAGTTTTCCTTGAGTGAATCCCAGACCAGAACTCCTAAGTCTCTTTGCACTTCAGACTTCTGAATTTCCATCCCATTTAGAAAATAGTCCACGCTTCTATTATTCCTACCCTCACACTTTCCCACATTGTACTCCATCTGCTACTTCTTTGCCCACTCCTAATCTGTCCAAATCCTTCTGCAGTCTCCCTGTCTCTGCATTGTTATTTGTCCCTCTACCTATCTTTATATCATCTGTAAATTTAGCCAGAATACCCTTAGTTCCTTCATGTCAATCGTTAATGCATTAAGTCTGAGCCTTGCTGAACACCACTTATCACCAGCTGCCATCCTGAGGAGGACCCTTTTATCACCAGACAGCCAGGCTTCCATCCATGCTGGTACCATGCCTCTGACACCATGCACCCTTAGCTTACATTGTAGACTTCTGTGTGGCACCATGTAAAAGGCTTCCTTGAGGTCCAGGTAGATACCATCGATTGGCTCTCCTTGGTCTAAACTGCTTGTCACTTCCTCAAAGAATTCTAACAGATTTGTCAGGCATATCCTGCCCTTGATGAAACCATGCTAACTTTGCCTTATTTCATCATACACTTCCAAGTATTCAGAAATCTCATCCTTTACAATGGATTCGAGGATCTTACCCATGACCAAGGTTAGGCTAATCAGTCTATAATTTTCCATCTTTTGCCTTACTCCCTTTTTAAATGGGGTGGTGGTGGTGGGGTCGTGTTGACGATTTTCCAATCCCCTGAGACCCTCCCTGATTCTAGCGATTCCTGAAAGATCACCTCTAAAGCCTCCACTACCTCTTCAGCTTTCTCTCTTAGAACTCCTACATCAATATGATATAAAATATAAAATACCATGCTTTATTCCCATACAACACAATGCTTTATTCCTACTTCAATACAAATACTTGCTTGTCTAGAATCTTAGCTCACTCCTCTCTCACTGAGGACTGGCCTTCATGTTGTTCTTTGAATCTTGAGTGAAGTTTATTTTTCCAAAGCACTGCACAGTTTTCAAACTGCCATCCTCCAACCTGCTACTGATGTATTTGTTGCGTTTGATTTGTTCATGTCTGTTGCCTAGCAATTGAACAAGTCAAGTGCCAGGTTAACTTTAACTCCGCTCTTCCTACATCAATATGATACAAAATACAAAACACCATGCTTTACTCCTATACACTATACTTCAACACAAATACTTGTTTATCTAGAGTTGTATCAGCCTCTTGAGTATTTTGTACCTTTTTTAAAATTCATTTGTGGGAGATGTGCATTGCTGGCTGGCCAGCATTTATCACCCATCCCTAGTCGCCCTTGAGAAGGTGGTGAGCTACCTTCTTGAACCGTTGCAATCTATCTACTGTGGGTTGACCCAGAATTCCATTAGGGAGGGAATTCCAGGATTTTAATCCAGTGACACCGAAGGAACAGCAATATAATTCCAAGTCAGGATGATGAGTGGCTCTGAGGGGAACTTAAAGACGATGGTGTTCCCAAGCATCTGCTACCCTCGTCCTTCTCGATGGAAGTGGTTATGAGTTTGGAAGGTGCTGACTGAGGATCTTGGGTGAATTTCTGCGGTGCATCTTGTAGATAGTACACTCTGCTGTTACTGAGTAATGGTGGTGTTTGTGGATGTAGTGCAGACTCCGAGATGGTATCAAGCTTCTAGAGTATTGTTGGAGCTACACTCATCCAGGCAAGTAGGGAGTATTCCATCACACTCCTGACTTACACCTTGGATAGGCTTTGGGGAGGCAGGAGGTGAGTTACTGGCTGCAGTATTCCAAGCTCTGATCTGCTCTTGAAGCTACTATATTTATATGCTGAGCCCAGTTCAGTTTCTGGTCAATGACAACCCCCAAGATGTTGATAGTGGGGCATTCAGTAATAGCAACAGTATTGAATACCAAAGGGCAGTGGTTATTTTGTCTCTTATTGGTGATGGTCATTGCCTGGTGTTCGTGTGTTGCAAATGTTACTTGCCACTTGTCAGCCCAGGCCTGGATATTGTCTAGATCTTATTGTGTTTGAACATGGACTTGCTTCAGTATCTAAAGAGGCACAAATGGTGCTGAACATTTTGCAATCATCAGCGAACTTCCCCACTTCTGACCTTATAATGGAGGGAAGGTCATTGGTGAAGTGGCTGAAGATGGTTGAGCCTAGGACACTATGCTGAGGAACTCCTGCAGAGATGTCCTGGAGCTGAGATGATTGATCTCCAACAATCACAACCATCTTCCTGCGGGACAGGTATCATTCCAACCAGCAAAGGATTTGCCCCTAGTACCCATAAATTCCAATTTTCCTAGGGCTCCTTGATGCCGCACTCGATCAAACATGGTCTTGATGTGAAAGGGTGTCACTCTCATCTCCCCTCTGGAATTCAGCTCTTTTGTCCATGTTTGAGCTAAGGCTGTAATGACATCAGGGGCTAGGGTGGTCCTGGAGGAACCCAAACTGGGTGTCACTGAGCAGGTTATTATGAGCAGGGGCAACTTGATAGCACTGTTAATGATACCTTCCATCACTTTACTGGTGATGGAGAGTAGACTGATTGGTTGGGTTGGATTTGTTCTGCTTTTTATGTGCAGGGCACACCTGGGCAACATTTCGGTCAAAAAGTGTGGCACTGGAAAAACACAGCAGGTCAGGCACCATCCGAGGAGCAGGACAGTCACATTGTCACGTAGATGTCAGTGTTGTGGCTCTACTGGAAGAACTTGGCTGAGGGAGTGGCAAGTTCTAGAGCGCAAGTCTCCAGTATTATTGCCAGAATGTTGTCAGGGTTCATAGTCTTTGCAATATCCAGTGTGTCGAACCATTTGTAGAATTGCCAATGTTGTCCCCTTATTTAAGAAGGATAGCAGGGGTAATCCAGGTAATTATAGACCCGTGAGGCTGACGTCAGTGGTAGGGAAGCTGCTGGAGAAGATACTGAGGGATAGGATCTATTCCCATTTGGAAGAAAATGGGCTTATTGTGACAGGCAATATGGGTTTGTGCAGGGAAGGTCATGTCTTACCAACTTAATAGAATTTGTTGAGCAAGTGACAAAGTTGATTGACGAGGGAAGGGCTTATATGCATAGACTTCAGTAAGGCATTTGATAAGGTTCCCCGTGGTAAGCTGATGGAGAATGTGAAGTTGCATGGGGTCCAGGGTTTCTCGTTAGATGGATAGAGTGCTGGCTGGGCAACAGGAGACAGGGATTAGTACTGGATGGGAATTTCTCAAAATGGAGAACTGTGACCAGTAGTGTTCCACAAGGATCGGTGTTTGGACCACTGTTGTTTGTGATATACACAAATGACTTGGAGGAAGTTATACATGGTCTGATTATCAAGTTTTCAGATGACACTAAGATTGGTGAAGTAGCAGATAGTGAAGGGGACTGTCAGAGAATGTAGAAGAATAGAACATAGAACATAGAACATAGAAGAATACAGCGCAGTACAGGCCCTTCGGCCCTCGATGTTGCACCGATCCAAGCCCACCTAACCTACACTAGCCCACTATCCTCCATATGCCTATCCAATGCCCGCTTAAATGCCCATAATGAGGGAGAGTCCACCACTGCTACTGGCAGGGCATTCCATGAACTCACGACTCGCTGAGTAAAGAACCTACCCCTAACGTCTGTCCTATACCTACCACCCCTTAATTTAAAGCTATGCCCCCTTGTAATAGCTGACTCCATACGTGGAAAAAGATTCTCACTGTCGACCCTATCTAAACCCCTAATCATCTTGTACACCTCTATCAAGTCACCCCAAACCTTCTTTTCTCCAATGAAAACAACCCCAAGTGCCTCAGCCTTTCCTCATACAATCTTTCTACCATACCAGGCAACATCCTGGTAAACCTCCTCTGCACCCGTTCCAGTGCCTCCACATCCTTCCTATAGTATGGCGACCAAAACTGCACACAATACTCCAGATGCGGCCGCACCAGAGTCTTATACAACTGCAACATGATCTCAGGACTCCGGAACTCAATTCCTCTACCAATAAAAGCCAGTATGCCATATGCCTTCTTCACCACACTATTTACCTGGGTGGCAACTTTCAAAGATCTGTGTACAGAACGATGTAGATAGATTGGAGAGTTGGGCAGAGAAATGGCAGATGGAGTTCAATCTGAGCAATTCTGAAGTGATGTATTTTGGAAGATCCAATTCAATAGCAAACTAAACAGTAAATGAAAAGGCCCTGGGGAAAATTGACATACAGAGAAATCTAGGTGTTCAGGTCCATTGTTCCCTGAAGGTGGAAATGCAGGTCAGTAGGGTGATCAAGAAGACATACAGCATGCTTTCCTTAATCAGATGGGGTATTGAGTACAAGAGCTGGTGGGTCATGTTACAGGTGTACAAGACTTTGGTCCAGCCACATTTGGAATACTGCGTAAAGTTCTGGTCGCCACATTATCAGAACGATGTGGATGCTTTGGAGAGGGTGCAAAGGAGGTTCACCAGGATGTTACCTGGTATGGAGGGCATTAGCAATTAAGAGAGATTGAGTAGATAGGGATTATTTTCATTAGAAAGACAGTGGTTGAGAGGAGACCTGATTGAGATCTACAAAATCATGAGAGGTACTGACAGGGTGAATAGCAAGAAGTTTTTCCCAGAGTGGGGACTCAATTACTAAGGGTCACGAGTTCAAGGTGAGAGAGGAAACTTTTAAGGGAGATATGCATGGAAAGTTCTTTACGCAGAAGGTGGTGGGTGCTCAGAATGCATTGCCAGCGGATGTGGTAGAGGCATGCATTTAGACAGATATATTTTTGAGCAGGGAGCAGAGGGATACAGGTCTTCAGGAAATAATTGACAGAGCGAGTTTTGAGAAGATTTGTAGCTCAGGTTGAGGTTCTGGATGTAAGTTTGCTCACTGAGCTGGAGCTGACCTGGAGCTCAGGGAGCAAACCTACATCCATAGTCGACAGATTTAGATAGAGGATTTGGATTGGCACAGGCTTGTAGGACCGAAGGGCCGTTCCTGTGCTGTAATTTTCTTTGTTATTTTGTTCTTATTTCTTGATATCACATGGATTGAATTGACTGAGGACTGGTATCTGTGATGTGGGGGACCATTGGAGCAGGCCAAGATGGATCATCTACTTGGCACCTCTGGCTGAAGATTACTGCAAGTGCTTCAGCCTTATCTTTTGCTTGATTTGGTCATCTCTTTGCTTCTACTAGGTTATAAATATTGCAAAGAATAAAACAGAAAAGTGACTCTCATGATTTGAAATTGACACCTCACTCTTCCCATTTAAAGTGCCAGAACTTTTAATGCAATCGCTATCTCCTCAGGACTTTATTATTTTATATGTAAAGCTGGTTTTGCTTGTGAATATTAATAGAATAATCTAAGCATGCTGTGCACACATAATTGCTATTTTAACCACAATTTGGATTTATATTTCTTACTTCAAATCTGATTTTCATAAATTGTTCTTTCATCGATTTGTGAACTGAAACATCATTTCTAGCTACCTCAAATTTTCATTCCTTCTTATATCCATCTCCCCCAAATGGAGACCCTCTCACATTATATTCCCTTCCCATGTTCGCATCCCCTTCCATATTCCCTCACTTTCATATTCTCTCCTTCCCACATATAAAGTTCCTTCCACTATTTAGCTCCATTCCTGTTTCTCCTGAGGAGAGATTTTGTGTTAGCAGTTTAGCTGTGCTGGAGCAAGATATGTCTGTTTCATTGTAATAGTAGCTTCTGCAGTACAAATTAAAATATATTGATCTATAACTTAGTAGGGAATTTATATTGGCTGTAGACTGTTTGGGGCTGTAATTAGAAGTGACTATGTACAGAAGAAATAAATTACAGTCTACTTAAACAGCATTTAATTGAAACATAGAATGGTAAATGGATTACAGAAAATCCAGAGAAAACACTGGAGAGGTTTATGAGAAAACATTAATTTTAAAGTACTGAATCTGTTGTGTGTTAAATATTTAATATTTCAGCGAGTTCATAAAAAGTTGTCATATGTTCTTATAGCACTGGATGATATTGATACATAAAATACAAAATTAAAATGTTTTAATAAGTAAATACTGCTCAACAAAATTAAAACGAATGGATAATAAGTTAATACATTGATAAATTGTGTCAAACATTTCTTACAAGAAAAAACCTCTATGCATTGAAGGGTGTATATGCTTCTGTTTTATTAATATTGCTGAAAATTACTTTATCAAATAAGGAATTTTAATAAGATTAGCTAGATTATTAGCTGTGGTGCATCAGTTTTTAAATATATTAAAATATATGGCTTTAAATTTTACAGGAACATTTACTAGTTCCATTGCTGTAGTGTAGTCAGTTTTTGAAAAAATTTAAAATTATCACAAGTAAAGCTTTTAATGGTAATTATTAATGCTATCTCCTAACGACCTGCGAATGGGCATTCTAAGCACCGTCAGGCCGTGGTGCTTCATTCGACTCAGGAAGATGCTCTGTTTCGTCGGTGGAAACTGTTTCTTTATGATGAACTGTTGTAATCCCACTCACACTATTACAGGACAAATTCCAGACTGAAATCTGGCATAATTATTAACATTTTGTTTTCTTTTGTTTTAATGATTCTCCAGCAAAACAATTTTGCTGCAGATTTGCATTTAACAATAAAACAAAAGGTTATTGTGCAGAAGAAATAAAAATAAAATAGAATAAATGAGACCATTTACATTTAACATACATTTTAAAAATTTGAAAAACATAAATACAATCCCATTAATCCCAATAGCATTCATTTCGCCACTGAAACATCCACTTCTAGCTGTGATCATGTGGAAAAATGTCAGGATTAGAATTGATATGGATTGAGCATATTTATTCATTGTTCATTGATCTAAACATTATTTATGTGAAACAAATATGTTTCTAACTTGATTATATTTGAGAGAGACAATGGCCTAGAGGTATTATCTCTGAACTGTTAATCCAGGGACCCACGTTCCTAGTTAAATTTAAATTCAATTTAAAAATCTGGAACTCAGTGAAAAGTGTTTCTTCATATGTTATACACAAAGTGTTGCCATGCTCCAGTGCCATCCTGAGATACCGATTACAGTATCTCACAAAGTTTTATGGCAGTAGAGCTCTTCGTTCTCTGTTCTTCTTGTTCCTCCTCTGCTGCCCCTCCAGTCAGTGCCCAACATTGGCCGGGGTCTCCGTCACACCCCCCGGGGTCTCCGTCACACCCCCCCGGGGTCTCCGTCACACCGCCCCGGGGTCTCCGTCACACCGCCCCGGGGTCTCCGTCACACCGCCCCGGGGTCTCCGTCACACCGCCCCGGGGTCTCTCTAACACACCCCGGGGTCTCTCTAACACACCCCGGGGTCTCTCTAACACACCCCGGGGTCTCTCTAACACACCCCGGGGTCTCTCTAACACACCCCGGGGTCTCTCTAACACACCCCGGGGTCTCTGTAACAGGCTCTGAGATCTCTGTAACAGGCTCTGGGATCTCTGTAACACGCCCCGGGGTCTCTGTAATGGAGTTGAAACTTTATTGCTGGAACAGCACAGCAGGTCAGGCAGCATCCAGGGAACAGGAGATTCGACGTTTCGGGCACAGGCCCTTCTTCAGGCCCTCCTTCATTCCTGAAGAAGGGCCTGTGCCCGAAACGTCGAATCTCCTGTTCCCTGGATGCTGCCTGACCTGCTGTGCTGTTCCAGCAATAAAGTTTCAACTTTGATCTCCAGCATCTGCAGACCTCACTTTCTCCTCTCTGTAATGGACTCCAGCGTCTCTGTAACAGGCCCCGGGGTCTCTGTAACAGGCTCTGGGATCTCTGTAACAGGCTCTGGGATCTCTGTAACAGGCTCTGGGATCTCTGTAACAGGCTCTGGGATCTCTGTAACAGGCTCTGGGATCTCTGTAACAGGCTCTGGGATCTCTGGAACCCACCCCGGGGTCTCTGTAGCAGGCTCTAGGAACTCTGGAACACTCCCCAGGGTCTCTGTAACAGGCCCCGGGATCTCTGGAACATGTTCCAGTGTCTCTGTAACAGGGTCTGGGGTCTCTTTAACAGGCTACAGTGTCTTTGTAACTGGCCCTGAGGTCTCTGTAACAGGCCCCAGGGTCTCTGTAATGGGCTCTGGGATCTCTGTGACATGTTCTGGAGTCTCTGTAATGGACTTCAGGATCCCTGTAACAGGCCCTGAGGTCACTGTAATGAACTCAGGGATCTCTCTAAAGGACTTTGGATCTCTATAATAGCCTTTGGCATTTTGCTTGTGGCCTCTTCTGACCACCACATCCAAGCTGAAGCCATGGGCCTGAGGATGTGCAGGTTCAATACTTTCTGTTCCCCATTCAACATTCCTCCAGATGCAGTTGTCGGTCATCTGTCATTGGGGTCCTCTGCCGTTCCTTTTCCCAAGTGTTATTGCTCCTTCAAGTGCCTGGACCTAGCTGCAGACTTGGAGCCTTGACTCAGCCTGTGAGCATAGGCCAGGAGAGTCAGCCCAAGACCTGCTCCTTGCTCAATGGGAGACCCTTGGCTGGTATGAAGCCATGTTTGGCTTGTCCTGGCTTTATTACCGCTGCCAGTGGATGCCTCATCCTTCACCTGTCACTCTGTGCTGTCTTTAAAGTGAAAACAGAAAACAGAGAAAGAGCAAAAGAGAAAGAAGAAAAGGGGAAAAAAAAGAAAGCAGACTGGAGTGGGCAAGTCCTGGGCTTAGCCCTACTACTCCACCATCATCTTGAAGAATTGTCCTTGAGATGGTGGTTGTCAGTTGCCTTCTTATCCTGCTGTAAGTGCTGTTATGTTGTTACATCCACAATACACACAATTTTTGACCAAGTTTTGAGTTATTGGCAAACTTGAAAATATTACAAATGAGCCCATGTCCAAATCATTAAGATAGATTGTGGAAGTCTGGGGTCAAGCACTGACCTTTATGCTATCCCGCTGTCACAACTGGCCAACTTGAAAATGATCAATTTTCTCTTGGTTTCTGTTTACTGCCTGCTAACCAATCTTCAATTCATGCTAGTATATTAAAGCCAATCTTATGATTTTAATTTTGTTTGGTAATCCCAATGGAACTTTATCAAAAATCTTCTGAAAATCCAAACCCATCATATTTACAGACTCCCCATTATCCAATGTCCTGATAATATCCTTGAATATCTCTATCAGGTTTGTCAACCATGAATTCTCCTTCTTAAATCTATTTTGTCAAATTTTTTTTACTTCTTTCCTGAGACAGAGATATGACTGGCCAGGCAGTATATATTGTCTATCCCTCATTGCCCACAGGGCAGTGAAATGTCAACTACGTTGCTGTGGGTCATGAGGCACATGGAGGCTAGGCTGAGTAGGGGTAGCAGATTTCTTTCCCAAAGGACATTAGTGAACCATTTCGGTTTTTCTGACAATTAATAATGATTTCAAAGTCATCATTAGACTCTTAATCCCAGATTGCTTTACTGAATTCAAATTCTACCATTGCTGTAGCGAGATTTGAACCCAGGTCCCCAGGAAATTGCATGAATCTCTGAATTAAAATCTAGTGATAGTCTAGACTATTGCCTCCTTTCAAATACACCATATCAACTCATTCCTCATTTCAACTCACCTGGAAGCATCCTTGAAAAACTCTTTCAGGCTTGTCAAACATGAATCTGGAACTGTTTTCTAAATATTCACTAATCACATCCGTTGTTATATATTCTGTTTTTTTATCCCAGTGCCCTGTTTACCTCTCTCCTTCCTTTCTTAAATAGTGGGGTTGCATTTGCAACACTCCAATCTGTAGCACCATTGAAGAATTATTAGGATTTTGAAAGACGATCATTGATGTAGCCATTACATTGATGTAGCCATTACATCTGTGACTAGTTCTTTCACAATTCTAGGCTGAAGATCATCAGGTCTTGGGGATTTGTAACTTTCAGTCCCAGTAATTTCTCCAATTCTCATTTTTCACAAACATTAATTTCTTTCAGTTTCACTTCCTCACTAGAGCCTCGGATCTTAATTAAGAAAGGAAAGATTTTCATTTATAGTGGATTTTTCAAAATCTCAGAACATCCTCAGGGGTTTCACAGCCAATAAATTACTTTTTATACAGATGCTGTTGTGATAAAAGAAATGTGGCAGCCAAATGGTGCACTGCACATTCCATGAATTGTTATTTAATACTGACAAAATCATCTAATTTTTCCATTGATGTTGATTGAGGAATAAAAATTGCCCAGAACACCCAGAGGACTCTCCCACTCGTCACTGAAATGACACCATGTGGTTTGTTTGGGCCCTCATCCACGATACATCACTTCCAATAATCAGCACTCCCTCATTACTGCACTGAAATGTCAGCCTGGTTTTTTGTCATTAGGTCTCAAGGGTGGGACTTGAACTCAAAGTTTGGACTCAATTATGAGAGAGATGAGATTACTAGCTAACTGAATTATGACCATACTCAAATGCAATAGAGTATTGATGTTGAGTCAAACTTGTCCAATGATATTAGCAGTTGCTGCCACCACTTGGCCCTTTTTAAATTATTCATTCATGGGATGAGGGTTTCACTGGTTAGTCCGGCATTTATTGCCCATCCCTAATTGCTCAGAGGGCAGTTAACAGTCATATATAGGCCAGACCATATAAAGATGGCAGTTTTCTTCTCTAAAGGGCAGTGGTGAATAAGATGCATGTTTCTAACAACAGGCAGTGGATTCATGATAACCGTTTGATTTGTAATTGCAGGCTTTTTTTTTATTGAATTCAAATTCCACCATCTGCATGGCAGGATTTGAACCCAGGTTGGCAGAACATTGCCTGGGCCTCAAAGTCCTATGATAATACCACTAAGCCATCACCTCCCCTGTGATGTGCCTCTACAACTGTGATTGCTTCACCACAGTTGAACATTTATCTGATCAATGCTTCTTTATATTAGATCAGAGTGTTAAATTTAAATTTGAATCCAAAAGCTGTTGAAAAGATTTGTACAACAAATAACATTATTGTTAGTTAATTTTTTAGTATCCTTTTTTTAATATAAGGACAGGTTGTTGGTTGAGTTCTTAAATAAAGAATTAAATTTGGTGTGTCCTTGAAGTATTATTGGCACATTGTACTTGCTGCTGACTAAAAATATTGACCTGCTGTTTCTTGTAAGGCACAACGATGGTTTTTTTTCATTTAATTCATCTATCAATGATGATAAAATTGCTTCATTTATTAAATTCTGTGTGAGAAATGCAACACAATAAAAGTAACCACAGATGCAGGAGGTTGTGCTGAATCTATTTTCTCATCGTGAAGAGTATCACGATTTACAAAATCGCTTTCGGGGAAAACAAAAGGTAAGAGATGTGCTGACCTATTACGGTTCCATAGTCAGTGAGTTGTAAAATTGTGACACCCCTATGAATGGTTAATTACATTATTCTTTTTCTGCAGAGACAACAGTAATAATTTATGACACACTTAAAATAACTTTAACAACCAACGATAAGTATGCTCTGATGTACGGCACAGTGAATATTTCCTTCATGCAACTCAGTTAAAATTTGATTGTTTCATATTAAGATACAGAATAATATGATCACAGTTTTTGAAACAACCAATTTAACAAAGGGTTGTCCCACCTGTCCTTGAATAAAGATGCTTGTGCCTGCAATTATAGTTCTCAGGGGTTTTAAGAATATAAGCTTAGAAGAATATCTAGAGAGACTAGTCTTTAAATAACTAACATTTTGCCTGTAATTGCTTTCCTATTGAAATATACTGCTTTTTGGACTTTACCTCAGCTGGTTTCAGGTAAAGGATGACTGATCATTGCAGGGTATTTTTTATTGCAGGCAAAGAAGGCAAGTGCAAAGTCAGGCATGAATCCATCAGTCCCATTTTTCTTCCTTAGATGTATTCACACATATGAGAGAACTCTTGTTATTTGATGGAACAAAATCAAGTATGATCCCCTTTTATTATCTTTCAATATTCAGGCTTTGCTAGATCGCAGTTTAATATTAAGTTTGCTGAATCGCAGTATTCTTTCTCTTTTAGTAAAATATGAAAAAGAATGAAAATCAAAAGAACTGCAAATGCTCTAAGTCAGAAAGAAAATCAGAAGTTGCTGGAAAAGCTCAGCAGGCGTGACAACAACTGTGAAGAGAAATCAGAATTAATATTTCAGGTCAGGTGACCCTTCCTCAGAGTTGATGGTAGCTACCATCCATTCTGAGGAAGGGTCACTGGACCCAAGACACTAACTCTGATTTCTCTGCATAGATGTTGCCAGACCTGCTGAGCTTTTCCAGGAAAAAGAATGATGTATAGAACAGGAATTTCTTCACAGCCAGAATGGACTATGTATGAGAATAGGCAATGGCAGAATGCATATATCATTTTACAAGTGGTACATTCTAAATCTTAATTATTTCTGCAAAAAAGGCGTTGTCTGTAATCACCTTACATATGTGTCTTTGGATTTTGAAACTTCAGTCATTGAAGACAGTTTTTCTTTATTTGCTTTGTCTAAACCCCTCTTGATTTTTAACAGTTGTATTAAATTTTCTATTTGCCTTTTCTGTTCAATGTAACTATAATCCTGTAATCCCTTTCTCTGGTAACATTTGAGTAAATCTCTTTGGTGCACTCCCAGAAACTTTGCATCCATCCTAAAGCCCCTCGTTAAATCGAAATCTTCAATATCAAAGGTAAGAGATGTGCTGACCTGTGTATCACGGTGGCACAGTCAGTGTGTTGTAAAATTGTGACACCCCTATGAATGGTTAATTACATTATTCTTTTTCTTCAGAGACAACAGTAATAATTTATGACACACTTAAAATAACTTTAACAACTAATGATACGTATGCTCTGAAATACTGCGCAGTGAATATTTCCTTCATGCAACTCAGTTAAAATTTGATTGTTTTATATTAAGATACAGAATAATATGATCACAGTTTTTGAAACAACCAATTTAACAAAGGGCTGTCCTACCTGTCCTTGAATAAAGAAGCTTGTGCTTGCAGTGACAGTTCCTGAGACAGTTTGTTGTTGCTGGAATGACTGTAGTGATTGACTATTTTGCTCTTTACAGCAGATCTAGAACTAGTTCCTTTTTTCAATGCATTTACAGAATGTAAGTGTTGCTGGTTAACTGCCTTTGAACTGAGCAGTCTGACTGACCATTTCACAATCAATTTGATTTGATTTGATTTATTTATTGTCACGTGTACCAGGGTACAGTGAAAAGCTTTGTTTGTGAGCAGTACAGGCAGATTATAGTAAGCAAGGACATACAGATCAAAGGATGAAAAGAAAATAATCTAAGCAGAGGCTGTCTCCCACATTTACCTGGACTACATCTCCTCCCAATCTCGCTCCGGTAAAAACACGATCCCTTACTCCCAATTCCTCCACCTCTGCCATATCTGTTCCCACGAAGAGCAATTCCACTCCAGCATATCCCAAATGACCTGTTATTTGCAGAGCCACAATTTTCCTTCCCATGTGATCAACAATGTTCTCCAGCGCATCTCTTCCACTTCCCGCACCTCCATCCTCGAACCCCACCCCTCCAAACACAACAAGGATAGAACCCCCCGGTCCTCACTTTCCACCCCACTAATCTCCTCTAAATTGGGGAGACAGGGCGCCAACTTGCGGAACGCGCCGTTTCAGCGAACATCTCTGGGACACATGCACCCAATAACCCCACCGCCCTGTGACTGAACTCAACTTCAACTCCCCCTCCCACTCCACCAAGAGATGCAAATCCTGGGCCTCCTCCACCACCAAATTTCAAGCCACCGATAGCTAGAGGAAGAACGCCTCATCTTCTGCCTTGGAACCCTCCAACCACATGGGATCAATATCGATATCATCCATTTCCTCATCTCCCCTCCCCCAATCTTATCTTACATCCAACGCTCCAACTCGGCACCGCCCCCTTGAATTGCCCTACCTGTCCATCTTCCCTCCCACCTATCTGCTCTGACCTATCACCATCACTCTCCATCTTCATCTAACTATCGCATTCCCAGCTACTTTCCCCGTAGCCCCACTCCTATCCCATTTATCTCTCAGTCCCTTGCACCCTCCCCAACATTCCTGATGAAGAGTTCATGCGCGAAACGTTGACTCTCCTGCTGCTCGGATTCTGCCTGACCGACTGTGTTTTCCCAGCACCACACTTAATCTCCGGATACAGCGCGTTATTGTCTGGCATTTCTGCCACCTACAATCAAAGCCCAGCACCAGGGACATATTTCCATTCCCACCCCAATCTGCGTTCCGCAGAGACCATTCCCTCAGTGGCTCCCTCATTAGGTCCACACCCACACCAACCCACCCAGCACCTTTCCTTGCTGCTGCAAGAGGTGTAACACCAACACCCTCACCTCCCCCCTCACCTCCATCCAAGGCCCCAAAGGATTTTTTCAGATCTGGCAGAAATGTTCCTGCACCTCCACCCACCTCAACTACTGTGTCCGTTGCTCTTGATATGGTCTCCTCTATATCAGCGAGACAGAACACTGATTCATGGAGCATTCAGGGAACATCTCTGGGATACATGCACCCAACAACCCCACCACCCTGTGGACGACCACTTCAACTCCCTCTCCCACTCTGCCAAGAACATGCAAGTCCTGGGCCTCCTCCACCACCAATCCAAGCCACCTGACAACTAGTGGAAGAACACCTCATCTTCTGCCTTGAGACACTTCAATCATACAGCATCAATGTCAACTTCACTAGTTTCCAAATATTCCCTCTTCCCCGCCTCATCCCAAATCCAACCTTCCAACTCGGCACCGCTGTCTTGACCTGTCCCATTTGTCCATCTTCCTTCCCACCTATCCACTCCACCCTCCCCACCATTCCAGAATAATCACCACACCCACCTGAATCCACCAATCACCTTCCCAGCTACCTGGCCACCAACCCCACCCTCTTATTTATCTCTTAGCCCCCTTCCCCCCAATACATCCTTGATGAAGGACTTATGCCTAAAACATAGACTCTCCTGCTCCTTGGATGCTACCTGACCTTCTGTATTTTTCCAATATCACACTTTTCAACTTAGGCATAGACATATAGGTTACATTGCACATGGTGTACATTTAGCAAGATCAGTATTATTTGAAGTTAGTCCATTCATCAGTCTAATAATCGCTGGCATATGTGTGTTCAAACTTCTGTATCTTTTGCCCGACTGCAGGTATATGTAGGCCAAGCCAGGTAAATATGGTAGATTTCCTTCTTTAAAGAGTATTAGGGAACCAGGTGGTAATTTACCATGATTGTTACGTGGCTATCACTTGGTTAGCATTTTATTCCATCATTTGACAAAGTGGGGTTTGAACATTAATTTGTATCACTTCAGTGATTTTATTATTACCCTACCGCCTCCCATCTGCTTCAAGGACACACACAAATCTGATCATTCAGTCTGATACTCCCCCCGTTATATATTATGCATACATTTTTATGTAATATGTCATATACAGTGCCTTAACAAAGTGTATCACTGTGAACAAACAATACTCCTAACACATAACACTTAGAAGATTACTTGTGCAACAAAGCAAAAAATAATATTTTGTCTATTTTCTCTGTAATATTAAACCACAGTGTTCCAACATATTTTGCTTAACACATTCACCATAAATGCTGCACAATTTAAACACAGCTGTTAACCTTTTTGAAATAAATCAATCGACTTTGATAGGAGGATGAAGAATTGTATTCGGATAACTCATTCTCATATCACAAGCAATTCCCAGTCAATGAATAATTTCAAAGTTCACTGATTGTTCTTTGCAAATGAATGGGATTTCTACTTGTGATTACACAAAGATCCTTCAGACAGCAAACAGATGTTTGATTAACAAATGTGTTTTGTTGGTGGTTGAGGGAAAATGTCAACTGCAATATCAAGGAAGACTATGGTTTACTTTGGCTCACGCGAGAGTAGGGACTGTTACCAACTAAAACTCATTGACATTTAAATTAAAGCTTACAAAAGAAAATTCAGTGTAATTTTCTCTGTTCGTATGTTTCTAAAATAAATACCTCAGTAATGCTGAAACATGATTAGAAGGTGACATTTTGATACCATATGAAGAAGGGGGATCTTATAGAAGTGTATAAGATCATGAAGGGCATGGATAATGAATGCACTCAGCCTTTTTCCCAGGGTTGGGGAATCAAGGACTAGAGGGCATCAGTTTAAGGTTAGAGGGGAAAGAATAAAAGGAAACCTGAGGGGCAACGTTTTTACACAGAGGGAGGTGCGCATGTGGAATGAGCAGCCAGTGGAAGTGATTGAGGCTGGTACATTAACAGAATCTAAAAAGCATTTGGACAAATACACAAATAGGAAAGGCTTAGAAGGATATGAGTCAAGTGCAGGGACGGGGTTAGCGTAGATGGACACTCTGGTAGCATGGACCAGTTTATGATAAAGGGCCTGTCTCCATGCTGTAGGACTCTATGACTCTATATCACATAAGTCATTCTCAACAAAGATAAAAGTTGATTTAAACGATATTCTGACTTCACCAAATCAGTTCCCTGTAACTGAATGAATATGTTCTTTCTTCAAACCCGCCTGAAGCTATTGGTGATGAGACTAGACAAAGGGAGGCATATAAAGCTAGCTCTCATACTCACCTGTCAGAAAGTCACCTGACCAATGCTGAAACTTGGGCATGTGGAACAATGGTTCACAAATGTTATTTTGCCTTAAGACTTAACCTCCACCCATCTACAATTGCACCATTCCCAACTGGATATAGGTTGGGGAATTGTTCACAGTTACTGACTGCCCTTCAGTTCTTCCCCAACATCTTTGTGTCATTACTAAAAGGGTTCAATTTGATAGATCCTGAATAAGTACCCAGCATCACTCTATGTGATTAACTCTTGTGTTTTGACTGCATTACAGACACAATGCTAACTTTATGTAAAGGCATGGTGGCTCAGTGATTGGCACTGCTGTCTCAATGGGCCAGGGGCCTGGGTTTGATTCCAACTTAGGGTGACTCTCTGTGTGGAGTTTGCTCATTCTCCCTGTATCTGCGTGGATGTGCTCGGCCTGCTCTGGTTTCCTCCCACAGTCCTAAGATATGCAGGTTAGGTGAATTGGCCATGCTAAATTGCCCAACTGTGTTCAGGAATGTATTGGTTAGGTGCATTAGTTAGGAGGAAATGTAGAGGAATAGGTTTGGGTGGGTTACTCTTTGGAGGGTTGGTCTGGACTTGTTGGGCCAAAGGGCCTGTTCCCACACTGTAGGAATTCTAATTTATGCTGCTGATTGTCTTATGTGATCCATAGCATCCAGCCATTGTTGGAACAACCCAATTGATTGACCTGACAAATGATTAGGGGACAATATGGAGTTGTTGGCACCAGTTCCAGGTTGCCTGTATTGCTAGAAGCTGCTAAGTGTTTGAAGCAAATGCTTGCATTTCTTTATGAAAATAACCCAGGGAAGACAGAAGAATGGAACACCAGTGGAGAGGGCAGGTTTTAAGGGGTGTGTGTGTCCCACTGGCAGGTGGACTGCAAAGCAGGTGAGATGTCCTACATTCACGAGGACTCAGGAATCCCAGCCACAATAAGGGATAAGATACACAAGAAGGCTATAGGAACATAACCTCCTGAGCAGGAACAAAGACTCTGGATGCAGGCAGGATTCAGGAAAGTGGCAGATTTTATTCTTATTAAAGCAACAACTGGTTAATGCAGGGAGGTGGCCAAAAGATCTTCCCCGAATCTGGGCTCAAAATGAGAACCCAGTCATTCACTCAATCCTCACCTCAGTTCAGAAGAAAGACCAATGATGCACTCTGATTTTTACAATGAAATACAGCATTTTTATATATTTTGTGTTACAATAATCAAATATAATGTGGTCATTGTGTCCTTCCCCTTATTCTATACACTCCAGTGAAACATCTAATCAATGATGGGCATTCATTTAGACAGTCCCAGGTTCCCATGATGTCACAGTGTTTAACAGACATTGTAATCTCCAGGCTTTAGGATTTTTCTATGTATCCTACTAATGTGCATTCCAAAGTTACTGCTTATTCTCCTTCAGCCAGGTCCCAGACTTGCTTATATTCTAAGGACTGCTTGAATTCTGTTATTTATTGTATTCCATGTGCTATCTCTATCAAATTCTATTGTCACTCTTAGATTTTTCACTGTCCCAATTATACATATATAAAAAAGAACAGTTGATTCTAACTAACTGCTATAAGAACTGCAGTATTAATACCTATTATAAAGTTAGTTGCATGTAGAGTTTTACAGCTACTCCCACTGTTAGCACTTTTTAAACTAATAAGTTGAGAACAATCATTTTTAGAAATAAGGAAAGTGTTTCCTGAAACTAATTAAGTTTCACATCTATAGAGTCAGAGAGTCATAGATTGTACAGCATGGAAACAGACCCTTCGGTCCAACAGATATCTCAACCCAATCTAATCACACCTGCCAGCACCTGACCCATATCCCTCCAAACCCTTCCTATTCATATACCCATCCAGATGCCTTTTAAATGTTGCAATTGTACCAGCCTTCCACTTCCTCTGGCAGCTTATTCCATACACGTACCACCCTCTGAGTAAAAAATTGCCCCTTAGGTCTTTTTTACATCCTTACCCTCTCATCCTAAACCTACACCCACTCCCCCACCCCAGGGAAAAGACTTTGCCTATTTATCCTATCCATATCCCTCATGATTTTGTAAACCTCTATAAGGTCACTCTTCACCTCCGACGCTCCAGGGAAAACAGCCCCAGCCTGTTCAACCTCTCTCTATAGCCCAAATCCTCCAACCCTGGCATCATTCTTGAAAATCTTTTCTGAACCCTTTCAAGTTTCACAACATCTTTCCGATAGGAAGGAGACCAGAATTGCACGCAATATTCCAACAGTGGCCTAACCAATGTGCTGTACAGTCGCAACATGACCTCCCAACTCCTGTACTCAATACTCTGACCAATAAAGGAAAGCATACCAAACACCTTCTTCGCTATCCTATCTACCTGCGACTCAATTTTCAAGGAGCTATGAACCTGCACTCCAAGGTCTCTTTGTTCAGCAATACTCCCCAGGACCTTATCATTAAGTGTATAAGTCCTGCTAAGATTTGCTTTCCCAAAATGCAGCACCTTGCCTTTATCTGAATTAAACTCCATCTGCCACTTCTCAGCCCATTGGCCCATCTGATCAAAATCCTGTTGTAACCTGAGGTAATCTTCTTCGCTGTCCACAACACCTCCAATTTTGGTTTCAACAAACTTACTAACTATACCTCTTATGCTCACATTTAAATCATTTATATAAATGATGAAAAGTAGAAGACCCAGCACCGATCCTTGTGGCACTCCACTGGTCACAGACCTCCAGTCTGAAAAACAACCCTGCACCATCACTCTGTGTCTTCTATCTTTGAGCCAGTTCTCTATCCAAATGGCTAGTTAATAGAACATAGAAGAATACAGCGCAGTACAGGCCCTTTGGCCCTCGATGTTGCGCCGATCCAAGCCCACCTAACCTATACTAACCCACTATCCTCCATATACCTATCCAATGCCCGCTTAAATGCCCATAAAGAGGGAGAGTCCACCACTGCTACTGGCAGGGCATTCCATGAACTTACGACTCGCTGAGTGAAGAACCTACCCCTAACTTCAGTCCTATATCTACCCCCCCTTAATTTAAAGCTATGCCCCCTTGTAATACCCGACTCCATACGCGGGAAAAGGTTCACACTGTCAACCCTATCTAACCCCCTAATCATCTTGTACACCTCAATCAAGTCACCCCTAAACCTTCTTTTCTCTAATGAAAACAGCCCAAAGTGTCTCAGTCTTTCCTCATACGATCTTCCTTCCATACCAGGCAACATCCTGGTAAACCTCCTCTGCACCCGTTCCAGTGCCTCCACATCCTTCCTATAGTATGGCGACCAAAACTGCACACAATATTCCAGATGCGGCCGCAACAGAGTCTTATACAACTGCATCATGACCTCAGGACTCCGGAACTCAATTCCTCTACCAATAAAAGCCAGTACGCCATATGCCTTCCTCACCGCACTATTTACCTGGGTGGCAACTTTCAGAGATCTGTGTACATGGACACCAAGATCCCTCTGCTCATCCACACTACCAAGTATCCGACCATTAGCCCAGTACCCCATCTTTTTGTTATTCTTCCCAAAGTGAATCACCTCACACTTAGCTACATTGAATTCCATTTGCCACCTTTCTGCCCAGCTCTGCAGCTTCTCTATATCCTGCTGTAACCTGCCACATCCTTCCTCACTGTCAACAACTCCTCCGACTTTCGTATCATCCGCAAACTTGCTCACCCAACCTTCTAACCCCTCTTCCAGGTCATTTATAAAAATGACAAACAGCAATGGTCCCAAAACAGATCCTTGCGGAACACCGCTAGTGACGGCACTCCATGAAGAAACTTTGCCATCAACTACTACCCTCTGTCTTCTTCCATCCAGCCAATTCCTAATCCAAACCTCCAACTCACCCTCAATGCCATATCTCCGTATTTTCTGCAGTAGCCTACCATGGGGAACCTTATCAAACGCCTTACTAAAATCCATATATACCACATCTACCGCTTTCCCCTCATCAACCTCCTTCGTCACCTTTTCAAAGAATTCAATAAGGTTTGTGAGGCACGACCTGCCCTTCACAAAACCATGCTGACTATCCTTGATCACATTATTCCTATCCAGATGTGCATAAATCCTATCCCTTACAATTCTCTCTAAGACTTTGCCCACAACAGAAGTGAGACTCACCGGCCTATAGTTACTAGGGTTATCCCTACTCCCCTTTTTGAACAAGGGAACCACATTTGCTATCCTCCAGTCTTCTGGCACTACTCCTGTAGACAAAGAGGACATAAAAATCAAGGCCAATGGCTCTGCAATCTCCTCCCTTGCTTCCCAGAGAATCCTAGGATAAATGCCATCAGGCCCAGGGGACTTATCTATTTTCACCTTTTCCAGGATTTCCAACACCTCTTCTCTACATACCTCAAAGCCATCCATTCTACTTATTTGTGACTCAGAATACAGTTCTGCCTGTATTCCATGAGATCTAACCTTGCTAACCAGTCTCCCATGGAGAGCCTTGTTAAATGCCTTACTGAAATCTATATTCATCAACATCCACTGCTCTGCCCCCATCAATCCTCTTTGCTACTTCTTCAAAAAATTCAATCAAGTTTGTGAGACATGATTTCCCACAGACAAAGCCATGTTGACTATCCCTAATCAGTCCTTGACTTTTGAAATACATGTACATCCTGAGGCTCTATGTTTAATTTTTTTCCCTATTGCTTCTATTATACTTTGGTTATATATGTCTATCTATAATTATGTCGAAATCTATTTCTATGATTTTCTGAAGAACCTTTAACTTCAACTTAAAGGGGAGAAGATTAAATATGAGGGTAAGCTAACCAGTAATATAAAGGAAGACTGTAAGAGTTTCTTTAGATGAAGGGCAAAAGAGAGGTAAAAGTGGACATTGGGCTTTTGAAAAATGACGCTGGAAAAATAGTAGTGGGGAACAAGGAAATGGCTGAGGAACTTACTTCGCATCAATCTTCACAGTGGAAGACATAAGTAGTACCCCAAAAATTGAAGAGAGTGAGAAGGCAGAGCTGAATATGGTGGCCATCACCAAGGAGAAGTTGCAAGACAATCTGAATGGCCTGAAGACGTATAAATAACCTGGACGAGACGGATACACAGAATACTCAGGGACATAGCCAAAAAGAAAGTGGAGGGGTTAGTGGTAATCTTCCAGGAATCACTAGAAGCAGGAAGGATCACAGAGGACGGGAAAATTGCTGACATCACATCCCTGTTTAAAAATGGAGTAAGGCAAAAGATGAAAAATTACAGACCGATTAGCCTAACCTTGGTCATGTGTAAGATCTTGGAATCCATTATGAAGGATGAGATTTCTGAAAACTTGGAAGTGCAGAAATAGTTGAGCAACATCAGCATTGACTTCATCAAGGGGAGATCATAACTGACAAATCTGTTAGAATTCTTTGAGGAAGCAACGAGCAGGAGATCCAATGGATGGTATCTACCTGAACCTCAAGAAGGTCTTTTACAAAGTGCCGCACAGGAGGCTGTGTAAGATAAGGGTCCATGATGTCAGAGGCATGGTACCAGCGTGGATAGAAGCTTGGCTGTCTGGCAGAAAGCAGAGAGTGGGGATAAAAGGATCCTTCTCAGAATGGCAGCTGGTGATAAGTGGTGTTCCGCAAGGCTCAGTGTTGGGACAACTTTTCACTTTGTACATAATGATCGACACGAAGGAACTGAGGGTATTCTGGCTAAGTTTGCAGATAATACAATGAAAGGTAGAGGGACAGGTAACAATGGAGGGGCAGGGAGACTGCAGAAGGATTTGGGCAGGTTAGGAGAATGGGCAAAGAAGTGACAGACAGAGTAGAACATGGGAAAGAGTGAAGTCATGCACTTTTGTAGGAAGAATAGAGGTATGGACTGTTTTTTAAATGGGGAGAAAATTCAGAAGTCTGAAGTGCAAAGAGAATTAGGAGTTCTAGTCCAGGATTCTCTCAAGGCAAACTTGTAGGTTGACTCAGTAGTTAGTGTTGAGAGTGTGATGCTGGAAAAGCACAGCAGGTCAGGCAGCATCTGAGAAGCAGAAGAATCTACATTTTGGGCATAAGCTCTTCATCAGGAATGAGGCTTGTGTGTCAGGACTGAGAGATAAATGGGAGGGGGGGTTAGATTTTGGGGGAAGGTAGCTGGGAAAGCGATAAGTGGATGAAGGTGACAGAGAAGGTGATAGGTCAGACAGGGGAGTGATGGACAGGTCCAGAGGGCGGTGCCGAGTTACAGGCGGAAAATGTTGGGGGGATGGAAAATGAGGAAGCTGTTGAAATCCACATTTATCCTGTGCAGTTGCAGGGTCCCTTGGCGGAATATGAGGCGTTCCTCCTCCAGGCTTCGGGTGGTAACGGTTTGGCGGTGGGGGAGGCCCAGGACCTGTATGTCCTTGACGGAGTGGGAGGGGGAGTTGAAGTGTTCAGCTACAGGGCGGTGGGGTTGGTGAGTGTGGGTGTCCCAGAGATGTTCTCTGAAACAATCCTCAAGAAGATGTCCTGTCTCCTTGATATAGAGACCACATTTTTTTAGATTCCCTCCAGTGGAAATAGCACTTCGGCCCAACCAGTCCACACTGACCCTCTGAAGAGTAACCCACCCAGACCTATTCCCCCTGACTAATGCACCTAACACTATGGGCAATTTAGCATGGCCAATCCAGTTTCCTCCCTCATCTTTGGACTGTGGGAGGAAACTGGAGCACCACACAGACACGGGGAGAATGTGCAAACTCCACACAAACAGTGGCCCGAGGCTGGAATCGAACCTGGGACCCTGGTGCTGTGAGGCAGTAGTGCTAACCACCGATCCCCCATGCCGCCCACATTAGGTGCAACGGATACCATAGATGACATTGGTGAAGGTACAGGTATATTTCTGTTAGATGTAGAAGAAGCCTTTGGGGCCTTGGATGGAGGTGAGGGGAGTGGTCTGGGCACCGGTTTTGCCCTTCCTGTGGTGGCAGGGAAAGATACCAGGAGTGGGGTCTGGGCTGGTGGGAGGTGTGGACCTGACGAGGGAGTCACGGAGGGAATGGTCTTTCGGAAAGCTGATAGGGGTGGGGAGGGAAATATATCTCTGGTGGTGGGGTCTGTTTGGAGGGGGCGGACGTGGCGGAGGATGATGCGCCGTATGCAGATGTTGTTGGGGTGGAAGGTGAGGTCTGGGGTGGGGGGAGGGGAGTGTTCTGTCCTTGTTGTGTTGGGATGGGTGGGGTTCAAGAAGGCCTTCTTGTGGATCGTTTCAGAGAACATCTCTGGAACATCCACACCCACCAACCCCACTGCCCCGTGGCTGAACTCCCCCTCCCACTCCGTCAAGGACCTGCAGGTCCTGGGCCTCCTCCATTACCAAACCGTTACCATCCAAAGCCTGAAGGAGGAACGCCTCATATTTCACCTTGGGACCTTGCAACCACATAGGATAAATGTGGATTTCAACAGCTTCCTCATTTCCCCTCCCCCAACATTATCCCAGTCCAAGACTCCAATTCGGCACCGCCCTCCTGACCTGTCCATCACTCCCGCCTCTGACCTATCACTTTCTCCTTCACCTTCATCCA
This sequence comes from Chiloscyllium plagiosum, assembly GCF_037043375.1. Taxonomy (NCBI): domain Eukaryota; kingdom Metazoa; phylum Chordata; class Chondrichthyes; order Orectolobiformes; family Hemiscylliidae; genus Chiloscyllium; species Chiloscyllium plagiosum. Next base: position 315,510 of record NW_028270160.1, read on the forward strand.
CCTATCGCATTCCCAGATACCTTCTTCCCAACCCCACCCCCCCTCCCATTTATCTCTCAGCCCTGACACACAAGCCTCATTCCTGATGAAGGGCTTATGCCCAAAACGCTTATTCTCCTGCTCCTCAGATGCTACCCAACCTGCTATGCATTTCCAGCAACAAACTCTTGTCTTTGATCTCCAGCATCTGCAGATCTCACTGTCTCCTCATTGATTTCAACCCTACTGCGAAGCCCCTTCCAAGGACGCTTACCTTGAAGAAGTTCTCCTCCTCTCTCTACAAAGATCACAGTGATTCTCTCTCTCTCTCACTGTACCCCCCAATTCTTCTCTGTCCTGAAGCTCTTCAGCCACGTCCTCAAGCAGACTCACTACCACAGCCACTTCTCCTTCCTCAGTGTCTGCCTACAGAACCATCTGAATCCATGTGGACTCCGGACCACATTTAGACCAACCCAGTTTGGACCTGAACAGGATGCCCAGTACACACTACAAATCCAAAACCTTCAACAACGATTGTCCTTCTGGATCGTCTGCTCCACGCTATCAGCCATGCACCACCATCTACCTGCAGTCAGTCCTACCCCAGACCTTTCCCAAACCTCTGTATTTCTATATCCTCAGAATAATACATGCACTCAACAAATGTTTTTTCTCGACTGCATTGGACATAAAAGAACATAAGCTAAACAAACTCTTGCATACTTCCTGCAATACACGGATTTCCTCAAACCTTCCAGAATGTTCTCCTGGCCTCTGGAACCAGCTAGACACCATTAGCCACACGGCCGCTCCTTCCACGACCGTTGGGGCAAATGATGACATCAGTTCACCCCCAACACCACCGTATGGCCCACAGCCACCGCCGACCACACCACCACTGAGATTGCCGTCCACCCACCACCTCCGCGACTGCAGAGAAGAGTACCACTGCAGTATCCACCGGCGCCGCTAAAGTCACCAGCACAGAAGCAATATCTACCGTGAATGTCACTACCGCCCCACCGCAGCAGCCACTTCTGCCCCGCTGGAAGGCTCTATCGTCGACTTTACTTCCACTGCCAATGACGTCACCAGCAAAGTACCCAACAGTAACATTGCCCTCACTGCCCGTGATGTCACTTCTGCCCCCGTTAACATAGCTATAAGCCATAAGCCTCACTTCCGCCTCCTTTGTGAGCGTCACTTCCGTTGGTGACGTTACTCCTGACCCTATAACCACTCCCACTCAAGGCACTGTTTCCACCCCCACCTCGAACCCCAGCCCACTCCAGGTCCTAGCTCCCATCCCTGCTGTGTCTTCACTATTCCCCCAGACCCCTTCTCACTGAGGATGAACATTTAGTCCTCAATAAAAGGCCTCATCTTTATCCCTCTACGGTCCCAGATTAATGAGTTCAACACATGCTGCGAACTTGAAATTTTCTTCCACAATCTCCGCCTCCATGCCTACTTTTTCAACCTAGACACCCATCCACCCACCGAGGACCGCTGCTCCTGACTCCAACACACAAAGAACAAAGAACAAAGAACAAAGAAAATTTACAGCCCAGGAACAGGCCTTTCGGCCCTCCAAGCCTGAGCCAACCCAAATGTACTCTCTAAACCTATCACCCAATTCCTAAAGATCTTTATCCCTCTGCTTCCCAACCTACTCATGCATCTGTCCAGATGCACCTTAAATGAATCTACCGTGCCTACCTCTACCACCTCTGCTGGCAACGCGTTCTAGACACCCACCACCCTCTGTGTAAAGTACTTGCCATGTGTATCCCCCTTAAACTTTTGACCTCTCACCTCGAAAGCTTGACTTCTCGTTATTGAATCCCTCACCCTGGGAAAAAGCTTCTTTCAATCTATGCTGTCTATACCCTTCATAATTTTGTAAACCTCAATCCGGTGCCCCCTCAATCTCCTTTTTTTCATTGAAAACAATCCTCAGCTATTCAACCTCTCTTCATAGCTAGCACCTTACATACCAGGCAACATCCTCGTAAACCTTCTCTGCACCCTCTCCAAAGCTTCCACATCCTTTTGGTAATGTGGCGACCAGAACTGTACACAGTATTCTAAATGCGGCTGAACCAATGTCTTGTACAATTTTAACATGACATGCCAGCTCTTATACTCAATATTTGCCTTCTTGACCACTCTATCCACCTGTGCAGCCACCTTCAGGGTATAATGGACCTGCACTCCCAGATCTCCCTGCTCATCAGCTTTTTCCAAGGCTCTTCCATTTACTGTATAATTCGCTCTAGAATTAGTCTTGCCTAAATGCATCACCTCACATTTGTCTGGATTGAACCTCCATCGGCCACTTCTCTGCCCAACTCTGCAGTCTATCTATATCCTCCTTTATTCTTTGAAAGTCCCCTATACTTTCTGCTACTCCACCAATCTTCGTGTCATCTGCAAACGTACTGATCAAACCAACAGTGCCCTCTTCCAGATCATTAATGTATATCACTAACAGGGACCGCAGCACTGATCTCTGTGGAACACCACTGGTCACCTTTCTCCATTCCAAGAAACTCAAGGATTCTGGGTAATCCAAGATGGAGGATGGGCAAAATTTCTGGCTGTAACAACTGCTCCTTTTTTAGAGTATTTTAGGTGTTGGAGGTGATTTCCTCGAATTTCCGGAGCAGCAATCACTGTTTTATATGCTGTTGCATTGTTTTGAAACTTTGGAGAAAAAAGAAAGTCAAAACAAAGCAGTTTTAAAAGGGAGAGATACAGTCAAAGGAAGAACATGGTGAGGTAAGTGCAGGAGAGAGAGAGAAAGAAACTGACACCATAATGAACCTGCACAGTTACTGCATTTACTGTTTGAATTCATGCATTGCTGGACATCAGAGTGCATCTGGGTAAATTAACAAACAATGAGATTCACAACTGATCTTGGAGGAACCTGTTTGGGCAAGGTCAAGCACAGAAACAGATAAATGAATAGTTTTAAGTGTGGCCTACAGAAAGTCTGCAGTACTGAGTAGAGTGGGTTCTTTCTTCATTATACATTTTTTGAAATATATCTCTTGATTAAACTTAAAATATAAGCCATAACTATTAATTTAACCTGGAGCAGTGTTTTGTAGAGGAATAAGACGTTGTTAATGTCTGGGTCTAAAGATTGCGAAGGAGCAAAAATGGCTTTTAGTAGAGTGATATGCTGTTTTTGTCGGATGTGGGAGTTTAAGGAGAGTTTACGCGTTACTGTGGATTATATCTGCAATAAATAGCATTGGTTGCGAATCCTATCAGATTGAATGGATCAGTTGGAGTGACAGTTAGAGGCAATGATGACTTTGCAACAGCAAGGCGATATGATGGCAGATATAGGAAGGTGGAAAAGTCACAGATACAGTCACATAGATGAGTTAACTCCAGAAAAGGTAAGAGAGGTAGGCAAGGATGTTGCCAGGGTTGGGGGATTTGAACTATAGGGAGAGGCTGAACAGGCTGGGGCTGTTTTCCCTTGAGCTTCAGAGGCTGAGGGGTTTACAAAATTATGAGGGGCATGGATAGGATAAATAGACAAAGTCTTTTCCCTGGGGAGAGGAGTCCAGAACTAGAGGGGAAAGATATAAAAGAGACCTAAGGGGCAACTTTTTCACGCAGAGGGTGGTACGTGTATGGAATGAGCTGCCAGACGAAGTGGTGGAGGCTGGTACAATTGCAACATTTAAGAGGCATCTGAATGGGTATACGAATAGGAAGGGTTTGGAGGGGTATGGGTCGGGTGCTGGCAGGTGGGATTAGATTGGGTTGGGATATCTGGTCGGCATGGATGGGTTGGACTGATGGGTCTATTTCTGTGCTGTGCATCTCTATAACACTATGACTCTATAACTCCCTTCAACTACTATTACATCCGTCTCCCGTTGCTCAACCAGTTCTTTATCCACTTAGCTAGAACACCCTGCACACCATGTGACTTCACTTTCGCCATTAGTCTACCATGGGGAACCTTATCAAACACCTTACTAAAGTCCATGTGTATGACTTCTACAGCCCTTCCTTCATCTATCAACTTGGTCACTTCCTCAAAGAACTCTATTAAGTTAGTAAGGCACAATCTAACCTGCACAAAACCATGTTGCCTATCACTGAAAAGCCCATTCTTTTCCAAATATAAATAGACCCTATCCCTCAGTACCTTCTCCAGCAACTTTCCCACCACTGATGTCAGGCTCACTAGTCTATAGTTACCTGGAATATCCCTACTACCCTTCTTGTACAGGGGGACAACATGAGCAACCCTCCAGTCCTCCGGCACCTCACCTGTATTTAAGGATGCCACAAAGATATCTGTCAGGGCCCCAGCTATTTCCTCTCTTGCCTCCCTTAGCAACCTGGGATAGATCCCATCCGGTACTGGGGATTTGTCCACCTTAATAACCTCTAGCCCATCCAACACATCTTCCCTATTTATGTCAACGTGATCCAGGCTAATCAAACTTCTATCTCTAACCTCAACATTCATCATGTCCCTCTCCTCAGTGAGCACTGATGCAAAGTAATCACTGAGAATTCACCCATTTTCTCAGGTTTGACACACAGCTTTCCTTCATTATCCTTTAGTGGACCAATCCTTTCTCTGGTTACCGTCTTGTTTCGTATATAATAATAAAAGGCCTTGGGATTTTCCTTAATTCTGCTCCCGAAAGTTATATCATGACCCCTTTTAGCCCGCTTGATTCCTAATTTAAGATTGGTTCTACTCTCCTGATATTCCTCCACGGCCCATTCTGTTCTTAGCTGCCTGGACCATATGTACGCTCCCCTTTTCCTCTTGACTAGTCAACATCGATCCACCATGACGAAGGTCTCCAAGGCCTCCATTTCTTTCTCTCATGCTGTCCCAACCAGTACCCTTCCACTGACACCCTCATCCGCCTGGCTGAACTGATCCTTATCCTCAACAACTTGTCCTTCTAATCCTCCCACTTCCTTCAAACCAAAGGAGTAGCCATAGGCACTAGCATGGGTCCCAGCTATGCCTGCTTGTATGTTGAATATGTGGAACAGTCCATCATCCACAGTTACACCGGTACCACCCCCACCTGTTCCTCCGTTACATCGATGACTGTATTGGTGCCACCTAGTACTCCCATGAGGAGGTTGAAAGGTTCATCAACTTTATCAACAGCTTCCACCCTGACCTCAAATTCACCCAGGCCATCTCGGAAACCTCCCTCCTCATCCATCACTGTCTCTGGTGACTGACTAACCACAGACATATACCACAAACCCAACTCCCACAGTGACCGAGACTACACCTCCTCCCACCCTACCTCCTGCTAAAACGCCATTCCTTATTCACAATTCCTCTGCCTCCACCGCATCTATCCCAGGATGATCAAGTCCACCTCAGAAAGTCCCAGATGGCCTCCTTCTTCCATGATTGCAACTTCCCTTTCCACATGGTTCATGATGGCCTCCAACACACCTCCTCCACTTCCCATAATTCCGCACTTGAACCCCACCCCTCCCATCGCAACAAAGACAGAAACCCCTCTGGTCCTCACCTTACACCCACCAACGTCCGCATACAACGCATCATTCTCCGCCACCTTCAAATGGACCCTACTACCAGAGACAGAGGAACCTCGATTATCTGAGCGAGATGGGAGGGCACTATTTTGTTTGGATAACTGATTATTCGGTTAATTCATTCAACGTCTTTCCTCTGGGGCTTGGGTGTTTTCTATTAAGTCTGCTCCCTGTTCAGGAGACAAGGTAGAATCACAATGCACACGAGGCCCCACCCCTTGCTCGCCCCCCAAACCCCATCTAACACTGCCCCCCACCCCTCTAAACCTACCCAACACTGCCCTGCCCCCCAACACTGCCTCCCACCTGCCCCCCAAACCCCATCTAACACTGCCCCCCGCCCCAACACTGCCCCCCACCCGCCCTCCTCAGAACCCCATCTAACACCGCCCACCGCCCGCTCTTCACTAAACCCGTCCAACACAACCCACTCCCCTTCCACACAAACCCATCCAACACCACATCCCAAAACTGTCCCCTGACAGTACCCCACCCACCCCCAACTCCATCCACCCCCAACCACCATCTGAGCCCCATCCTTGCCCCTGGCCTCTGCCGCCCCACTCCCAACCCTTCCCCTGGTGCTAGAGTGGGCACCAACAGTAAGACTGCTGCTACCTTTCTGGGGTAAGTCTCCAAATAGCCCGCACACACACAACTTTTTAATTGCAGCTTTTTGATAAGTTCCACTTCTGCCCTGTATGGGACAATGTTAGAGAGAATATCTGGGGAAAGGGGGTTTAGGGTTCACCCCTAGGTAGAATTGCAGGGAAAGTGTGAGGAGAGGGAGGGAGGGCTGGAGGTCAGTCATTTGGAGATGGTGCCTGGGATCTCATTTATGTCCAGGATTGTTCTCGGCAGAGATCATTGTTAATCAGTGTAAACAAAAGACGCAGTCAGGGTTGAAACAGCTCGTTAATGTAATGTTTCTATCGGGACCTCGAGATCTCCTTTGGACAATCTGATATTCAGATAATTGATATTCGGATAATTGAGGGCCCCTGTATATTTCCTCCCCGCTCTATCAGCCTTCCAAAAAGACCATTCCCTCTGCGACTTCCTCGTAAGGTTCACACCCCCCACCAGACCACACCCCACTCCTGGCACCTTCCCCTACCTCTGCATGAAGTGTAAACACCGTGCCCACACCACTCCCCTCACCTCACTCCAAAGCCCCAAAGGGTCCTTCCATGTCCGACAGAACTCTACCTGTACCATTGTCAATGTCATCTACTGCATCTGTTGCAGTCTCCTCTACATCAGGGGGACAGGACACCTTCTTGCAGATCATTTCAGAGAACATCTCTGGGATACCCACCACCCTGTGGCTGAACACTTCAACTCCCCCTCCCACTCCGTCAAGGACATGCAGGTCCTGGGCCTCCTCCACCGCCACTCCCTCACCACCTGATGCGTGGAGGAGGAACGTCTCATATTCCGCCTTGGGACCCTGCAACTGCATAGGATAAATCTGGATTTCAACAGCTTCCTCATTTCCCCTCTCCTCACCTATCCCAGTCCCAAGACCATAAATCGGCACCATCTTCTGGACCTGCTCATCACCCTCCCTCTGACCTATCACCTTTTCCCTCACCTTCATCCACTTATCAGTTTCTCAGGTACCTCCCCCAACCTCTCCCATTTATCTCTCAGCCCCAACCCACATACCTCATTCCTGATGAAGGGCTTATGCCCGAAATGTCGATTCGCCTTCTCCTCGGATGCTGCCTGACCTGCTGTGCTTTTCCAGCACTATACTCTTGACTCTGATCTCCAGCATCTGTAATCCTCACTTTCTTCTGAGTCAGTAGTTAGGGAGGAAAATGCAATGATGGCATTTATATTTAGAGGACTTGAATATAAAACAGGGATGTACTTCTGAGGCTCTATAAGGCTCTGGTCAGACCACATTTGGAGTTTTGGGCCCCATGTCTCAGGAATGATGTACTGACCCTGGAGCATGTTCAGAGGAGGTTCACAAGAATGATCCCTGGAATGAAAAATTTAACATATGAGGAACATTTGAGGACTTTGTGTCTATAGTCGATGGGGTTTAGAAGGTTCAGGGGGAATCTAATTGAAACATACAGAATACCTAGTGGTCTGGACAGAGTAGATGTTGGGAAGATGTTTCCATTGGTAGGAGAGACTAGGACTCCATGGCATAGCCTTAGAGTAAAGGGTAGACCTTTTTAGAATGGAGATAAGGAGAAACTTCTTCAGCCAGAGAGTGGGGAATCTCTGGAATTCACTGCCACAGAAGGCTGTGGAGGCCAGGTCATTGAGGCTATTTAAGACTAGATAGCTAGGCTCTTGAATATCAAGGAGATCAAGGGTTACAGGGTGAAAGTGAAAGAATGGGGTTGAGAAACTTATCATCCACGATTGAATGGTGGAGCAGACTCGATGGGCTGAATGGCCTAATTTCTTGTCCTATGTTTTATGGCCTTATTTCCTAATATTGTGAATAACTTCAAAGAAATAGCTGATTACTACAAAATAACTTGAGCTGTTGTTTTCATAGCTATGTATGAGTTAGGCTGACTGTCTCATGATCTGAAATTTACACCCCTTTCATTAATGAGGCTGGAATCAATCACTTCTCTTATTTTAATTATCTTGTATCTATCCTTAGCCATCTTCTTGTCAAACTGTCTCAATGGCTGTGTGTAGGGCCTCCTGTTCACCTTGGAGTAGCCCTGTTCAAAGGTACCATTATGTTTCACTTAATGGTAGCAGGCTGTTGCATTTTGTTTAACTCTTGTCAGCCATTTTGTGTCTTTCAAGTATGGACAACTCTTACAAAGATCAATACCAAAATCTGAGTCTGAGGACCTAGATGTTGCATTTTAAAGGATGAATGATTTCCCATGAGTAATCAGGTCAAAGGGTCCATTCTCAAAATGTATATCCAGTCAAATGCACTACCAGTTTCAGACACTGCTCAATGGAGCACAGCAGCACCCCTCAGAGACCAGCAATCAGTCAATACTACACTTCACTCTTGTATATTCAGCACTCAGTTGGCTGGACAGCAGATTGGTGATGCAGAGTGATGCTAAACACATGATTCATTTCTTAACTAGTTGAGGTTACCATGAAGGATTCGCTTCTTCAACCACTCCCCTTACCTGAGTGTGATAACTCTTAGGTTAAACCAGCACCAGTTGTCTGCTTCTAATGAGTGTGCAGCCCTATGGTTTGGAAAAGACCAAGGCAACTTTACCTTTACGTTTAGCACTGCTGCATGACAGCTTCATTGCTCATTGTCACAGTTCCTTTATCTTCCAGTACAAAGTAGCACAACTGGTACCTAATGGTATGGCCTGTATGTCCTAGCTCCCATGGAGAAGACAGAGCTGGCTATGACTGGAACATCCACTGCTGTGTTGTGGCCAGCTATGGGGCTGAAAACATTGAGGTTGATTTATTCTCATAAAAGCTTCATATTTCACCTCACCTTCATTCACAAATAGCACACGATGTACAGTATTTACCACTTACTCATCCCCCAAGTTCCTCAGACCTTTCTTATTCCAAAGACCCAACAAAAACAACTTTGCCAAGCAAAGTTCAGCAAGAAGATAGTGATGATGAAGACACAGTACCACTCTCAGACACTAGCTCAGATACTGACGCTGTATGTAATTTAGAGAATAGCATGAAGGGAGAATCAATACGTGGTAAGACACCGGTTATGAGGTGCCTGGGAGTGAGGATAGTGAAGATGCCAATGTTTGAGGACAAGGTTCCCCATCAGTTTGGATGCAGATGGCTTACCTCAGCATTTTGTTGGGGTGAGCGACAGCAGAATGTTGATGCGTGTGAACAATGAAATAGTTTCTGTCTGGGGAATTCGCTTAAACTACTATGGTCTCTGTGAAAGAACACAGAGGAGTCCAGCCCTAATCTGTCACAGAATTTTGCATGGCATCAGGAACCTATCCTTTCCAGTATGGCCCACCCTGTCTGCATGTTTATGGATCCCATGATGGTGCAGTGTCTGATGGCTAATATCACAGAGATCAGAATGTTACAGCGGTAGTTCATGCATAAACTCAAACTGCTGCCAACTTGCTAGTGGATGCCAATGTTTTCAAGAAGGAATTAGATACAAATCTCAGGGCAAGGGGGATCAAAGTGTACAGGGAGAAAGTGGAACAGGATACCAAGTTGGATGAGCAGTCATGATCCTATTGAATTCTTAAGGAGAATCCCAAAACATTTTATTCTTATATACAAAGCAAGCGGGTAACTAGAGAAAGGATTGGTCCACTAAAGGATAATGAAGGAAGGCTGTGTGTCGAACCTGGGAAAATAGGTGAGTTTCTGAATGATTACTTTGCATCAGTGTTCACTGAGGAGAGGAACATGATGAATGTTGAGATTAGAGATAGAAGTTTGATTAGTTTGGATCACATAGACATAAGTAGGGAAGATGTGTTGGGTATGCTAGAGGGTATTAAGGTGGACAAATCCCCAGTACTGGATGGGATCTATCCCAAATTGCTGAGGGAGGTGAGAGAGGAAATAGCTGGGGCCCTGACAGATATCTTTGTGGCATCCTTAAATACAGGTGAGGTGCTGGAGGACTGGAAGGCTACTCATGTTGTCCCCCTGTACAAGAAGGATAGTAGGGATATTCCGGGTAACTACAGACTAGTGAACCTGACGTCAGTGGTGGGAAAGTTGCTGGAGAAGGTACTGAGGGATTTACCACTTACTCATCCCCCAAGTTCCTCAGACCTTTCTTATTCCAAAGACCCAACAAAAACAACTTTGCCAAGCAAAGTTCAGCAAGAAGATAGTGATGATGAAGACACAGTACCACTCTCAGACACTAGCTCAGATACTGACGCTGTATGTAATTTAGAGAATAGCATGAAGGGAGAATCAATACGTGGTAAGACACCGGTTATGAGGTGCCTGGGAGTGAGGATAGTGAAGATGCCAATGTTTGAGGACAAGGTTCCCCATCAGTTTGGATGCAGATGGCTTACCTCAGCATTTTGTTGGGGTGAGCGACAGCAGAATGTTGATGCGTGTGAACAATGAAATAGTTTCTGTCTGGGGAATTCGCTTAAACTACTATGGTCTCTGTGAAAGAACACAGAGGAGTCCAGCCCTAATCTGTCACAGAATTTTGCATGGCATCAGGAACCTATCCTTTCCAGTATGGCCCACCCTGTCTGCATGTTTATGGATCCCATGATGGTGCAGTGTCTGATGGCTAATATCACAGAGATCAGAATGTTACAGCGGTAGTTCATGCATAAACTCAAACTGCTGCCAACTTGCTAGTGGATGCCAATGTTTTCAAGAAGGAATTAGATACAAATCTCAGGGCAAGGGGGATCAAAGTGTACAGGGAGAAAGTGGAACAGGATACCAAGTTGGATGAGCAGTCATGATCCTATTGAATTCTTAAGGAGAATCCCAAAACATTTTATTCTTATATACAAAGCAAGCGGGTAACTAGAGAAAGGATTGGTCCACTAAAGGATAATGAAGGAAGGCTGTGTGTCGAACCTGGGAAAATAGGTGAGTTTCTGAATGATTACTTTGCATCAGTGTTCACTGAGGAGAGGAACATGATGAATGTTGAGATTAGAGATAGAAGTTTGATTAGTTTGGATCACATAGACATAAGTAGGGAAGATGTGTTGGGTATGCTAGAGGGTATTAAGGTGGACAAATCCCCAGTACTGGATGGGATCTATCCCAAATTGCTGAGGGAGGTGAGAGAGGAAATAGCTGGGGCCCTGACAGATATCTTTGTGGCATCCTTAAATACAGGTGAGGTGCTGGAGGACTGGAAGGCTACTCATGTTGTCCCCCTGTACAAGAAGGATAGTAGGGATATTCCGGGTAACTACAGACTAGTGAACCTGACGTCAGTGGTGGGAAAGTTGCTGGAGACGGTACTGAGGGATAGGATCTATTTATATTTAGAAAAGAATAGGCTTATCAGTGATAGGCAACATGGTTTTGTGTGGGGGAGATCATCCCTTACCAACTTAATAGAGTTCTTTGAGGAAGTGACCAAGTTGATAGATGAAGGAAGGGCTGTTGATGTCAGTTACATGGACTTCATTAATGCATTTGATAAAATTCCCCATGGTAGACTAATGAAGAAGGTGAAGTCACATGGTGTGCAGGGTGTTCTAGCTCGGTGGATAAAGAACTGGTTGAGCAACAGGAGACAGAGAGTAGTAGTTGAAGGAAATTTCTCGAAATGGAGAAAGGTGACCAGTGGTGTTCCACAGGGATCAGTGATGGGGCCACTGTTGTTTGTGATATACATAAATGATCTGGAAGAGGGCACTGTTGGTATGAACAGCAAGTTTGCAGATGACACAAAGATTGGTGGAGTAGCAGAAAGCATAAGGGACTGTCAGAGAATACAGGAGGATATAGATAGACTGGAGAGTTGGGTGGAAAAGTGGCAGATAGTTTTCAATCCAGACAAATATGAGGTGATACATTTAGGCAAGACTAAATCGAAAGTGAATTATACAATGAACGAAAGAACCTTGGGAAAAGTTGATGGGCAGAGAGATCTGGGAGTTCAGGTCCATTGTACCTGAGATTTGCTGCATAGGTGGATAGAGTGGTCAAGTAAACATATGGTATACTTGCCTTCATCGGATGGGGTATTGAGCGTAAGAGCTAGCAAGTCCTGTTAAAATTGTACAAGACATTTGTTTGGCCGCATTTAGAATACTGTGTACAGTTCTGGTCGCCACATTACCAAAAGGATGTGGACGCTTTGGAGAGGGTGCAGAGAAGGTTTACGAAGATGTTGCCTGGTATGTAAGGTGCTAGCTATGAAGAGAGGTTGAGTAGGTTAGGTTTATTTTCACTAGAAAAAAGGAGATTGAGGGGGGACCTGATTGAGGTTTACAAAATCATGAAGGGTATAGACAGGATAGATAGAGACAAGCTTTTTCCCAGAGTGAAGGATTTAATAATGAGAGGTCACGCTTTCAAGGTGAGAGGTGGAAAGTTTAAGGGGGATACACGCTGCAAGTACTTCACACAGAGGGTGGGGTGGGTGTCTGGAACACGTTGCCAGCAGAGGTGGTAGAGGCGGGCACCGTAGATTCATTTAAGACGCGTCTGGACAGATGCATGAGTAGGTGGGGAGCAGAGGGTTACAGATGCTTAGGAATTGGGCGACAGGTTTAGACAATCGATTTGGATCGGCTCAGGCTTGGAGGGCCGAAGGATAACAAAATGATGGGCACAAAGTCTGATTAGTTGACTTTTGTATACAATATGAAAGAACTGATTTCTCAATTAGGAGAGGAAAATGTATTCGATGGTGATCTTACTTCTGTTTGACGAAAATACAGTAATGACCAGAGCTAATGACAGCAAGTTGGTCAGATGTGGACAGGCTAATGGTTAAAGGTTAGTCATATCCCTTTCAGTTACGGTGCATTGCTGAGTCACCATGTGATACCAGAAAGTGATGTGTTTGCAGTTAGTGGCATTCTACACCATAGGGAAGTCTAAAATCCTAATGAAGACATGTGCTTTTTCTGCCTGTTTCTCTCTGAAACACAGACTGTGTCCATGTATGGACTTTTTCAGTATCTGAGTCACAAGTGAACTACACATTGTGACTAACAGCAACTAACACTCAGTGCTGACTTTATGAAGGAGAGAAGGTCATTGATGAAGCAGCTGAAGATGGTTTGGCCTAGGACACTACCCTGAGGAACTCCTGCAGAGATGTCCTGGAGCTGAGATGATTGACCTCCAACATCTTTCTAATGTTCCAGGTATGACTTGCCAGTAGAAATGATTCCTGTTGGAAATGAAATCTAGTTGACTTCAATGTTATTTGAAAGCACCTACCAACAATTTACTGATAACTACGAGTAGGATGATGGGTCAGGAATTGTCTGGGTTAAATTTATCCTGCTTTTTGTGGACAGTACAAAAGAAAGGACAATATTCTGCTCTGTTGGATAGATCTCAGTGTTATAGCTGATTGCAATGAAAATTGTATTTTGAAGAGAACCACCAGACAATTATGATCTTTTCTTACAAGACTTTGAATTTAACAAATCATTTGCCAAATACATCCACTTTTCTGGAAACTAAAATCTGCAATGTGACTAGCCTGCAATGTGCACTCACAACTGACAATTTTCCTCACTTCCAAACTGCAAGTGGGAAAATCATCACTGAAAGTTTTAGTCATCTTTCAGATTCAGAATTCACATTCAGATGGATTCCTGAGAAGAGGCACCTTGTGTGGCCTGAGATTTGTGGTTGGAAATGGCAAGTCAGGCCAATTTTAAACTGACTCCACCACATTCATGATGCTGTCAATTGCTTCACCCAGACTTGTGTTCTCTTTAAAATCTCTCATTTCCTTTATGATGCTCTAAATCCCTCTGATGTCTTCAGCTGTTCATCCCTACAGCTATTTGCCATCAATTGGGACTCACTTCAAACAGTTGAACATATGACCATACATATGTAAATTTTCAATACTTCCCATTTGGCCAAATTTGGATCTACATATTGTCAAGTTGCTATAGTCTTAGCAGACCATAAACTACTCTCTGATTAGGAGAGAGATGACTGGTGCTGATTTAACCTGTGGACCAAAACACCTCAGGTGAGGGGAAAGGTTGAGAAGGAGGATCCTTCATGGTAACCTCAGCAGGGATTGAACCAACATCACACTGCTTTGCATGAATAGGCATAATTTTCACTTAAAATATTTAAATTCCAGATTATTGACTGAGCTGATTGTAACAGCAGAATATATGGAAGTTATTCTGGCAGTTATGTAGTTAACTTAGTGTTGTAATGCATGCCTTGGATCATGTTACAGGCATCCAGTAACAGATAATGGTAGGGCACTGTAATGGGCTAGTTAAATCACTGATAGATGAGCTAATGCTGAGGATGGTGTTGGGGTAATGTGATAGGTTAAATGTGATGTAGGGAACCAGTGTGGTAGACAATGATTAGTTTAGAAAGACAAAGCAAGCCAGCATGATTGGCTATGCTAATATTATCAGATAAGTGCGAAAACAATAACTGCATAAACTGCAGAAGAACGGAAAGCTTGTGGGCAGTCAGCGAAGACATTTTGCTGGCTACCACATCTTTGATTTTTCAAGATTAAAGTTTAATTTCATGAAGGATTTTCTGTGTCTCATGGTAATTCTTTGTAAAACATTGAATGATTCTTCCACACAAATGCTTGGGGTTTCTATTATTTCAGCTAGTATTTCATCTCTGTGTATGGTCATTAATCAGTTATGTTAATAGTCCAGTAGCCACAAGAATAAGGAATAATCTAGTCAATGCAAGCTCAAGTTCCAGTATGGCAGCGAGAACGAGAGCTCAAGTTTTATAAATGCAGATAGTTGTCGAAGTAAATATTCATTCAAGTTGTTGGATTGTTGTAAAAACTCATTCATTCCCCCATGTCCTTTAGGAAAGGGGATTAGCCAGTCGTAGGAACAAATTACTGCTGATGCTGGAACCTGTACTGAAAACAACAAATGCTGGAGATCACAGTCTGTAGAGATACTTCAGCCGACTCCAACTAGACCAAGAACACCTTCGCCTCCCCACCGCTCTCTGCCTTCCGCAAGGACTGTTCCCTTCGACAGTACTTGGTTTTCGCCACTCTCCCCACCGACAAGGAATCAAGGAATTAAGGGCTACGGGGAGAATGCGGGTAAGTGGAGTTGGAATGCCCATCAGCCATGATTGAATGGCGGAGTGGACTCGATGGGCCGAATGGCCTTACTTCCACTCCTATGTCTTATGGTCTTATGAACACTCCCCGAACTCCTAGGTACCTTCCCTTGCAACTAGAAAAGATGTAAAACCTGCCAGCACACCATCCTCCTCACCTCCATCCAAGGCCTCAAACAGTCCCTCTAGGTGAGACAGAGATTCACCTTCCTGTCTTCCAACCTTGTTTACAGTATCAGGTGTTCCCGATATGGTCTTCTCTACATCGGGGAGACCAAACATAAACTTAGGAAATGGCTCACTGAGCATCTCAGCTGACCAGACCCCCCCAGTCACCACTCATTTCAATTCCCCTTCTCACTCCTTTGCCAACACGACCATCCTTGGCCTCCTCCATTGCTACATTGAATCAAACAGCAAATTGAAGGAACAACACCTCATCTTCCACCTGGGCAGCCTACACATCCCTCGACTCCCTTCACAGCCCCTCTCCCTCCCTTCCACTCCTCCCAGCCAACAACCAGCTTCATTCCTCCCATTGACCAACCCGGTTATACCCTCTACACCTCACCACCCTGCTCCTGTCATCCATTTTACCTGAAGCTGTCCCTACTCCTACCCCTAGTCCTGAAGAAGGGTTACACTAAATGTCGACTTCTCCACCTCCTGGTACTGCCTGGCTTACTGTGTTCTTTCAGCCTCCTGCTTGTCTACTTTGAGATCACAGTGGGTCAGACAGCATCCATGGCGAGAGAACAAGCTGAAGGTTTGAGTCTAGATGACTCTTCATCAGAGCAGAAGCCACCTATACTCAAAATGTTAGCTTGCTGTCTCTCCATGGATGCTGTCTAACGCACTGTGATCTCTTGCATTTGTTGTTTTTGGATCAGCCAGTCTTAGCTGGTCTGGCATACATTTGACTCTATCATCCCTCTGCCACTTAGTCTTATAAACACTGAGCAATAATTTTTTTGCCTAGCCAGTAAGACATATTGGAAACAAAATTTAATACATTCTCCTCAGAAAGTTGTCAAAAGTAAGTTTAATATATATCCACCTCCACATCCTGAAGCTCTGTTTTCTTGGAATGAATGGGACATCCCATCGTATTAGACAATGGGACACCGTGTGAGAACCTCTCTGGTTATATTGAGGGCATCTTGAAACCCATTGTATATGGGGACCCCCAGCTTCTGTTGCAACACTACAGATTTCTTACAGAAACTCAGCACCCATGGACCAGTTGAACCAAGAACATTCCTCATCACAGTGGACATGTCAGCACTCTACACCAGCATCGCCATGATGACAGCATCGCGGCAACAGCCTCAGCACTCAATACCAACAACTGCAAATCTCAGTGCACTGTCCTCCAACTCATCTGTTTCATCCTTGACCTTCATCTTTGACAACCACTTCTTCATCCAGACACACAGAATAGTCATGGGGACCAAACTTTGCACCCCTTATGCCAACATGTTCATGCACAAGTTCAAACAGGACTGCTTTGCTGCATAGAATCTCCAATCAACGATATACTCCAGATATATTGATGACAGTTTTTCACGCTGGACCCATGGTTAGGTGTCATTGAAACAACTACATACTGATATCAACAAGTTCCATCCCACCACAAGACTTACCATGGGCTACTCTTCAATGTCAGTCTCAATCTTGGACACACGCAATCCATCAAAGATGGAGCCCTCAGTACCTCACTGTACTGCAAAGCTATGAATAACCTCACAATGCTACACTTCTCTCACCTTCAGCCTAAAGATATTAAAACAGCCAGCCCCTATGGACAAGCCCTACGCATACACAGGATCTGTTCAGATGAGGAGGAACGTGATGGACACCTGAAGGTGCTAATGCACACTCTCATAAAAACAGGGTACAATGTTCAACTCATCGATTATCAGTTCCAATGTGCCACAGCAAGAAACCATAATGACCTCCTCAGGAGACAGACATGGGATTTAAACAATAGGGTACCCTTTGTTGTACAGTACTTCCTGGGAGTGAAGAAACTACGCCATGTTCTTTGCAGCCTGCAACACATTATCAATGAAGATGAGCATCTCGCCAAGACCTTCTCTACACCTTCACTTCTCACCTTTAAATAACTGCCAAACCTTAAACAGACCATTGTTCTCAGCAAACTGCCCAGCCTTAAGGACAATATCGATCACAACACCGTACAACCCTGTCATGGCAACCCTGCAAGACATGTCAGAGTGTTGACACGGATACCACCATTACACGTGGCAGGTACTCATGTGGCTTGGCCAACGCTATCTATCTCAAAGGCTGCAGGCAAGGATGCCCCAACGTATGGTACACTGGCGAAACCAAGCAGACACAATGACAGTTGTCAGACAGGGGTGTACCCCTCCCAGTGGGGGAACACTTCAGTGGTCAAGGACTTTCGACCTTGAACCTTTGGGACACCATCCTCCAAGGTGGACTTTGGAATGTGCAACAAGACAGAGTAGCCAAGCAACAGCTGATAGCTAATTTCGGTACCTATGCAGATGGGTTCACTGGGATTTTGTGTTTGTGTCACACAACAGGTGACCCCACTACACTATACATTCCCACAGATACACTCACACAGAAGCACACATGCACACACATTATTACATGTGATCACACTCAGATCCTCTCTCATATACATACTCTCTCTCAGACACACACAAACCCCCACACTCTCACTGACGAGCACACCCTCTCACAGGTATATATTCTGTCACATTCGCACACACACTCTATTAAGCATACACACACACTCTCTCTCCTACATGCACACTCTCCTTCTCTCCCTCTCACACACAGATATAAGTCCATGGGGTGAATTTGCATTTGCAGATACATTTCAATTTGTTTAAAAAGCACACAATCTTTAGGCAGTTAGTCCATGTGAAATTTTATAATTCCTACTTTGGAAATAGAACATGTCTGACTCAAGGTTGGAATACAGACAGACTCTAACCTCACACCTTTAATGCATTGTATGAGCTGAGATGTCACCTTCTTTTATAAAACCTTAAGCTATCTTAGGGATATGAAAGAAGTTCTGGGATTTACATATTAAAGAATCAAAACTTGCAACCCATTCTAAGTGATTAAAGACTTAACAGCAATCTGGGTTTGTTCAATACATCACATCAGTTGTATGGCACTTTGATCTTTTTCTATAAGTTCTGTGTCTTATGATCCTGCTCTACAGTTACCTGATGAAGGAGCAGCGCTCCAAAAGCTAGTACTTCCAAATATATCTGCTGGACTATAACCTGGTGTTATGTGATTTTTAAACTTTGTCCACCCCAGTCCTTCACCGGCTCCTTCACTTCTTGGAACGAGCACAACTGATTTAGTCATAATTCCTGATGGAGGGCTCATGCCTGAGGCATCAATTCTCCTGCTCCTCAGATGCTGCCTGACCTGCTGTGCTTTTTCAGCACCACACTCACAACTCTGATCTCCAGCATTTTCAGTCCTCACTTTCTCTCCGAATTAACCATGAGTATCACAATTTATTAGCCCAGTCAGAGTTGAATTTTCCCTTTCCAAGTATTCAAATTTTGTGGTTGTAATAATGTAGAACATCCAATTCCATTTCATCAACACATCAATATGCAACTTCTCTCTCCACGTTCCTCTCTGTGTGATGACAAATCTGTCAATTATCTTTGCCCATTCTTTCACATATGAATTAAAACAAGCAGGCAAATAGATTTAGCTATGTTAATATATAGCCAGGAATGTTATCACACACAACCAAACAACTTGCCCACCACCAAATCACCATGACCTTTTGTTTTTAACTATTAACTATCGTCAGTAATCACCCATGTAGCCAATTAGATATTTACATGCAAAGTCCATTATGGGCCAATGCAAACCATCAAAAGTGACCGGGGGGGGGGGGGGGGGGGGGGGGGGGGGAGGTGTAGGGAGAGAGGGAAGGGGCTACATCAAAAAGGAGTTGGAGGAGAAAACAAAGAACTATATCCCCCATGATGCACCTCTCTCTCTCTCTCTCTAAAAGGCATTGTGGGTATTGATAGACAACATGTGCTCCCTCTCAAGGATACCTGGGCTCAAACCTAACTGTGGAAGAGGGTTAGGCAGTCCCCAGAGAGGACTCCCTTCACAGCCCACTGCCTGTACCTGTTTACAGCCAGCCCAGGAGCAGGCCCACCAGAAGATTCTCCGATCTGCCCAATCCTCCATACCAGGTGCCGAAAGATCAGGAACATGGGGCTAAAGTACAACTAAAGGCACAACAAATGATTTATCAAATAACTAAAAAGGGGCTGCAATTGCCCACAACCAATATACACCTAGTCCATGGACTCCACTGTGCCACAAAATAAATATTCAGGCTGGGAGTCCGTAAACGACCATAAACTGCGGATATACCGGACTGCTGCATGTAACAGCCTCCACCCCAAGTGCCCAGCAGAAAATAGGAGGATTGTCCTATACAGGGCTCTCTACTGGGGATCCCCACTGCCCGATGGCAAATAAGCCACAAAAGTGTGTCATGGCAAATTAGGCTAATATTAATTTGAACCTTTAAATGCTTCCAGCTGCATGAGGAAACAGCTGAAACTCAAACCCAGGTTGACAGTTTATGAAGCAGTTGTATCACAATTGCATGAGAAGTAATCTTCATTTTCAGAAGCAGACAGTAGAGAAAACAATGAGCAATGTGAAAGCTTCCTGTTACATAAAAAGCGGATTTGCTTTTTGACATTAAGTGAAATAGGGAGAACTTATATTTTTGCTCTGTAAATCAATATATTGCAATGCATCTTGAATATTGAATTATGGACCTGGACATATTAGATGATAATCTATTATAAATTGGAAATGAGGTTTGAGGTATGTGAAAACATGTTACTGACATGAAATAGAAAATCTGCAAAATGCAGACTTTTACTAAACAATTTTTTAAAACATTGACCATAATCCTATATCATATCCCTGTACAAGAAATGATCTGGTTTTTTTTCAATAGAATCCATAGAGGGCATTAAAGCACCATGGAATGGAACATTAAATGTGTCCACTGTGAGCTTTGTATTGAATTCAACATCTTTTCAAATTAGCTGCCAGACTAAGGTGTTACCAAGTACTTTGTGAGACCATACGATCATGGAATATAGCATTAGACCATTTGGCCCATCTGCTCCACCATTCGATCATAGCTCACATGTTTCTCAACCCCATTCTCCTGCCTTCTTTCTGTAACCCTTACTAATCAAGAATCTACCTGTTTCTGTCTTAAATAAACTCAATGATGTGGCCTCCGCAGTCTGCTGCAGTAATGAGTTCCAGCAATTAATCTCCCCTGGAGATCTAAGATGGTGGTGACCCAGTAAGTCTGAGTGTGTAATACTCCACCCAAAACTCGGGCAATGTGGGCTACCCACCTGCACTACACCTTCCAAACCATTCAAAATAACTTTTACCTAATTCATTTGGTCATTCTGCATCAAACTTGGGTAGTTTGGTGCAGTGCTAAAATTACTAAAGGAAAGAATGCCTGCAGCTGGCAGCAGGCAGGAACCCCTCCCTCACCCCCACCCCTCCGGCAGCAGCAGAGACATCCGCGGCCGCCCCGGGGACTTACCTACGGTGGCGAGCTTAGTCTCTGTAATTAAGAAGCTGCAGGAGAAGATCGATGCGTTCATAGAGGAATCTAGGTCCAGGTGGGAATCGCTTTCAGTCGCGCTGCAAAAGCACGACCGAGATATTGAAAAGCTTGAACATCGTGTTGGAGGGGCGGAGCTAAAGGCCGTGACCTCGGAAGCTGCTGCAGAGTCGACCGTGGGCCACATCCAGAATCTTGAACAATGAGTCCGGGCCTTAGAAGATCACATCAACAACTTCGAGAATTGGGGTCGCCGAAAAAATATTTGTTTGCTGGGCCTTCCTGAACGGGAAGAGGAAGGCCAGCTTACAGTGTTTCTGGAGCAGTGGCTCCCTCAGATATTGAAGCTGGAGGCTGGATCAGGCCAGGTGCGGGTAGAGTGGGCCCATTGGCTTGCTATACGCAGGCCCAGGTCGGACCAGCGCCCCCACCTGGTTCTGTTCCGGCTTCAGTGTTACAGAGAGAAGCAAATGCTCCTGGAAGCCTCCAGAACTCTCGGGAAAGATCTCCAGGCCATGACATATAGGGGATCTAGGATTATGCTGTTCCAGGATTTCTCCCCAGCTTTTGTCCACAAGAGGAGGGCATTTAATGAAATGAAGAAGCGTCTAAGGGACTTAAACCTCCAGTATTCTTTGTGTTACGCAGCGACGTTGCATTTTAGCCACAAAGGATCCGTCTATAACTTTGGATCACCGGAGAAGGCCAAAGAATTTTTGGATTCTCCTAAATAGACTGTAAGAATGAATCCATGTGGCTAATGAGGCTGTATTGCCCCCTCCCCGGCCTATCCTTTTCTTTCTTCTTATTTCCTTTATTGTTTAATATTGTCCCCCGGGGGTAGGGAGAGGGGCTTATTTGTTCTCCAGTATACGATTTCCTTTTTATTTATATAGGCCGGGCGGTTTAGTTGATTCGTGTGGGGGAGGGCGTTTGCTTTGTCCTACCTCATTTCTTTTTGAGAGCAGGATTTTCTTTTTCTGTTATCATAGTTATTACCTGCTGAGATTGTAACTTTATAGTTTTATATGCTTATACTTGGTATTATCTTTACCAAATATATCTAGGTGTTAGAGTGGGTGGGAGGGTGTGGGGAACTCACTTTCAACTTTAGCTTTATAGTACACTAGAATTTCTTTATTTTACTATGTGGTGCCTGGGTTGAGGTTGGGGCGCTGGTTGGGAGAGGATACGATGGGTTTACTGATAGGAAGTGATGCCCCCTGGGGGAAAGGGGGAAAATCTCCTTTTAAATGTGTTTTATATTTTTCTTATTTGGAAATAGATTTTCATTGTATTGGCGTGACTGCATTACAGAATTTATATTTTTGTGAATTTTCTACGGTCCAGACTCGGGGTGTTTTGAGGGGGGGGGGGGGGTCTTCCTCCCAGGGGGTCTCAGACTTGCCTCGACGATCATGGTTAGTCATTCGATTAAGTGGTGCACCTGGAATGTCAAGGGGAGTAATTCACCAATCAAAAGGAAGAAAATACTATCAAACCTCAAAAAAGCAAGGGTTGATATAGCTCTCTTACAGGATACACATTTATTGGATAAAGAGCACTTGAAATTTCAACAGGAAGGATTTGATAAGGCCTTTTTTTAATCTTTTAGTTCAAAAAGTAGGGGAGTAGTCATTCTCATTCGGAAGATCCTTCCTTTCAAAATCTTAAGTCATATAAAAGATGAATCTGGACGGTATATACTGATCAAAGCCATTATAAATGGAGAGGAGTATGGGATTTTGAATCTTTATTGTCCTCCGGCACACTCTTTCAAATTTATAACAGAAGCATTCTCCAAACAGATGGCTCTCGGGGCTTGTTACACAATTATAGGAGGAGATTTTAATTGTATTATGGACCCGGAGGTAGGCAAGATACCCAAGAGTACTGTGGGTATATCTCCTAGATCTAGACAATTAGCAGATTTGAATAAGGAGCTTGGATTAGTAGATGTGTGGAGGTGCCTTCACCCGCGAGGCAGAGACTTTTCTTTTTATTCTAATCCACATAAGTGTCACACTAGAATTGATATGTTTTTTGCTCCCTCTACCTTTCTGAATTCCACACTATCCTGTAAAGTAGGTAATATAATAATCTCTGATCATGCTGCAGTGTATATGGAAACCAAGACTAGGGACAATGAAACGACCCCCGACATTGGCGTATGAATTATTTCTTAATGAAGGATAATAAATTCATAAAATATTTTTCTCAAGAATTCAAAACCTTTTTGGAAATTAACTCAGGTATGGCCAGTAACCCGTTGGTGATGTGGGAGACCATTAAGGCCTATGCGCAGGGTCTGATTATTTCATTCTCGGCGACCCAAAAAAAATAAAAAGGGAGAACAATAGTGTCTACTCGAGCTCACTTGAAGGCAGCTGAGACAGCGTACATTGATAGGCCCTCTTTTGTTAAATTACAAAAGATCACAGCCCTTAGGACAGCCCTGAATACTGCACTTACCCAAACGGCAAAGAGGGAAATATTATTTGCAAAGCAAAGATTATATGAATATGGTGATAAGCCTGGTAAATACCTAACGTATCTTGCAAGGAGAAAAAAGGCCCCTCAAGCTATCACATCCATTAGGGAAAGTGCCGGTACTTTGACTCATGATCATAAAAGGATCAACACAATCTTCAGAGAATTCTACTCTGATTTGTATAAATCGCAGGATTGTGAAGACAGAGCTAAGAAGATGGAGTCCTTTTTTAAAATCTTGGCCTTTACGGACTTAACCCCGGAACAGGTATCGGTCCTGAATGCTCCCCTGACAACCCAGGAAGTACTTGACACAATCAAGCAGCTTCAGAACGGTAAAGCACCTGGCCCAGATGAATTCCAGGTTGAATTCTACAAAGAGTTTACAGGAGCACTAGTTGGTCGAGTTATAGACATGTATAATTACTCACATGGTCAGGGCTGCCTCCCCCCTTCGTTGAGAGAGGCGAATATCTCTCCCATTCTCAAAAAAGGAAAGACCCCAGAAGATTACACATCATACAGACCAATATCTTTGTTAAATGTAGATTTTAAAATTCTTTCTAAAACATTAGCATTGAGGTTGGAGAGGGTGTTACCACACATCATAAAAGAGGACCATACGGGATTTATCAAGGGCCATAGATCATCTAATAATATTAAAAGGGTTTTGAATGTGATTCAAGTCTGTCATCAGGAAAGAATATCAGGAAAAGTAGTCTCGTTGGATGCAGAGAAGGCATTCGATCGGGTTGAATGGTCATACCTGTTTTACACACTGGAAAGGTTTGGCATTGGAAAGGTATTTGCTAAATGGGTCTCAATGTTGTGTAATGACCCCAAAGCAGCCGTGATCGCCAATGGTTTAGGTTCGGATAGCTTCAGTGTGGGTAGGGGCTGCCATCAGGGATGTCCTCTCTCACCGTTTCTATTCACGCTAATAATTGAGCAACTAGCAGAAACTATAAGGGCTGATTCTAATATATCGGCCCCGAGGGTTGGTACGGGTAAACATAAAATTACCCTTTATGCAGATGATGTTCTCCTTTTTCTTTGTAATTTTTTGATGTCCGTGCCCTGCCTGATCCAAGTAATTAATTTATTTAGTGCGTTTTCAGGTTACAAAATTAATTTCACAAAATGGGAGGCCATGCCGATGGGCGGTCTCGCTGGAATGTCCCACTTATCGGATGGATCTCACTTTCCCTTTCTGTGGTCTCTGGAGGGTTTTTTATATTTAGGCATTTTTATCACTCCAATATTTGGTCAGTTGTATAAAGTCAATTTTGTACATCTATTGGAGAGGATAAGGCAGGACCTTCAATGTTAGGGGGATCTTCCAATATCTTGGTTAGGCAGAATAGCTCTAATTAAAATGAATATCTTGCCCCGTCTCCTATACCCTATGAGATTGCTCCCTGTGATGCTACTGAGGCCAGCATTGCACAAACTATATGGTTGGCTTGGTTCTTCCATCTGGAGTCATAGACGGCCCCTTATTAAGTTAAGGAAGCTGCAGCTTCACAAGCAAGGGAAGGGCTGAATTTTCCAGACTTTAGGAAGTATCAGCTGAGTTCTCTATTAAATTACATAGCTGATTGGATCTCGTGTGACCCGCAATCAATCTGGTTGGACATTGAGGCCTCTTAAGCAAAGTGTCCCCTTATTAAGTTCCTATTTTTAGATAAAATGAAAGCCATTATGGAGCATTGTAAAAACCCCATTGTATTAAACACAATTATTGAACTACAGAAGCAATCATCCTAACACCCACAAACAAAGCTGCATCAGAACATTATTTCAACGAGCCAACACCCACTGCAGCACAGAGGAACTATGCAGAGCAGAGGAAAATCACCTGTACAGTGTATTCAAAAAGAATGGGTACCCAATGAACACAATCCGCCAATTTCTCACAACAAACCCAAACAAGCAGACAAAACATGTCCAGAAACCCTAGCCACTCTCCCCTACATCAAAGACATCTCCGAAATGACTGCCAGACTACTCAGACCCCTTGGCATCATGGTAGCCCACAAACCCACCAACACACTAAGACAGCAGCTAATGAACTTGAAAGACAAGAGCAAAGCTAACGTCATTTACAAAATACCGTGCAAGGTCTGTAACAAACACTAAATTGGACAAACAGGCAGAAAACTAGCCACCAGGATACATGAACATCAACTAGCCACAAAAAGACATGACCCTCTCTCACGAGTATCCTCACATACAGATGAGGAAAGACACCACTTCGACTGGGACAACACATCCATCCCAGGACAAGCCAAACAAAGACACGCACGAGAATTCCTAGAAGCATGGCATTCCAACCAGAACTCTATCAACAAACACATCAAGTTAGACCCTATCTACCACCTCCAGAGAAAAGGAACAGGGAGTGACTTCACCACAGGAAATAACATCACCAAAGGAAATGACATCACCAACCCAAAGAAACCCAAACATATAAATAGAAAGCAGGAATTTTCAGCATTGCTTCACATGAAGATATTACCTAGTAAGGTAGTGAAACGTCTGGAAATGAACCTTTCAGCTCAGTGAGCAAACCTACAACCAAAACCTCAACCTGAACTACAAATCTTCTCAAAGCTCACTAACACAATTAAGCCTGGAGGATAATGTGGCAAAATAAGGCCAACTCACAAAAAACCTCCCCTTATACTCCTATAGTTGGAGCATGGGGTTTTCAACCAGGGCTCACAGACACCACATTTAAATCCTGGAGGTCCAGAGATATTTCTTGCTTAGGGGATCTGTTCAATGGGGAGGTTATGATATCTTTTGAACAGCTACGCCAGAAATTTGGACTGCCTAATGGAGACCTCTTTCGGTTCTTCCAAATTCGAGATTACATACAGAAGAAGACTATGTTATTAGATTGCTCTTATAAATCAGATAGGGAATGAAGAGTGTTGTGGCCAATGGGTTTACCCACGTTCAGCACTCTCTATCATTCACTACATAACGATGTATCAGAAGACATGGAAAGATTGTTTAAAACATGGAATCAGGAATTGGGGTTGGAAATCTCTTCAGAAATGTGGGACGAAATTTGGGAAAATGCCCAAAAGATCTCTATCTGTAATTGAACCCAAGCTACTCAATTAAAGATACTCCATAGGACTCATATAGCACCAGAACAACTGGCAAAATTTAGGACAGGAACATCCCCAGTGTGTCCTAAATGTAAAATCG
Organism: Chiloscyllium plagiosum; assembly: GCF_037043375.1. NCBI lineage: Eukaryota > Metazoa > Chordata > Chondrichthyes > Orectolobiformes > Hemiscylliidae > Chiloscyllium > Chiloscyllium plagiosum. Next base: position 342,169 of record NW_028270160.1, read on the forward strand.
AAGTGGGCACTCTCACACACTGCTTATGGACAGGTCACAAAATCTGCAAATACTGGGTCAGAGTAGCAAATGCTCTGACAGAAATCTTGGGAGCAGAAATTAGGGTGGACCCAGTATCTCTTCTCCTGGACTTTGAGCCTGCCTTCCCTGGATGTGCACGTGAAGAAATTATTCTCCATTCTCACCTTTTGTGTGAGAATGGCAATGGTAGGGTAGAAGGTATGGAATTTGTATGATTTAGAGGTGGATGCCATCTGGTGGATGAGATAATGGATTGATTACATATGGTAAAATCAGAGTAATTATTTGGTGGTACTTATCAATTGGATGCTTTTCAACATGCTGAAAATTAGGATTCACCAGATTTGAATGAAAAAATATCTTAGTAAATTGGGTAACTGAGGGCCCTCCAGGACTTTCGAATTGGTACATGTTGGTCATGGTCTTTTTCTTCAATAAAAAATCTATCAATAAAATCTCCCCTCATCTCAATTCTAAAGGATCATCCATTCACTGAGGTTATGCCCTCAGGTCCTAGTATCTCTTCCCAGTGAACATCTTCTCTATATCCACTCTATTCAGGCCTCTCAGTATTCAGTAACTTTGAATAAATTAACCCCGCATCCTTCTAAACTCCATCAAATACAGACCTAAAATCCTCAACTGCTCCTCATATGACATGCCCTTCCTCCCTGGCATCATTCTTGTGAACCTCTCCTGGACCCTCTCCAAAGCTAGCACATCCTTCTTAGATGTGGGGCCCAAAACTGCTCACATTATTCAAAATGCTGTCAGATCAGAGCCTTATACAGCTTCAGCAGTACACCTCTGCTCATGTTTAGGTCCTCTTGAAATGAATGCTAACATTTTGCATTTGCCTTCCTAACTGCCAACTGAACCTGCAGGTTAACCTCAAAAGAATCCTGAATCAAGAATTCTAGCTCTTCCCCATTTAGAAAATAGTCTCTGTTTTTCTGACCAAAATGCATAACTTCTCACTTTCCCACATTGTACTTCATCTGCCACATTTTTGCCCACTCTCCTAGCCTGTCTAATTCTTTATGCAGCCTCCCTGGCTCCCTTATCCAGTGCAAATGCATCTTGAATATGAAGATTGCTGTTAGCATATTCTCATACTAAAAACCATCAGTTGTAAATTCAGAGGTGAGCAATTTCATTTTTGCTACTCTATTTGGATCCCTGATCATTGAATCCCTACAGTGCAGGAAGAATACATTTGACCCATCACATCTGGCACAACCTTCTGAAGAGCATCCCAGCCAGCCCCTACCCTATCTCCGTAATCCAACATTTACTCAGGCAAACCCTCACATCGTTGGACTGTATGAGGAGACTGGTGCATCCAGAGGAAACGAATACACACAGTCAACCAAGGCTGGAAACAAACTCGCAGTGAGACAGTAAAATTAACCACTGAGCCACCTTGCTACCCTGAATATTCTACATGTTCTGGAGTGAGGGGATAATTGTATACTGGAGACACAAAAGCTAATAGCTTCCCTTATTTTCATGAGGTTGGCACTTCTGATTTTCTTTCAGATCTTTAGCATCTGCAGTAGTGTGACAGCCTTATTCTTAAATTTGTGATCACACAGACTCATTCCACACAAGAAGTGGCCATGAACCTTTTGCTAGCTTCTTATATAAAAAGCAGGAAAATCAACGTTTCGGGCAAAAGCCCTTCATCATGATTCCTGATGAAGGGCTTTTGCATGAAACGTCGATTTTCCTGCTCCTCGGATGCTGCCTGACCTGCTGTGCTTTTCCAGCACCAGTCTGAACTAGACTCTGGTTTCCAGCATCTGCAGTCCTCATTTTTGCCTCCTTGTATAAAAAGCCCCATTAATTTCAAATTAAGACTGAAAGAATTGCGGATGCTGAAAATTAGAAACAACAACAGAAATTGCTGGAAAAGCTCAGAAGGTCTAACAGCAATAATTCTGAGGAAGGGTCATTAGACTCTTAACTGTGATTTCTCTCCCATCAATTTCACCTTGCTTTTACTCCATGTCCCTTTTCAAATATAAATGCCTTAGAAATTAACATATGTGATAATGCTTGCTTTTCCTGTGATTATTTCTTCATTGTCATCATAAAGTGTGTCAGTTTTGTCCACATTGTTCTGGTGTTCAGTATTGGATTGAACAGCCTGTGATATTATAAACTTCAGAACTTTGATAACTGTTCATGGATTGAAAGAATCAACAAAAGATAAACTGTTACACACAAAGAAGCAGCAATCACTCTGTCTGGAGTAAACTATTTAAGGACAAGGACAAACTTATACAGGAATTGAAAGCAATTTGCCATGTCTGGGAAAGCAGGGAGTTGAAATTACATGAAGAAATTTGACATCTGCTCGATAAACCTAACGCTTTATTGTCACAAAAAACTCTTGCCCTTCAGAAGGATTTAAGTAGTTAACCATAGGAGAGTTGTGTCTTTAAACAGACAGTCAATACCAAATGTAACAAGGAGCAAAGAAGCTACATCTGATCAGAAAGGAAGCTGCAACAGAGAGCGGCGGGTGCTGGGCGGAAGTTCAGACGGAGCGCAAAGCCGGTCGGGAAGGTAAGTGATTACTATTAGAGTGGGTGTGTTCTAAACCCCAGGTCCTACAAAGTAGGGTCTCCCTCCCTCCCTCCTCCTCTAACCTTAATTAAGAGTCCACAGACGTGCCACAAAAAGAGGGTCTAAGGAAGTTTAGATCGAAGAGTGAGGCTTCAGCTCTGGACTCTTTGACAAAGAGGTTGAGTGAAGTGATTACACCACAGTTGAAGAGGGTGAAGACATGACTGCCCAGCTGGTTCAGTGCGCTACGTGCTTGATGTGGGAGGTCAATGACTCTGCTGTGTCTGGCTCGTATAAGTGTGGAAAGTGTGTGCACATTCAGCAATTGACCGAGCATATTGCAGCGCTGATGAAAGAACTCGAGGACCTTAGGCTCATCCGAGAGAACGAGATCTTTCTGGACAAGACCTTCAGCGATGTTATTACACCAATCATGCCAGAAGAGAGCAGAAGAGAGCAAATGATGAGGAAGGCAGAGAGGAGACAGGTGCAAGAGACCCCGGGGGAAGTACCTGTCAGGAACAAGTTGAAGCTTTTAGAAACAGTAGAGACTGATGACACTGCCAGTCAATCAAAAGTTGCCGCAGAGGCGGAGCGGAAGAGTCGGACATCGCACAGAGCCGTGGTAATAGGGGACTCCATCGTGAGAGGAACTGACTGGGGGTTTTGTGGCAGCAGACGGGATTTAAGGATGGTGTGTTGCCTTCCTGGTGCCAGAGTGAAAGACATCGCGGACAGAGTGCAGGAAATCCTCAAGGATGAGGGTGAAGAGCCAGAGGTGGTGGTACATGTTGGCACAAATGATGTCGGGAAGAAGAGGAGGAACATACTACAGCGAGACTTCGGAGAACTAGGAAGAAGGTTGAAAAGCAGGACGTCCAACGTGGTTATCTCCGGTTTGCTTCCAGTTCCTCGGGCTGGTGTGGCCAGAAACAGGGAGATAATGGACTTGAATGTGTGGTTGGGGAACTGGTGCAGGAAGCAAGGATTCAAGTTCTTGGATCACTGGGGTATATTTTGTGGTAAACATAATTTCTACAAGAGAGACAGTTTGCACCTTAATAGGTTAGGGACCACTATTCTGGCAGGCAGGTTTTCTACTGCAACACCGCTACATTTAAACTGAATAGCGGGAGGGAGGGGACAAGCTGGATGTTTAAAAAGGAAATTGAAGGGAAAGTTAGAACAAGAGAAGTCAAGAAAGACAACTGTATTAATTGAGGCAGAAAACTCGGAAAGGCATCATTCTGTAAGGTTGAGTGAAATAAGGGTTGATGGGAAGGGTGAGAGCAGTAACAAATTAAAAATACTATACATGAATGCACGAAGCATTAGACATAAAATAGAAGAGCTTGAGGCTCTTTTGGAAATTGGCAGATACAATATTGTGGGGATAACTGAGACATGGCTTCAAGTGGACAGGACCTGGGAAATGAATATTCAAGGATACACATGTTATCGTAAGGACAGACTGACGGGCAGAGGGGGTGGGGTGGCCTTGTTAGTAAGGGATGATATTCAGTCCCTTGCGCGGGGGGACCTAGAGTCAGGAGATGTAGAGTCAGTGTGGATAGAGCTTCGAAATACCAAGGGTAAAAAGACCCTCTTGGGAGTCATCCACAGGCCCCCAAACAGTAGTCTGGATGTCGGATGTAAGTTAAATCAGGAGCTGAAATTGGCCTGTCGCAAAGATGTCACTACAGTTGTTATGGGGGATTTTAACATGCAGGTAGACTGGGAGAATCAGGATGGTATTGGGCCACAAGAAAGAGACTTTGTGGAGTGCCTTAGAGATGGATTCTTAGAGCAGCTGGTGCTGGAGCCGACCAGGGAGAAAGCAATTCTGGATCTGGTATTGTGTAACGAACCAGAATTGGTCAGAGACCTCGAAGTGAAGGAGCCATTGGGAAGTAGTGACCATAATACAATAAGCTTCAATCTGCAATTTGAGAGGGAGAGGGTACAGTTGGAAGTGACAGTACTTCTGTTGAATAAAGGGAATTATGGAGCTATGAGGGAGGAGCTGGCCAAAGTTCAATGGTGCAATACCTTAGCAGGGATGACCGTGGAGGAACAATGGCGGATATTTCTGTGTATAATGCAGAAGTTGCAGCATCAGTTCATTCCTAAAAGGAAGAAAGATCCCAGGAGGAGGAGACATGGGCAGCCGTGGCTGACGAGGGAAGTAAAGAAACATATAAAGTTAAAAGAGAAAAAGTATAACATAGCTAAGATAAGTGGGAAAACTGAGCTCTGGGAAGCTTTTAAAGAGCAACAGAGGATTACTAAGAAGGAAATACACAGAGGAAAAATGAGGTACGAAGGTAAACTGGCCAAGAATATTAAGGAGGATAGTAAGCTTTTTTAGGTATGTGCAAGGCAAAAAAATGGTTAGGACTAAAATTGGGCCCTTGAAGACAGAAATAGGGGAATATATTACTAGGAACAAAGAAATGGCAGAGGAATTAAATGGGTACTTCAGATCTGTGTTCACTTGGGAAGACACAAGCAATCTCCCTGAGGTAACAGTGGTTGAAGGACCTGAACTTAAGGGAATTTATATTTGCCAGGATTTGATGTTGGAGAGACTGTTAGGTCTGAAGGCTGATAAGTCTCCGGGGCCTGATGGTCTGCATCCCAGGGTACTGAAGGAGGTCGCTCGGGAAATCGTGGATGCGTTGGTGATTATTTTCCAGAGTTCAATAGATTCGGGGTCGGTTCCTGAGGATTGGAGGGTGGCTAATGTTATACCACTTTTTAAGAAAGGTGGGCGAGAGAAAGCAGGTAATTATAGACCAGTTAGTCTGACCTCAGTGGTGGGAAAGATGCTGGAGTCTATTATAAAGGATGAAATTACTGTACATCTGGATAGTAGTAACAGGATAGGACAGAGTCAGCATGGATTTATGAAGGGGAAATCATGCTTGACTAATCTTCTTGAATTTTTTGAGGATGTAACTATGAAGTTGGATGAGGGAAATCCAGTAGATGTAGTGTACCTGGACTTTCAGAAAGCTTTTGATAAAGTCCCACACAGGAGGTTAGTGAGTAAAATTAGGGTGCATGGTATTGGGGGCAAAGTACTAGATTGGATTGAAAATTGGTTGGCTAATAGGAAACAAAGGGTAGTGATAAACGGCTCCATTTCGGAATGGCAGGCAGTGACCAGTGGGGTACCGCAGGGCTCCGTACTGGGACCACAGCTTTTTACAATATATGTTAATGATATAGAAGATGGTATCAGCAATAACATTAGCAAATTTGCTGATGATACAAAGCTGGGTGGCAGGGTGAAAAGTGATGAGGATGTTAGGAGATTACAGGGTGACCTGGACAAGTTAGGTGAGTGGGCAGATGCATGGCAGATGCAGTTTAATGTGGCTAAATGTATGGTTATCCACTTTGGTAGCAAGAACAGGAAGGCAGACTACTACCTCAATGGAATCAATTTATGTAAAGGGGCAGTACAGAGAGATCTGGGTGTTCTTGTACACCAGTCAATGAAGGCCAGCATGAGGTACAGCAGGTAGTGAAGAAGGCTAATAGCATGCTGGCCTTCATAACAAGAGGAATTGAGTATAGAAGCAAAGAGGTGCTTCTGCAGCTGTACAGGGCCCTGGTGAGACCACACCTGGAGTACTGTGTGCAGTTCTGGTCTCCAAATTTGAGAAAAGACATTCTGGCTATTGAGGGAGTGCAGTGTAGGTTCACGAGGTCAATTCCTGGAATGGCAGGATTACCTTACACTGAAAGACTGAAGCGACTGGGCTTGTATACCCTTGAGTTTCGAAGATTGAGAGGGGATCTGATTGAGACGTATAAGATTATGAAAGGATTGGACACTCTGGCAGTAGGAAACATATTTCCACTAATGGGTGAGTGCCGAACCAGAGGACACAGCTTAAAAATACGGGGTAGACCATTTAGGACAGAGATGAGGAGAAACTTCTTCACCCAGAGAGTGGTGGCTGTGTGGAATGCTCTGCCACAGGGGGCAGTGGAGGCCCACTCTCTGAATTCATTTAAGAAGGAGTTGGATAGAGCTTTCAAAGGGTGGAATCAAGGGTTATGGAGATAAGGCAGGAACAGGATACTGATTAAGGATGATCAGCCAAGATTATATTGAATGGCGGTGCAGGCTCGAAGGGCTGAATGGCCTACTCCTGCACCTATTGTCTATTGTCTATTGTCTATTGTCTATTGTCTATTGCAGACAAGCAGTTATTTGGATGAAAGAACTTAAAGAATCATCAATGTATCACATCACAGATCTGAAGGATGAAAATCTGTGTAAAAATCGAACACCAAGACTCCAAGTTTTGCTGAAATTTGAAGAACTTGGATAAACTGCAGAATTCTGCTAAGTGGAGGCAAATGGAGTTCAATGCAGATAAATGTAAGGTGATTCACTTTGGGAAGAATAACAGGAAGGCAGGGTACTGGATCAATGGAAAGAATCTTGGTAGCGTAGATAAGCAGAGGGATCTTGGTGTCCATGTTCATACATCTTTGAAAGTTTCCACCCAGGTTGGGTGTAAGAGTAATAAAAAGACGGGGTACTGGGCTAATGGTCGGATACTTGGTAGTGTGGATGAGCAGAGGGAACTTGGTGTCCATGTACACAAATCATTGAAAGTTGCCACCCAGGTAAATAGTGCGGTGAAGAAGGCATATGGCGTACTGGCTTTTATTGGTAGAGGAATTGAGTTCCGGAGTACTGAGGTCATGTTGCAGTTGTATAAGACTCTGGTGCGGCCGCATCTGGAGTATTGTGTGCAGTTTTGGTCGCCATACTATAGGAAGGATGTGGAGGCACTGGAACGGGTGCAGAGGAGGCTTACCAGGATGTTGCCTGGTATGGTAGAAAGATCGTATGAGGAAAGGCTGAGGCACTTGGGGTTGTTTTCATTGGAGAAAAGAAGGTTTAGGGGTGACTTGATAGAGGTGTACAAGATGATTAGGGGTTTAGATAGGGTCGACAGTGAGAATCTTTTTCCACGTATGGAGTCAGCTATTACAAGGGGGCATAGCTTTAAATTAAGGTGGGGGGGTAGGTATAGGACAGATGTTAGGGGTAGGTTCTTTACTCAGCGAGTCGTGAGTTCATGGAATGCCCTGCCAGTAGCAGTGGTGGACTCTCCCTCATTATGGGCATTTAAGTGGGCATTGGATAGGCATATTGGAGGATAGTGGGCTAGTGTAGGTTAGGTGGGCTTGGATCTGCGCAACATCGAGGGCCGAAGGGCCTGTACTGCGCTGTATTCTTCTATGTTCTATGTTCTATGTTGATTGTGTTGTTAAGAAGGCATACAGTGTGTTAGGTTTTATTGGTAGAGGGACTGAGTCCTGGAGTCGTGATGTCATGCTACAACTGTTCAAAACACTGGTGCGGCCACACTTAGAATACTGTGTTAAGTTCTGGTTGCCCCATTACAGGAAGGATGAGGAAGCATTGGAAAAGGTGCAGAGGAGATTTACCAGGATGTTGCCTGGTCTGGAGGGAAGGTCTTATGAGGAAAGGCTGACAGACTTGGGTCTGTTCTCATTGGAGAGAAAAAGGCTAAGAGGGATTTTAATAGAGACATACAAGATGATCAGAGGATTAGATAGGGTGGACAGTGGGAGTCTTTTTCCTAGGATGATGATGTCAGCTGGTATGAGGGGGCATAACTACAAATTGAGGGGTGATAGATTTAAGACAGATGTCAGAGGCAGGTTCATTACTCAGAGAGTTGTAAGGGCGTGGAACGTCCTACCTGCCAATGTAGTTAACTCAGCCACATTAGGGAGATTTAAACAATCCTTAGATAAGCACATGGATGATTTTGGGATAGTGTAGTGAGACGAGCTGAGAATAGTTCACAGGTCGGCGCAACATCGAGGCCCGAAGGGCCTGTTCTGCGCTGTATTGTTCTATGTTCTACGAACAACACTGTACCAGGATTGAACTCTAGATGCTTCCAGAGATAGACGACAGTTAGTTGAAATGTTGGCCAGATTCCACCATTAATCAGGTAATAGTCAAGTTGAGTTGTGATGCCTAACTTGTTTACTTGATGGGTCTTATTTTGGTTGCTACATGCAATAAAGTTTAAATCATTGTTTCAGTATTTGTTTGTGAGATTTCTCAATATAAAGCTGATTTAAAGGCAACCTATGGTGATTGACCCACTACAAGCCTTTGTTTAACCTGAGAGATTGGCACAGGCAGTCACAAAGAAGACATTTCCAGACTGTTCTGGAATTTCACTAAAATTTGACCTTAATTAATCAGTGATTTGGTTATTGTGGCAGATTGAAAGTACAAAGTCCAATTTAATAGCAATAAACCACCCTTATGTAGTTATCTCCTCAATAACTACTAATCAGTATCTTGCCAATTATGTTAACTTTGAGACAATGATATTTGTGTGAGGGTCTCAAGGAAATGAGAGGATCCACAAATGTTTCCATTGGAAAGTGGATACTGATCGGAGATGGAATCAGACCCACAGTAATGTCAAGAGATATTGAAGATACTGTTTCAAACAAACTGTCATTTAAGCGTCCTGTAAATAATGAGTCTTCTTGGCTACATTTATCTGAGTGCTTAATGTAGTTTTCACTGCATAATATTAGGCAGCTTGTGCTAATGTGGTCTGCCTGCCACACATGGTGAATTATAGAATATACAGACTGCAGTAATTTAATAACCTGTGGTTGTTAACATTATGATAAGCTAACTGAACCCCACTTGAAACCGATAGAGCTTCTAAATCGGTAATTGCTGGACTGAACACAGCAGTTGATGTTGTTTTTCTTGTTTGACATGGCACTTTTTAATTAGTGCTGATGCCAATCACAAATGGTTAGCTAGTGTAGCCTGTGTGAGAAATTGAGAAATGGAACTATATATTTCCTGAAATTTGGCAAACGTAAATATATTTCCCATACTTTCCTTCAGTAAATACAATAATGAAAGTGACTATTATTTTCTTAAGTATGTGAACCTGCAGTCTATGGTCATGTAGCAGTTTATCTGACAGAACAGAACCTTTTTAGAGTAAAATTATACTAAATAAATGGAAAACTAGCATGGGTACTTCATTTATTCCAAATATCATTTTCCCTCATCTAAATATCTGCGACTGATAGTACTATAATATAATGATTTTCCCCCATTTCCCTCCATATCATTGTATACACAGTGTTATCACCAATTCCAGCAATTGACTTTAGCATTATTTAAAGTTGCACCTTTCTACAATGTGGCATGAGAAGACACAAAGATAAAAAACAGAAAAGTTTGCTGGTTTTCTTTGTGTATTTGTGGCTTGGAATTTTACAATCTGCTCCATCCTTCTCCAAGGAACCCTCATTGCCAGAGTACTGAAGCTGCATGTCATACATTTCCTTCTGAATAGATAATCTGGCTGACTTTCATGCCCAATTTGTTAAACGTGTACTCTCAGTTGTGGTATAGATCTCTGGAAATACAAATTGCTGAACTGTCATGACCTGAGATGGTCAATTTTGTAGTGCTTGTTGCTTGTCTTGTCAGAACCGTGACTGACGTTTGATGAGGTTATAGTTTCCTTGCTGCAAACTTTTGCCAAAGCACTGCATGTAAACATGTCATTTCATGCAACAGTTTTACTCAACCAGATCCTTAAAATCAAAGGGTGGCAACTAATTTAATGTTAGTACTGTAATTTCATAAATATTGTGATGAAAGGTGGGATGGCCTCAGAATAAAAATATTAAATCCCAGCATTGAAAATATGTATCTTATTGCTCACTATTCACTAGTTTTAACTCATGTCAACACATTTTACTTATAAACAGGTCCTAAAGGGCTTTTGCTTCAACTTAATAATCTTGCATCTGTACTTTCTGCAGAATAAGGCTTTAATTGTTAAAACTGGCAGTGGGTCAATGCACAGTGCATATTACTGAGAAAAGAATTTAGCTTGAGCTAATACGGTGGCTCAGCTGTGACATTAGCTTGTTGTTTACATGCATTTGAATGACTCTTATATCTAAACTGGTTTGTCAAAAACAACAGCATTTTGCAATGATGTAGCATTTTTATCAGAGTAAAATATCCAAAGTGTTATTAAAGAAAATTGCGTTTTGAGCAACAGTGGGAGAGTTGACAAAAAGGTGGTTGAAAACTTTGAAAATGTCTTTTAAAGATGATGAAGAAGGCAGCAAGGCTAAGATCTTTAAGATCTTTTGGACATGTGGATTTGTCCAATTGTATTTGCCTTCAAGATTAGTGATTGTTAACAAATACATGAAGAAAACAACAACAGCACTATCACCAAGCATTCCACTACAAATGCCCTGAAGTTCGCCATGGACCAAAAATACATTAGCCAACTTAATACTGACATTACGAGAACAGAGCAGTGATTATCATCTGACCCCTCATAGTTTTGCTTGTGATGAAATACTCATCATTTGCCATTCGGCAGCTCAATGTTCGACAGGATTAAATAGTTCACAGATTGGTGCCCTTTTTACTATAAACCCTCCACTGGCGGACTGTAGTTACAGTAAATACACAATCATTGTAGAGCTCGTGATGCATCCTAATCTATGGTGCAGGAGGTCTGGGTTCAAGTCTCATCTAGTCCAGACATGCATCTTCACCGGTCTCAACAGTTTGAATGGAAATACTTACAAATAGCTCAGCTAGTACTCATGTATAGGGCTTTTCAGGGACAGAGATAATGTCCCTACCTCTGGACTAGGAGGTCCAGATTCAAGTCCCAGCTGCTCCAGAAGTATGTAATAATATCTCTGTTTAATTATCAGGACCAACTGCAAGAAATAACCCTGGTTTACTCTCCACATTTCCGCCACTGTGATCTTTACAACCAAGAATAGCAGAAACACAATGTTGTGGGAGCACCAAGTTCTCCGAAAGGTCATATACCTTCTTCATTTGATCACATATTTCCTCATAACTGGCTCAGAATAGTCAAATCCCCCACTGAATACTGTTGTGCTTGCATCATCACCACATGGCCTCAGCTGTTTGAACACAGGGTCCATGTACTTACAACCATCACCAAATCATGAAAACTGTAATAGTAGAAGCATAGAAACTGTAATAATACTGGAGATTAAAGTGGAAACTTTACTTTTCTTCAGGATAGAATAATAAATGTAGTCTTATTGAAATAACTCACATGAAAAAACAAATTTAAAGTAATAGGAAAAAAGATTGAAGCTTTGTGAGAATACATGAAGTAACATGAAGATCAAGGATAGTAGTGGGAGACTGTGTATTGAGTCGGAAGAGATAGGAGAGGTCTTGAACAAGTACTTCTCTTCAGTATTTACGAACGAGAGGGACCGTATTGTAGAAGAGGAGAGTGTGAAATGGACTGGTAAGCTAGAAGAGATACCTGTTAGAAAGGAAGATGTGTTGGACATTTTGAACAACTTGAGGATAGACAAGTCCCCCGGGCCTGACGGGATATATCCTAGGATTATGTGGGAAGCAAGAGAGGAAATTGCAGTACCGTTGGCAATGATCTTCTCGTCTTCACTGGCAACGGGGGTGGTACCAGGGGACTGGAGAGTAGCGAATGTTGTGCCCCTTTTCAAAAAAGGGAATAGGGATAACCCTGGGAATTACAGGCCTGTTAGTCTTACTTCTGTGGTAGGCAAAGTAATGGAAAGGCTACTGAGGGATAGGATTTATGAGTATCTGGAAAGACACTGCTTGATTAGGGACAGCCAGCACGGATTTGTGAAGGGTAGGTCTTGCCTTACAAGTCTTATTGAATTCTTCGAGGAGGTGACCAAGCATGTGGATGAGGGAAGAGCAGTGGATGTCGTGTACATGGATTTTAGTAAGGCATTTGATAAGGTTCCCCATGGTAGGCTTATGCGGAAAGTCAGGAGGCATGGGATAGAGGGAAATTTGGCCAATTGGATAGAAAACTGGCTAACCGGTCGAAGGTAGAGAGTGGTGGTAGATGGTAAATATTCAGCCTGGAGCCCAGTTACAAGTGGAGTTCCGCAGGGATCAGTTCTGGGTCCTCTGCTGTTTGTAATTTTTATTAATGACTTAGATGAGGGAGTCGAAGGGTGGGTCAGTAAATTTGCAGATGATACGAAGATAGGTGGAGTTGTGGACAGTGAGGAGGGCTGTTGTCGGCTGCAGAGGGACTTAGATATGATGCAGAGCTGGGCTGAGGAGTGGCAGATGGAGTTCAACCCTGCCAAGTGTGAGGTTGTCCATTTTGGAAGAACAAATAAGAATGCGGAATACAGGGTTAATGGTAGGGTTCTTAGTCAGGTGGAGGAACAGAGGGATCTTGGGGTCTATGTACATAGATCTTTGAAGGTTGCCACTCAGGTGGATAGAGTTTGTAAGAAGGCCTATGGAGTATTATCGTTCATTAGCAGAGGGATTGAATTCAAGAGTCGTGAAGTGATGTTGCAGCTGTACAGGACTTTGGTTAGGCCACAGTTGGAGTACTGTGTGCAGTTCTGGTCGCCTCACTATAGGAAAGATGTGGAAGCTTTGGAGAGGGTGCAGAGAAGATTTACCAGGATGTTGCCTGGAATGGAGAGGAAGTCGTACGAGGATAGGTTGAGAGTTCTCGGCCTTTTCTCGTTGGAACGGCGAAGGATGAGGGGTGACTTGATAGAGGTTTATAAGATGATCAGAGGAATAGATAGAGTAGACAGTCAGTAACTTTTTCCCCGGGTACAACAGAGTGTTACAAGGGGACATAAATTTAAGGTGAAGGGTGGAAGGTATAGGGGAGATGTCAGGGGTGGGTTCTTTACCAGAGAGTGGTGGGGGCATGGAATGCGCTGCCCGTGGGAGTGGTAGAGTCGGAATCATTGGCGACCTTTAAGCGGCATTTGGATAGGTACATGGATGGGTACTTAATCTAGGTTAGAAGTTCGGCACAACATCGTTGGCCGAAGGGCCTGTTCTGTGCTGTATTGTTCTATGTTCTATGTTCTATGTTCAATAAAGAAATGGAATAAATACACCCAACAGTAAATATATCCTGCTGGTTATAGAAAAGCCTTCAACACAGAAAGCAATATGGCTAGTCATGCAGCCATAAGCCTAATACACCTGGAAATAAGGGACAGGTTTTCATGGGTTATTAGTCATTTTTGTGACATATAACACCTCTTAAAGAACAATAACATACACTAAATCTAAAAGACGTTGGAATCCGAGTAAATTATGGCATTTATATAAGACTATTGTCTACCTTTGGAGAAAGATTGGCTATTACTACTGTCGAATTGCTGCCCCTCATATACTAAATACATTTGCATTTAGAACATGAGGGGAAACAAAGGAAGAGGAGAGTTGAGAATGCAACATCTAGTTTCCAGCGCAGCTAGCGTGTCTTTCACAATCCCATCTATAGCTATAGCAGGAAGGGACACCAGTAATATATTTTGGATTCATGGTGAATCTTGTTGTTAACTGAATACTTGATTGCTCTTAAATATTTCTGCAAAAAAAAAGGAACGTACTGCCAAAGCACGTAATTTTGTACTCATTGGCACATTTGCAAGAAAGCTAAATTTTAAAGAGAGCAACAGCAGCTTGTGAAATGGCTGTATATTGGTTGAACAGCCAAAGGAATTTATCATTTGATAACACCTACCAGTCGCTGGAATGTTAATCCAATATTCCTGGTATGACATTGGGACTGAAAATACCTTTCGCTGCTGACATACAAAAAATATTAGTTGTACTCAACCACCTTTGCTTGTAAACCTCAGAACATAAAGTCTATCATTCATTGTGATTCCATAATTGGATGGAGCCTCCTGAACAATCTTCAGTGTACTACTAATTACACCAACAGTCAATTAAAGACTCTCAATTGAGTAACATTTATACTTGCAAGAAGCCATGTATATGCATACTCATAGTCCTATCCTCTGTAGAAAAAAGGAACATGTCTCAGCATTGTGCATTTTTTGAAGTATCCAAGAGGTTTTGGGGAAAATAATTCCCTGGTGAATTCTCCTTGGCAATGCCTCATCCATTCAGAGCCAACTTGGCAATCATTCTGAACATTCTTCTCAAAAGTATAAATTGTTGCCCCTTTGAAATTTGGCATTCTTGCAGCCGATGAATGTGAAATTTGGCATTCTTGTAACTGATGAAGTTGAAATTTGGCATTATTGCAACCAATGAATGTGAAATGAAAAGCTTTAATAACATGTTTCTTTTCTCAACAATATTGAAGACTTGAACACAGACGGTAAACTTTAGGGATTGAACAAATGTCCTATGGAAGAAAGAATTTAGTCCATACCAAGCAAATAGAATTTCACCCCTTGGATTTCACAACAGCTTGATTTAGAGTCTCTTAAAGATATAATCTACTTTTAAATGGACTTTCTCACATCCTCAGGATATCCCATAACACTTAGAGTCATAGAGTCATAGAGATGTACAGCATGGAAACAGATCCTTTGGTCCAACCTGTCTATGCCGACCAGATAGCCCAACCCAATCTAGTCCCACCTGCCAGCACCCAGCCCATATCCCTCCAAACCCTTCCTATTCATGTACCCATCCAAATGCCTCTTAAATGTTGTAATTGTACCAGCCTCCACTTCTTCCTCTGGCAGCTCATTCTATACACTTCTTAGTAAATAATTAACTACTGAATGGTAAAATTCAACCCACACAAATGAGTGTTTTTTTTCTAAAGAGTTCTCAAAACAAACTCAGAATAAATTCCCACAAGTAGAGATTATATGCACCTGACATGGAGACAACATACACTTCCTGTAGAGACAGAACCAATTCTCTTAATCTGATTATTATAACATGGGCAAACACAAATTGCAAACAGCAAAGACCAACAAATAGCAATGAAATAAATGGCTATTTCATGTCTTTTTGATACAAGGAAAAATGTTGGCTGTGACTCTGTCTTTACTTTGAATAGTTTTGAATACTTTTGAACAGTAATGTCCAACTGAAAACTGAAATAACTCCACAGAGGCCAGTAGCTCATCACCAAGTCACTTTACTTACACATGGAGAGTCCTTGACACTGTTCCAGCTCTCAGAGTGAACAGAATCTCTGACACTCCTGTTTTTTTTTTGACACTCCTGTTTATCTTTTTTTTTCCTCTTCTTTTTTTTTCTTTACCCCTACACTACCACCTAAGTGCGGTAGTGCTTATTTTTGCCCCAGCACCCATGGTGTGTGTGTGCAGGTGTGAGACACAGTGAAAGACACAACGTGCACGAATCTTTATTCAAATTCCACCACCAGGAAGATAGGAAAACACCCGGGTGGCCAGTGACAAACACTGCCCTTCACATCAAAGGGCAGTGCTGTGTGATCAAAACAGTGAAGGGGAGGGTAGGGACTAAATCAAAATAGAGTTGGAGGGAGACACTCCTGTTTATATCTGTCAGTCAGGGCTCCTGGATTGGACCAGATTAACAGCTCCAATCAGAGAATTTTATTCTATGAAGTCCTGGCTGACCCCCTTATAATCATGACAAAAATGTTTATATTTCATTCGAGAGACAATACTTTGAGTCCTAATCTAAAATAGATGATCTAGAGATATCAAATCCAGGGGCAAGGGTAGAAAATGTATGCATGTTACAAAACAAATCATGGAAATTGATTCATACCAATAATAATAAATTTATTCTTGTCAGCAATTAAGTCATAATTCATTACTTTGTTTAAAATACGATGTCTGTAGAATCAAATTAAACTTTTTACCTGCTTGATATGTCAATCAATAATTGTCAAATGAATGAAATTCAGTTCATTGAAGGAGAGAAGATAAGTCCATCACATGTTACAGAGTTGTTGTAGCAAAGAGAGAACCAATCACAAACATGCTTATATAAGTGGGCGGCACGGTGGCACAGTGGTTAGCACTGCTGCCTCACAGCGCCAGAGATCCGGGTTCAATTCCCGCCTCAGGCGACTGACTGTGTGGAGTTTGCACGTTCTCCCCGTGTCTGCGTGGGTTTCCTCCGGGTGCTCCGGTTTCCTCCCACAATCCAAAGATGTGCAGGTCAGGTGAATTGGCCATGCTAAATTGCCCGTAGTGTTAGGTAAGGGGTAAATGTAGGGGTATGGGTGGGTTGCGCTTCGGCGGGTCGGTGTGGACTTGTTGGGCCGAAGGACCTGTTTCCACACTGTAAGTAATCTAATCTAATCTAATGTAAGTAATCTAATCTAAAGCATGTGAATTAGCAGCAGGAGTACTTCATTCAGATTCTTAAGCCTATTTCATTATTCAATAAGAAAATGGCTGACCTGATTGTGGTTTCAACTCCCCATTCTTGCCTACCCACAAAGAAAAATATCCTTTTAGCATCCAACCTGTTGAATCCTGCCATACTGAAGTGAGGACAAGTTAGAGATGCAGCACCTTAAGAATGCAGTAGAGACACCCAATGCCCAGCAATGCAATAATAGATAGAATCAATGAAGACAATGATGCAGGCTCAAGTCTATGGAGTAACACAATCTCTAGATACAGCTATGGCAGCATAAAGCACGTTAGCAAGGCTTGGTCACAGTGGTGTCTCTCAAAGAAGGCAATACAGCCTGAATGGTTTCCTCCTGTGTGCTAAAACAATTCCATTCTCTTAAAATGCTTTTAGATTACTTACAATGTGGAAACAGGCCCTTCAACCCAACATGTACACACCAACCCACCTAGACCCATTCCCCTAACACTATGGGTAATCTAGCATGGCCAATTCACCTAACCTGCACATTTTTGGACTGTGGGAGGAAGCCAGAGCAAACCCACGCAGACACAGGGAGAATGTGCAAACTCCATACAGTCAATCACCTGAGGTGGGAATTGAACCTGGGTCTCTGGTGCTGTAAGGTAGCAGTGCTAACCACTGTGCCACTGTTCTATAGGTAAATACAGCAGTAAATCTGTGAAAGAGCTCACAAAAAACAATGAACTAAGTCACCAAATAATTGGGTTGAGTGCTGTTTTTGGATACCACAAAAATTCACATGGTTCTCTTTAAAATAGAACCACAGAGTTTTAGAGAGAAAATGGAGTCTTCATTTAACAGTTCCTTCAAAAGACAACATTTCTGAAATTACACTCAGTGCAATTGTACTGAGACGTCCGATAATATAGTTTATGTTATCAAAAGCAGCCAGTTATGGGTAATAAATGTTGCTCCAGCCAGTGACACCAACATCCTGTGAACAAACTTTTAAAAACTCAAATTTTTTGAGGGAGATGGGGCTAGAATTCTGACCCGAGTTCTATTGGTACCACTGTTAAAACATGGTAATCCTGATCTCAAATAGCAGTCAAGAAATAAGAAGCTTAAAGAGGCTCTAACATTGTCAGAAGGAAGGAATACTGAGGTAGGTAAAATGTTCTGTAGTCTCAAGATTGTATGATAGAATGATTTGCACTAGAAGATGGTGCAATAAGTTTGGAACTGATAGGAGAATATACGAGCTAAACACATCTATATGATGTGAGGGAGCTAGAAAACAGGATTGCAAAACTGACCTCAACATTTGCAATATTATTTTATACAGAATTAATCTCTCTCTTCCCCAAACAGATTGCATGTAATTATAAAATGTCAAATTACTATCAAGAACGAGCATAAAGATATAACATTGTAAAGAAGAGAATGATTTTGAATTTACCGAGAAAGTGATAGCATCTATGGATTGCTAAGTAGCAGAGCACACAACCAGTGGCATTGAGGATGCAGGCTGGCCTTGCTGTCAGAACAATTTAGGAGGTGCCTCTGTATGATCTGAAATATGTTTCACACCAGAAAGCATTCTTTCTAAACAGCCAAGCATAATGTTAGGATTTGAGCTGTTATATCAGCTCCATTTCACTCAAATTGGTTCAGCATAAAGCCCTTAAGATAAAGTGTGTTTCTGCCATTCTGTAACCTTCATTATTTGACGAGATAATTTCTCACTGATAGAGCATAAAATCACTGAGGAACTAGTTGCTCAACTATTTATCATTTTGTTCAAAATGCTTGTTCCTAGACTAAAGAAAGAAAATATTAAATTTAGTAAAAACAGCCAAGTGGAGCTGCAAAATTAATAAATACATCTTTGTAAGTTTTCTGTAGAATGATTCACTGCCTGATCTGGAAATCATATATTTGGAATTAAATTGAAAACTAGTGTTTCATTCAACCTAGCAAAGATATTTCCCAGTTAAATTACACTGCGTATGCCTCAAATGAAATTCTACGTTGTCAGGTTTCCTTTGAAAAATGTTACATGTCTGGAGGCTACAATGTGAATGGATCCCAGATAAGAAAAAGAAAACTCACGACAAGAGGACAGAAAATAAACCAGCAGGGAGCTTTGTGTGAAATATGGGGACCGAAAGGAAAAGCGATTTATTTTTTCACAATGGGAAACATTTTATGCATATAAAACATTTTCTCAGTGTAAAAATAGTCAAAACTGAAATAGCCTCTTTATGAAAAATTAACACAATTTTAAAATTCTGTGCATTATGTAACTTTGCTTTCTGTCACCTCTAATTAGGAGGGCTTGTGGCACAGTGATCGGATCCCAGGCTCTGATTCAGAAGTTTCAGGATTGAGCCTCATCTCAGGACTTGATGGTCAGGAAGGGATATTCGTGATATAGCCAGTCAGGTTGAGTATCAACCTGCAAATCTTTCCAACGTGCGCTATTGGCAGACTGTGAGAGTCCTCAGCCTACAATAATTCTGATGTCAACATCAGGTGAAGATGCAAGTTGGTGCAGCAATTTTGAATTCTTGAGTGATCTGTAACATCACACCACCACTGCACTAATCCCACTGGTTCATGGATGAACAGGTTCATACACCATGGAAAAGGCCCTTTGGCATATTGAGGCTACAGCAACATAACTACCACTAAAAGTACGCTAATCCCAATTTCCTGTATTTGTCCCATATCCTTGAATGTTATGTTGTTTGAAGTGTCATTTAAAATATATTTTTAAAGTTGTAAGGTTTCCAGCTTCCATAACCTTCCAAGGTAGTGCATTCTAGATTCCCACGACCCACTGAGTGAAAAAGGTTTTTTTCCCAAATCTCTTCTGAATCCCCTGCCCTTTTCCTAGAACGATTCCCTCTTGTGATTGACCCCTCAACCAAGTGAACAGCTGCTCTCTACTAACCCTGTCCATACCCCTCAATCTCATACACCTCAATCTTCTCTGCTCTAAAGAAAATAATCCAAGCCCATCTAATCTCCTCTTATAGCTCAATTTCTCCACCCAAGCAACATTCTCCTCTGTACCCCATCTAGTGCTATCGCATCTTGTGTCCTACTATTCAGTCAGTTTCTGATCTATATAACCAAGTTTCCCTCAATTCCAAATTTTCCTTCTCAGTCAGTTTCCCATGTGGGACTGTGTCAAAAGCTTTGTTAAAAATCCATATAAACTTCATCAACTGAACTTCCCTCATCCACACACTTCATCACAGTTCCAAAAACTTTGAAAGTGCTGCATCACAACATCTCTGAACAAGTGGATTGTATGTATTTATAATGCTTCCTTTTTACACATAATATGAGGAATTTACATGTTAATAAGTGTACAAAGGAGAAAATGCTCCTAAACTGTTAGTATTCACTGTGTAATTCTTACAGACCCTTGGAATGGGATTATGCACCAATCAAGAAAGGGATTTTCAAATCTCACAACACACACATACAGACAAATCCAACAAGAGAGAGAGGATTTTGTAGCAATGGATCCCTCATACTGACAGTGGCCAAAATGTGCCAATTCTGTTTCTTCATGCATTTTCAAATGTTCCAATATATTGCACAATTCTTGTTGCTATACATAGATTAACTCAATTCTCTTGAGAGTTAGCCATATATTGTGTATTAAAGCACTCAAACTTTAATTTTTTAAAGAATTAACACTTTGTTCTATATACAGCACTGACTAGATTTCTCTAGCTCTTTGGCAGCAGGCTTTGAGAGAGTGAGGAAAAGAATAGGGAACTGTGTTGGGATGGATCTTTGATACATAGAACATAGAACATAGAAGAATACAGCGCAGTACAGGCCCTTTGGCCCTCGATGTTGCGCAGATCCAAGCCCACCTAACCTACACTAGCCCACTATCCTCCATATGCCTATCCAATGCCCGCTTAAATGCCCATAATGAGGGAGAGTCCACCACTGCTACTGGCAGGGCATTCCATGAACTCATGACCCGCTGAGTAAAGAACCTACCCCTAACATCTGTCCTATACCTACCCCCCCCTTAATTTAAAGCTATGCCCCCTTGTAATAGCTGACTCCATACGTGGAAAAAGATTCTCACTGTCGACCCTATCTAAACCCCTAATCATCTTGTACACCTCTATCAAGTCACCCCTAAACCTTCTTTTCTCCAATGAAAACAACCCCAAGTGCCTCAGCCTTTCCTCATACGATCTTTCTACCATACCAGGCAACATCCTGGTAAACCTCCTCTGCACCCGTTCCAGTGCCTCCACATCCTTCCTATAGTATGGCGACCAAAACTGCACACAATATTCCAGATGCAGCAGCACCAGAGTCTTATACAACTGCAACATGACCTCAGTACTCTGGAACTCAATTCCTCTACCAATAAAAGCCAGTACGCCGTATGCCTTCTTCAGTACGCACTATTTACCTGGTTGGCAACTTTCAAAGATCTGTGTACATGGACACCAAGATCCCTCTGCTCATCCACACTACCAAGTATACGACCATTAGCCCAGTACCCCATCTTTTTATTACTCTTACCAAAGTGAATCACCTCACACTTAGCTACATTGAACTCCATTTGCCACGTTTCTGCCCAGTTCTGCAGCTTATCTATATCCCGCTGTAACCTGCCACATCCTTCCTCACTGTCTACAACTCCTCCGACTTTCGTATCATCCGCAAACTTGCTCACCCAACCTTCTAACCCCTCCTCCAGGTCATTTATAAAAATGAAAACAGCAATGGTCCCAAAACAGATCCTTGCGGAACACCGCTAGTGACGGCACTCCAAGATGAACCTTTGCCATCAACTACTACCATCTGATTTCTTCCAGCCAGCCAACTCCTAATCCAAGCCTCCAACTCACCCTCAATGCCATACCTCCATATTTTTTGCAGTAGTCTACCATGGGGAACCTTATCAAACGCCTTACTAAAATCCATATATACCACATCTACCGCTTTCCCCTCGTCCACCTCTTTAGTCACCTTCTCAAAGAATTCAATAAGGTTTGTGAGGCACGACCTGCCCTTCACAAAACCATGCTGACTATCCTTGATCACATTATTCCTATCCAGATGTTCATAAATCCTATCCCTTACAATGCTCTCTAAGATTTTGCCCACAACAGAAGTGAGACTCACCGGCCTATAGTTACTAGGGTTATCCCTACTCCCCTTCTTGAACAAGGGAACCACATTTGCTAGCCTCCAATCTTCTGGCACTACTCCTGTAGACAACGAGGACATAAAAATCAAGGCCAATGGCTCTGCAATCTCCTCCCTTGCTTCCCAGAGAATCCTAGGATAAATGCCATCAGGCCCAGGGGACTTATCTATTTTCACCCTTTCCAGAATTTCCAACACCTCTTCTCTACATACCTCAAAGCCATCCATTCTACTTAATTGTGACTCAGTATTCATATTGACAACAATGTCCTGTTCCTGATTGAATACTGACGAAAAGTATTCATTCAGTGTGTCCCCAATCTCTTCAGCCTCCACACGCAACTTCCCACTACTATCCTTGACTGGACCTATTCCTACCCTAGTCATTCTTTTATTCCTGACATACCTATAGAAAGCCTTAGGGTTTTCCCTAATCCTACCAACTAAGGACCTTTCATGTCCCCTCCTTGCTGCTCTTAGCTCTCTCTTCAGGTCCTTCCTGGCTACCTTATAACTCTCAATCACCCCAATTGAACCTTCACGCCTCATCTTTACATAGGCCGCCCTCTTCCATTTAACAAGGGATTCCAATTCCTTATTAAACCACGGCTCCCTCACACAACCCTTTCCTCCCTGCCTGACGGGTACATACTTATCAAGGACACTCAATAGTTGCTCCTTGAACAAGCTCCACATATCAATTACGCCCTTGCCTTGAAGCTTACTTTTCCAAGCCACACATCCTAAGTCATGCCTCACCGCATCATAATTTCCCTGCCCCCAGCTATAACTCTTGCCCTGTAGTGCACACTTATCCCTTTCCATCACTAGAGTAAAAGTCACTGAATTGTGGTCACTGTCCCCAAAGTGCTCACCTACCTCTAATTCTAACACCTGGCCTGGTTCATTACCCAGAACCAAATCCAGTATGGCCTCACCTCTTGTTGGCCTATCTACATATTGTGTCAGGAAACCCTCCTGCACACATTGGACAAACACTGCCCCATCTAACGAACTTGAGCTATAGCTTTCCCAATCAATATCAGGAAAGTTAAAGTCCCCCATAACAACCACCCTATTACTTTCACTCTTCTCTTGAATCATCCTCGCAATCCTTTCTTCTATGTTTCTAGGACTATTAGGAGGCCTGTAAAAAACTCCTAACAGGGTGAGCTCACCTTTCCTATTCCTAACCTCAGCCCAAACTACCTCAGATGGCGAGTCTTCATCCATCGTCCTTTCCACAGCTGTAATACTATCTTTGACAAGCAATGCCACACCTCCCCCTCTTTTACCCCCACCTCTGACCCTACTAAAACATTTAAACCCTGGAACCTGCAACAGCCAATCCTGTCCCTGTTCTACCCATGTCTCCGTAATAGCCACAACATCGAAGTCCCAGGTACCAACCCACGCTGCAAGTTCACCTACCTTATTTCGTATACTTCTTGCATTGAAGTATACACACTTCAAGCCACTTTCCTGTTTACAGGCACCCTCCTTTGAAATTGATGCCATGTTCCTAACCTCCCTACACTCCAGGTCCTGCACCCTAAAGCTACAGTCTGGGTTCCCATGCCCCTGCAGAGTTAGTTTAGGGGGCATACCTTCCCACAACTGAGGAACTTTGCCAGAGGTGAGTTAAGATCAGAAAAAATTTCCTACTCTACTAAGGGAGAAAGCCAATTTGGATTGTCCTGGCATTTTTAAAGGGCAATTTTGCACTGTTGGCAACAGAGTAGCTCCATGTTCCAATTTGGAGTTGCTGTGTCCTTGGAGGTTACATTCGTGAAAGATCTTAACAGTAACCAAGACTGACTTTTAACAGTTTCCCTTCTACTCTGATTGACATACTGCTTTAGTTCCTGGTTATGCCAACACTCACGTGGAGATCTGCTTCTACCACCTCCCCTGGCTGCACATTCCAGACACCGACCACCCTATGTAAAAGTGTTTGCCTCGCACACATCCTTTAAACTCTCCTTCTCTCACGTTAAATGTATCCACCCTAGAATTTGACATTTCCACCCTGGGAAAAAGACTCAACCCCATTCATACCTCTTCATTTTATATACTTATATCAGGTTGTCTCTGAGCCTCCAACACCCTAACAAAAACAATCAAAGTTTGTCCAAGCTCTCCTCATAGCTTATACAGTCCAATTCAGGCATCATCCTGGTAAACCACTTTTGAACCCTCTCCAATCCCTCCACATCCTTCCTGTAGTGTGGTGATCAAAATTGCACACAACATTCCAAAACTATCCTGATCAAATTTTTATACTTTTATACTTAATGCCCCAACTGATGAAGGCCAGCATTCCGTATGCCTTCTTTACCATCTAATCTACTTGTGTCCACTTTCAGGGAACTACGGACTTGCATCCCAAGATCTCTCTGTTTCCCAACGCTCTTAAGTGTCCTGCCATTTATTGTACACTTTTCTCTTGCATTTTTCCTGCTAAAATGCATCATCTCACACTTTTCTGAATTAAACTCCATCTGCCATTTTTCCATCCAACTTTCCAACTGACCTATATCCTGCTGCAACCTTTGATAACTTTCCTCACTACCCACAACTCCACCAATTTTCATGTTGTTTTAATGTTTTGGGTCCAGTGCTCCTTCTTCAGAACCTGGTAGACTCTAACGTGGTTTGGTGTGACTTCTGACTTTGTCCATCCCAGTCCAACACCGGAAACTCCACATCCTGTTTTCTCTTCATAGATGCTGCCAAACTTGCTAACCTTACTAATCAAACCACCTACATCTTCATTCAAATTAGTTATATAAATTACAAGCAACAGAGACCCAGCACTGACCCTTGTGGAACACCACTGGTCTCAGACCCAATCAGAAAACACCCTTCCACAACTACCCTTGCTTTGACAAAGGGTCAGGTAGATTTGAAACGTCAGCTCTTTGCTCTCCTTACAGATGCTGCCAGACCCACTGCGATTTTCCAGCATTTTCTCTTTTGGTTTCAGATTCCAGCAACTGCAGTAATTTGCTTTTACCCTTGCTCTTCTATGGCCAAGCCAACTCTGCATCCAACTGAGTAACTCATCATGGATCCCATGTGAATTCATCTTCTGGATCAGCCTACCATGAGGTACTTGTCAAATGCTTTACTAAACTTCACAGACTACATCTACTGCCTTACCCTCATCAGTCATCTTCCTCACTGCCTCCAATATCTCAAAATAGGCCATGCGCTTCAAAGTCAGAAATAAAAGTTAACTCCAGCTGCTCATACATAAACCAGTGCTTTTACTTTTACAAAGAAATAGGCACAGTGGGTGGTTTTGAAAGTAAGTTGCTTGCTTTTGAAAGGTAGGTTGAATGTAAAATGTTCTTGTTTTGGGGACTTTTGTATTTCAAAGTGAATAATTCAAGTTTAATTTAAAATTAACAACGAATGCCTAACTAACAACTAACAACTAAGAACTAACAAAGGTGGAAATGCCCTTTTGAAAACTAACAACTCAAAGACAGACTCAAGAAACTGTTGTCTAATTTTAGGAACCACATGTAACTCCTTACCAATGTCCCATTTAAATTATTCTCGTTGTGTAGGATCTTGTCAGTGTGTTTTTTTCTCTCATAACCTCAGATATTGGCACAATATCATAATGTTATGGATGGCCTGCAGAGCAGCACCCAAATTACTGAACAGCCACACCAACAATTTAAAGGGAACATCGCCCACTCCTGTCCAAGGGCAGAAGTCAGGATATCAGGTGTTTGCTGAAAATCACTGTTTGGGCTCATCAATATATCAAATTATAAATTTGGTATTGACCTCAGCCTCATGTATTGTAAATCTTTTAATGCTTCTCTTGTCCCTTCTTAATAATTATATATGCCCAGTTGTAGTTTTCCAGTCAATGTGTTAGAAAGAAATGTCAAAGGCTGAGACAAACTACATTTAAGTTATTCCTTGGAAAGCAGAGAACTATTTGAGAAATGATTGAAATGTAATTTCACTGGAAGTACAACAAGATGTGGGTTTGAATAGTGGATGACTTTGCTTAAATTGTACACAATTTTTTCTCATTGAGATTGTGATTTATCTTGGGTATGGCTTCGTCCTCAGTCATCCTCCAATTAATTGCCAAATCTTTCCTGTCTCTGGACTATCAGAGATCAACATCCAACTGAGTTGTGGGTCAAGACCCAAGGCAGTTTCAAAGTGCCAACCTGCAATAAAGTTTCATCAGTTGCTGGCTAATTCCCCTGTCCTCTGGGACTCACTGGGAATATCACTGACACTGAGCTGGATGTGGAGATTTGGGCAGTTGTGATCTACCTCCCTGCATTCATATCCAGGAGATGTCAAATAGATTAAGACTTTGTCTAACTCCCGACCAATTACAGAACTGAACCCCTGTCACCCACCCTGTGAATCTCATTCCCACCCCACCAACACCTGATCACCTTTTTTGACCCAACCACCAACTCACTCAGCACAGAAACCCATCCACCCTCCAACCTTAACCACTAACCCTCACATCGAACTGTTTAACTATTCACCGGGCAGCTTGTGCAAAAACAAAAACTGGGTGTCTTCTCTTCCTTGACTCTACTCAACTTGGACAGCTCTCTGGGAAAGCTGAGCTCAAAAGGTGCCAGTTAAAGAAATCTTGACACAGGATGTCAGTCCCTTGCCCTCACTTGGTAGACGGTACTATATGGCCGATAGATGGTTTCCAATCAACCTGTTCAGTAATGTCACTGGACACTTCTGGAGCAGTGTAACTTAAACTTGGCCACCTGGTTCAGAGGTATAACACTACCACTGTACCACAAGAACCCCTATTTGGTAGATTGTTCCTGGTTTATGTTCTCCTCCTCAACTGGTATTGAACTCCAATGAGGGTAATGGATCTGGATTCAGAGTGAACAAAATCAGAAATTGCTGGAAAAACTCAGCAGTTCTGGCAGCATTTGTGGAGAGAAAGCAGAATTTTCTGGATATGGATTGGCTGGTCAGGGGAGGGTTAATTAATCACCAACCACCCAACTCCTAACACCAAGTGAAATCTCAATTGACACATACAAATGATTCAGTAGGTTATTTTGAAAATTTTCTAAACTACCAAAGCTCTGAGGCGCTGCATGTCTTTATAATTCTCCCTCAGAATGTGTAATAAAGTGACAATAATGAGTTTTGCTGCTGTGAAAAATATGCGTGTTCTGCTGCTTGGAAAAGTAAGAGTACTGAAGGGACATGATAAGCAGTGGTTATATGATTCATCATCCACTTGATAAGATGGAGAAGAAATACAGTTTCTGCTGCTTTGATGAGCAGCGATTGCAGTTCCCAGTCTGTGATTATACTGTGCATTTTGAGCATGTTGCTGGAGACTTGGAGGTACAAGCAGCATAGGGTTTATTTTAACATCAGGCTCCTGTAAGGTGGAGTTAGCACTGGGTCAGCTCCAGGCAAACCCAATGTTCCTCCTGGTGTGATGGGGTTTAATGGCCAAATTCCCAATTAGCTCACAGTCTTGATTTATATTTTAGATTTTCAACTGGATCTCTGCTTGTTGCTGCAGTTGGGGGAAGGGGAAGCTAGAGGGTGCAGAGGGGGGAGGGGGATGGGAAAACTGGGGGTATGATTGGACAGGAGGGGGGAGAAGTACAGGAGGGGCATTTGGAGGGGTCTGACGAAGGTGAGTTTTGCAACATCCCTGGGGCTGGGGACGAGTTAACCATGAACGTTTCTGTATGCCATAGGAGTCACACTGGTTTTTACTACAAGGTCATGAATATGGCCAGGACAAAAAAGGATAGAAAGAACATTTGGCAGATTGGATGATACATGACCAGACATTTCATTCATGAAAGTCAATGTGACAGAGCTCCATAAGGGAAAAGTAATCTTTTCTGCTTAATGTTCTTCTGTGCACTCCATTCCTGACCATGTTTTATGTATAAAGATAAAGATCTATGGCAGCAATGAACAATGTGGGTCACAATGAGGCAGATACAGCAATGGCTTCACTGAGGTGGAGACTCAGATTGGAAAGTATGGTGGGCTGTGACTACTGGTGTTCCACAGAGATCTGCTGTTCATGGTCTGCATAAAATGATATGGAAAAAATGTAGCTGGTATAATTAGTGAGTTGTGGATGATACAAAGATTGGTGGAGTTGTGGACAGTGCCATTGGATACAGCAGGATATAGATCAGTTGGTGGCATGGGCAGAAAAATGGCAGATGGAGTTTAATCCAGACAAATGTGAGGGGATGCATTTTGGAAAGTCAAATCCAGGTGGAAATTATACAGTGAAAGCAGAACCCTTCGGTGTATTGACATGCAGAGGGATCTGAGTGTGCAGGTCCACAGCTCACTGAAGGTGACAGCGCAGGGAGATTAGGGAGTAAAAAAGGCCATGGCATGCTTGCCTTCATTGGAAGGAGCACTGAGTGTAAGGATAGACAGTTTATGCTGCAGCTTAATAAAACTTTAGCTAGACCACACTTGGGATATTGTGTACAGTTCTAGTTACCACCTTACAAGAAGGATGTGGATGCTTTGGAGAGGGTGCAGAAAAGGTTTACCAGGTTATTGCCTGGTGTAGGGGAGTTTAGCTATGAAGAAAGGGTCCATAGAGGAGGTGGTGGGAGCAAGCACAGGAGGGGACATAAGAAGTCATTGGCAGATAGGATCAAGGAAAACCCTAAAGCTTTCTATAAGTATTTCAGGAATAAAATAATGACTTGAGTAAGATTAGGGCCAATCAAGACAGTAGTGGGAAGTTGTGCATGGAGTCTGAGGAGATAGAAGAAGCACTAAATGAATATTTTTCATTGGTATTCACCCTGGAAAAGAATAATGTTGTCGAGGAGAATACTGAGATACAGGCTACTAGACTTCATGGGATTGAGATTCACAAGGAGGAGGTATTAGCAATTCTGGAAAGTGTGAAATAGATAAGTCCCCTGGGCCAGATGAGATTTATCATAGGACACTCTGGGAAGCCAGGGAGGTAATTGCAGAGCCTTTGGCTTTGATCTTTATGTCATAATTGTCTACAGGAATAGTACCAGAAGACTGGAGGATAGCAAATGTTGTCCCCTTGTTCAAGAAAGGGAATAGAGACAACCCTGGGAATTATAGACCAGTGAGTCTCACTTCAATTGTGGGTAAAGTGTTGGAAGAGGCTATACAAGATAGAATCTATCATCTAGAGAGGAATAAGTTGATGAGGGATAGTCAACACGGTTTTATAAAGGGTAGGTCGTGCCTCTCAAACCTTACTGAGTCCTTTGAGAAAGTGAGCAAACAGGTGGATGAGAGTAAAGCAGTTGATGTGGTATATATGGTCTTCAGTCAGGCATTTGATAATGTTCCTCACAGTACGCTACTGCACAAAATACTGAGGCATGGGATTGAGGGTAATTTAGCAGTTTGGATCAGAAATTGGCTAGCTGAAAGAAGACAGAGGGTGGTGGTTGACAGGAAATGTTCATCCTGGAGTTCAGTTACTCATGTGTGCTGCAAGGATCTGTTTTGGGTCCACTGCTGTTGGTCATTTTTATAAACGATCTGGATGAGGGCGTAGAAGGATGGGTTAGTAAATTTATGGAAGACATTAAGGTCAGTGGAGTTGTGAACAGTGTT
The DNA here is from genome assembly GCF_037043375.1 of Chiloscyllium plagiosum. Lineage (NCBI taxonomy): Eukaryota > Metazoa > Chordata > Chondrichthyes > Orectolobiformes > Hemiscylliidae > Chiloscyllium > Chiloscyllium plagiosum. Next base: position 371,795 of record NW_028270160.1, read on the forward strand.
GAAGGATATTGCAGGTTACAGAGGGACATAGATAAGCTGCAGAGCTGGGTTGAGAGGTGGTAAATGGAGTTTAATGTGGAAAAGTGTGAGGTGATTCACTTTGGAATAAAAAGTATTGGGCTAATAGTAAGCTGTTTGACAGAGTAGATAAGCAGAGAGATCTCAATGTCCATATATATAGTTCCCTGAAAGTTGCTACCCAGGTTGATAGAGTTGTTAAAAAGGCATACAGTGTGTTAGGTTTTATTGGTAGAGGGATTACGTTTCAGAATCATGAGGTCATATTTCTGCTGTACAAAACTCTGGTGCGCCTGCACTTGGAGTATTGCATGCAGTTCTGATCACCGCATTATGGGAAGGTTAGAGTCATAGAGTCATAGAGATGTACAGCACGGAAATAGACCCTTCGATCCAACTTGTCCATGCTGACCAGATATCCCAATCCAATCTAGTCCGACTTGCCAGCACCCGGCCCATATCCCTCCAAACCCTTCCTATTCATATACCCATCCAAATGCCTCTTAAATGTTGCAATTGTACCAGTCTCTACCACTTCCTCTGGCAGTTCATTCCATACATGTACCACGCTCTGTGTGAAATGGTTGCCCCGTAGGTCTCTTTTATATCTTTCCCCTCTCACCCTAAATCTATGCCCTCTAGTTCTGGACTCCCCGACCCCAGGGAAAAGACTTTGTCTATTTACCCTATCCATGCTCCTCATAATTTTGTAAACTTCTATGAGGTCACTCTTCAGCCTCTGATGGTCCAGAGAAAACAGCCCCAGCCTCTCCCTATAGTTCAAATCCTCCAACCCTGGCAACATCCTTTTCTGAACCTTTCAAGTTTCACAACATCTTTCCAACAGGAGGGAGACCAGAATTGCACACAATATTTCAACAGTGGCCTAACCAATGTCCCAAACAGCCACAACATGACCTCCCAACCTCTGTATTCAGTACTCTGACCAATAAAGGAAAACATACCAAACGCCTTCTTGCCATTGTGTTGCAAGCAGAAAGCACAAACATATGCAAATTTTAGTTGACACAGAGTTTGAAGGCGGGGATAATAAGTACAGAACATACAAGACAGAATTCAATCCATGCTTTACAAATCATTTGGTCAATTCTTATTTTTATATTTCCATTATTGATCTCTATGTCCATACGTTACTGTGGAGGTAAAATTGTTACACTGTTATTACAGCCTTTGAACAGAGGTGGTTCTGTAGCCCCTCCATTGTCAAATTCATTATAACTGCAGACACATCTTGATGTGAGGGGGTGAGGGGTAAACTGACAGGAAATTAAAGCAAATGCAAGGCTTTCAATAAGTGTGCCAATCTTGAGAACAGACAGATTCTCAAGGTCCGCGAAAAAAAAACTTGGAATGGCTGGCTCTCACTGACTTAATGTTCCTGATGTTTGAAGTGTTGCAGAACATGCAAACCACAAAAAGTCAATCTCCCAAGTCTGATTAAAAAAATACCAGTGATCCATAAAAAGTGGTGAAGTGCAATCAGAAGATGTGGAAGATTTGGAAAGGTTTCAAAGGTGATTTACTAGGATGGGAAGGTCTTACGAGGAAAAGTTGAGGGACTTGAGGCTATTTTCATTTGAGAGAAGAAAGTTGAGAGGTGGTTTAATTGAGACATAAAAGATAATCAGAGGGTTAGATATGGTGGACAGGGAGAGCCTTTTTCCTCAGATCATGATGGCTAACACAAGGGGACATAGCTTTAAATTGAGGGGTGATAGATATAGGACAGACGTCAGAGGTAGTCTCTTTATTCAGAGAGTAGTAAGGGTGTGGAATGCACTGCCTGCAACAGTAGTAGACTCACCAACTTTAAGGGCATTTAAATGGTCATTGGATAAACAGATGGATGAAAATGGAATAGTGTAGGATAGATAGACTTCAGATTGGTTCCACACGTAGGTGCAAGTGTCAAAAGGCCTGTACTGTGCTGTAATGTTCTATTTCAGTTGCCCATTTTTTGTGGGGTATCTAATCATGGGCATAATTTGAATTTGTTTCTGTTGTCTGTCAAGGTTCACAATCTTATTGTTGGACACCGAATAGGTTTAGATTCTGGAGACTGAACATCAAGCCGGGTAAATCCCATCTGTTTGGAAATAATGGTCTTCAGTGCCTTTAAGTATGTTTGAGTTGTCACACCATTTTGTTTTCCTTTTATTGTAAATCTCACCTTAAAATATTTCCCCAAAGTTGACCCACTCTGGCTTGAATGGATGTGAGCATGGATAGAGGATTGGCTAACTGGCAGAAAGCAGAGAGTAGAGATAAATGAATCTTCTTCAGGATGGTAGTTGGTGATAAGTGAAGTTCTGCCACAATTCATCATGCTATACATTAATGATCTGGACGAAGGAACTGAGGGTGTTGTTGCTCAGTTTGCAGATGATACTAAGATATTTAATTAGAATTATAATCCCTACAGTGTGGGAACAGGCCCTTGGCCCAATAAGTCCACACAAAATCTCTGAAGAGTAACCCACCCAGACCCATTCCCCTACTATCTTATATTTACTGATACACCTAATCTGCATATCCCTGAACACGGTATGCAATTTAACATGGCCAATCCACCTAACCTGCACACCTTTGGACTGTGGGAGGAAACAGGAGCACCTGGAGGAAATCCATGCAGACACAGGCAGAACGTGCAAACTCCACACAGACAGTCACCCAAGGGTGGAATAGAACTCAGGTCCCTGGCGCTGTGTGGCAGCAGTGCTAACCGCTGAGCAATTGTGCTGACCGAGGTAGAGTTAGAGTTAGAGTTAGAGTGAGAGTTAGAGTGAGAGTGAGAGTGAGAGTTAGAGTGAGAGTTAGAGAGAGAGTTAGAGTTAGAGTTAGAGTGACAGTGAGGGTGAGGGTGAGCGTGAGAGTTAGAGTTAGAGTGAGAGTTAGAGTGAGAGTGAGAGTTAGAGTGAGTGAGAGTGAGAGTTAGAGTGAGTTAGAGTTAGAGTGAGAGTGAGAGTGAGAGTGAGAGTGAGAGTTAGAGTGAGGGTGAGGGTGAGGGTGAGGGTGAGAGTGAGAGTGAGAGTGAGAGTTAGAGTGAGAGTGAGAGTTAGAGTGAGGGTGAACGTGAGGGTGAGGGTGAGAGTGAGAGTGAGAGTGAGTTAGAGTTAGAGTTAGAGTGAGAGTGAGAGTTAGAGTGAGAGTGAGAGTGAGAGTGAGGGTGAGAGTGAGGGTGAGGGTGAGGGTGAGGGTGAGAGTGCGAGTGAAAGTGAGGGTGAGAGTGAGAGTGACAGTGAGAGTTAGAGTGAGGGTGAGGGTGAGATTGAGAGTGAGAGTGAGAGTTAGAGTGAGTTGGAGATAGAGTGAGAGTGAGAGTTGGAGTGAGAGTGAGAATGAGGGTGAGGGTGAGGGTGAGAGTGAGTTAGAGTTAGAGTTAGAGTGAGTTGGAGATAGAGTGAGAGTGAGAGTGAGAGTTGGAGTGAGGGTGAGGGTGAGGGTGAGGGTGAGAGTGCGAGTGAGAGTGAGAGTTAGAGTGAGAATAAGAGTGAGAGTGAGGGTGAGAGTGAGAGTGACAGTGAGAGTTAGAGTGAGGGTGAGGGTGAGATTGAGAGTGAGAGTGAGAGTTAGAGTGAGTTGGAGATAGAGTGAGAGTGAGAGTGAGAGTTGGAGTGAGAGTGAGAATGAGGGTGAGGGTGAGGGTGAGAGTGAGTTAGAGTTAGAGTTAGAGTGAGTTGGAGATAGAGTGAGAGTGAGAGTGAGAGTTGGAGTGAGAGTGAGGGTGAGGGTGAGGGTGAGAGTGAGTTAGAGTTAGAGTTAGAGTGAGAGTGAGAGTTAGAGTGAGAGTGAGAGTTAGAGTGAGAGTTAGAGTGAGAATTAGAGTGAGGGTGAGAGTGAGAGTGAGAGTGAGAGTTAGAGTGAGGGTGAGAGTGAGAGTGAGAGTTAGAGTGAGAGTGAGAGTTAGAGTGATGGTGAGGGTGAGGGTGAGGGTGAGAGTGAGAGTTAGAGTGAGAGTGAGAGTTAGAGTTAGAGTGAGAGTTAGAGTGAGGGAGAGGGTGAGGGTGCGAGTGAGAGTGAGAGTGAGAGTTAGAGTGAGAGTGAGAGTGAGGGTGAGGGTGAGAGTGAGAGTGAGTTAGAGTGAGAGTGAGGGTGAGATTGAGAGTGAGGGTGAGGGTGAGGGTGAGGGTGAGAGTGAGAGTTAGAGTGAGAGTGAGAGTGAGGGTGAGGGTGAGAGTTAGAGTGAGAGTGAGAGTGAGTGTGAGTTAGAGTTAGAGTTAGAGTTAGAGTGAGAGTGAGAGTTAGAGTGATGGTGAGGGTGAGGGTGAGAGTGAGTTAGAGTTAGAGTTAGAGTGAGTTGGAGATAGAGTGAGTGAGAGTTGGAGTGAGAGTGAGAGTGAGGGTGAGGGTGAGGGTGAGAGTGAGAGTTAGAAGGTGAGGGTGAGAGTGAGATTGAGAGTGAGGGTTAGAGTGAGGGTGAGGGTGAGGGTGAGGGTGAGAGTGCGAGTGCGAGTGAGAGTGAGAGTTAGAGTGAGAATAAGAGTGAGAGTGAGGGTGAGAGTGAGAGTGACAGTGAGAGTTAGAGTGATGGTGAGGGTGAGGGTGAGATTGAGAGTGAGAGTGAGAGTTAGAGTGAGAGTTAGAGTGAGTTGGAGATAGAGTGAGAGTGAGAGTGAGAGTTGGAGTGAGAGTGAGAATGAGGGTGAGGGTGAGGGTGAGAGTGAGTTAGAGTGAGAGTTAGAGTGAGTTGGAGATAGAGTGAGAGTGAGAGTTGGAGTGAGAGTGAGGGTGAGGGTGAGGGTGAGAGTGAGTTAGAGTTAGAGTTAGAGTGAGAGTGAGAGTTAGAGTGAGAGTGAGAGTTAGAGTGAGAGTTAGAGTGAGAATTAGAGTGAGGGTGAGAGTGAGAGTGAGAGTTAGAGTGAGGGTGAGAGTGAGAGTGAAAGTTAGAGTGAGAGTGAGAGTTAGAGTGATGGTGAGGGTGAGGGTGAGGGTGAGAGTGAGAGTTAGAGTGAGAGTGAGAGTTAGAGTTAGAGTGAGAGTGAGAGTTAGAGTGAGGGAGAGGGTGAGGGTGCGAGTGAGAGTGAGAGTGAGAGTTAGAGTGAGAGTGAGAGTGAGGGTGAGGGTGAGAGTGAGAGTGAGTTAGAGTGAGAGTGAGGGTGAGATTGAGAGTGAGGGTGAGGGTGAGGGTGAGGGTGAGAGTGAGAGTTAGAGTGAGAGTGAGAGTGAGGGTGAGGGTGAGAGTTAGAGTGAGAGTGAGAGTGAGTGTGAGTTAGAGTTAGAGTTAGAGTTAGAGTGAGAGTGAGAGTTAGAGTGAGGGTGAGGGTGAGGGTGAGAGTGAGAGTGAGTTAGAGTTAGAGTTAGAGTGAGAGTGAGAGTTAGAGTGAGAGTGAGAGTTAGAGTTAGAGATAGAGTGAGAGTTAGAGTGAGGGAGAGGGTGAGGGTGCGAGTGTGAGTGAGAGTTAGAGTGAGAGTGAGAGTGAGGGTGAGGGTGAGAGTGAGAGTGAGTTAGAGTGAGAGTGAGGGTGAGATTGAGAGTGAGGGTGAGGGTGAGGGTGAGGGTGAGAGTGAGAGTTAGAGTGAGAGTGAGAGTGAGGGTGAGGGTGAGAGTTAGAGTGAGAGTGAGTGTGAGTTAGAGTTAGAGTGAGAGTGAGAGTGAGAGTTAGAGTGAGGGTGAGGGTGAGGGTGAGAGTGAGAGTGAGAGTGAGTTAGAGTTAGAGTGAGAGTGAGAGTGAGTGTGAGAGTGAGAGTTAGAGTGAGTGAGAGTGAGAGTTAGAGTGAGGGTGAGGGTGAGAGTGAGAGTGAGTTAGAGTTAGAGTTAGAGATAGAGTGAGAGTGAGAGTGAGAGTGAGGGTGAGAGTGAAAGTCAGAGTGAGGGTGAGGGTGAGGGTGAGAGTGAGAGTGAGAGTGAGGGTGAACGTGAGGGTGAGGGTGAGAGTGAGAGTGAGAGTGAGTTAGAGTTAGAGTTAGAGTGAGAGTGAGAGTGAGAGTTAGAGTGAGAGTGAGAGTGAGAGTCAGAGTGAGGGTGAGGGTGAGAGTGAGAGTGAGAGTGAGGGTGAACGTGAGGGTGAGGGTGAGAGTGAGAGTGAGAGTGAGTTAGAGTTAGAGTTAGAGTTAGAGTGAGAGTGAGAGTTAGAGTGAGAGTGAGAGTGAGAGTGAGGGTGAGAGTGAGAGTTAGAGTGAGAGTTAGAAGGTGAGTGTGAGAGTGAGAGTGAGAGTGAGGGTTAGAGTGAGGGTGAGGGTGAGGGTGAGGGTGAGAGTGCGAGTGCGAGTGAGAGTGACAGTTAGAGTGAGAATAAGAGTGAGAGTGAGGGTGAGAGTGAGAGTGACTGAGAGTTAGAGTGAGGGTGAGGGTGAGGGTGAGATTGAGAGTGAGAGTGAGAGTTAGAGTGAGAGTTAGAGTGAGTTGGAGATAGAGTGAAAGTGAGAGTGAGAGTTGGAGTGAGAGTGAGAGTGAGGGTGAGGGTGAGGGTGAGAGTGAGTTAGAGTTAGAGTTAGAGTGAGTTGGAGATAGAGTGAGAGTGAGAGTGAGAGTTGGAGTGAGAGTGAGGGTGAGGGTGAGGGTGAGAGTGAGTTAGAGTTAGAGTTAGAGTGAGAGTGAGAGTTAGAGTGAGAGTGAGAGTTAGAGAGAGAGTTAGAGTTAGAGTGAGAGTGAGAGTTAGAGTTAGAGTGAGAGTGAGAGTTAGAGTGAGGGTGAGAGTGAGAGTTAGAGTGATGGTGAGGGTGAGAGTGAGGGTGAGAGTGAGAGTTAGAGTGAGAGTGAGAGTTAGAGTTAGAGTGAGAGTGAGAGTGAGAGTTAGAGTGAGGGAGAGGGTGAGGGTGCGAGTGAGAGTGAGAGTGAGAGTTAGAGTGAGAGTGAGAGTGAGGGTGAGGGTGAGAGTGAGAGTGAGTTAGAGTGAGAGTGAGGGTGAGATTGAGAGTGAGGGTCAGGGTGAGTGTGAGGGTGAGAGTGAGAGTTAGAGTGAGAGTGAGAGTGAGGGTGAGGGTGAGAGTTAGAGTTAGAGTGAGAGTGAGAGTGAGTGTGAGTTAGAGTTAGAGTTAGAGTTAGAGTGAGAGCTAGAGTGAGGGTGAGGGTGAGGGTGAGAGTGAGAGTGAGTTAGAGTTAGAGTTAGAGTGAGAGTGAGAGTTAGAGTGAGGGTGAGGGTGAGGGTGAGAGTGAGTTAGAGTTAGAGTGAGAGTGAGAGTGAGAGAGAGAGTGAGAGTTAGAGTGAGTGAGAGTGAGAGTTAGAGTGAGGGTGAGGGTGAGAGTGAGAGTGAGTTAGAGTTAGAGTTAGAGATAGAGTGAGAGTGAGAGTGAGGGTGAGAGTGAGAGTTGGAGTGAGAGTGAGAGTGAGAGTGAGGGTGAGGGTGAGGGTGAGAGTGAGTTAGAGTTAGAGTTAGAGTGAGAGTGAGAGTTAGAGTGAGAGTGAGAGTTAGAGTGAGAGTTAGAGTGAGAATTAGAGTGAGGGTGAGAGTGAGAGTGAGAGTTAGAGTGAGGGTGAGAGTGAGAGTGAGAGTGAGAGTTAGAGTGAGAGTGAGAGTGAGAGTTAGAGTTAGAGTGAGGGAGAGGGTGAGGGTGCGAGTGAGAGTGAGAGTTAGAGTGAGAGTGAGAGTGAGGGTGAGGGTGAGAGTGAGAGTGAGTTAGAGTGAGAGTGAGGGTGAGATTGAGAGTGAGGGTGAGGGTGAGGGTGAGGGTGAGAGTGAGAGTTAGAGTGAGAGTGAGAGTGAGGGTGAGGGTGAGAGTTAGAGTTAGAGTGAGAGTAAGAGTGAGTGTGAGTTAGAGTTAGAGTTAGAGTTAGAGTTAGAGTTAGAGTGAGGGTGAGGGTGAGGGTAAGAGTGAGAGTGAGTTAGAGTTAGAGTGAGGTTGAGGGTGAGGGTGAGAGTGAGAGTGAGTTAGAGTTAGAGTGAGAGTGAGAGTGAGAGTGAGTGTGAGAGTGTGAGTTAGAGTGAGTGAGAGTGAGAGTTAGAGTGAGGGTGAGGGTGAGAGTGAGAGTGAGTTAGAGTTAGAGATAGAGTGAGAGTGAGAGTGAGGGTGAGAGTGAGAGTCAGAGTGAGGGTGAGGGTGAGAGTGAGAGTGAGAGTTAGAGTGAGAGTGAGAGTGAGGGTGAGAGTGAGAGTGAGAATGAGAGTCAGAGTGAGGGTGAGGGTGAGGGTGAGAGTGAGAGTGAGAGTGAGAGTGAGATTTAGAGTGAGAGTGAGAGTGAGAGTGAGAGTTAGAGTGAGTTAGAGTGAGAGTGAGAGTGAGAGTGTGGGTGAGAGTGAGAGTGAGAGTTGGAGTTGAGTGAGAGTGAGAGTGAGAGTGAGAGTTAGAGTGAGAGTGAGAGTTAGAGTGAGAGTGAGAGTTAGAGTGAGAGTTAGAGTGAGAATTAGAGTGAGAGTGAGAGTGAGTGTGAGTTAGAGTTGGAGTTAGAGTGAGAGTGAGAGTGAGAGTTAGAGTGAGGGTGAGGGTGAGGGTGAGAGAGAGAGTGAGAGTGAGTTAGAGTTAGAGTGAGAGTGAGTGTGAAAGTGAGAGTTAGAGTGAGTGAGAGTGAGAGTTAGAGTGAGGGTGAGGGTGAGAGTGAGAGTGAGTTAGAGTTAGAGTTAGAGATAGAGTGAGAGTGAGAGTGAGGGTGAGAGTGAGAGTGAGAGTGAGGGTGAACATGAGGGTGAGGGTGAGAGTGAGAGTGAGAGTGAGTTAGAGTTAGAGTTAGAGTGAGAGTGAGAGTTAGAGTGAGAGTGAGAGTGAGGGTGAGGGTGAGAGTGAGAGTTAGAGTGAGAGTTAGAAGGTGAGGGTGAGAGTGAGAGTGAGAGTGAGGGTTAGAGTGAGGGTGAGGGTGAGGGTGAGGGTGAGAGTGCGAGTGCGAGTGAGAGTGAGAGTTAGAGTGAGAATAAGAGTAAGAGTGAGGGTGAGAGTGAGAGTGACAGTGAGAGTTAGAGTGAGGGTGAGGGTGAGATTGAGAGTGAGAGTGAGAGTTAGAGTGAGAGTTAGAGTGAGTTGGAGATAGAGTGAAAGTGAGAGTGAGAGTTGGAGTGAGAGTGAGAGTGAGGGTGAGGGTGAGGGTGAGAGTGAGTTAGAGTTAGAGTTAGAGTGAGTTGGAGATAGAGTGAGAGTGAGAGTGAGAGTTGGAGTGAGAGTGAGAGTGAGGGTGATGGTGAGGGTGAGAGTGAGTTAGAGTTAGAGTGAGAGTGAGAGTTAGAGTGAGGGTGAGAGTGAGAGTGAGAGTTAGAGTGAGGGTGAGAGTGAGAGTGAAAGTTAGAGTGAGAGTGAGAGTTAGAGTGATGGTGAGGGTGAGGGTGAGGGTGAGAGTGAGAGTTAGAGTGAGAGTGAGAGTTAGAGTTAGAGTGAGAGTGAGAGTTAGAGTGAGGGAGAGGGTGAGGGTGCGGGTGAGAGTGAGAGTGAGAGTTAGAGTGAGAGTGAGAGTGAGGGTGAGGGTGAGAGTGAGAGTGAGTTAGAGTGAGAGTGAGGGTGAGATTGAGAGTGAGGGTGAGGGTGAGGGTGAGAGTGAGAGTGAGAGTGAGAGTTAGAGTGAGAGTGAGTGTGAGTTAGAGTGAGAGTGAGAGTGAGAGTGAGAGTGAGGGTGAGGGTGAGTTAGAGTTAGAGTGAGAGTGAGAGTGAGTGTGAGAGTGAGAGTTAGAGTGAGTGAGAGTGAGAGTTAGAGTGAGGGTGAGGGTGAGAGTGAGTGTGAGTTAGAGTTAGAGTTAGAGATAGAGTGAGAGTGAGAGTGAGGGTGAGAGTGAGAGTCAGAGTGAGGGTGAGGGTGAGAGTGAGAGTGAGAATGAGGGTGAACGTGAGGGTGAGGGTGAGAGTGAGAGTGAGAGTGAGTTAGAGTTAGAGTTAGAGTGAGAGTTAGAGTGAGAGTGAGAGTGAGAGTGAGGGTGAGAGTGAGAGTTAGAGTGAGAGTTAGAAGGTGAGGGTGAGAGTGAGAGTAAGAGTGAGGGTTAGAGTGAGGGTGAGGGTGAGGGTGAGGGTGAGAGTGCGAGTGCGAGTGAGAGTGAGAGTGAGAGTTAGAGTGAGAATAAGAGTGAGAGTGAGGGTGAGAGTGAGAGTGACTGAGAGTTAGAGTGAGGGTGAGAGTGAGTGTGAGAGTGAGAGTTAGAGTGAGTGAGAGTGAGAGTTAGAGTGAGGGTGAGGGTGAGAGTGAGAGTGAGTTTGAGTTAGAGTTAGAGATAGAGTGAGAGTGAGAGTGAGGGTGAGAGTGAGAGTCAGAGTGAGGGTGAGGGTGAGAGTGAGAGTGAGGGTGAACGTGAGGGTGAGGGTGAGAGTGAGAGTGAGAGTGAGTTAGAGTTAGAGTTAGAGTGAGAGTGAGAGTTAGAGTGAGAGTGAGAGTGAGAGTGAGGGTGAGAGTGAGAGTTAGAGTGAGAGTTAGAAGGTGAGGGTGAGAGTGAGAGTGAGAGTGAGGGTTAGAGTGAGGGTGAGGGTGAGGGTGAGGGTGAGAGTGCGAGTGCGAGTGAGAGTGAGAGTTAGAGTGAGAATAAGAGTGAGAGTGAGGGTGAGAGTGAGAGTGACTGAGAGTTAGAGTGAGGGTGAGGGTGAGGGTGAGATTGAGAGTGAGAGTGAGAGTTAGAGTGAGAGTTAGAGTGAGTTGGAGATAGAGTGAAAGTGAGAGTGAGAGTTGGAGTGAGAGTGAGAGTGAGGGTGAGGGTGATGGTGAGAGTGAGTTAGAGTTAGAGTTAGAGATAGAGTGAGAGTGAGAGTGAGGGTGAGAGTGAGAGTCAGAGTGAGGGTGAGGGTGAGGGTGAGAGTGAGAGTGAGAGTGAGGGTGAACGTGAGGGTGAGGGTGAGAGTGAGAGTGAGAGTGAGTTAGAGTTAGAGTTAGAGTGAGAGTTAGAGTGAGAGTGAGAGTGAGAGTGAGGGTGAGAGTGAGAGTTAGAGTGAGAGTTAGAAGGTGAGGGTGAGAGTGAGAGTGAGAGTGAGGGTTAGAGTGAGGGTGAGGGTGAGAGTGAGGGTGAGAGTGCGAGTGCGAGTGAGAGTGAGAGTTAGAGTGAGAATAAGAGTGAGAGTGAGGGTGAGAGTGTGAGTGACTGAGAGTTAGAGTGAGGGTGAGGGTGAGGGTGAGATTGAGAGTGAGAGTGAGAGTTAGAGTGAGAGTTAGAGTGAGTTGGAGATAGAGTGAAAGTGAGAGTGAGAGTTGGAGTGAGAGTGAGAGTGAGGGTGAGGGTGAGGGTGAGAGTGAGTTAGAGTTAGAGTTACAGTGAGTTGGAGATAGAGTGAGAGTGAGAGTGAGAGTTGGAGTGAGTTAGAGTGAGAGTGAGAGTGAGAGTGAGGGTGAGAGTGAGAGTTAGAGTGAGAGTTAGAAGGTGAGGGTGAGAGTGAGAGTGAGAGTTAGGGTTAGAGTGAGGGTGAGGGTGAGAGTGAGGGTGAGAGTGCGAGTGCGAGTGAGAGTGAGAGTTAGAGTGAGAATAAGAGTGAGAGTGAGGGTGAGAGTGTGAGTGACTGAGAGTTAGAGTGAGGGTGAGGGTGAGGGTGAGATTGAGAGTGAGAGTGAGAGTTAGAGTGAGAGTTAGAGTGAGTTGGAGATAGAGTGAAAGTGAGAGTGAGAGTTGGAGTGAGAGTGAGAGTGAGGGTGAGGGTGAGGGTGAGAGTGAGTTAGAGTTAGAGTTACAGTGAGTTGGAGATAGAGTGAGAGTGAGAGTGAGAGTTGGAGTGAGAGTGAGAGTGAGGGTGAGGGTGAGGGTGAGAGTGAGTTAGAGTTAGAGTTAGAGTGAGAGTGAGAGTTAGAGTGAGAGTGAGAGTTAGAGTGAGAGTTAGAGTGAGAATTAGAGTGAGAGTGAGAGTGAGAGTTAGAGTGAGGGTGAGAGTGAGAGTGAGAGTTAGAGTGAGAGTGAGAGTTAGAGTGATGGTGAGGGTGAGGGTGAGGGTGAGTGAGAGTGAGAGTGAGAGTTAGAGTTAGAGTGAGAGTGAGAGTGAGAGTTAGAGTGAGGGAGAGGGTGAGGGTGCGAGTGAGAGTGAGAGTTAGAGTGAGAGTTAGAGTGAGGGTGAGGGTGAGAGTGAGAGTGAGTTAGAGTGAGAGTGAGGGTGAGATTGAGAGTGAGGGTGAGGGTGAGGGTGAGGGTGAGAGTGAGAGTTAGAGTTAGAGTGAGAGTGAGAGTTAGTGTGAGTTAGAGTTAGAGTTAGAGTTAGAGTGAGAGTGAGAGTTAGAGTGAGGGTGAGGGTGAGGGTGAGAGTGAGAGTGAGTTAGAGTTAGAGTTAGAGTTAGAGTGAGAGTGAGAGTTAGAGTGAGGGTGAGGGTGAGGGTGAGAGTGAGAGTGAGTTAGAGTTAGAGTGAGAGTGAGAGTGAGAGTGAGTGTGAGAGTGAGAGTTAGAGTGAGTGAGAGTGAGAGTTAGAGTGAGGGTGAGGGTGAGAGTGAGAGTGAGTTAGAGTTAGAGTTAGAGATAGAGTGAGAGTGAGAGTCAGAGTGAGGGTGAGGGTGAGGGTGAGGGTGAGAGTGAGAGTGAGAGTTAGAGTGAGAGTGAGAGTGAGAGTGAGAGTGAGGGTGAGAGTGAGAGTGAGAGTCAGAGTGATGGTGAGGGTGAGAGTGAGAGTGAGAGTTAGAGTGAGGGTGAGGGGGAGGGTGAGAGTGAGAGTGAGTTAGAGTTAGAGTGAGAGTGAGAGTGAGTGTGAGAGTGAGAGTTAGAGTGAGGGTGAGGGTGAGAGTGAGAGTGAGATTGAGAGTTAGAGATAGAGTGAGAGTGAGAGTGAGGGTGAGAGTGAGAGTCAGAGTGAGGGTGAGGGTGAGAGTGAGAGTGAGAGTTAGAGTGAGAGTGAGAGTGAGGGTGAGAGTGAGAGTGAGAGTCAGAGTGAGGGTGAGGGTGAGGGTGAGAGTGAGAGTGAGAGTTAGAGTGAGAGTGAGAGTGAGGGTGAGAGTGAGAGTGAGAGTGAGGGTGAGGGTGAGGGTGAGAGTGAGATTTAGAGTGAGAGTGAGAGTTACAGTGAGTTAGAGTGAGAGTGAGAGTGAGAGTTAGAGTTAGAGTGAGAGTGAGTGTGAGAGTGTGGGTGAGAGTGAGAGTGAGAGTGAGAGTTAGAGTGAGTTGGAGATAGAGTGAAAGTGAGAGTGAGAGTTAGAGTGAGAGTTAGAGTGAGAATTAGAGTGAGAGTGAGAGTGAGTGTGAGTTAGAGTTAGAGTTAGAGTGAGAGTTAGAGTGAGGGTGAGGGTGAGGGTGAGAGTGAGAGTGAGAGTGAGTTAGAGTTAGAGTTAGAGTGAGAGTGAGAGTGAGAGTGAGTGTGAGAGTGAGAGTTAGAGTGAGTGAGAGTGAGAGTTAGTGTGAGTTAGAGTTAGAGTTAGAGTGAGAGTGAGAGTTAGAGTGAGGGTGAGGGTGAGGGTGAGAGTGAGAGTGAGTTAGAGTTAGAGTTAGAGTTAGAGTGAGAGTGAGAGTTAGAGTGAGGGTGAGGGTGAGGGTGAGAGTGAGAGTGAGTTAGAGTTAGAGTGAGAGTGAGAGTGAGTGTGAGAGTGAGAGTTAGAGTGAGTGAGAGTGAGAGTTAGAGTGAGGGTGAGGGTGAGAGTGAGAGTGAGTTAGAGTTAGAGTTAGAGATAGAGTGAGAGTGAGAGTGAGGGTGAGAGTGAGAGTCAGAGTGAGGGTGAGGGTGAGGGTGAGAGTGAGAGTGAGAGTTAGAGTGAGGGTGAGGGTGAGGGTGAGAGTGAGAGTGAGTTAGAGTTAGAGTGAGAGTGAGAGTGAGAGTGAGTGTGAGAGTGAGAGTTAGAGTGAGTGAGAGTGAGAGTTAGAGTGAGGGTGAGGGTGAGAGTGAGAGTGAGTTAGAGTTAGAGTTAGAGATAGAGTGAGAGTGAGAGTCAGAGTGAGGGTGAGGGTGAGGGAGAGGGTGAGGGTGAGAGTGAGAGTGAGAGTTAGAGTGAGAGTGAGAGTGAGAGTGAGGGTGAGAGTGAGAGTGAGAGTCAGAGTGATGGTGAGGGTGAGAGTGAGAGTGAGAGTTAGAGTGAGGGTGAGGGGGAGGGTGAGAGTGAGAGTGAGTTAGAGTTAGAGTGAGAGTGAGAGTGAGTGTGAGAGTGAGAGTTAGAGTGAGGGTGAGGGTGAGAGTGAGAGTGAGTTAGAGTTAGAGATAGAGTGAGAGTGAGAGTGAGGGTGAGAGTGAGAGTCAGAGTGAGGGTGAGGGTGAGGGTGAGAGTGAGAGTTAGAGTGAGAGTGAGAGTGAGGGTGAGAGTGAGAGTGAGAGTCAGAGTGAGGGTGAGGGTGAGGGTGAGAGTGAGAGTGAGAGTTAGAGTGAGAGTGAGAGTGAGGGTGAGAGTGAGAGTGAGAGTGAGGGTGAGGGTGAGGGTGAGAGTGAGATTTAGAGTGAGAGTGAGAGTTACAGTGAGTTAGAGTGAGAGTGAGAGTGAGAGTTAGAGTTAGAGTGAGAGTGAGTGTGAGAGTGTGGGTGAGAGTGAGAGTGAGAGTGAGAGTTAGAGTGAGTTGGAGATAGAGTGAAAGTGAGAGTGAGAGTTAGAGTGAGAGTTAGAGTGAGAATTAGAGTGAGAGTGAGAGTGAGTGTGAGTTAGAGTTAGAGTTAGAGTGAGAGTTAGAGTGAGGGTGAGGGTGAGGGTGAGAGTGAGAGTGAGAGTGAGTTAGAGTTAGAGTTAGAGTGAGAGTGAGAGTGAGTGTGAGAGTGAGAGTTAGAGTGAGTGAGAGTGAGAGTTAGAGTGAGGGTGAGGGTGAGAGTGAGAGTGAGTTAGAGTTAGAGTTAGAGATAGAGTGAGAGTGAGAGTGAGGGTGAGAGTGAGAGTCAGAGTGAGGGTGAGGGTGAGGGTGAGAGTGAGAGTGAGAGTTAGAGTGAGGGTGAGGGTGAGGGTGAGAGTGAGAGTGAGTTAGAGTTAGAGTGAGAGTGAGAGTGAGAGTGAGTGTGAGAGTGAGAGTTAGAGTGAGTGAGAGTGAGAGTTAGAGTGAGGGTGAGGGTGAGAGTGAGAGTGAGTTAGAGTTAGAGTTAGAGATAGAGTGAGAGTGAGAGTCAGAGTGAGGGTGAGGGTGAGGGAGAGGGTGAGGGTGAGAGTGAGAGTGAGAGTTAGAGTGAGAGTGAGAGTGAGAGTGAGGGTGAGAGTGAGAGTGAGAGTCAGAGTGATGGTGAGGGTGAGAGTGAGAGTGAGAGTTAGAGTGAGGGTGAGGGGGAGGGTGAGAGTGAGAGTGAGTTAGAGTTAGAGTGAGAGTGAGAGTGAGTGTGAGAGTGAGAGTTAGAGTGAGGGTGAGGGTGAGAGTGAGAGTGAGTTAGAGTTAGAGATAGAGTGAGAGTGAGAGTGAGGGTGAGAGTGAGAGTCAGAGTGAGGGTGAGGGTGAGGGTGAGAGTGAGAGTTAGAGTGAGAGTGAGAGTGAGGGTGAGAGTGAGAGTGAGAGTCAGAGTGAGGGTGAGGGTGAGGGTGAGAGTGAGAGTGAGAGTTAGAGTGAGAGTGAGAGTGAGGGTGAGAGTGAGAGTGAGAGTGAGGGTGAGGGTGAGGGTGAGAGTGAGATTTAGAGTGAGAGTGAGAGTTACAGTGAGTTAGAGTGAGAGTGAGAGTGAGAGTTAGAGTTAGAGTGAGAGTGAGTGTGAGAGTGTGGGTGAGAGTGAGAGTGAGAGTGAGAGTTAGAGTGAGTTGGAGATAGAGTGAAAGTGAGAGTGAGAGTTAGAGTGAGAGTTAGAGTGAGAATTAGAGTGAGAGTGAGAGTGAGTGTGAGTTAGAGTTAGAGTTAGAGTGAGAGTTAGAGTGAGGGTGAGGGTGAGGGTGAGAGTGAGAGTGAGAGTGAGTTAGAGTTAGAGTTAGAGTGAGAGTGAGAGTGAGTGTGAGAGTGAGAGTTAGAGTGAGTGAGAGTGAGAGTTAGAGTGAGGGTGAGGGTGAGAGTGAGAGTGAGTTAGAGTTAGAGATAGAGTGAGAGTGAGAGTGAGAGTCAGACTGAGGGTGAGGGTGAGGGTGAGAGTGAGAGTGAGGGTGAACGTGAGGGTGAGAGTGAGAGTGAGAGTGAGTTAGAGTTAGAGTGAGAGCGAGAGTTAGAGTGAGAGTGAGAGTGAGGGTGAGGGTGAGAGTGAGAGTGAGAGTGAGGGTTAGAGTGAGGGTGAGGGTGAGGGTGAGGGTGAGAGTGCGAGTGCGAGAGAGAGTTAGAGTTAGAGTGAGAATAAGAGTGAGAGTGAGAGTGAGAGTGAGAGTGACAGTGAGAGTTAGAGTGAGGGTGAGGGTGAGGGTGAGATTGAGAGTGAGAGTGAGAGTGAGAGTGAGAGTTAGAGTGAGAGTTAGAGTGAGTTGGAGATAGAGTGAAAGTGAGAGTGAGAGTTGGAGTGAGAGTGAGAGTGAGGGTGAGGGTGATGGTGAGAGTGAGTTAGAGTTAGAGTTAGAGATAGAGTGAGAGTGAGAGTGAGGGTGAGAGTGAGAGTCAGAGTGAGGGTGAGGGTGAGGGTGAGAGTGAGAGTGAGAGTGAGGGTGAACGTGAGGGTGAGGGTGAGAGTGAGAGTGAGAGTGAGTTAGAGTTAGAGTTAGAGTGAGAGTTAGAGTGAGAGTGAGAGTGAGAGTGAGGGTGAGAGTGAGAGTTAGAGTGAGAGTTAGAAGGTGAGGGTGAGAGTGAGAGTGAGAGTGAGAGTGAGGGTTAGAGTGAGGGTGAGGGTGAGAGTGAGGGTGAGAGTGCGAGTGCGAGTGAGAGTGAGAGTTAGAGTGAGAATAAGAGTGAGAGTGAGGGTGAGAGTGTGAGTGACTGAGAGTTAGAGTGAGGGTGAGGGTGAGGGTGAGATTGAGAGTGAGAGTGAGAGTTAGAGTGAGAGTTAGAGTGAGTTGGAGATAGAGTGAAAGTGAGAGTGAGAGTTGGAGTGAGAGTGAGAGTGAGGGTGAGGGTGAGGGTGAGAGTGAGTTAGAGTTAGAGTTACAGTGAGTTGGAAATAGAGTGAGAGTGAGAGTGAGAGTTGGAGTGAGAGTGAGAGTGAGGGTGAGGGTGAGGGTGAGAGTGAGTTAGAGTTAGAGTTAGAGTGAGAGTGAGAGTTAGAGTGAGAGTGAGAGTTAGAGTGAGAGTTAGAGTGAGAATTAGAGTGAGAGTGAGAGTGAGAGTTAGAGTGAGGGTGAGAGTGAGAGTGAGAGTTAGAGTGAGAGTGAGAGTTAGAGTGATGGTGAGGGTGAGGGTGAGGGTGAGTGAGAGTGAGAGTGAGAGTTAGAGTTAGAGTGAGAGTGAGAGTGAGAGTTAGAGTGAGGGAGAGGGTGAGGGTGCGAGTGAGAGTGAGAGTTAGAGTGAGAGTTAGAGTGAGGGTGAGGGTGAGAGTGAGAGTGAGTTAGAGTGAGAGTGAGGGTGAGATTGAGAGTGAGGGTGAGGGTGAGGGTGAGGGTGAGAGTGAGAGTTAGAGTTAGAGTGAGAGTGAGAGTTAGTGTGAGTTAGAGTTAGAGTTAGAGTTAGAGTGAGAGTGAGAGTTAGAGTGAGGGTGAGGGTGAGGGTGAGAGTGAGAGTGAGTTAGAGTTAGAGTTAGAGTTAGAGTGAGAGTGAGAGTTAGAGTGAGGGTGAGGGTGAGGGTGAGAGTGAGAGTGAGTTAGAGTTAGAGTGAGAGTGAGAGTGAGTGTGAGAGTGAGAGTTAGAGTGAGTGAGAGTGAGAGTTAGAGTGAGGGTGAGGGTGAGAGTGAGAGTGAGTTAGAGTTAGAGTTAGAGATAGAGTGAGAGTGAGAGTCAGAGTGAGGGTGAGGGTGAGGGTGAGGGTGAGGGTGAGAGTGAGAGTGAGAGTTAGAGTGAGAGTGAGAGTGAGAGTGAGAGTGAGGGTGAGAGTGAGAGTGAGAGTCAGAGTGATGGTGAGGGTGAGAGTGAGAGTGAGAGTTAGAGTGAGGGTGAGGGGGAGGGTGAGAGTGAGAGTGAGTTAGAGTTAGAGTGAGAGTGAGAGTGAGTGTGAGAGTGAGAGTTAGAGTGAGGGTGAGGGTGAGAGTGAGAGTGAGTTAGAGTTAGAGATAGAGTGAGAGTGAGAGTGAGGGTGAGAGTGAGAGTCAGAGTGAGGGTGAGGGTGAGAGTGAGAGTGAGAGTTAGAGTGAGAGTGAGAGTGAGGGTGAGAGTGAGAGTGAGAGTCAGAGTGAGGGTGAGGGTGAGGGTGAGGGTGAGAGTGAGAGTGAGAGTTAGAGTGAGAGTGAGAGTGAGGGTGAGAGTGAGAGTGAGAGTGAGGGTGAGGGTGAGGGTGAGAGTGAGATTTAGAGTGAGAGTGAGAGTTACAGTGAGTTAGAGTGAGAGTGAGAGTGAGAGTTAGAGTTAGAGTGAGAGTGAGTGTGAGAGTGTGGGTGAGAGTGAGAGTGAGAGTTAGAGTGAGTTGGAGATAGAGTGAAAGTGAGAGTGAGAGTTAGAGTGAGAGTTAGAGTGAGAATTAGAGTGAGAGTGAGAGTGAGTGTGAGTTAGAGTTAGAGTTAGAGTGAGAGTTAGAGTGAGGGTGAGGGTGAGGGTGAGAGTGAGAGTGAGAGTGAGTTAGAGTTAGAGTTAGAGTGAGAGTGAGAGTGAGAGTGAGTGTGAGAGTGAGAGTTAGAGTGAGTGAGAGTGAGAGTTAGTGTGAGTTAGAGTTAGAGTTAGAGTGAGAGTGAGAGTTAGAGTGAGGGTGAGGGTGAGGGTGAGAGTGAGAGTGAGTTAGAGTTAGAGTTAGAGTTAGAGTGAGAGTGAGAGTTAGAGTGAGGGTGAGGGTGAGGGTGAGAGTGAGAGTGAGTTAGAGTTAGAGTGAGAGTGAGAGTGAGTGTGAGAGTGAGAGTTAGAGTGAGTGAGAGTGAGAGTTAGAGTGAGGGTGAGGGTGAGAGTGAGAGTGAGTTAGAGTTAGAGTTAGAGATAGAGTGAGAGTGAGAGTGAGGGTGAGAGTGAGAGTCAGAGTGAGGGTGAGGGTGAGGGTGAGAGTGAGAGTGAGAGTTAGAGTGAGGGTGAGGGTGAGGGTGAGAGTGAGAGTGAGTTAGAGTTAGAGTGAGAGTGAGAGTGAGAGTGAGTGTGAGAGTGAGAGTTAGAGTGAGTGAGAGTGAGAGTTAGAGTGAGGGTGAGGGTGAGAGTGAGAGTGAGTTAGAGTTAGAGTTAGAGATAGAGTGAGAGTGAGAGTCAGAGTGAGGGTGAGGGTGAGGGTGAGGGTGAGAGTGAGAGTGAGAGTTAGAGTGAGAGTGAGAGTGAGAGTGAGGGTGAGAGTGAGAGTGAGAGTCAGAGTGATGGTGAGGGTGAGAGTGAGAGTGAGAGTTAGAGTGAGGGTGAGGGGGAGGGTGAGAGTGAGAGTGAGTTAGAGTTAGAGTGAGAGTGAGAGTGAGTGTGAGAGTGAGAGTTAGAGTGAGGGTGAGGGTGAGAGTGAGAGTGAGTTAGAGTTAGAGATAGAGTGAGAGTGAGAGTGAGGGTGAGAGTGAGAGTCAGAGTGAGGGTGAGGGTGAGGGTGAGAGTGAGAGTGAGAGTTAGAGTGAGAGTGAGAGTGAGGGTGAGAGTGAGAGTGAGAGTCAGAGTGAGGGTGAGGGTGAGGGTGAGAGTGAGAGTGAGAGTTAGAGTGAGAGTGAGAGTGAGGGTGAGAGTGAGAGTGAGAGTGAGGGTGAGGGTGAGGGTGAGAGTGAGATTTAGAGTGAGAGTGAGAGTTACAGTGAGTTAGAGTGAGAGTGAGAGTGAGAGTTAGAGTTAGAGTGAGAGTGAGTGTGAGAGTGTGGGTGAGAGTGAGAGTGAGAGTGAGAGTTAGAGTGAGTTGGAGATAGAGTGAAAGTGAGAGTGAGAGTTAGAGTGAGAGTTAGAGTGAGAATTAGAGTGAGAGTGAGAGTGAGTGTGAGTTAGAGTTAGAGTTAGAGTGAGAGTTAGAGTGAGGGTGAGGGTGAGGGTGAGAGTGAGAGTGAGAGTGAGTTAGAGTTAGAGTTAGAGTGAGAGTGAGAGTGAGAGTGAGTGTGAGAGTGAGAGTTAGAGTGAGTGAGAGTGAGAGTTAGAGTGAGGGTGAGGGTGAGAGTGAGAGTGAGTTAGAGTTAGAGATAGAGTGAGAGTGAGAGTGAGAGTCAGACTGAGGGTGAGGGTGAGGGTGAGAGTGAGAGTGAGGGTGAACGTGAGGGTGAGAGTGAGAGTGAGAGTGAGTTAGAGTTAGAGTGAGAGCGAGAGTTAGAGTGAGAGTGAGAGTGAGGGTGAGGGTGAGAGTGAGAGTGAGAGTGAGGGTTAGAGTGAGGGTGAGGGTGAGGGTGAGGGTGAGAGTGCGAGTGCGAGAGAGAGTTAGAGTTAGAGTGAGAATAAGAGTGAGAGTGAGAGTGAGAGTGAGAGTGACAGTGAGAGTTAGAGTGAGGGTGAGGGTGAGGGTGAGATTGAGAGTGAGAGTGAGAGTTAGAGTGAGAGTTAGAGTGAGTTGGAGATAGAGTGAAAGTGAGAGTGAGAGTTGGAGTGAGAGTGAGAGTGAGAGTGAGTTAGAGTTAGAGTGAGAGTGAGAGTGAGAGTGAGTGTGAGAGTGAGAGTTAGAGTGAGTGAGAGTGAGAGTTAGAGTGAGGGTGAGGGTGAGAGTGAGAGTGAGTTAGAGTTAGAGTTAGAGATAGAGTGAGAGTGAGAGTGAGGGTGAGAGTGAGAGTCAGAGTGAGGGTGAGGGTGAGGGTGAGAGTGAGAGTGAGAGTTAGAGTGAGAGTGAGAGTGAGGGTGAGAGTGAGAGTGAGAGTCAGAGTGAGGGTGAGGGTGAGGGTGAGAGTGAGAGTGAGAGTTAGAGTGAGGGTGAGGGTGAGAGTGAGTGAGTTAGAGTTAGAGTGAGAGTGAGAGTGAGAGTGAGTGTGAGAGTGAGAGTTAGAGTGAGTGAGAGTGAGAGTTAGAGTGAGGGTGAGGGTGAGAGTGAGAGTGAGTTAGAGTTAGAGTTAGAGATAGAGTGAGAGTGAGAGTGAGGGTGAGAGTGAGAGTCAGAGTGAGGGTGAGGGCGAGGGTGAGAGTGAGAGTGAGAGTTAGAGTGAGAGTGAGGGTGAGAGTCAGAGTGAGGGTGAGGGTGAGGGTGAGAGTGAGAGTGAGAGTTAGAGTGAGAGTGAGAGTGAGGGTGAGAGTGAGAGTGAGAGTGTGGGTGAGGGTGAGAGTGAGAGTGAGATTTAGAGTGAGAGTGAGAGTTACAGTGAGTTAGAGTGAGAGTGAGAGTGAGAGTTAGAGTTAGAGTGAGAGTGAGTGTGAGAGTGTGGGTGAGAGTGAGAGTGAGAGTGAGAGTTAGAGTGAGTTGGAGATAGAGTGAAAGTGAGAGTGAGAGTTAGAGTGAGAGTTAGAGTGAGAATTAGAGTGAGAGTGAGAGTGAGTGTGAGTTAGAGTTAGAGTTAGAGTGAGAGTTAGAGTGAGGGTGAGGGTGAGGGTGAGAGTGAGAGTGAGAGTGAGTTAGAGTTAGAGTTAGAGTGAGAGTGAGAGTGAGTGTGAGAGTGAGAGTTAGAGTGAGTGAGAGTGAGAGTTAGAGTTAGAGTGAGGGTGAGGGTGAGAGTGAGAGTGAGTTAGAGTTAGAGATAGAGTGAGAGTGAGAGTGAGAGTGAGAGTCAGACTGAGGGTGAGGGTGAGGGTGAGAGTGAGAGTGAGAGTGAGGGTGAACGTGAGGGTGAGGGTGAGAGTGAGAGTGAGAGTGAGTTAGAGTTAGAGTGAGAGCGAGAGTTAGAGTGAGAGTGAGAGTGAGGGTGAGGGTGAGAGTGAGAGTGAGAGTGAGGGTTAGAGTGAGGGTGAGGGTGAGGGTGAGGGTGAGAGTGCGAGTGCGAGAGAGAGTGAGAGTTAGAGTGAGAATAAGAGTGAGAGTGAGGGTGAGAGTGAGAGAGACAGTGAGAGTTAGAGTGAGGGTGAGGGTGAGGGTGAGATTGAGAGTGAGAGTGAGAGTTAGAGTGAGAGTTAGAGTGAGTTGGAGATAGAGTGAAAGTGAGAGTGAGAGTTGGAGTGAGAGTGAGAGTGAGGGTGAGGGTGAGAGTGAGAGTGAGAGTTAGAGTTAGAGTTAGAGTGAGAGTGAGGGTGAGAGTGAGAGTGAGAGTCAGAGTCAGAGTGAGGGTGAGGGTGAGGGTGAGAGTGAGAGTGAGAGTGAGAATGAGGGTGAGAGTGAGAGTGAGAGTGAGAGTCAGAGTGAGGGTGAGGGTGAGGGTGAGAGTGAGAGTGAGAGTGAGAGTTAGAGTGAGGGTGAGAGTGAGAGTGAGAGTTAGAGTGAGGGTGAGAGTGAGGGTGAGAGTGAACGTGAGGGTGAGAGTGAGGGTGAGTGAGGGTGAGGGTGAGAGTGAGGGTGAGGGTGAGAGTGAGAGTGAGAGTGAGAGTGAGATTGAGGGTGAGAGTGAGGGTGAGAGTGAGAGTGAGAGTGAGGGTGAGAGTGAGGGTGAGAGTGAGGGTGAGGGTGAGAGTGAGAGTTAGAGTTAGAGTGAGGGTGAGAGTGAGGGTGAGAGTGAGAGTGAGAGTCAGAGTGAGGGTGAGGGTGACAGTGAGAGTGAGAGTTAGAGTGAGGGTGAGGGTGAGGGTGAGAGTGAGTTAGAGTTAGAGTGAGAGTGAGAGTGAGTGTGAGAGTGAGAGTTAGAGTGAGTGAGAGTGAGAGTTAGAGTGAGGGTGAGGGTGAGAGTGAGAGTGAGTTAGAGTTAGAGTTAGAGATAGAGTGAGAGTGAGAGTGAGGGTGAGAGTGAGAGTCAGAGTGAGAGTGAGAGTGAGAGTGAGGGTGAGAGTGAGAGTCAGAGTGAGCGTGAGGGTGAGGGTGAGAGTGAGAGTGAGAGTTAGAGTGAGAGTGAGAGTGAGGGTGAGAGTGAGAGTGAGAGTCAGAGTGAGGGTGAGGGTGAGGGTGAGAGTGAGAGTGAGAGTTAGAGTGAGAGTGAGAGTGAGGGTGAGAGTGAGGGTGAGAGTGAGAGTGAGAGTGAGGGTGAGGGTGAGAGTGAGATTTAGAGTGAGAGTGAGAGTTACAGTGAGTTAGAGTGAGAGTGAGAGTGAGAGTTAGAGTTAGAGTGAGAGTGAGTGTGAGAGTGTGGGTGAGAGTGAGAGTGAGAGTGAGAGTTAGAGTGAGTTGGAGATAGAGTGAAAGTGAGAGTGAGAGTTAGAGTGAGAGTTAGAGTGAGAATTAGAGTGAGAGTGAGAGTGAGTGTGAGTTAGAGTTAGAGTTAGAGTGAGAGTTAGAGTGAGGGTGAGGGTGAGGGTGAGAGTGAGAGTGAGAGTGAGTTAGAGTTAGAGTTAGAGTGAGAGTGAGAGTGAGTGTGAGAGTGAGAGTTAGAGTGAGTGAGAGTGAGAGTTAGAGTGAGGGTGAGGGTGAGAGTGAGAGTGAGTTAGAGTTAGAGATAGAGTGAGAGTGAGAGTGAGAGTGAGAGTCAGACTGAGGGTGAGGGTGAGGGTGAGAGTGAGAGTGAGAGTGAGGGTGAACGTGAGGGTGAGGGTGAGAGTGAGAGTGAGAGTGAGTTAGAGTTAGAGTGAGAGCGAGAGTTAGAGTGAGAGTGAGAGTGAGGGTGAGGGTGAGAGTGAGAGTGAGAGTGAGGGTTAGAGTGAGGGTGAGGGTGAGGGTGAGGGTGAGAGTGCGAGTGCGAGAGAGAGTGAGAGTTAGAGTGAGAATAAGAGTGAGAGTGAGGGTGAGAGTGAGAGAGACAGTGAGAGTTAGAGTGAGGGTGAGGGTGAGGGTGAGATTGAGAGTGAGAGTGAGAGTTAGAGTGAGAGTTAGAGTGAGTTGGAGATAGAGTGAAAGTGAGAGTGAGAGTTGGAGTGAGAGTGAGAGTGAGGGTGAGGGTGATGGTGAGAGTGAGTTAGAGTTAGAGTTAGAGATAGAGTGAGAGTGAGAGTGAGGGTGAGAGTGAGAGTCAGAGTGAGGGTGAGGGTGAGGGTGAGAGTGAGAGTGAGAGTGAGGGTGAACGTGAGGGTGAGGGTGAGAGTGAGAGTGAGAGTGAGTTAGAGTTAGAGTTAGAGTGAGAGTTAGAGTGAGAGTGAGAGTGAGAGTGAGGGTGAGAGTGAGAGTTAGAGTGAGAGTTAGAAGGTGAGGGTGAGAGTGAGAGTGAGAGTGAGGGTTAGAGTGAGGGTGAGGGTGAGAGTGAGGGTGAGAGTGCGAGTGCGAGTGAGAGTGAGAGTTAGAGTGAGAATAAGAGTGAGAGTGAGGGTGAGAGTGTGAGTGACTGAGAGTTAGAGTGAGGGTGAGGGTGAGGGTGAGATTGAGAGTGAGAGTGAGAGTTAGAGTGAGAGTTAGAGTGAGTTGGAGATAGAGTGAAAGTGAGAGTGAGAGTTGGAGTGAGAGTGAGAGTGAGGGTGAGGGTGAGGGTGAGAGTGAGTTAGAGTTAGAGTTACAGTGAGTTGGAGATAGAGTGAGAGTGAGAGTGAGAGTTGGAGTGAGAGTGAGAGTGAGGGTGAGGGTGAGGGTGAGAGTGAGTTAGAGTTAGAGTTAGAGTGAGAGTGAGAGTTAGAGTGAGAGTGAGAGTTAGAGTGAGAGTTAGAGTGAGAATTAGAGTGAGAGTGAGAGTGAGAGTTAGAGTGAGGGTGAGAGTGAGAGTGAGAGTTAGAGTGAGAGTGAGAGTTAGAGTGATGGTGAGGGTGAGGGTGAGGGTGAGTGAGAGTGAGAGTGAGAGTGAGAGTTAGAGTTAGAGTGAGAGTGAGAGTGAGAGTTAGAGTGAGGGAGAGGGTGAGGGTGCGAGTGAGAGTGAGAGTTAGAGTGAGAGTTAGAGTGAGGGTGAGGGTGAGAGTGAGAGTGAGTTAGAGTGAGAGTGAGGGTGAGATTGAGAGTGAGGGTGAGGGTGAGGGTGAGGGTGAGAGTGAGAGTTAGAGTTAGAGTGAGAGTGAGAGTTAGTGTGAGTTAGAGTTAGAGTTAGAGTTAGAGTGAGAGTGAGAGTTAGAGTGAGGGTGAGGGTGAGGGTGAGAGTGAGAGTGAGTTAGAGTTAGAGTTAGAGTTAGAGTGAGAGTGAGAGTTAGAGTGAGGGTGAGGGTGAGGGTGAGAGTGAGAGTGAGTTAGAGTTAGAGTGAGAGTGAGAGTGAGAGTGAGTGTGAGAGTGAGAGTTAGAGTGAGTGAGAGTGAGAGTTAGAGTGAGGGTGAGGGTGAGAGTGAGAGTGAGTTAGAGTTAGAGTTAGAGATAGAGTTAGAGTGAGAGTCAGAGTGAGGGTGAGGGTGAGGGTGAGGGTGAGGGTGAGAGTGAGAGTGAGAGTTAGAGTGAGAGTGAGAGTGAGAGTGAGAGTGAGGGTGAGAGTGAGAGTGAGAGTCAGAGTGATGGTGAGGGTGAGAGTTAGAGTGAGAGTTAGAGTGAGGGTGAGGGTGAGGGTGAGAGTGAGAGTGAGAGTGAGTTAGAGTTAGAGTTAGAGTGAGAGTGAGAGTGAGAGTGAGTGTGAGAGTGAGAGTTAGAGTGAGTGAGAGTGAGAGTTAGTGTGAGTTAGAGTTAGAGTTAGAGTGAGAGTGAGAGTTAGAGTGAGGGTGAGGGTGAGGGTGAGAGTGAGAGTGAGTTAGAGTTAGAGTTAGAGTTAGAGTGAGAGTGAGAGTTAGAGTGAGGGTGAGGGTGAGGGTGAGAGTGAGAGTGAGTTAGAGTTAGAGTGAGAGTGAGAGTGAGTGTGAGAGTGAGAGTTAGAGTCAGAGTGAGGGTGAGGGTGAGAGTGAGAGTGAGTTAGAGTTAGAGTTAGAGATAGAGTGAGAGTGAGAGTGAGGGTGAGAGTGAGAGTCAGAGTGAGGGTGAGGGTGAGGGTGAGAGTGAGAGTGAGAGTTAGAGTGAGGGTGAGGGTGAGGGTGAGAGTGAGAGTGAGTTAGAGTTAGAGTGAGAGTGAGAGTGAGAGTGAGTGTGAGAGTGAGAGTTAGAGTGAGTGAGAGTGAGAGTTAGAGTGAGGGTGAGGGTGAGAGTGAGAGTGAGTTAGAGTTAGAGTTAGAGATAGAGTGAGAGTGAGAGTCAGAGTGAGGGTGAGGGTGAGGGTGAGGGTGAGAGTGAGAGTGAGAGTTAGAGTGAGAGTGAGAGTGAGAGTGAGGGTGAGAGTGAGAGTGAGAGTCAGAGTGATGGTGAGGGTGAGAGTGAGAGTGAGAGTTAGAGTGAGGGTGAGGGGGAGGGTGAGAGTGAGAGTGAGTTAGAGTTAGAGTGAGAGTGAGAGTGAGTGTGAGAGTGAGAGTTAGAGTGAGGGTGAGGGTGAGAGTGAGAGTGAGTTAGAGTTAGAGATAGAGTGAGAGTGAGAGTGAGGGTGAGAGTGAGAGTCAGAGTGAGGGTGAGGGTGAGGGTGAGAGTGAGAGTGAGAGTTAGAGTGAGAGTGAGAGTGAGGGTGAGAGTGAGAGTGAGAGTCAGAGTGAGGGTGAGGGTGAGGGTGAGAGTGAGAGTGAGAGTTAGAGTGAGAGTGAGAGTGAGGGTGAGAGTGAGAGTGAGAGTGAGGGTGAGGGTGAGGGTGAGAGTGAGATTTAGAGTGAGAGTGAGAGTTACAGTGAGTTAGAGTGAGAGTGAGAGTGAGAGTTAGAGTTAGAGTGAGAGTGAGTGTGAGAGTGTGGGTGAGAGTGAGAGTGAGAGTGAGAGTTAGAGTGAGTTGGAGATAGAGTGAAAGTGAGAGTGAGAGTTAGAGTGAGAGTTAGAGTGAGAATTAGAGTGAGAGTGAGAGTGAGTGTGAGTTAGAGTTAGAGTTAGAGTGAGAGTTAGAGTGAGGGTGAGGGTGAGGGTGAGAGTGAGAGTGAGAGTGAGTTAGAGTTAGAGTTAGAGTGAGAGTGAGAGTGAGAGTGAGTGTGAGAGTGAGAGTTAGAGTGAGTGAGAGTGAGAGTTAGAGTGAGGGTGAGGGTGAGAGTGAGAGTGAGTTAGAGTTAGAGATAGAGTGAGAGTGAGAGTGAGAGTCAGACTGAGGGTGAGGGTGAGGGTGAGAGTGAGAGTGAGGGTGAACGTGAGGGTGAGAGTGAGAGTGAGAGTGAGTTAGAGTTAGAGTGAGAGCGAGAGTTAGAGTGAGAGTGAGAGTGAGGGTGAGGGTGAGAGTGAGAGTGAGAGTGAGGGTTAGAGTGAGGGTGAGGGTGAGGGTGAGGGTGAGAGTGCGAGTGCGAGAGAGAGTTAGAGTTAGAGTGAGAATAAGAGTGAGAGTGAGAGTGAGAGTGAGAGTGACAGTGAGAGTTAGAGTGAGGGTGAGGGTGAGGGTGAGATTGAGAGTGAGAGTGAGAGTTAGAGTGAGAGTTAGAGTGAGTTGGAGATAGAGTGAAAGTGAGAGTGAGAGTTGGAGTGAGAGTGAGAGTGAGAGTGAGTTAGAGTTAGAGTGAGAGTGAGAGTGAGAGTGAGTGTGAGAGTGAGAGTTAGAGTGAGTGAGAGTGAGAGTTAGAGTGAGGGTGAGGGTGAGAGTGAGAGTGAGTTAGAGTTAGAGTTAGAGATAGAGTGAGAGTGAGAGTGAGGGTGAGAGTGAGAGTCAGAGTGAGGGTGAGGGTGAGGGTGAGAGTGAGAGTGAGAGTTAGAGTGAGAGTGAGAGTGAGGGTGAGAGTGAGAGTGAGAGTCAGAGTGAGGGTGAGGGTGAGGGTGAGAGTGAGAGTGAGAGTTAGAGTGAGGGTGAGGGTGAGAGTGAGTGAGTTAGAGTTAGAGTGAGAGTGAGAGTGAGAGTGAGTGTGAGAGTGAGAGTTAGAGTGAGTGAGAGTGAGAGTTAGAGTGAGGGTGAGGGTGAGAGTGAGAGTGAGTTAGAGTTAGAGTTAGAGATAGAGTGAGAGTGAGAGTGAGGGTGAGAGTGAGAGTCAGAGTGAGAGTGAGAGTGAGGGTGAGAGTGAGAGTCAGAGTGAGGGTGAGGGCGAGGGTGAGAGTGAGAGTGAGAGTTAGAGTGAGAGTGAGGGTGAGAGTCAGAGTGAGGGTGAGGGTGAGGGTGAGAGTGAGAGTGAGAGTTAGAGTGAGAGTGAGAGTGAGGGTGAGAGTGAGAGTGAGAGTGAGGGTGAGGGTGAGAGTGAGAGTGAGATTTAGAGTGAGAGTGAGAGTTACAGTGAGTTAGAGTGAGAGTGAGAGTGAGAGTTAGAGTTAGAGTGAGAGTGAGTGTGAGAGTGTGGGTGAGAGTGAGAGTGAGAGTGAGAGTTAGAGTGAGTTGGAGATAGAGTGAAAGTGAGAGTGAGAGTTAGAGTGAGAGTTAGAGTGAGAATTAGAGTGAGAGTGAGAGTGAGTGTGAGTTAGAGTTAGAGTTAGAGTGAGAGTTAGAGTGAGGGTGAGGGTGAGGGTGAGAGTGAGAGTGAGAGTGAGTTAGAGTTAGAGTTAGAGTGAGAGTGAGAGTGAGTGTGAGAGTGAGAGTTAGAGTGAGTGAGAGTGAGAGTTAGAGTGAGGGTGAGGGTGAGAGTGAGAGTGAGTTAGAGTTAGAGATAGAGTGAGAGTGAGAGTGAGAGTGAGAGTCAGACTGAGGGTGAGGGTGAGGGTGAGAGTGAGAGTGAGAGTGAGGGTGAACGTGAGGGTGAGGGTGAGAGTGAGAGTGAGAGTGAGTTAGAGTTAGAGTGAGAGCGAGAGTTAGAGTGAGAGTGAGAGTGAGGGTGAGGGTGAGAGTGAGAGTGAGAGTGAGGGTTAGAGTGAGGGTGAGGGTGAGGGTGAGGGTGAGAGTGCGAGTGCGAGAGAGAGTGAGAGTTAGAGTGAGAATAAGAGTGAGAGTGAGGGTGAGAGTGAGAGAGACAGTGAGAGTTAGAGTGAGGGTGAGGGTGAGGGTGAGATTGAGAGTGAGAGTGAGAGTTAGAGTGAGAGTTAGAGTGAGTTGGAGATAGAGTGAAAGTGAGAGTGAGAGTTGGAGTGAGAGTGAGAGTGAGGGTGAGGGTGAGAGTGAGAGTGAGAGTTAGAGTTAGAGTTAGAGTGAGAGTGAGGGTGAGAGTGAGAGTGAGAGTCAGAGTCAGAGTGAGGGTGAGGGTGAGGGTGAGAGTGAGAGTGAGAGTGAGAATGAGGGTGAGAGTGAGAGTGAGAGTGAGAGTCAGAGTGAGGGTGAGGGTGAGGGTGAGAGTGAGAGTGAGAGTGAGAGTTAGAGTGAGGGTGAGAGTGAGAGTGAGAGTTAGAGTGAGGGTGAGAGTGAGGGTGAGAGTGAACGTGAGGGTGAGAGTGAGGGTGAGTGAGGGTGAGGGTGAGAGTGAGGGTGAGGGTGAGAGTGAGAGTGAGAGTGAGAGTGAGATTGAGGGTGAGAGTGAGGGTGAGAGTGAGAGTGAGAGTGAGGGTGAGAGTGAGGGTGAGAGTGAGGGTGAGGGTGAGAGTGAGAGTTAGAGTTAGAGTGAGGGTGAGAGTGAGGGTGAGAGTGAGAGTGAGAGTCAGAGTGAGGGTGAGGGTGAGAGTGAGAGTGAGAGTTAGAGTGAGGGTGAGGGTGAGGGTGAGAGTGAGTTAGAGTTAGAGTGAGAGTGAGAGTGAGTGTGAGAGTGAGAGTTAGAGTGAGTGAGAGTGAGAGTTAGAGTGAGGGTGAGGGTGAGAGTGAGAGTGAGTTAGAGTTAGAGTTAGAGATAGAGTGAGAGTGAGAGTGAGGGTGAGAGTGAGAGTCAGAGTGAGAGTGAGAGTGAGGGTGAGAGTGAGAGTCAGAGTGAGCGTGAGGGTGAGGGTGAGAGTGAGAGTGAGAGTTAGAGTGAGAGTGAGAGTGAGGGTGAGAGTGAGAGTGAGAGTCAGAGTGAGGGTGAGGGTGAGGGTGAGAGTGAGAGTGAGAGTTAGAGTGAGAGTGAGAGTGAGGGTGAGAGTGAGAGTGAGGGTGAGAGTGAGAGTGAGAGTGAGGGTGAGGGTGAGAGTGAGATTTAGAGTGAGAGTGAGAGTTACAGTGAGTTAGAGTGAGAGTGAGAGTGAGAGTTAGAGTTAGAGTGAGAGTGAGTGTGAGAGTGTGGGTGAGAGTGAGAGTGAGAGTTAGAGTGAGTTGGAGATAGAGTGAAAGTGAGAGTGAGAGTTAGAGTGAGAGTTAGAGTGAGAATTAGAGTGAGAGTGAGAGTGAGTGTGAGTTAGAGTTAGAGTTAGAGTGAGAGTTAGAGTGAGGGTGAGGGTGAGGGTGAGAGTGAGAGTGAGAGTGAGTTAGAGTTAGAGTTAGAGTGAGAGTGAGAGTGAGTGTGAGAGTGAGAGTTAGAGTGAGTGAGAGTGAGAGTTAGAGTGAGGGTGAGGGTGAGAGTGAGAGTGAGTTAGAGTTAGAGATAGAGTGAGAGTGAGAGTGAGAGTGAGAGTCAGACTGAGGGTGAGGGTGAGGGTGAGAGTGAGAGTGAGAGTGAGGGTGAACGTGAGGGTGAGGGTGAGAGTGAGAGTGAGAGTGAGTTAGAGTTAGAGTGAGAGTGAGAGTGAGTGTGAGAGTGAGAGTTAGAGTGAGTGAGAGTGAGAGTTAGAGTGAGGGTGAGGGTGAGAGTGAGAGTGAGTTAGAGTTAGAGTTAGAGATAGAGTGAGAGTGAGAGTGAGGGTGAGAGTGAGAGTCAGAGTGAGAGTGAGAGTGCGAGAGAGAGTGAGAGTTAGAGTGAGAATAAGAGTGAGAGTGAGGGTGAGAGTGAGAGTGACAGTGAGAGTTAGAGTGAGGGTGAGGGTGAGGGTGAGATTGAGAGTGAGAGTGAGAGTTAGAGTGAGAGTTAGAGTGAGTTGGAGATAGAGTGAAAGTGAGAGTGAGAGTTGGAGTGAGAGTGAGAGTGAGAGTGAGAGTGAGTTAGAGTTAGAGTGAGAGTGAGAGTGAGAGTGAGTGTGAGAGTGAGAGCTAGAGTGAGTGAGAGTGAGAGTTAGAGTGAGGGTGAGGGTGAGAGTGAGAGTGAGTTAGAGTTAGAGTTAGAGATAGAGTGAGAGTGAGAGTGAGGGTGAGAGTGAGAGTCAGAGTGAGGGTGAGGGTGAGGGTGAGAGTGAGAGTTAGAGTGAGAGTGAGGGTGAGGGTGAGGGTGAGAGTGAGAGTTAGAGTGAGAGTGAGGGTGAGAGTGAGAGTGAGAGTCAGAGTGAGGGTGAGGGTGAGGGTGAGAGTGAGAGTGAGAGTTAGAGTGAGGGTGAGGGTGAGGGTGAGAGTGAGAGTGAGTTAGAGTTAGAGTGAGAGTGAGAGTGAGTGTGAGAGTGAGAGTTAGAGTGAGTGAGAGTGAGAGTTAGAGTGAGGGTGAGGGTGAGAGTGAGAGTGAGTTAGAGTTAGAGTTAGAGATAGAGTGAGAGTGAGAGTGAGGGTGAGAGTGAGAGTCAGAGTGAGGGTGAGGGTGAGGGTGAGAGTGAGAGTGAGAGTTAGAGTGAGAGTGAGAGTGAGGGTGAGAGTGAGAGTGAGAGTCAGAGTGAGGGTGAGGGTGAGAGTGAGAGTGAGAGTGAGGGTGAGAGTGAGAGTGAGAGTGAGGGTGAGGGTGAGGGTGAGAGTGAGAGTGAGATTTAGAGTGAGAGTGAGAGTTACAGTGAGTTAGAGTGAGAGTGAGAGTGAGAGTTAGAGTTAGAGTGAGAGTGAGTGTGAGAGTGTGGGTGAGAGTGAGAGTGAGAGTGAGAGTTAGAGTGAGTTGGAGATAGAGTGAAAGTGAGAGTGAGAGTTAGAGTGAGAGTTAGAGTGAGAATTAGAGTGAGAGTGAGAGTGAGTGTGAGTTAGAGTTAGAGTTAGAGTGAGAGTTAGAGTGAGGGTGAGGGTGAGGGTGAGAGTGAGAGTGAGAGTGAGTTAGAGTTAGAGTTAGAGTGAGAGTGAGAGTGAGTGTGAGAGTGAGAGTTAGAGTGAGTGAGAGTGAGAGTTAGAGTGAGGGTGAGGGTGAGAGTGAGAGTGAGTTAGAGTTAGAGATAGAGTGAGAGTGAGAGTGAGAGTGAGAGTCAGACTGAGGGTGAGGGTGAGGGTGAGAGTGAGAGTGAGAGTGAGGGTGAACGTGAGGGTGAGGGTGAGAGTGAGAGTGAGAGTGAGTTAGAGTTAGAGTGAGAGCGAGAGTTAGAGTGAGAGTGAGAGTGAGGGTGAGGGTGAGAGTGAGAGTGAGAGTGAGGGTTAGAGTGAGGGTGAGGGTGAGGGTGAGGGTGAGAGTGCGAGTGCGAGAGAGAGTTAGAGTTAGAGTGAGAATAAGAGTGAGAGTGAGGGTGAGAGTGAGAGTGACAGTGAGAGTTAGAGTGAGGGTGAGGGTGAGGGTGAGATTGAGAGTGAGAGTGAGAGTTAGAGTGAGAGTTAGAGTGAGTTGGAGATAGAGTGAAAGTGAGAGTGAGAGTTGGAGTGAGAGTGAGAGTGAGAGTGAGTTAGAGTTAGAGTGAGAGTGAGAGTGAGAGTGAGTGTGAGAGTTAGAGTGAGTGAGAGTGAGAGTTAGAGTGAGGGTGAGGGTGAGAGTGAGAGTGAGTTAGAGTTAGAGTTAGAGATAGAGTGAGAGTGAGAGTGAGGGTGAGAGTGAGAGTCAGAGTGAGGGTGAGGGTGAGGGTGAGAGTGAGAGTGAGAGTTAGAGTGAGAGTGAGAGTGAGGGTGAGAGTGAGAGTGAGAGTCAGAGTGAGGGTGAGGGTGAGGGTGAGAGTGAGAGTGAGAGTTAGAGTGAGGGTGAGGGTGAGCGTGAGTGAGTTAGAGTTAGAGTGAGAGTGAGAGTGAGAGTGAGTGTGAGAGTGAGAGTTAGAGTGAGTGAGAGTGAGAGTTAGAGTGAGGGTGAGGGTGAGAGTGAGAGTGAGTTAGAGTTAGAGTTAGAGATAGAGTGAGAGTGAGAGTGAGGGTGAGAGTGAGAGTCAGAGTGAGAGTGAGAGTGAGGGTGAGAGTGAGAGTCAGAGTGAGGGTGAGGGCGAGGGTGAGAGTGAGAGTGAGAGTTAGAGTGAGAGTGAGGGTGAGAGTCAGAGTGAGGGTGAGGGTGAGGGTGAGAGTGAGAGTGAGAGTTAGAGTGAGAGTGAGAGTGAGGGTGAGAGTGAGAGTGAGAGTGAGGGTGAGGGTGAGAGTGAGAGTGAGATTTAGAGTGAGAGTGAGAGTTACAGTGAGTTAGAGTGAGAGTGAGAGTGAGAGTTAGAGTTAGAGTGAGAGTGAGTGTGAGAGTGTGGGTGAGAGTGAGAGTGAGAGTGAGAGTTAGAGTGAGTTGGAGATAGAGTGAAAGTGAGAGTGAGAGTTAGAGTGAGAGTTAGAGTGAGAATTAGAGTGAGAGTGAGAGTGAGTGTGAGTTAGAGTTAGAGTTAGAGTGAGAGTTAGAGTGAGGGTGAGGGTGAGGGTGAGAGTGAGAGTGAGAGTGAGTTAGAGTTAGAGTTAGAGTGAGAGTGAGAGTGAGTGTGAGAGTGAGAGTTAGAGTGAGTGAGAGTGAGAGTTAGAGTGAGGGTGAGGGTGAGAGTGAGAGTGAGTTAGAGTTAGAGATAGAGTGAGAGTGAGAGTGAGAGTGAGAGTCAGACTGAGGGTGAGGGTGAGGGTGAGAGTGAGAGTGAGAGTGAGGGTGAACGTGAGGGTGAGGGTGAGAGTGAGAGTGAGAGTGAGTTAGAGTGAGAGCGAGAGTTAGAGTGAGAGTGAGAGTGAGGGTGAGGGTGAGAGTGAGAGTGAGAGTGAGGGTTAGAGTGAGGGTGAGGGTGAGGGTGAGGGTGAGAGTGCGAGTGCGAGAGAGAGTTAGAGTTAGAGTGAGAATAAGAGTGAGAGTGAGAGTGAGAGTGAGAGTGAGTGAGAGTGAGAGTTAGAGTGAGGGTGAGGGTGAGAGTGAGAGTGAGTTAGAGTTAGAGATAGAGTGAGAGTGAGAGTGAGAGTGAGAGTCAGACTGAGGGTGAGGGTGAGGGTGAGGGTGAGAGTGAGAGTGAGGGTGAACGTGAGGGTGAGAGTGAGAGTGAGAGTGAGTTAGAGTTAGAGTGAGAGCGAGAGTTAGAGTGAGAGTGAGAGTGAGGGTGAGGGTGAGAGTGAGAGTGAGAGTGAGGGTTAGAGTGAGGGTGAGGGTGAGGGTGAGGGTGAGAGTGCGAGTGCGAGAGAGAGTTAGAGTTAGAGTGAGAATAAGAGTGAGAGTGAGAGTGAGAGTGAGAGTGACAGTGAGAGTTAGAGTGAGGGTGAGGGTGAGGGTGAGATTGAGAGTGAGAGTGAGAGTTAGAGTGAGAGTTAGAGTGAGTTGGAGATAGAGTGAAAGTGAGAGTGAGAGTTGGAGTGAGAGTGAGAGTGAGAGTGAGTTAGAGTTAGAGTGAGAGTGAGAGTGAGAGTGAGTGTGAGAGTGAGAGTTAGAGTGAGTGAGAGTGAGAGTTAGAGTGAGGGTGAGGGTGAGAGTGAGAGTGAGTTAGAGTTAGAGTTAGAGATAGAGTGAGAGTGAGAGTGAGGGTGAGAGTGAGAGTCAGAGTGAGGGTGAGGGTGAGGGTGAGAGTGAGAGTGAGAGTTAGAGTGAGAGTGAGAGTGAGGGTGAGAGTGAGAGTGAGAGTCAGAGTGAGGGTGAGGGTGAGGGTGAGAGTGAGAGTGAGAGTTAGAGTGAGGGTGAGGGTGAGAGTGAGTGAGTTAGAGTTAGAGTGAGAGTGAGAGTGAGAGTGAGTGTGAGAGTGAGAGTTAGAGTGAGTGAGAGTGAGAGTTAGAGTGAGGGTGAGGGTGAGAGTGAGAGTGAGTTAGAGTTAGAGTTAGAGATAGAGTGAGAGTGAGAGTGAGGGTGAGAGTGAGAGTCAGAGTGAGAGTGAGAGTGAGGGTGAGAGTGAGAGTCAGAGTGAGGGTGAGGGCGAGGGTGAGAGTGAGAGTGAGAGTTAGAGTGAGAGTGAGGGTGAGAGTCAGAGTGAGGGTGAGGGTGAGGGTGAGAGTGAGAGTGAGAGTTAGAGTGAGAGTGAGAGTGAGGGTGAGAGTGAGAGTGAGAGTGAGGGTGAGGGTGAGAGTGAGAGTGAGATTTAGAGTGAGAGTGAGAGTTACAGTGAGTTAGAGTGAGAGTGAGAGTGAGAGTTAGAGTTAGAGTGAGAGTGAGTGTGAGAGTGTGGGTGAGAGTGAGAGTGAGAGTGAGAGTTAGAGTGAGTTGGAGATAGAGTGAAAGTGAGAGTGAGAGTTAGAGTGAGAGTTAGAGTGAGAATTAGAGTGAGAGTGAGAGTGAGTGTGAGTTAGAGTTAGAGTTAGAGTGAGAGTTAGAGTGAGGGTGAGGGTGAGGGTGAGAGTGAGAGTGAGAGTGAGTTAGAGTTAGAGTTAGAGTGAGAGTGAGAGTGAGTGTGAGAGTGAGAGTTAGAGTGAGTGAGAGTGAGAGTTAGAGTGAGGGTGAGGGTGAGAGTGAGAGTGAGTTAGAGTTAGAGATAGAGTGAGAGTGAGAGTGAGAGTGAGAGTCAGACTGAGGGTGAGGGTGAGGGTGAGAGTGAGAGTGAGAGTGAGGGTGAACGTGAGGGTGAGGGTGAGAGTGAGAGTGAGAGTGAGTTAGAGTTAGAGTGAGAGCGAGAGTTAGAGTGAGAGTGAGAGTGAGGGTGAGGGTGAGAGTGAGAGTGAGAGTGAGGGTTAGAGTGAGGGTGAGGGTGAGGGTGAGGGTGAGAGTGCGAGTGCGAGAGAGAGTGAGAGTTAGAGTGAGAATAAGAGTGAGAGTGAGGGTGAGAGTGAGAGAGACAGTGAGAGTTAGAGTGAGGGTGAGGGTGAGGGTGAGATTGAGAGTGAGAGTGAGAGTTAGAGTGAGAGTTAGAGTGAGTTGGAGATAGAGTGAAAGTGAGAGTGAGAGTTGGAGTGAGAGTGAGAGTGAGGGTGAGGGTGAGAGTGAGAGTGAGAGTTAGAGTTAGAGTTAGAGTGAGAGTGAGGGTGAGAGTGAGAGTGAGAGTCAGAGTCAGAGTGAGGGTGAGGGTGAGGGTGAGAGTGAGAGTGAGAGTGAGAATGAGGGTGAGAGTGAGAGTGAGAGTGAGAGTCAGAGTGAGGGTGAGGGTGAGGGTGAGAGTGAGAGTGAGAGTGAGAGTTAGAGTGAGGGTGAGAGTGAGAGTGAGAGTTAGAGTGAGGGTGAGAGTGAGGGTGAGAGTGAACGTGAGGGTGAGAGTGAGGGTGAGTGAGGGTGAGGGTGAGAGTGAGGGTGAGGGTGAGAGTGAGAGTGAGAGTGAGAGTGAGATTGAGGGTGAGAGTGAGGGTGAGAGTGAGAGTGAGAGTGAGGGTGAGAGTGAGGGTGAGAGTGAGGGTGAGGGTGAGAGTGAGAGTTAGAGTTAGAGTGAGGGTGAGAGTGAGGGTGAGAGTGAGAGTGAGAGTCAGAGTGAGGGTGAGGGTGAGAGTGAGAGTGAGAGTTAGAGTGAGGGTGAGGGTGAGGGTGAGAGTGAGTTAGAGTTAGAGTGAGAGTGAGAGTGAGTGTGAGAGTGAGAGTTAGAGTGAGTGAGAGTGAGAGTTAGAGTGAGGGTGAGGGTGAGAGTGAGAGTGAGTTAGAGTTAGAGTTAGAGATAGAGTGAGAGTGAGAGTGAGGGTGAGAGTGAGAGTCAGAGTGAGAGTGAGAGTGAGGGTGAGAGTGAGAGTCAGAGTGAGCGTGAGGGTGAGGGTGAGAGTGAGAGTGAGAGTTAGAGTGAGAGTGAGAGTGAGGGTGAGAGTGAGAGTGAGAGTCAGAGTGAGGGTGAGGGTGAGGGTGAGAGTGAGAGTGAGAGTTAGAGTGAGAGTGAGAGTGAGGGTGAGAGTGAGAGTGAGGGTGAGAGTGAGAGTGAGAGTGAGGGTGAGGGTGAGAGTGAGATTTAGAGTGAGAGTGAGAGTTACAGTGAGTTAGAGTGAGAGTGAGAGTGAGAGTTAGAGTTAGAGTGAGAGTGAGTGTGAGAGTGTGGGTGAGAGTGAGAGTGAGAGTGAGAGTTAGAGTGAGTTGGAGATAGAGTGAAAGTGAGAGTGAGAGTTAGAGTGAGAGTTAGAGTGAGAATTAGAGTGAGAGTGAGAGTGAGTGTGAGTTAGAGTTAGAGTTAGAGTGAGAGTTAGAGTGAGGGTGAGGGTGAGGGTGAGAGTGAGAGTGAGAGTGAGTTAGAGTTAGAGTTAGAGTGAGAGTGAGAGTGAGTGTGAGAGTGAGAGTTAGAGTGAGTGAGAGTGAGAGTTAGAGTGAGGGTGAGGGTGAGAGTGAGAGTGAGTTAGAGTTAGAGATAGAGTGAGAGTGAGAGTGAGAGTGAGAGTCAGACTGAGGGTGAGGGTGAGGGTGAGAGTGAGAGTGAGAGTGAGGGTGAACGTGAGGGTGAGGGTGAGAGTGAGAGTGAGAGTGAGTTAGAGTTAGAGTGAGAGCGAGAGTTAGAGTGAGAGTGAGAGTGAGGGTGAGGGTGAGAGTGAGAGTGAGAGTGAGGGTTAGAGTGAGGGTGAGGGTGAGGGTGAGGGTGAGAGTGCGAGTGCGAGAGAGAGTGAGAGTTAGAGTGAGAATAAGAGTGAGAGTGAGGGTGAGAGTGAGAGTGACAGTGAGAGTTAGAGTGAGGGTGAGGGTGAGGGTGAGATTGAGAGTGAGAGTGAGAGTTAGAGTGAGAGTTAGAGTGAGTTGGAGATAGAGTGAAAGTGAGAGTGAGAGTTGGAGTGAGAGTGAGAGTGAGAGTGAGTTAGAGTTAGAGTGAGAGTGAGAGTGAGAGTGAGTGTGAGAGTGAGAGCTAGAGTGAGTGAGAGTGAGAGTTAGAGTGAGGGTGAGGGTGAGAGTGAGAGTGAGTTAGAGTTAGAGTTAGAGATAGAGTGAGAGTGAGAGTGAGGGTGAGAGTGAGAGTCAGAGTGAGGGTGAGGGTGAGGGTGAGAGTGAGAGTTAGAGTGAGAGTGAGGGTGAGAGTGAGAGTGAGAGTCAGAGTGAGGGTGAGGGTGAGGGTGAGAGTGAGAGTGAGAGTTAGAGTGAGGGTGAGGGTGAGGGTGAGAGTGAGAGTGAGTTAGAGTTAGAGTGAGAGTGAGAGTGAGTGTGAGAGTGAGAGTTAGAGTGAGTGAGAGTGAGAGTTAGAGTGAGGGTGAGGGTGAGAGTGAGAGTGAGTTAGAGTTAGAGTTAGAGATAGAGTGAGAGTGAGAGTGAGGGTGAGAGTGAGAGTCAGAGTGAGGGTGAGGGTGAGGGTGAGAGTGAGAGTGAGAGTTAGAGTGAGAGTGAGAGTGAGGGTGAGAGTGAGAGTGAGAGTCAGAGTGAGGGTGAGAGTGAGAGTGAGAGTGAGAGTGAGGGTGAGAGTGAGAGTGAGAGTGAGGGTGAGGGTGAGGGTGAGAGTGAGAGTGAGATTTAGAGTGAGAGTGAGAGTTACAGTGAGTTAGAGTGAGAGTGAGAGTGAGAGTTAGAGTTAGAGTGAGAGTGAGAGTGAGTGTGAGAGTGTGGGTGAGAGTGAGAGTGAGAGTGAGAGTTAGAGTGAGTTGGAGATAGAGTGAAAGTGAGAGTGAGAGTTAGAGTGAGAGTTAGAGTGAGAAATAGAGTGAGAGTGAGAGTGAGTGTGAGTTAGAGTTAGAGTTAGAGTGAGAGTTAGAGTGAGGGTGAGGGTGAGGGTGAGAGTGAGAGTGAGAGTGAGTTAGAGTTAGAGTTAGAGTGAGAGTGAGAGTGAGTGTGAGAGTGAGAGTTAGAGTGAGTGAGAGTGAGAGTTAGAGTGAGGGTGAGGGTGAGAGTGAGAGTGAGTTAGAGTTAGAGTTAGAGATAGAGTGAGAGTGAGAGTGAGGGTGAGAGTGAGAGTCAGAGTGAGGGTGAGGGTGAGGGTGAGAGTGAGAGTGAGGGTGAGAGTGAGAGTGAGAGTCAGAGTGAGGGTGAGGGTGAGGGTGAGAGTGAGAGTGAGAGTGAGGGTGAACGTGAGGGTGAGGGTGAGAGTGAGAGTGAGAGTGAGTTAGAGTTAGAGTGAGAGCGAGAGTTAGAGTGAGAGTGAGAGTGAGGGTGAGGGTGAGAGTGAGAGTGAGAGTGAGGGTTAGAGTGAGGGTGAGGGTGAGGGTGAGGGTGAGAGTGCGAGTGCGAGAGAGAGTTAGAGTTAGAGTGAGAATAAGAGTGAGAGTGAGGGTGAGAGTGAGAGTGACAGTGAGAGTTAGAGTGAGGGTGAGGGTGAGGGTGAGATTGAGAGTGAGAGTGAGAGTTAGAGTGAGAGTTAGAGTGAGTTGGAGATAGAGTGAAAGTGAGAGTGAGAGTTGGAGTGAGAGTGAGAGTGAGAGTGAGTTAGAGTTAGAGTGAGAGTGAGAGTGAGAGTGAGTGTGAGAGTGAGAGTTAGAGTGAGTGAGAGTGAGAGTTAGAGTGAGGGTGAGGGTGAGAGTGAGAGTGAGTTAGAGTTAGAGTTAGAGATAGAGTGAGAGTGAGAGTGAGGGTGAGAGTGAGAGTCAGAGTGAGGGTGAGGGTGAGGGTGAGAGTGAGAGTGAGAGTTAGAGTGAGAGTGAGAGTGAGGGTGAGAGTGAGAGTGAGAGTCAGAGTGAGGGTGAGGGTGAGGGTGAGAGTGAGAGTGAGAGTTAGAGTGAGGGTGAGGGTGAGAGTGAGAGTGAGTTAGAGTTAGAGTGAGAGTGAGAGTGAGAGTGAGTGTGAGAGTGAGAGTTAGAGTGAGTGAGAGTGAGAGTTAGAGTGAGGGTGAGGGTGAGAGTGAGAGTGAGTTAGAGTTAGAGTTAGAGATAGAGTGAGAGTGAGAGTGAGGGTGAGAGTGAGAGTCAGAGTGAGAGTGAGAGTGAGAGTGAGGGTGAGAGTGAGAGTCAGAGTGAGGGTGAGGGTGAGGGTGAGAGTGAGAGTGAGAGTTAGAGTGAGAGTGAGAGTGAGAGTGAGGGTGAGAGTCAGAGTGAGGGTGAGGGTGAGGGTGAGAGTGAGAGTGAGAGTTAGAGTGAGAGTGAGAGTGAGGGTGAGAGTGAGAGTGAGAGTGAGGGTGAGGGTGAGGGTGAGAGTGAGAGTGAGATTTAGAGTGAGAGTGAGAGTTACAGTGAGTTAGAGTGAGAGTGAGAGTGAGAGTTAGAGTTAGAGTGAGAGTGAGTGTGAGAGTGTGGGTGAGAGTGAGAGTGAGAGTGAGAGTTAGAGTGAGTTGGAGATAGAGTGAAAGTGAGAGTGAGAGTTAGAGTGAGAGTTAGAGTGAGAATTAGAGTGAGAGTGAGAGTGAGTGTGAGTTAGAGTTAGAGTTAGAGTGAGAGTTAGAGTGAGGGTGAGGGTGAGGGTGAGAGTGAGAGTGAGAGTGAGTTAGAGTTAGAGTTAGAGTGAGAGTGAGAGTGAGTGTGAGAGTGAGAGTTAGAGTGAGTGAGAGTGAGAGTTAGAGTGAGGGTGAGGGTGAGAGTGAGAGTGAGTTAGAGTTAGAGTTAGAGATAGAGTGAGAGTGAGAGTGAGAGTCAGAGTCAGACTGAGGGTGAGGGTGAGGGTGAGAGTGAGAGTGAGAGTGAGGGTGAACGTGAGGGTGAGGGTGAGAGTGAGAGTGAGAGTGAGTTAGAGTTAGAGTGAGAGCGAGAGTTAGAGTGAGAGTGAGAGTGAGGGTGAGGGTGAGAGTGAGAGTGAGAGTGAGGGTTAGAGTGAGGGTGAGGGTGAGGGTGAGGGTGAGAGTGCGAGTGCGAGAGAGAGTGAGAGTTAGAGTGAGAATAAGAGTGAGAGTGAGGGTGAGAGTGAGAGAGACAGTGAGAGTTAGAGTGAGGGTGAGGGTGAGGGTGAGATTGAGAGTGAGAGTGAGAGTTAGAGTGAGAGTTAGAGTGAGTTGGAGATAGAGTGAAAGTGAGAGTGAGAGTTGGAGTGAGAGTGAGAGTGAGGGTGAGGGTGAGAGTGAGAGTGAGAGTTAGAGTTAGAGTCAGAGTGAGGGTGAGGGTGAGGGTGAGAGTGAGAGTGAGAGTGAGAATGAGGGTGAGAGTGAGAGTGAGAGTGAGAGTGAGAGTCAGAGTGAGGGTGAGGGTGAGGGTGAGGGTGAGAGTGAGAGTGAGAGTTAGAGTGTGGGTGAGAGTGAGAGTGAGAGTTAGAGTGAGGGTGAGAGTGAGGGTGAGAGTGAACGTGAGGGTGAGAGTGAGGGTGAGTGAGGGTGAGGGTGAGAGTGAGGGTGAGGGTGAGAGTGAGAGTGACAGTGAGAGTGAGATTGAGGGTGAGAGTGAGGGTGAGAGTGAGAGTGAGAGTGAGGGTGAGAGTGAGGGTGAGAGTGAGGGTGAGGGTGAGAGTGAGAGTTAGAGTTAGAGTGAGGGTGAGAGTGAGGGTGAGAGTGAGAGTGAGAGTCAGAGTGAGGGTGAGGGTGAGAGTGAGAGTGAGAGTTAGAGTGAGGGTGAGGGTGAGGGTGAGAGTGAGAGTGAGTTAGAGTTAGAGTGAGAGTGAGAGTGAGAGTGAGTGTGAGAGTTAGAGTGAGTGAGAGTGAGAGTTAGAGTGAGGGTGAGGGTGAGAGTGAGAGTGAGTTAGAGTTAGAGTTAGAGATAGAGTGAGAGTGAGAGTGAGGGTGAGAGTGAGAGTCAGAGTGAGAGTGAGGGTGAGAGTGAGAGTCAGAGTGAGGGTGAGGGTGAGGGTGAGAGTGAGAGTTAGAGTGAGAGTGAGAGTGAGGGTGAGAGTGAGAGTGAGAGTGAGAGTTAGAGTGAGTTGGAGATAGAGTGAAAGTGAGAGTGAGAGTTAGAGTGAGAGTTAGAGTGAGAGTTAGAGTGAGTGAGAGTGAGAGTTAGAGTGAGGGTGAGGGTGAGAGTGAGAGTGAGTTAGAGTTAGAGTTAGAGATAGAGTGAGAGTGAGAGTGAGGGTGAGAGTGAGAGTCAGAGTGAGAGTGAGGGTGAGAGTGAGAGTCAGAGTGAGGGTGAGGGTGAGGGTGAGAGTGAGAGTGAGAGTCAGAGTGAGAGTGAGGGTGAGAGTGAGAGTCAGAGTGAGGGTGAGGGTGAGGGTGAGAGTGAGAGTTAGAGTGAGAGTGAGAGTGAGGGTGAGAGTGAGAGTGAGAGTCAGAGTGAGGGTGAGGGTGAGAGTGAGAGTGAGAGTTAGAGTGAGAGTGAGAGTGAGGGTGAGAGTGAGAGTGAGAGTGAGGGTGAGGGTGAGGGTGAGTGAGATTTAGAGTGAGAGTGAGAGTTACAGTGAGTTAGAGTGAGAGTGAGAGTGAGAGTTAGAGTTAGAGTGAGAGTGAGTGTGAGAGTGTGGGTGAGAGTGAGAGTGAGAGTGAGAGTTAGAGTGAGTTGGAGATAGAGTGAAAGTGAGAGTGAGAGTTAGAGTGAGAGTTAGAGTGAGAGTTAGAGTTAGAGTGAGAGTTAGAGTGAGAGTGAGGGTGAGAGTGAGAGTGAGAGTGAAAGTGAGGGTGAGAGTGAGAGTGAGAGTTAGAGTTAGAGTGAGAGTGAGAGTTAGAGTTAGAGTGAGAGTTAGAGTGAGAGTGAGGGTGAGAGTGAGAGTGAGAGTGAAAGTGAGGGTGAGGGTGAGAGTGAGAGTGAGAGTGAGAGTTAGAGTTAGAGTGAGAGTGAGAGTTAGAGTTAGAGTGAGAGTTAGAGTGAGAGTGAGGGTGAGAGTGAGAGTGAGAGTGAAAGTGAGGGTGAGGGTGAGAGTGAGAGTGAGAGTGAGAGTTAGAGTTAGAGTGAGAGTTAGAGTTAGAGTGAGAGTTAGAGTGAGAGTGAGGGTGAGAGTGAGAGTGAGAGTGAAAGTGAGGGTGAGGGTGAGAGTGAGAGTGAGAGTGAGAGTTAGAGTTAGAGTGAGAGTTAGAGTTAGAGTGAGAGTTAGAGTGAGAGTGAGGGTGAGAGTGAGAGTGAGAGTGAAAGTGAGGGTGAGGGTGAGGGTGAGAGTGAGAGTGAGAGTGAGAGTTAGAGTTAGAGTGAGAGTGAGAGTTAGAGTTAGAGTGAGAGTTAGAGTGAGAGTGAGGGTGAGAGTGAGAGTGAGAGTGAAAGTGAGGGTGAGAGTGAGAGTGAGAGTTAGAGTTAGAGTGAGAGTGAGAGTTAGAGTTAGAGTGAGAGTTAGAGTGAGAGTGAGGGTGAGAGTGAGAGTGAGAGTGAAAGTGAGGGTGAGGGTGAGAGTGAGAGTGAGAGTGAGAGTTAGAGTGAGAGTGAGAGTTAGAGTTAGAGTGAGAGTTAGAGTGAGAGTGAGGGTGAGAGTGAGAGTGAGAGTGAAAGTGAGGGTGAGGGTGAGGGTGAGAGTGAGAGTTAGAGTTAGAGTGAGAGTGAGAGTGAGAGTTAGAGTTAGAGTGAGAGTTAGAGTGAGAGTGAGGGTGAGAGTGAGAGTGAGAGTGAAAGTGAGGGTGAGGGTGAGAGTGAGAGTGAGAGTGAGAGTTAGAGTTAGAGTGAGAGTTAGAGTGAGAGTTAGAGTGAGAGTGAGGGTGAGAGTGAGAGTGAGAGTGAAAGTGAGGGTGAGGGTGAGGGTGAGAGTGAGAGTGAGAGTGAGAGTTAGAGTTAGAGTGAGAGTGAGAGTTAGAGTTAGAGTGAGAGTTAGAGTGAGAGTGAGGGTGAGAGTGAGAGTGAGAGTGAAAGTGAGGGTGAGGGTGAGAGTTAGAGTGAGAGTGAGTGAGTGTCAGTTAGAGTTAGAGTTAG
Source organism: Chiloscyllium plagiosum (assembly GCF_037043375.1). Taxonomy (NCBI): domain Eukaryota; kingdom Metazoa; phylum Chordata; class Chondrichthyes; order Orectolobiformes; family Hemiscylliidae; genus Chiloscyllium; species Chiloscyllium plagiosum. The sequence continues at coordinate 414,498 of NW_028270160.1, forward strand.
AGTTAGAGTGTGAGAGAGATTTAGAGTGAGAGTTAGAGTTAGAGTGAGAGTTCGAGTGAGAGTGAGAGTGAGAGTGAGGGTGAGAGTGAGAGTGAGAGTTAGAGTGAGAGTGAGAGTGAGTGTCAGTTAGAGTTAGAGTTAGAGTGTGAGAGAGATTTAGAGTGAGAGTTAGAGTTCGAGTGAGAGTTCGAGTGAGAGTGAGAGTGAGGGTGAGAGTGAGAGTGAGAGTGAGAGTTATAGTGAGAGTTAGATTGAGGGTGAGGGTGAGGGTGAGAGTGAGAGTGAGTGTCAGTTAGAGTGAGAGTTAGAGTGAGAGTGAGGGTGAGGGTGAGGGTGTGGGCGAGACTGAGAGTGATGGTGAGGGTGAGGGTGAGAGTGAGAGTGAGAGTGAGAGTTAGAGTTAGAGTGAGAGTGAGGGTGAGGGTGAGGGTGAGAGTTAGAGTTAGAGTTAGAGTGAGAGTGAGAGTTAGAGTTAGAGTGAGAGTTAGAGTGACAGTGAGGGTGAGAGTGAGAGTTAGAGTTAGAGTTAGAGTGAGAGTGAGAGTGAGGGTGAGAGTGAGAGTTAGAGTGAGGGTGAGGGTGAGAGTTAGAGTGAGAGTGAGAGTTAGAGTGAGAGTTAGAGTGAGAGTGAGGGTGAAGGTGAAGGTGAGAGTTAGAGTGAGAGTGAGAGTTAGAGTGAGAGTGAGAGTGAGGGTGAGGGTGATGGTGAGAGTTAGAGTGAGAGTGAGTGTTAGAGTGAGAGTGAAAGTGAGAGTTAGAGTGAGAGTGAGGGTGTGGGTGAGCATGAGGGTGAGTGTGAGAGTGAGAGTTAGAGTGAGAGTGAGAGTGAGAGTGAGGGTGAGGGTGATGTAGAGTTAGAGTTAGAGTGAGAGTTAGAGTTAGAGTGAGAGTTAGAGTGAGAGTGAGGGTGAGAGTGAGAGTGAGGGTGAGAGTGAGAGTGAGAGTTAGAGTTAGAGTTAGAGTGAGAGTTAGAGTGAGAGTGAGGGTGAGAGTGAGAGTGAGAGTTAGAGTTAGAGTTAGAGTGAGAGTTCGAGTTAGAGTGAGAGTTAGAGTGAGAGTGAGAGTTAGAGTTAGAGTTAGAGTGAGAGTTAGAGTGAGAGTTAGAGTGAGAGTGAGGGTGAGAGTGAGAGTGAGGGTGAGAGTGAGAGTGAGAGTTAGAGTTAGAGTTAGAGTGAGAGTTAGAGTGAGAGTGAGGGTGAGAGTGAGAGTGAGAGTTAGAGTTAGAGTTAGAGTGAGAGTACGAGTTAGAGTGAGGGTGAGAGTTAGAGTTAGAGTTAGAGTGAGAGTGAGAGTGAGAGTTAGAGTTAGAGTGAGAGTTAGAGTTAGAGTTAGAGTGAGAGTGAGAGTTAGAGTGAGAGTTAGAGTGAGAGTGAGGGTGAGAGTGAGAGTGAGAGTTAGAGTTAGAGTTAGTGTGAGAGTACGAGTTAGAGTGAGAGTGAGAGTTAGAGTTAGAGTTAGAGTGAGAGTGAGAGTGAGAGTTAGAGTTAGAGTGAGAGTTAGAGTTAGAGTTAGAGTGAGAGTGAGAGTGAGAGTGAGGGTGAGGGTGAGGGTGAGAGTGAGAGTTAGAGTTAGAGTGAGAGTGAGAGTTAGAGTTAGAGTGAGAGTTAGAGTGAGGGTGAGAGTGAGAGTGAGAGTGAAAGTGAGGGTGAGGGTGAGAGTGAGAGTGAGAGTTAGAGTTAGAGTTAGAGTGAGAGTGAGAGTTAGAGTGAGAGTTAGAGTGAGAGTGAGAGTGAGGGTGAGAGTGAGAGTGAGAGTGAGAGTTAGAGTTAGAGTTAGAGTGAGAGTACGAGTTAGAGTGAGAGTGAGAGTTAGAGTTAGAGTTAGAGTGAGAGTGAGAGTGAGAGTTAGAGTTAGAGTGAGAGTTAGAGTTAGAGTTAGAGTGAGAGTGAGAGTGAGAGTAAGGGTGAGAGTGAGAGTTAGAGTGAGAGTTAGAGTTAGAGTTAGAGTGAGAGTGAGGGTGAGAGTGAGAGTGAGAGTGAAAGTGAGGGTGAGGGTGAGGGTGAGAGTGAGAGTTAGAGTTAGAGTGAGAGTGAGAGTGAGAGTTAGAGTTAGAGTGAGAGTGAGAGTGAGAGTGAGGGTGAGAGTGAGAGTTAGAGTTAGAGTTAGAGTGAGAGTTAGAGTTAGAGTGAGAGTTAGAGTGAGAGTGAGAGTGAGGGTGAGAGTGAGAGTGAGAGTGAAAGTGAGGGTGAGGGTGAGAGTGAGAGTTAGAGTTAGAGTGAGAGTGAGAGTGAGAGTTAGAGTTAGAGTGAGAGTGAGAGTTAGAGTGAGAGTGAGGGTGAGAGTGAGAGTGAGAGTGAAAGTGAGGGTGAGGGTGAGAGTTAGAGTGAGAGTGAGTGAGTGTCAGTTAGAGTTAGAGTTAGAGTTAGAGTGTGAGAGAGATTTAGAGTGAGAGTTAGAGTTAGAGTGAGAGTTCGAGTGAGAGTGAGAGTGAGGGTGAGTGTCAGTTAGAGTTAGAGTTAGAGTGTGAGAGAGATTTAGAGTGAGAGTTAGAGTTCGAGTGAGAGTTCGAGTGAGAGTGAGAGTGAGGGTGAGAGTGAGAGTGAGAGTTATAGTGAGAGTTAGATTGAGGGTGAGGGTGAGGGTGAGAGTGAGAGTGAGAGTGAGTGTCAGTTAGAGTGAGAGTTAGAGTGAGAGTGAGGGTGAGGGTGAGGGTGTGGGCGAGAGTGAGAGTGATGGTGAGGGTGAGGGTGAGAGTGAGAGTGTGAGTGAGAGTTAGAGTTAGAGTGAGAGTGAGGGTGAGGGTGAGGGTGAGAGTTAGAGTTAGAGTTAGAGTGAGAGTGAGAGTTAGAGTTAGAGTGAGAGTGAGAGTGAGTGTCAGTTAGAGTTAGAGTTAGAGTGTGAGAGAGATTTAGAGTGAGAGTTAGAGTTCGAGTGAGAGTTCGAGTGAGAGTGAGAGTGAGGGTGAGAGTGAGAGTGAGAGTTATAGTGAGAGTTAGATTGAGGGTGAGGGTGAGGGTGAGAGTGAGAGTGAGAGTGAGTGTCAGTTAGAGTGAGAGTTAGAGTGAGAGTGAGGGTGAGGGTGAGGGTGTGGGCGAGAGTGAGAGTGATGGTGAGGGTGAGGGTGAGAGTGAGAGTGAGAGTGAGAGTTAGAGTTAGAGTGAGAGTGAGGGTGAGGGTGAGGGTGAGAGTTAGAGTTAGAGTGAGAGTGAGAGTTAGAGTTAGAGTGAGAGTTAGAGTGACAGTGAGGGTGAGAGTGAGAGTTAGAGTTAGAGTTAGAGTGAGAGTGAGGGTGAGAGTGAGAGTGAGAGTGAGGGTGAGGGTGAGAGTTAGAGTGAGAGTGAGAGTTAGAGTGAGAGTTAGAGTGAGAGTGAGGGTGAAGGTGAAGGTGAGAGTTAGAGTGAGAGTTAGAGTGAGAGTGAGAGTGAGGGTGAGGGTGATGGTGAGATTTAGAGTGAGAGTGAGTGTTAGAGTGAGAGTGAAAGTGAGAGTTTGAGTGAGAGTGAGGGTGTGGGTGAGCATGAGGGTGAGTGTGAGAGTGAGAGTTAGAGTGAGAGTGAGAGTGAGAGTGAGGGTGAGGGTGATGTAGAGTTAGAGTTAGAGTGAGAGTTAGAGTTAGAGTGAGAGTTAGAGTGAGAGTGAGGGTGAGAGTGAGAGTGAGGGTGAGAGTGAGAGTGAGAGTTAGAGTTAGAGTTAGAGTGAGAGTTAGAGTGAGAGTGAGGGTGAGAGTGAGAGTTAGAGTTAGAGTTAGAGTGAGAGTTCGAGTTAGAGTGAGAGTTAGAGTGAGAGTGAGAGTTAGAGTTAGAGTTAGAGTGAGAGTTAGAGTGAGAGTTAGAGTGAGAGTGAGGGTGAGAGTGAGAGTGAGGGTGAGAGTGAGAGTGAGAGTTAGAGTTAGAGTTAGAGTGAGAGTTAGAGTGAGAGTGAGGGTGAGAGTGAGAGTGAGAGTTAGAGTTAGAGTTAGAGTGAGAGTACGAGTTAGAGTGAGAGTGAGAGTTAGAGTTAGAGTTAGAGTGAGAGTGAGAGTGAGAGTTAGAGTTAGAGTGAGAGTTAGAGTTAGAGTTAGAGTGAGAGTGAGAGTTAGAGTGAGAGTTAGAGTGAGAGTGAGGGTGAGAGTGAGAGTGAGAGTTAGAGTTAGAGTGAGAGTTAGAGTTAGAGTTAGAGTGAGAGTGAGAGTTAGAGTTAGAGTGAGAGTTAGAGTGAGAGTGAGGGTGAGAGTGAGAGTGAGAGTTAGAGTTAGAGTTAGAGTGAGAATGAGGGTGAGGGTGAGAGTGAGAGTGAGAGTGAGAGTGAGGGTGAGGGTGAGAGTTAGAGTGAGAGTGAGAGTTAGAGTGAGAGTGAGAGTGAGGGTGAGGGTGATGGTGAGAGTTAGAGTGAGAGTGAGTGTTAGAGTGAGAGTGAAAGTGAGAGTTTGAGTGAGAGTGAGGGTGTGGGTGAGCGTGAGGGTGAGTGTGAGAGTGAGAGTTAGAGTGAGAGTGAGAGTGAGAGTGAGGGTGAGGGTGATGTAGAGTTAGAGTTAGAGTGAGAGTTAGAGTGAGAATGTGGGTGAGAGTTAGAGTGAGAGTGAGAGTGAGAGTGAGGGTGAGAGTGAGAGTGAGAGTTAGAGTTAGAGTTAGAGTGAGAGTTAGAGTGAGAGTGAGAGTTAGAGTGAGATTGAAGAGTTAGAGTGAGAGTTAGAGTGAGAGTGAGAGTGAGAGTTAGAGTGAGAGTGTGGGTGAGGGTGAGAGTTAGAGTGAGAATGAGAGTTAGAATGAGAATGAGGGACAAGGTGAGGTTGAGAGTTAGAGTGAGAGGGAGAGTGAGAGTTAGAGTGAGAGTGAGAGTGAGTGTGAGGGTGAGGGTGAGAGTTAGAGTGAGAGTGAGAGTTAGAGTGAGAGTGAGAGTGAGAGTTAGAGTGAGAGTGAGGGAGAGGGTAAGGGTGAGGGTGAGAGTGAGAGTTAGAGTTAGATTGAGAGTTACAGTGAGAGTGACAGTCAGAGTGATAGTTAGAGTGATAGTGAGATTGAGGGTGAGGGTGAGGGTGAGTTAGACTGAGAGTGAGAGTGAGAGTTAGAGTTAGAGTTTTTTAGAGTTAGAGTGAGAGTGAGAGTTAGAGTGAGGGTGAGGGTGAGAGTGAGAGTGAGGGTGAGGGTGTGTGTGCGAGTGAGAGTGAGAGTGAGTGTGAGGGTGAGGGTGAGAGTGAGAGTGAGAGTTAGAGTTAGAGTGAGAGTGAGAGTGAGGGTGAGGGTGAGAGTTAGAGTGAGAGTGAGAGTGAGTGTCAGTTAGAGTTAGAGTTAGAGTGTGAGAGAGATTTAGAGTGAGAGTTAGAGTTAGAGTGAGAGTTTGAGTGAGAGTGAGAGTGAGAGTGAGGGTGAGAGTGAGAGTGAGAGTGAGAGTTAGAGTGAGAGTTAGATTGAGGGTGAGAGTGAGAGTGAGAGTGAGTGTCAGTTAGAGTTAGAGTTAGAGTGAGAGTGAGAGTGAGAGTTAGAGTTAGAGTGAGAGTTAGAGTGAGAGTGAGGGTGAGAGTGAGAGTGAGAGTTAGAGTGAGAGTGAGAGTGAGAGTGAGGGTGAGAGTTAGAGTTAGAGTTAGAGTGAGAGTGAGGGTGAGAGTGAGAGTGAGAGTTATAGTGAGAGTGAGAGTGAGAGTGAGGGTGAGAGTTAGAGTGAGAGTGAGAGTTAGAGTGAGAGTGAGAGTGAGGGTGAAGGTGAAGGTGAGAGTTAGAGTGAGAGTGAGAGTTAGAGTGAGAGTGAGAGTGAGAGTTAGAGTGTGAGTGAGGATGTGGGTGAGCGTGAGGGTGAGCGTGAGAGTGAGAGTTAGAGTGAGAGTGAGAGTGAGAGTGAGGGTGAGGATGAGAGTGAGAGTGAGAGTGAGGGTGAGAGTGAGAGTTAGTGTTAGAGTAAGAGTGAGAGTTAGAGTGAGAGTGAGAGTGAGGGTGAGGGTGATGGTGAGAGTTAGAGTGAGGGTGAGAGTGAGAGTGAGGGTGAGGATGAGAGTGAGAGTGAGAGTGAGGGTGAGAGTGAGAGTTAGAGTTAGAGTAAGAGTGAGAGTTAGAGTGAGAGTGAGAGTGAGGGTGAGGGTGATGGTGAGAGTTAGAGTGAGGGTGAGAGTGAGAGTGAGGGTGAGGGTGTGGGTGAGAGTGAGAGTGAGAGTGAGAGTGAGGGTGAGAGTGAGAGTGAGGGTTAGAGTGCGAGTGAGTGTCAGAGTTAGAGTTAGAGTGAGAGTTAGAGATAGAGTGAGAGTGAGATTTAGAGTGAGAGTGAGAGTTAGAGTGAGAGTGAGGGTGATAGTGAGAGTGAGAGTTAGAGTGAGAGTTAGAGTGATTGTGAGGGTGAGAGTGAGATTGAGTGTCAGTTAGAGTTAGAGTTAGAGTTAGATTGAGAGTTAGAGTTAGAGTTAGAGTGAGAGTGAGAGTTAGAGTGAGAGTGAGGGTGAGAGTGAGAGTGAGAGTTAGAGTGAGAGTGAGAGTGAGGGTGAGGGTGAGAGTGAGAGTGAGAGTGAGAGAGAAGGTGAGGTTGAGAGTTAGAGTGAGAGGGAGAGTGAGAGTTAGAGAGAGAGTGAGAGTTAGAATGAGAGTGAGAGTGAGAGTGAGAGTTAGAGGGAGGGTGAGGGTTAGGGTGAGAGTTAGAGTGAGAGTGAGAGTTGGAGCGAGAGTGAGAGTGAGAGTTAGAGTGAGGGTGAGAGTGAGAGTGAGAGTGAGAGTTAGAGTTAGTTAGAGTTAGAGTGAGAGTGAGAGTTAGAGTGAGGGTGAGGGTGAGAGTGAGAGTGAGGGTGAGGGTGAGGGTGTGGGTGAGAGTGAGAGTGAGAGTGAGGGTGAGAGTGAGAGTGAGAGTTATAGCTACTGTGAGAGTGAGAGTGAGGGTGACGGTGAGGGTGAGAGTTAGAGTGAGAGTGAGAGTGAGTGTCAGTTAGAGTTAGAGTTAGAGTTAGAGTGAGAGTTAGAGTGAGAGTGAGAGTTAGAGTGAGAGTTCGAGTGAGAGTGAAAGTGAGAGTGAGAGTGAGAGTGAGGGTGAGAGTGAGAGTGAGAGAGTGAGAGTTAGATTGAGGGTGAGGGTGAGGGTGAGAGTGAGAGTGAGAGTGAGTGTCAGTTAGAGTTAGAGTTAGAGTTAGAGTGAGAGTTAGAGTGAGAGTTAGAGTTAGAGTTAGAGTGAGAGTTAGAGTGAGAGTGAGGGTGAGAGTGAGAGTGAGAGTTAGAGTTAGAGTTAGAGTGAGAGTTAGAGTGAGAGTGAGAGTAAGAGTGAGTGGGAGTGAGGGTGAGGGTGAGAGTTAGAGTGAGAGTGAGAGTTACAGTGAGAGTGAGGGTGAGGGTGATGGTGAGAGTTAGAGTGAGAGTGAGAGTTAGAGTGAGAGTGAGGGTGAGAGTTAGAGTGAGAGTGAGGGTGTGGGTGTGGGTGAGCGTGTGGGTGAGAGTGAGAGTTAGAGTGAGATTGAGAGTTAGCGTGAGGGTGAGAGTGATAGTTAGATTGAGAGTGAGGGTGAGGGTTAGGGTGAGAGTTAGAGTGAGAGTGAGAGTTAGAGCGAGGGTGAGAGTGAGTGAGAGTTAGAGTTAGAGTGAGTTAGAGTTAGAGTGAGAGTGAGAGTTAAAGTGAGGGTGCGGGTGAGAGTGAGAGTTAGGGTGAGGGTGAGAGTGAGAGTGAGATTGAGGGTGAGAGTGAGAGTGAGAGTTAGATTGAGGGTGAGTGTGAGTTAGAGTTAGAGTTAGAGTTAGAGTGAGAGTAAGAGTTAGAGAGAGAGTGAGAGTGAGGGTGAGAGTGAGAGTGAGAGTGAGAGTTAGAGAGTGGGTGAGGGTGAGCGTAAGGGTGAGAGAGTGAGAGTGAGAGTTAGAGTGAGAGTGAGAGTGAGAGTTAGAGTGAGAGTGAGAGTTAGAGTGAGAGTGAGGGTGAGAGTTAGAGTGAGAGTGAGGGTGTGGGTGAGCGTGAGGGTGAGTGTGAGAGTGAGAGTTAGAGTGAGATTGAGAGTTAGCGTGAGAGTGAGAGTGAGACTGAGAGTTAGAGAGAGAGTGAGAGTTAGAGCGAGGGTGAGAGTGAGTGAGAGTTAGAGTTAGAGTGAGTTAGAGTTAGAGTGAGTGTGAGAGTTAAAGTGAGGGTGCGGGTGAGAGTGAGAGTTAGGGTGAGGGTGAGAGTGAGAGTGAGATTGAGGGTGAGAGTGAGAGTGAGAGTTAGATTGAGGGTGAGTGTGAGTTAGAGTTAGAGTTAGAGTGAGAGTAAGAGTTAGAGAGAGAGTGAGGGTGAGAGTGAGAGTGAGAGTGAGAGTTAGAGAGTGGGTGAGGGTGAGCGTAAGGGTGAGAGTGGGAGTGAGTGTGAGAGTAAGAGTGTGAGTTAGAGTGAGAGTGCGATTGAAGGTGAGAGTGTGAGTGAGAGTGAGAGTGAGAGTGAGGGTGAGGGTGAGTGTGAGTTAGAGTTAGAGTTAGAGTTAGAGTGAGAGTGAGAGTTAGAGTGAGAGTTAGATTGAGGGTGAGGGTGAGGGTGAGAGTGAGAGTGAGAGTGAGTGTCAGTTAGAGTTAGAGTTAGAGTTAGAGTGAGAGTTAGAGTGAGAGTTAGAGTTAGAGTTAGAGTGAGAGTTAGAGTGAGAGTTAGAGTTAGAGTTAGAGTGAGAGTGAGAGTGAGTGTTAGAGTGAGAGTTAGAGTGAGAGTGTGTGTGATTTAGAGTTAGAGATAGAGTTAGATTGAGAGTGAGAGTGAGAGATAGAGTTAGCGTTAGAGTTAGAGTGAGAGTGAGAGTGAGAGTTAGAGTGAGAGTGTGAGTGAGAGTTAGAGTGAGGGTGAAGGTGCGGGTGAGTGTGAGAGTTAGAGTGAGGGTTAGTGTGAGTGTGAGAGTGAGAGTTAGAGTTAGAGTGAGAGTGAGAGTTAGAGTGAGAATTAGAGTGAGAGTGAGAGTGAGACTGAGAGTGAGAGTGAGGGTGAGACAGAGTGAGAGTTAGAGTGAGAGCGAGTGTTAGAGCGAGAGTGAGAGTTAGAGTGAGAGTGAGGGTGAGTGTGAGGGTGAGAGTTAGAGTGAGAGCGAGAGTGAGAGTTAGAGTGAGAGTTAGAGTGAGAGTTAGAGTTAGAGTGAGAGTGAGGGTGAGTGTGATGGTGAGGGTGAGAGTGAGAGTGAGAGTGAGGGTGAGAGTTAGAGTTAGAGTGAGAGTGAGAATGAGTTAGAGTGAGAGTGAGAGTGAGGTTGAGCGTGAGGGTTAGAGTGAGAGTGAGAGTGAGAGTTAGAGTGAGAGTGTGAGTTAGAGTGAGAGTTAGAGTGAAAGTGAGAGTGAGGGTGAGGGTGACGGTGAGAGTTAGAGTGAGAGTGAGAGTGAGAGTTAGAGTGAGAGTGAGAGTTAGAGTGAGAGTGAGAGTGAGGGTGAGGTGAGAGGGTGAGAGTTAGAGTGAGAGTGAGAGTGATAGTCGGAGTTAGAGTGAGGGTGAGTGTGAGTGTGAGAGTGAGGGTGAGGGAGAGGTGTGGGTGAGAGTGAGAGTGAGAGTGATGGTGAGGGTGAGGGTGAGAGTGAGAGTGAGAGTTAGAGTTAGAGTTAGAGTGAGGGTGAGGGTGAGGGTGAGAGTTAGAGTGACAGTGATGGTGAGGGTGAGAGTTAGAGTGAGAGTGAGAGATAGTGTGAGAGTGAGAGTGAGAGTGAGGGTGAGGGTGAGGGTGAGAGTTAGAGTGAGGGTGAGAGTGAGAGTGAGAGTGAGAGTTAGAGAGAAAGTGAGAGTTAGAGTGAGAGTGAGAGTGAGAGTTAGAGTGAGAGTGAGGGTGAGAGTGAGGGTGAGGGTGAGGGTGAGAGTTAGAGTGAGAGTGAGAGTGAGGGTGAGGGTGAGAGTTAGAGTGAGAGTGAGAGATAGAGTGAGAGTGAGAGTTAGAGTGAGAGTGAGGGTGAGGGTGAGGGTGAGAGTGAGAGTGAGAGTGATAGGGAGGGTGAGAGTTAGAGTGATAGTTATGGTGAGAGTTAGAGTGAGGGTGAGGGTTAGGGTTGGTGAGTTAGACTGAGAGTGAGAGTGAGAGTTAGAGTGAGAGTCAGAGTGAGAGTGAGGGTGAGAGTGAGAGTGAGAGTTAGATGAGAGTGAGAGTGAGTATTAGAGTGAGAGTGAGAGTGGTGGTGCGGGTGAGGGTGAGGGTGAGAGGTCGAGTGAGAGTGAGAGTTTGAGCGAGAGTGAGAGTGAGAGTTAGAGTGAAGGTGAGAATGAGAGTGAGAGTGAGAGTTAGAGTTGGAGTGATTTAGAGTTAGAGTGAGAGTGAGAGTTAGAGTGAGAGTGAGAGTTTGAATGAGAGTTAGAGTGAGGGTGAGGGTGAGAGTGAGAGTGAGAGTGAGAGTGAGTGTGAGTTAGATATAGAGTTAGAGTCAGAGTGAGAGTTAAAGTGAGTTAGATTTAGAGTTAGAGTGAGAGTGAGAGTTAGTGTGAGAGTGAGAGTGAGAGTGAGGGTGAGAGTGAGAGTGAGAGTGAGGGTGAGGGTGAGGTTGAGTGTTAGAGTGAGAGTGAGAGTGAGAGTGAGTGTGAGTTAGAGTTAGAGTTAGAGTGAGAGTTAGAGTGAGAGTGAGGGTGAGGTGAGAGGGTGAGAGTTAGAGTGAGAGTGAGAGTGATAGTGAGAGTTAGAGTGAGGGTGAGAGTTGGAGTTAGAGTGAGGGTGAGTGTGAGTGTGAGAGTGAGGGTGAGGGTGAGGGTGAGGGTGTGGGTGAGAGTGAGAGTGAGAGTGATGGTGAGGGTGAGGGTGAGAGTGAGAGTGAGAGTTAGAGTTAGAGTTAGAGTGAGGGTGAGGGTGAGGGTGAGAGTTAGAGTGACAGTGATGGTGAGGGTGAGAGTTAGAATGAGAGTGAGAGTTAGTGTGAGAGTGAGAGTGAGGTTGAGGGTGAGGGTGAGAGTTAGAGTGAGGGTGAGAGTTAGAGTGAGAGTGAGAGTTGGAGTAGAAAGTGAGAGTGAGAGTTAGAGTGAGAGTGAGAGTGAGAGTTATAGTGAGAGTGAGGGTGAGGGTGAGGGTGAGAGTTAGAGTGAGAGTGAGAGTGAGAGTTAGAGTGAGCGTGAGAGTGAGAATTAGAGTGAGAATGAGAGTGAGGGTGAGGGTGAGAGTTAGAGTGAGAGTGAGAGTGAGGGTGAGGGTGAGGGTGAGAGTTAGAGTGAGAGTGAGAGTGAGAGTTAGAGTGAGAGTGAGAGTGAGGGTGAGAGTGAGAGTGAGAGTTAGAGTGATAGTTATAGTGAGAGTTAGAGTGAGGGTGAGGGTTAGGGTAGGTGAGTTAGACTGAGAGTGAGAGTGAGAGTTAGAGTGAGAGTCAGAGTGAGAGTGAGGGTGAGAGTGAGAGTGAGAGTGAGAGTTAGAGTGAGAGTGAGAGTGAGTATTAGAGTGAGAGTGGTGGTGCGGGTGAGGGTGAGAGGTCGAGTGAGAGTGAGAGTTAGAGCGACAGTGAGAGTGAGAGTTAGAGTGAAGGTGAGAGTGAGAGTGAGAGTTAGAGTTGGAGTGATTTAGAGTTAGAGTGAAAGTGAGAGTTAGAGTGAGAGTGAGAGTTAGAGTGAGAGTTAGAGTGAGCGTGAGGGTGAGAGTGAGAGTGAGAGTGAGTGTGAGTTAGATATAGAGTTAGAGTGAGAGTGAGAGTTAAAGTGAGTTAGATTTAGAGTTAGAGTGAGTGTGAGAGTTAGTGTGAGAGTGAGAGTGAGAGTGAGGGTGAGAGTGAGAGTGAGAGTGAGAGTGAGAGTGAGGGTGAGAGTTAGAGTTAGAGTTAGAGAGTGAGAGTGAGGGTGAGGGTGAGGGTGAGAGTTAGAGTGAGAGTGAGGGTGAGAATTAGAGTGAGAGTTAGAGTGAGGGTGAGGGTGAGAGTGAGAGTGAGAGTGAGAGTGAGGGTGAGAGTGAGAGTTAGAGTAAGAGTGAGAGTTAGAGTTAGAGTGAGAGTTAGAGTGAGAGTGAGGGTGAGAGTGAGAGTGAGAGTTAGAGTTAGAGTGAGAGGTAGAGTGAGAGTGAGAGTTAGAGTGAGAGTGGGAGTGAGGGTGAGAGTGAGAGTGAGAGTGAGAGTGAGGGTGAGAGTGAGAGTGAGAGTGAGAGTTAGAGTGAGTTAGAGTTAGAGTGAGAGTGAGAGTTAGAGTGAGGGTGAGAGTGAGAATGAGGGTGAGAGTGAGAATGAGGGTGAGAGTGTGGGTGAGAGTGAGAGTGAGAGTTAGAGTGAGAGTGGGAGTGAGGGTGAGAGTGAGAGTGAGAGTGAAGGTGAGAGTGAGAGTGAGAGTGAGAGTTAGAGTTAGAGTGAGTTAGAGTTAGAGTGAGAGTGAGAGTGAGGGTGAGAGTGAGAGTGAGAGTGAGAGTTAGAGTTAGAGTGAGTTAGAGTTAGAGTGTGAGAGAGAGTTAGAGTGAGAGTTAGAGTGAGAGTTCGAGTGAGAGTGAGAGTGAGAGTGAGGGTGAGAGTGAGAGTGAGAGTGAGAGTTAGATTGAGGGTGAGGGTGAGGGTGAGAGTGAGAGTGAGTGTCAGTTAGCGTTAGAGTTAGAGTGAGAGTTAGAGTGAGAGTTAGAGTTAGAGTTAGAGTGAGAGTTAGAGTGAGAGTGAGAGTGAGAGTGAGAGTGAGGGTGAGAGTGAGAGTTAGAGTGAGAGTTAGAGTGAGAGGTAGAGTGAGAGTGAGAGTTAGAGTGAGACTGGGAGTGAGGGTGAGAGTGAGAGTGAGAGTGAGAGTGAGGGTGAGGGTGAGGGTGAGAGTGAGAGTGAGAGTGAGTGTCAGTTGGAGTTAGAGATGGAGTGTGAGAGAGAGTTAGAGTGAGAGTTAGAGTTAGAGTGAGAGGTCGAGTGAGAGTGAGGGTGAGAGTGAGAGTGAGAGTTAGAGTGAGAGTTAGAGTGAGAGGTAGAGTGAGAGTGAGAGTTAGAGTGAGAGTTAGAGTGAGAGTTAGAGTGAGAGTGAGAGTTAGAGTGAGGGTGAGAGTGAGAGTGAGGGTGAGAGTGTGGGTGAGAGTGAGAGTGAGAGTGAGGGTGAGGGTGAGAGTGAGAGTGAGAGTTAGAGTTAGAGTGAGAGTGAGAGTGAGGGTGAGTGTGAGAGTTAGAGTGAGAGTGAGTGTCAGTTGGAGTTAGAGTTAGAGTGAGAGTTAGAGTTAGAGTGAGAGTTAGAGTGAGAGTGAGAGTGAGAGTGAGGGTGAGAGTGAGAGTGAGAGTTAGAGTGAGAGTTAGATTGAGGGTGAGGGTGAGGGTGAGAGTGAGAGTGAGTGTGAGTGTCAGTTAGAGTTAGAGTTAGAGTGAGAGTTAGAGTGAGAATGAGAGTGAGGGTGAAGGTGAGGGTGAGAGTTAGAGTGAGAGTGAGAGTAAAGTGAGAGTGAGAGTGAGGGTGAGGGTGATGGTGAGAGTTAGAGTGAGAGTGAGAGTTAGAGTGAGAGTGAGAGTGAGAGTGAGGGTGAGAGTGAGAGTGAGAGTGATAGTTAGAGTGAGAGAGAGTGAGAGTGTGGGTGAGCGTGAGGGTGAGTGTGAGAGTGAGAGTGAGAGTTAGAGTGAGATTGAGAGTTAGAGTGAGAGTGAGAGTGATAGTTAGAGTGAGAGTGAGAGTGAGAGTGAGGGTGAGGGTTAGGGTGAGAGTTAGAGTGAGAGTGAGAGTTAGAGCGAGGGTGAGAGTGAGAGTGAGAGTGAGAGTTAGAGTTAGAGTTAGAGTGAGAGTGATAGTGAGAGTGAGAGTAAGAGTTAGAGAGAGAGTGAGGGTGAGAGTGAGAGTTAGAGTGAGGGTGAGGGTGAGGGTGAGAGTGAGAGTTAGAGTAAGGGTCAGTGTGAGGGTGGGAGTTAGAGTGAGAGTGAGGGTGAGAGTGAGAGTTAGAGTGAGAATTAGAGTGAGAGTGAGAGTGAGACTGAGAGTGAGAGTGAGGGTGAGACAGATTGAGAGTTAGAGTGAGAGTGAGAGTTAGAGTGAGAGTGAGAGTGAGAGTGAGTGTGAGCGTGAGAGTTAGAGTGAGAGTGAGAGTGAGAGTTAGAGTGAGAGTGAGAGTGAGGGTGAGTGTGAGGGTGAGGGTGAGGGTTAGAGTGGGAGTGAGGGTGAGGGTGAGAGTTAGAGTGAGAGTGTGTGTGAGTTAGAGTTAGAGATAGAGTTAGAGTGAGAGTGAGAGTTAGAGTGACGTTAGAGTTAGAGTTAGAGTGAGAGTGAGAGTGAGAGTGAGACTTAGAGTGAGGGTGAGGGTGAGGGTGAGAGTGAGAGTTAGAGTAAGGGTCAGTGTGAGGGTGGGAGTGAGAGTGAGAGTGAGGGTGAGAGTGAGAGTTAGAGTGAGAATTAGAGTGAGAGTGAGACTGAGAGTGAGAGTGAGGGTGAGACAGAGTGAGAGTTAGAGTGAGAGTGAGAGTTAGAGTGAGAGTGAGAGTGAGTGTGAGGGTGAGAGTTAGAGTGAGAGTGAGAGTGAGAGTTAGAGTGAGAGTGAGAGTGAGGGTGAGTGTGAGGGTGAGGGTGAGGGTGAGGGTTAGAGTGAGAGTGAGAGTGAGAGTTAGAGTGAGAGTGAGAGTGAGAGTGAGAGTGAGGGTGAGGTGTGAGGGTGAGAGTTAGAGTGAGAGTGAGAGTGAGAGTGAGAGTTAGACTGAGGGTGAGAGTTGGAGTTAGAGTGATGGTGAGTGTGAGTGTGAGAGTGAGGGTGAGGTTGAGGGTGTGGGTGAGAGTGAGAGTGATGGTGAGGGTGAGGGTGAGAGTGAGAGTTAGAGTTAGAGTTAGAGTGAGAGTGAGAGTTAGAATGAGGGTGAGGGAGGGGGTGAGAGTTAGAGTGACAGTGATGGTGAGGGTAAGAGTTAGAGTGAGAGTGAGAGTGAGAGTTAGAGTTAGAGTGAGAGTGCGGGTGAGTGTGAGGGTGAGAGTTAGAGTGAGAGCGAGAGTGAGAGTGAGAGTGAGTGTGAGGGTGAGGGTGAGGGTGAGAGTGAGAGTGAGAGTTAGAGTGAGAGTGAGGGTGAGTGTGAGGGTGAGAGTGAGAGTGAGGGTGAGGGTGTGGGTGAGAGTGATAGTGAGAGTGAGTGTGAGGGTGAGAGTTAGAGTGAGAGTGAGTGTCAGTTGGAGTTAGAGTTAGAGTGTGAGAGAGAGTTAGAGTGAGAGTTAGAGTTAGAGTGAGAGGTCGAGTGAGAGTAAGAGTGAGAGTGAGAGTGAGGGTGAGAGTGAGAGTGAGAGTTAGAGTGAGAGTTAGATTGAGGGTGAGGGTGAGAGTGAGAGTGAGAGTGAGTGTCAGTGAGAGTTAGAGTTAGAGTGAGAGTTAGAGTGAGAGTTAGAGTTAGAGTTAGAGTGAGAGTTAGAGTGAGAGTGAGGGTGAGAGTGAGAGTGAGAGTTAGAATTAGAGTTAGATTTAGAGTGAGAGTGAGAGGTAGAGTGAGAGTGAGAGTTAGAGTGAGAGTGGGAGTGAGGGTGAGAGTGAGAGTGAGAGTGAGGGTGAGAGTTAGAGTTAGAGTGAGTTAGAGTTAGAGTGAGAGTGAGAGTTAGAGTGAGGGTGAGGGTGAGAGTGAGAGTGAGGGTGAGAGTGTGGGTGAGAGTGAGAGTGAGAGTGAGGGTGAGGGTGAGAGTGAGAGTTAGAGTTAGAGTGAGAGTGAGAGTGAGGGTGAGGGTGAGAGTTAGAGTGAGAGTGAGTGTCAGTGAGAGTTATAGTTAGAGTGAGAGTTCGAGTGAGAGTGAGAGTGAGAGTGAGGGTGAAAGTGAGAGTGAGAGTGAGAGTTAGATTGAGGGTGAGGGTGAGAGTGAGAGTGAGAGTGAGAGTGAGTGTCAGTTAGAGTTAGAGTTCGAGTGAGAGTTAGAGTGAGAGTTAGAGTTAGAGTGAGAGTTAGAGTGAGAGTGAGGTGAGAGTGAGAGTGAGAGTAAGAGTTAGAGTTAGAGTTAGAGTGAGAGTTAGAGTGAGAGTGAGGTGAGAGTGAGAGTGAGAGTAAGAGTTAGAGTTAGAGTTCGAGTGAGAGTTAGAGTGAGAGTTAGAGTTAGAGTGAGAGTGAGAGTGAGAGTGAGAGTGGGAGTGAGGGTGAGGGTGAGAGTTAGACTGAGAGTGAGAGTTAGAGTGAGAGTGAGAGTGAGGGTGAAGGTGAGGGTGAGAGTTAGAGTGAGATTGAGAGTTAGAGTGAGAGTGAGAGTGAGGGTGAGGGTGATGGTGAGAGTTCGAGTGAGAGTGAGAGTTAGAGTGAGAGTGAGAGAGAGAGTGAGAGTGTGGGTGAGCATGAGGGTGAGTGTGAGAGTGAGAGTTAGAGTGAGATTGAGAGTTAGAGTGAGAGTGAGAGTGAGAGTGATAGTTAGAGTGAGAGTGAGAGTGAGAGTGAGGGTGAGGGTTAGGGTGAGAGTTAGAGTGATAGTGAGAGTTAGAGCGAGGGTGAGAGTGAGAGTGAGAGTGAGAGTTAGAGTTAGAGTGAGTTAGAGTTAGAGTGAGAGTGAGAGTGAGAGTGAGGGTGAGTCTGAGGGTGAGGGTGAGAGTGAGAGTTAGGGTGAGGGTGAGGGTGAGGGTGAGAGTGAGAGTGAGATTGAAGGTGAGAGTGTGAGTGAGAGTTAGATTGAGAGTGAGAGTGAGAGTGAGGGTGAGGGTGATGGTGAGAGTTAGAGTGAGAGTGAGCGTGAGAGTGAGGGTGAGGGTGAGGGTGAGTGTGAGTTAGAGTTAGACTTGGAGTTAGAGTTAGAGTGAGAGTTAGAGTTAGAGTTAGAGTGAGAGTAAGAGTTAAAGAGAGAGTGAGAGTGAGGGTGAGAGTGAGAGTGAGAGTGAGAGTTAGAGAGTGGGTGAGGGTGAGGTTAAGGGTGAGAGTGGGAGTGAGGGTGAGAGTAAGAGTGTGAGTTAGAGTGAGAGTGCGATTGAAGGTGAGAGTGTGAGTGAGAGTTAGATTGAGAGTGAGAGTGAGAGTGAGGGTGAGTGTGAGTTAGAGTTAGAGTTAGAGTTAGAGTTAGAGTTAGAGTGAGAGTTAGAGTTAGAGTAAGAGTTAAAGAGAGAGTGAGAGTGAGGGTGAGAGTGAGAGTGAGAGTTAGAGAGTGGGTGAGGGTGAGGGTAAGGGTGAGAGTGGGAGTGAGGGTGAGAGTGAGAGTGTGAGTTAGAGTGAGAGTGAGAGTGAGGGTGAGTTAGAGTTAGAGATTGAGTTAGAGTGAGAGTGAGAGTTAGAGTGAGAGTTAGAGTGAGAGTGAGGTGAGAGTGAGAGTGAGAGTAAGAGTGAGAGTGAGAGTGGGAGTGAGGATGAGGGTGAGAGTTAGAGTGAGAGTGAGAGTTAGAGTGAGAGTGAGAGTGAGGGTGAAGGTGAGGGTGAGAGTTAGAGTGAGATTGAGAGTGAGAGTGAGAGTGAGGGTGAGGGTGATGGTGAGAGTTAGAGTGAGAGTGAGAGTTAGAGTGAGAGTGAGAGAGAGAGTGAGAGTGTGGGTGAGCGTGAGGGTGAGTGTGAGAGTGAGAGTGAGAGTGAGATTGAGAGTTAGAGTGAGAGTGAGAGTGAGATTGAGAGTGATAGTTAGAGTGAGAGTGAGAGTGAGAGTGAGGGTGAGGGTTAGGGTGAGAGTTAGAGTGATAGTGAGAGTTAGAGCGAGGGTGAGAGTGAGAGTGAGAGTGAGAGTTAGAGTTAGAGTGAGTTAGAGTTACAGTGAGAGTGAGAGTGAGGGTGAGTCTGAGGGTGAGGGTGAGAGTGAGAGTTAGGGTGAGGGTGAGGGTGAGGGTGAGAGTGAGAGTGAGAGTTAGAGTTAGAGTGAGAGTGCGGGTGAGTGTGAGGGTGAGAGTTAGAGTGAGAGCGAGAGTGAGAGTGAGAGTGAGTGTGAGGGTGAGGGTGAGGGTGAGAGTGAGAGTGAGAGTTAGAGTGAGAGTGAGGGTGAGTGTGAGGGTGAGAGTGAGAGTGAGGGTGAGGGTGTGGGTGAGAGTGATAGTGAGAGTGAGTGTGAGGGTGAGAGTTAGAGTGAGAGTGAGTGTCAGTTGGAGTTAGAGTTAGAGTGTGAGAGAGAGTTAGAGTGAGAGTTAGAGTTAGAGTGAGAGGTCGAGTGAGAGTAAGAGTGAGAGTGAGAGTGAGGGTGAGAGTGAGAGTGAGAGTTAGAGTGAGAGTTAGATTGAGGGTGAGGGTGAGAGTGAGAGTGAGAGTGAGTGTCAGTGAGAGTTAGAGTTAGAGTGAGAGTTAGAGTGAGAGTTAGAGTTAGAGTTAGAGTGAGAGTTAGAGTGAGAGTGAGGGTGAGAGTGAGAGTGAGAGTTAGAATTAGAGTTAGATTTAGAGTGAGAGTGAGAGGTAGAGTGAGAGTGAGAGTTAGAGTGAGAGTGGGAGTGAGGGTGAGAGTGAGAGTGAGAGTGAGGGTGAGAGTTAGAGTTAGAGTGAGTTAGAGTTAGAGTGAGAGTGAGAGTTAGAGTGAGGGTGAGGGTGAGAGTGAGAGTGAGGGTGAGAGTGTGGGTGAGAGTGAGAGTGAGAGTGAGGGTGAGGGTGAGAGTGAGAGTTAGAGTTAGAGTGAGAGTGAGAGTGAGGGTGAGGGTGAGAGTTAGAGTGAGAGTGAGTGTCAGTGAGAGTTATAGTTAGAGTGAGAGTTCGAGTGAGAGTGAGAGTGAGAGTGAGGGTGAAAGTGAGAGTGAGAGTGAGAGTTAGATTGAGGGTGAGGGTGAGAGTGAGAGTGAGAGTGAGAGTGAGTGTCAGTTAGAGTTAGAGTTCGAGTGAGAGTTAGAGTGAGAGTTAGAGTTAGAGTGAGAGTTAGAGTGAGAGTGAGGTGAGAGTGAGAGTGAGAGTAAGAGTTAGAGTTAGAGTTAGAGTGAGAGTTAGAGTGAGAGTGAGGTGAGAGTGAGAGTGAGAGTAAGAGTTAGAGTTAGAGTTCGAGTGAGAGTTAGAGTGAGAGTTAGAGTTAGAGTGAGAGTGAGAGTGAGAGTGAGAGTGGGAGTGAGGGTGAGGGTGAGAGTTAGACTGAGAGTGAGAGTTAGAGTGAGAGTGAGAGTGAGGGTGAAGGTGAGGGTGAGAGTTAGAGTGAGATTGAGAGTTAGAGTGAGAGTGAGAGTGAGGGTGAGGGTGATGGTGAGAGTTCGAGTGAGAGTGAGAGTTAGAGTGAGAGTGAGAGAGAGAGTGAGAGTGTGGGTGAGCATGAGGGTGAGTGTGAGAGTGAGAGTTAGAGTGAGATTGAGAGTTAGAGTGAGAGTGAGAGTGAGAGTGATAGTTAGAGTGAGAGTGAGAGTGAGAGTGAGGGTGAGGGTTAGGGTGAGAGTTAGAGTGATAGTGAGAGTTAGAGCGAGGGTGAGAGTGAGAGTGAGAGTGAGAGTTAGAGTTAGAGTGAGTTAGAGTTAGAGTGAGAGTGAGAGTGAGAGTGAGGGTGAGTCTGAGGGTGAGGGTGAGAGTGAGAGTTAGGGTGAGGGTGAGGGTGAGGGTGAGAGTGAGAGTGAGATTGAAGGTGAGAGTGTGAGTGAGAGTTAGATTGAGAGTGAGAGTGAGAGTGAGGGTGAGGGTGATGGTGAGAGTTAGAGTGAGAGTGAGCGTGAGAGTGAGGGTGAGGGTGAGGGTGAGTGTGAGTTAGAGTTAGACTTGGAGTTAGAGTTAGAGTGAGAGTTAGAGTTAGAGTTAGAGTGAGAGTAAGAGTTAAAGAGAGAGTGAGAGTGAGGGTGAGAGTGAGAGTGAGAGTGAGAGTTAGAGAGTGGGTGAGGGTGAGGTTAAGGGTGAGAGTGGGAGTGAGGGTGAGAGTAAGAGTGTGAGTTAGAGTGAGAGTGCGATTGAAGGTGAGAGTGTGAGTGAGAGTTAGATTGAGAGTGAGAGTGAGAGTGAGGGTGAGTGTGAGTTAGAGTTAGAGTTAGAGTTAGAGTTAGAGTTAGAGTGAGAGTTAGAGTTAGAGTAAGAGTTAAAGAGAGAGTGAGAGTGAGGGTGAGAGTGAGAGTGAGAGTTAGAGAGTGGGTGAGGGTGAGGGTAAGGGTGAGAGTGGGAGTGAGGGTGAGAGTGAGAGTGTGAGTTAGAGTGAGAGTGAGAGTGAGGGTGAGTTAGAGTTAGAGATTGAGTTAGAGTGAGAGTGAGAGTTAGAGTGAGAGTTAGAGTGAGAGTGAGGTGAGAGTGAGAGTGAGAGTAAGAGTGAGAGTGAGAGTGGGAGTGAGGATGAGGGTGAGAGTTAGAGTGAGAGTGAGAGTTAGAGTGAGAGTGAGAGTGAGGGTGAAGGTGAGGGTGAGAGTTAGAGTGAGATTGAGAGTGAGAGTGAGAGTGAGGGTGAGGGTGATGGTGAGAGTTAGAGTGAGAGTGAGAGTTAGAGTGAGAGTGAGAGAGAGAGTGAGAGTGTGGGTGAGCGTGAGGGTGAGTGTGAGAGTGAGAGTGAGAGTGAGATTGAGAGTTAGAGTGAGAGTGAGAGTGAGATTGAGAGTGATAGTTAGAGTGAGAGTGAGAGTGAGAGTGAGGGTGAGGGTTAGGGTGAGAGTTAGAGTGATAGTGAGAGTTAGAGCGAGGGTGAGAGTGAGAGTGAGAGTGAGAGTTAGAGTTAGAGTGAGTTAGAGTTACAGTGAGAGTGAGAGTGAGGGTGAGTCTGAGGGTGAGGGTGAGAGTGAGAGTTAGGGTGAGGGTGAGGGTGAGGGTGAGAGTGAGTGTGAGTTAGAGTTAGAGTTAGAGTTAGAGTTAGAGTGAGAGTTAGAGTTAGAGTGAGAGTGAGAGTAAGAGTTAAAGAGAGAGTGAGAGTGAGGGTGAGAGTGAGAGTGAGAGTGAGAGTTAGAGAGTGGGTGAGGGTGAGGTTAAGGGTGAGAGTGGGAGTGAGGGTGAGAGTAAGAGTGTGAGTTAGAGTGAGAGTGCGATTGAAGGTGAGAGTGTGAGTGAGAGTTAGATTGAGAGTGAGAGTGAGAGTGAGGGTGAGGGTGAGTGTCAGTTAGAGTTAGAGTTAGAGTGAGAGTGAGAGTGAGGGTGAGTCTGAGGGTGAGGGTGAGGGTGAGAGTGAGAGTTAGGGTGAGGGTGAGGGTGAGGGTGAGAGTGAGTGTGAGTTAGAGTTAGACTTAGAGTTAGAGTGAGAGTGAGAGTTAGAGTTAGAGTTAGAGTAAGAGTTAAAGAGAGAGTGAGAGTGAGGGTGAGAGTGAGAGTGAGAGTGAGAGTTAGAGAGTGGGTGAGGGTGAGGGTAAGGGTGAGAGTGGGAGTGAGGGTGAGAGTGAGAGTGTGAGTTAGAGTGAGAGTGAGAGTGAGGGTGAGTTAGAGTTAGAGATAGAGTTAGAGTGAGAGTTAGAGTGAGCGTTAGAGTGAGAGTGAGAGTTAGAGTGAGAGTGAGAGTTAGAGTGAGAGTGAGAGTGAGAGTGAGAGTGAGGGTGAGAGTTAGAGTGAGAGTGTGTGTGAGTTAGAGTTAGAGATAGAGTTAGAGTGAGAGTGAGAGTTAGAGTGAGCGTTAGAGTTAGAGTGAGAGTGAGAGTGAGAGTGAGAGTGAGAGTTAGAGTGAGGGTGAGGGTGAGGGTGAGAGTTAGAGTAAGGGTCAGTGTGAGGGTGAGAGTGAGAGTTAGAGTTAGAGTGAGAGTGAGAGTGAGGGTGAGTTAGAGTTAGAGATTGAGTTTGAGTGAGAGTGAGAGTTAGAGTGAGAGTTAGAGTGAGAGTGAGAGTGAGAGTTAGAGTAAGAGTTAAAGAGAGAGTGAGAGTGAGAGTGAGTGTGAGGGTGAGAGTTAGAGTGAGAGTGAGAGTGAGAGTTAGAGTGAGAGTGAGAGTGAGAGTTAGAGTAAGAGTTAAAGAGAGAGTGAGAGTGAGGGTGAGAGTGAGAGTGAGAGTTAGAGAGTGGGTGAGGGTGAGAGTTAGAGTAAGGGTCAGTGTGAGGGTGAGAGTGAGAGTGTGAGTTAGAGTGAGAGTGAGAGTGAGGGTGAGTTAGAGTTAGAGATTGAGTTAGAGTTAGAGTGAGAGTTAGAGTGAGAGTTAGAGTGAGAGTGAGGTGAGAGTGAGAGTGAGAGTAAGAGTGAGAGTGAGAGTGGGAGTGAGGGTGAGGGTGAGAGTTAGAGTG
This sequence comes from Chiloscyllium plagiosum, assembly GCF_037043375.1. Lineage (NCBI taxonomy): Eukaryota > Metazoa > Chordata > Chondrichthyes > Orectolobiformes > Hemiscylliidae > Chiloscyllium > Chiloscyllium plagiosum. The sequence continues at coordinate 436,170 of NW_028270160.1, forward strand.
AGAGTGAGAGTTAGAGTGAGAGTGAGAGTGAGGGTGAAGGTGAGGGTGAGAGTTAGAGTGAGATTGAGAGTTAGAGTGAGAGTGAGAGTGAGGGTGAGGGTGATGGTGAGAGTTAGAGTGAGAGTGAGAGTTAGAGTGAGAGTGAGAGAGAGAGTGAGAGTGTGGGTGAGCGTGAGGGTGAGTGTGAGAGTGAGAGTGAGAGTGAGATTGAGAGTTAGAGTGAGAGTGAGAGTGAGAGTGAGAGTGATAGTTAGAGTGAGAGTTAGAGTGAGAGTGAGGGTGAGGGTTAGGGTGAGAGTTAGAGTGATAGTGAGAGTTAGAGCGAGGGTGAGAGTGAGAGTGAGAGTGAGAGTTAGAGTTAGAGTGAGTTAGAGTTAGAGTGAGAGTGAGAGTGAGAGTGAGGGTGAGTCTGAGGGTGAGGGTGAGAGTGAGAGTTAGGGTGAGGGTGAGGGTGAGAGTGAGTGTCAGTTAGAGTTAGAGTTCGAGTGAGAGTGAGAGTTAGAGTTAGAGTGAGAGTTAGAGTGAGAGTGAGGTGAGAGTGAGAGTGAGAGTAAGAATGAGAGTGGGAGTGAGGGTGAGGGTGAGAGTTAGAGTGAGAGTGAGAGTTAGAGTGAGAGTGAGAGTGAGGGTGAAGGTGAGGGTGAGAGTTAGAGTGAGAGTGAGAGTTAGAGTGAGAGTGAGAGAGGGTGAGGGTGAGGGTGATGGTGAGAGTTAAGTGAGAGTATGAGTTAGTGTGAGAGTGAGAGAGAGAGTGAGAGTGTGGGTGAGCGTGAGGGTGAGTGTGAGAGTGGGAGTGAGAGTTAGAGTGAGATTGAGAGTTAGAGTGAGAGTGAGAGAGAGAGTGAGAGTGTGGGTGAGCGTGAGGGTGAGTGTGAGAGTGAGAGTGAGAGTGAGATTGAGAGTTAGAGTGAGAGTGAGAGTGAGAGTGAGAGTGATAGTTAGAGTGAGAGTGAGAGTGAGAGTGAGGGTGAGGGTTAGGGTGAGAGTTAGAGTGATAGTGAGAGTTAGAGCGAGGGTGAGAGTGAGAGTGAGAGTGAGAGTTAGAGTTAGAGTGAGTTAGAGTTAGAGTGAGAGTGAGAGTGAGGGTGAGTCTGAGGGTGAGGGTGAGAGTGAGAGTTAGGGTGAGGGTGAGGGTGAGGGTGAGAGTGAGTGTGAGTTAGAGTTAGAGTTAGAGTTAGAGTTAGAGTGAGAGTGAGAGTAAGAGTTAAAGAGAGAGTGAGAGTGAGGGTGAGAGTGAGAGTGAGAGTGAGAGTTAGAGAGTGGGTGAGGGTGAGGTTAAGGGTGAGAGTGGGAGTGAGGGTGAGAGTAAGAGTGTGAGTTAGAGTGAGAGTGCGATTGAAGGTGAGAGTGTGAGTGAGAGTTAGATTGAGAGTGAGAGTGAGAGTGAGGGTGAGGGTGAGTGTGAGTTAGAGTTAGAGTTAGAGTGAGAGTGAGAGTGAGGGTGAGTCTGAGGGTGAGGGTGAGAGTGAGAGTTAGGGTGAGGGTGAGGGTGAGGGTGAGAGTGAGTGTGAGTTAGAGTTAGAGTTAGACTTAGAGTTAGAGTGAGAGTGAGAGTTAGAGTTAGAGTTAGAGTAAGAGTTAAAGAGAGAGTGAGAGTGAGGGTGAGAGTGAGAGTGAGAGTGAGAGTTAGAGAGTGGGTGAGGGTGAGGGTAAGGGTGAGAGTGGGAGTGAGGGTGAGAGTGAGAGTGTGAGTTAGAGTGAGAGTGAGAGTGAGGGTGAGTTAGAGTTAGAGATAGAGTTAGAGTGAGAGTTAGAGTGAGCGTTAGAGTGAGAGTGAGAGTTAGAGTGAGAGTGAGAGTTAGAGTGAGAGTGAGAGTGAGAGTGAGGGTGAGAGTTAGAGTGAGAGTGTGTGTGAGTTAGAGTTAGAGATAGAGTTAGAGTGAGAGTGAGAGTTAGAGTGAGCGTTAGAGTTAGAGTGAGAGTGAGAGTGAGAGTGAGAGTGAGAGTTAGAGTGAGGGTGAGGGTGAGAGTTAGAGTAAGGGTCAGTGTGAGGGTGAGAGTGAGAGTTAGAGTTAGAGTGAGAGTGAGAGTGAGGGTGAGTTAGAGTTAGAGATTGAGTTTGAGTGAGAGTGAGAGTTAGAGTGAGAGTTAGAGTGAGAGTGAGAGTTAGAGTGAGAGTGAGAGTGAGTGTGAGGGTGAGAGTTAGAGTGAGAGTGAGAGTGAGAGTTAGAGTGAGAGTGAGAGTGAGAGTTAGAGTAAGAGTTAAAGAGAGAGTGAGAGTGAGGGTGAGAGTGAGAGTGAGAGTGAGAGTTAGAGAGTGGGTGAGGGTGAGAGTTAGAGTAAGGGTCAGTGTGAGGGTGAGAGTGAGAGTGTGAGTTAGAGTGAGAGTGAGAGTGAGGGTGAGTTAGAGTTAGAGATTGAGTTAGAGTGAGAGTGAGAGTTAGAGTGAGAGTTAGAGTGAGAGTGAGGTGAGAGTGAGAGTGAGAGTAAGAGTGAGAGTGAGAGTGGGAGTGAGGGTGAGGGTGAGAGTTAGAGTGAGAGTGAGAGTTAGAGTGAGAGTGAGAGTGAGGGTGAAGGTGAGGGTGAGAGTTAGAGTGAGATTGAGAGTTAGAGTGAGAGTGAGAGTGAGGGTGAGGGTGATGGTGAGAGTTAGAGTGAGAGTGAGAGTTAGAGTGAGAGTGAGAGAGAGAGTGAGAGTGTGGGTGAGCGTGAGGGTGAGTGTGAGAGTGAGAGTGAGAGTGAGAGTGAGATTGAGAGTTAGAGTGAGAGTGAGAGTGAGAGTGAGAGTGATAGTTAGAGTGAGAGTGAGAGTGAGAGTGAGGGTGAGGGTTAGGGTGAGAGTTAGAGTGATAGTGAGAGTTAGAGCGAGGGTGAGAGTGAGAGTGAGAGTGAGAGTTAGAGTTAGAGTGAGTTAGAGTGAGAGTGAGAGTGAGGGTGAGTCTGAGGGTGAGGGTGAGAGTGAGAGTTAGGGTGAGGGTGAGGGTGAGAGTGAGTGTCAGTTAGAGTTAGAGTTCGAGTGAGAGTGAGAGTTAGAGTTAGAGTGAGAGTTAGAGTGAGAGTGAGGTGAGAGTGAGAGTGAGAGTAAGAGTGAGAGTGGGAGTGAGGGTGAGGGTGAGAGTTAGAGTGAGAGTGAGAGTTAGAGTGAGAGTGAGAGTGAGGGTGAAGGTGAGGGTGAGAGTTAGAGTGAGAGTGAGAGTTAGAGTGAGAGTGAGAGTGAGGGTGAGGGTGATGGTGAGAGTTAAGTGAGAGTATGAGTTAGTGTGAGAGTGAGAGAGAGAGTGAGAGTGTGGGTGAGCGTGAGGGTGAGTGTGAGAGTGGGAGTGAGAGTTAGAGTGAGATTGAGAGTTAGAGTGAGAGTGAGAGAGAGAGTGAGAGTGTGGGTGAGCGTGAGGGTGAGTGTGAGAGTGAGAGTGAGAGTGAGATTGAGAGTTAGAGTGAGAGTGAGAGTGAGAGTGAGAGTGATAGTTAGAGTGAGAGTGAGAGTGAGAGTGAGGGTGAGGGTTAGGGTGAGAGTTAGAGTGATAGTGAGAGTTAGAGCGAGGGTGAGAGTGAGAGTGAGAGTGAGAGTTAGAGTTAGAGTGAGTTAGAGTTAGAGTGAGAGTGAGAGTGAGGGTGAGTCTGAGGGTGAGGGTGAGAGTGAGAGTTAGGGTGAGGGTGAGGGTGAGGGTGAGAGTGAGTGTGAGTTAGAGTTAGAGTTAGACTTAGAGTTAGAGTTAGAGTGAGAGTAAGAGTTAAAGAGAGAGTGAGAGTGAGGGTGAGAGTGAGAGTGAGAGTGAGAGTTAGAGAGTGGGTGAGGGTGAGGTTAAGGGTGAGAGTGGGAGTGAGGGTGAGAGTAAGAGTGTGAGTTAGAGTGAGAGTGCGATTGAAGGTGAGAGTGTGAGTGAGAGTTAGATTGAGAGTGAGAGTGAGAGTGAGGGTGAGGGTGAGTGTGAGTTAGAGTTAGAGTTAGAGTGAGAGTGAGAGTGAGGGTGAGTCTGAGGGTGAGGGTGAGAGTGAGAGTTAGGGTGAGGGTGAGGGTGAGGGTGAGAGTGAGTGTGAGTTAGAGTTAGACTTAGAGTTAGAGTGAGAGTGAGAGTTAGAGTTAGAGTTAGAGTAAGAGTTAAAGAGAGAGTGAGAGTGAGGGTGAGAGTGAGAGTGAGAGTGAGAGTTAGAGAGTGGGTGAGGGTGAGGGTAAGGGTGAGAGTGGGAGTGAGGGTGAGAGTGAGAGTGTGAGTTAGAGTGAGAGTGAGAGTGAGGGTGAGTTAGAGTTAGAGATAGAGTTAGAGTGAGAGTTAGAGTGAGCGTTAGAGTGAGAGTGAGAGTTAGAGTGAGAGTGAGAGTTAGAGTGAGAGTGAGAGTGAGAGTGAGAGTGAGGGTGAGAGTTAGAGTGAGAGTGTGTGTGAGTTAGAGTTAGAGATAGAGTTAGAGTGAGAGTGAGAGTTAGAGTGAGCGTTAGAGTTAGAGTGAGAGTGAGAGTGAGAGTGAGAGTGAGAGTTAGAGTGAGGGTGAGGGTGAGGGTGAGAGTTAGAGTAAGGGTCAGTGTGAGGGTGAGAGTGAGAATTAGAGTTAGAGTGAGAGTGAGAGTGAGGGTGAGTTAGAGTTAGTGATTGAGTTTGAGTGAGAGTGAGAGTTAGAGCGAGAGTTAGAGTGAGAGTGAGAGTTAGAGTGAGAGTGAGAGTGAGTGTGAGGGTGAGAGTTAGAGTGAGAGTGAGAGTGAGAGTTAGAGTGCGAGTGAGAGTGAGAGTTAGAGTAAGAGTTAAAGAGAGAGTGAGAGTGAGGGTGAGAGTGAGAGTGAGAGTGAGAGTTAGAGAGTGGGTGAGGGTGAGAGTTAGAGTAAGGGTCAGTGTGAGGGTGAGAGTGAGAGTGTGAGTTAGAGTGAGAGTGAGAGTGAGGGTGAGTTAGAGTTAGAGATTGAGTTAGAGTGAGAGTGAGAGTTAGAGTGAGAGTTAGAGTGAGAGTGAGGTGAGAGTGAGAGTGAGAGTAAGAGTGAGAGTGAGAGTGGGAGTTAGAGTTAGAGTGAGTTAGAGTTAGAGTGAGAGTGAGAGTGAGGGTGAGTCTGAGGGTGAGGGTGAGAGTGAGAGTTAGGGTGAGGGTGAGGGTGAGAGTGAGTGTCAGTTAGAGTTAGAGTTCGAGTGAGAGTGAGAGTTAGAGTTAGAGTGAGAGTTAGAGTGAGAGTGAGGTGAGAGTGAGAGTGAGAGTAAGAGTGAGAGTGAGAGTGAGGGTGAGGGTGAGAGTTAGAGTGAGAGTGAGAGTTAGAGTGAGAGTGAGAGTGAGGGTGAAGGTGAGGGTGAGAGTTAGAGTGAGAGTGAGAGTTAGAGTGAGAGTGAGAGTGAGGGTGAGGGTGATGGTGAGAGTTAAGTGAGAGTATGAGTTAGTGTGAGAGTGAGAGAGAGAGTGAGAGTGTGGGTGAGCGTGAGGGTGAGTGTGAGAGTGGGAGTGAGAGTTAGAGTGAGATTGAGAGTTAGAGTGAGAGTGAGAGTGATAGTTAGAGTGAGAGTGAGAGTGAGAGTGAGGGTGAGGGTTAGGGTGAGAGTTAGAGTGATAGTGAGAGTTAGAGCGAGGGTGAGAGTGAGAGTGAGAGTGAGAGTTAGAGTTAGAGTGAGTTAGAGTTAGAGTGAGAGTGAGAGTGAGGGTGAGTCTGAGGGTGAGGGTGAGAGTGAGTGTGAGTTAGAGTTAGACTTAGAGTTAGAGTTAGAGTGAGAGTTAGAGTTAGAGTTAGAGTGAGAGTAAGAGTTAAAGAGAGAGTGAGAGTGAGGGTGAGAGTGAGAGTGAGAGTGAGAGTTAGAGAGTGGGTGAGGGTGAGGTTAAGGGTGAGAGTGGGAGTGAGGGTGAGAGTAAGAGTGTGAGTTAGAGTGAGAGTGCGATTGAAGGTGAGAGTGTGAGTGAGAGTTAGATTGAGAGTGAGAGTGAGAGTGAGGGTGAGGGTGAGTGTGAGTTAGAGTTAGAGTTAGAGTTAGAGTTAGAGTGAGAGTTAGAGTTAGAGTTAGAGTTAGAGTTAAAGAGAGAGTGAGAGTGAGGGTGAGAGTGAGAGTGAGAGTGAGAGTTAGAGAGTGGGTGAGGGTGAGGGTAAGGGTGAGAGTGGGAGTGAGGGTGAGAGTGAGAGTGTGAGTTAGAGTGAGAGTGAGTGAGGGTGAGTTAGAGTTAGAGATAGAGTTAGAGTGAGAGTGAGAGTTAGAGTGAGCGTTAGAGTTAGAGTGAGAGTGAGAGTTAGAGTGAGAGTGAGAGTGAGAGTGAGAGTGAGGGTTAGAGTGAGAGTGTGTGTGAGTTAGAGTTAGAGATAGAGTTAGAGTGAGAGTGAGAGTTAGAGTGAGCGTTAGAGTTAGAGTTAGAGTGAGAGTGAGAGTGAGAGTGAGAGTTAGAGTGAGGGTGAGGGTGAGGGTGAGAGTTAGAGTAAGGGTCAGTGTGAGGGTGAGAGTGAGAGTTAGAGTTAGAGTGAGAGTGAGAGTTAGAGTGAGAATTAGAGTGAGAGTGAGACTGAGAGTGAGAGTGAGGGTGAGACAGAGTGAGAGTTAGAGTGAGAGTGAGAGTTAGAGTGAGAGTGAGTGTGAGGGTGAGAGTTAGAGTGAGAGTGAGAGTGAGAGTTAGAGTGAGAGTGAGAGTGAGGGTGAGTGTGAGGGTGAGGGTGAGGGTGAGTGTGAGAGTGAGAGTGAGAGTGAGAGTGAGAGTTAGAGTGAGAGTTAGAGTTAGAGTGAGAGTTAGAGTTAGAGTGAGAGTGAGAATGAGTTAGAGTGAGAGTGAGAGTGAGGTTGAGCGTGAGGGTTAGAGTGAGAGTGAGAGTGAGAGTTAGAGTGAGAGTGAGAGTGAGAGTGAGAGTTAGAGTGAAAGTGAGAGTGAGGGTGAGGGTGAGAGTTAGAGTGAGAGTGAGAGTGAGAGTTAGAGTGAGAGTGAGAGTGAGGGTGAGTCTGAGGGTGAGGGTGAGAGTGAGAGTTAGGGTGAGGGTGAGGGTGAGAGTGAGAGTGAGATTGAAGGTGAGAGTGTGAGTGAGAGTTAGATTGAGAGTGAGAGTGAGAGTGAGGGTGAGGGTGAGGGTGAGTGTGAGAGTGAGGGTGAGGGTGAGGGTGTGGGTGAGAGTGAGAGTGAGAGTGATGGTGAGGGTGAGGGTGAGAGTGAGAGTTAGAGTTAGAGTGAGAGTGAGAGTTAGAATGAGGGTGAGGGGGAGGGTGAGAGTTAGAGTGACAGTGAAGGTGAGGGTAAGAGTGAGAGTGAGAGTGAGGGTGAGTGTGAGGGTGAGAGTTAGAGTGAGAGTGAGAGTGAGAGTAGAGTGAGAGTGAGATGAGAGTGAGAGTTAGAGTGAGAGTTAGAGTAAGAGTTAGAGTGAGAGTGAGAGTGAGAGTTAGAGTGAGAGTTAGAGTTAGAGTTAGAGTGAGAGTGAGAGTTAGAGTGAGAGTCAGAGTGAGAGTGAGAGTCAGTTGGAGTTAGAGTTAGAGTGTGAGAGAGAGTTAGAGTGAGAGTTAGAGTGAGAGTTCGAGTGAGAGTAAGAGTGAGAGTGAGGGTGAGAGAGAGAGTGTGAGTTAGAGTGAGAGTTAGAGTGAGGGTGAGGGTGAGAGTGAGAGTGAGTGTCAGTTAGAGTTAGAGTTAGAGTGAGAGTTAGAGTTAGAGTTAGAGTGAGAGTTAGAGTGAGAGTGAGGGTGAGAGTGAGAGTTAGAATTAGAGTTAGAGGTAGAGTGAGAGTGAGAGTGAGAGTTAGAGTGAGAGTGGGAGTGAGGGTGAGAGTGAGAGTGAGAGTGAGAGTGAGGGTGAGAGTTAGAGTTAGAGTGAGTTAGAGTTAGAGTGAGAGTGAGAGTTAGAGTGAGGGTGAGGGTGAGAGTGAGAGTGAGGGTGAGAGTGTGGGTGAGAGTGAGAGTGAGAGTGAGGGTGAGGGTGAGAGTGAGAGTGAGAGTTAGAGTTAGAGTGAGAGTGAGAGTGAGGGTGAGAGTTAGAGTGAGAGTGAGTGTCAGTGAGAGTTAGAGTTAGAGTGAGAGTTCGAGTGAGAGTGAGAGTGAGAGTGAGAGTGAGAGTTAGATTGAGGGTGAGGGTGAGAGTGAGAGTGTGAGTGAGTGTCAGTTAGAGTTAGAGTTCGAGTGAGAGTTAGAGTGAGAGTTAGAGTTAGAGTTAGAGTGAGAGTTAGAGTGAGAGTGAGGTGAGAGTGAGAGTGAGAGTAAGAGTTAGAATTAGAGTTCGAGTGAGAGTTAGAGTGAGAGTTAGAGTTAGAGTTAGAGTGAGAGTTAGAGTGAGAGTGAGGTGAGAGTGAGAGTGAGAGTAAGAGTGAGAGTGAGAGTGAGAGTGGGAGTGAGGGTGAGGGTGAGAGTTAGAGATAGAGTGAGAGTTAGAGTGAGAGTGAGAGTGAGGGTGAAGGTGAGGGTGAGAGTTAGAGTGAGATTGAGAGTTAGAGTGAGAATGAGAGTGAGGGTGAGGGTGATAGTGAGAGTTAGAGTGAGAGTGAGAGTTAGAGTGAGAGTGAGAGAGAGAGTGAGAGTGTGGGTGAGCGTGAGGGTGAGTGTGAGAGTGAGAGTGAGAGTTAGAGTGAGATTGAGAGTTAGAGTGAGAGTGAGAGTGATAGTTAGAGTGAGAGGAGAGTGAGAGTGAGGGTGAGGGTTAGGGTGAGAGCTAGAGTGATAGTGAGAGTTAGAGCGAGGGTGAGAGTGAGAGTTAGAGTTAGAGTGAGTTAGAGTTAGAGTGAGAGTGAGGGTGAGTCTGAGGGTGAGGGTGAGAGTGAGAGTTAGGGTGAGGGTGAGGGTGAGAGTGAGAGTGAGATTGAAGGTGAGAGTGTGAGTGAGAGTTGGATTGAGAGTGAGAGTGAGAGTGAGGGTGAGGGTGAGGGTGAGTGTGAGTTAGAGTTAGAGTTAGAGTTAGAGTTAGAGTGAGAGTTAGAGTTAGAGTTCGAGTGAAAGTAAGAGTTAAAGAGAGAGTGAGAGTGAGGGTGAGAGTGAGAGTGAGAGTGAGAGTTAGAGAGTGCGTGAGGGTGAGGGTAAGGGTGAGAGTGGGAGTGAGGGTGAGAGTGAGAGTGTGAGTTAGAGTGAGAGTGAGAGTGAGGGTGAGAGTTAGAGTGAGAGTGTGTGTGAGTTAGAGTTAGAGATAGAGTTAGAGTGAGAGTGAGAGTTAGAGTGAGCGTTAGAGTTAGAGTGAGAGTGAGAGTGAGAGTGAGAGTGAGAGTTAGAGTGAGAGTGAGGGTGAGAGTTAGAGTGAGAGTGTGTGTGAGTTAGAGTTAGAGATAGAGTTAGAGTGAGAGTGAGAGTTAGAGTGAGCGTTAGAGTTAGAGTTAGAGTGAGAGTGAGAGTGAGAGTGAGAGTTAGAGTAAGGGTCAGTGTGAGGGTGAGAGTGAGAGTTAGAGTTAGAGTGAGAGTGAGAGTTAGAGTGAGAATTAGAGTGAGAGTGAGAGTGAGACTGAGAGTGAGAGTGAGGGTGAGACAGAGTGAGAGTTAGAGTGAGAGTTAGAGTGAGAGTGAGAGTGAGTGTGAGGGTGAGAGTTAGAGTGAGAGTGAGAGTGAGAGTTAGAGTGAGAGTGAGAGTGAGAGTGAGGGTGAGTGTGAGGGTGAGGGTGAGGGTGAGTGTGAGAGTGAGAGTGAGAGTTAGAGTGAGAGTTAGAGTTAGAGTGAGAGTGAGAGTTAGAGTTAGAGTGAGAGTGAGAATGAGTTAGAGTGAGGTTGAGTGTGAGGTTTAGAGTGAGAGTAAGAGTGAGAGTTAGAGTGAGAGTTAGAGTGAAAGTGAGAGTGAGGGTGAGGGTGAGAGTTAGAGTGAGAGTGAGAGTGAGAGTTAGAGTGAGAGTGAGAGTTAGAGTGAGAGTGAGAGTGAGGGTGAGGTGTGAGGGTGAGAGTTAAGTGAGAGTGAGAGTGAGAGTTAGAGTGAGAGTTAGAGTGAGAGTGAGAGTGAGAGTGAGGGTGAGTGTGAGGGTGAGGGTGAGTGTGAGAGTGAGATTGAGAGTTAGAGTGTGAGTGAAAGTGAGAGTGAGGGTGAGGGTGAGAGTTAGAGTGAGAGTGAGAGTGAGAGTTAGAGTGAGAGTGAGAGTTAGAGTGAGAGTGAGAGTGAGGGTGAGGTGTGAGGGTGAGAGTTAGAGTGAGAGTGATAGTGAGAGTTAGACTGAGGGTGAGAGTTGGAGTTAGAGTGATGGTGAGTTTGAGTGTGAGAGTGAGGGTGAGGGTGAGGGTGTGGGTGAGAGTGAGAGTGAGAGTGATGGTGAGGGTGAGGGTGAGAGTGAGAGTTAGAGTTAGAGTTAGAGTGAGAGTGAGAGTAAGAATGAGGGTGAGGGTGAGGGTGAGAGTTAGAGTGACAGTGAAGGTGAGGGTAAGAGTTAGAGTGAGAGTGAGAATGAGAGTTAGAGTTAGAGTGAGAGTGCGGGTGAGTGTGAGGGTGAGAGTTAGAGTGAGAGTGAGAGTGAGAGTGAGAGTAGAGTGAGAGTGAGATGAGAGTGAGGGTGAGTGTGAGGGTGAGAGTGAGAGTGAGAGTTAGAGTGAGAGTTAGAGTTAGAGTTAGAGTGAGAGTGAGAGTGAGAATGAGAGTGAGAGTGAGGGTGAGAGTGAGAGTGAGAGTTAGAGTGAGAGTTAAATTGAGGGTGAGGGTGAGGGTGAGAGTGAGAGTGAGAGTGAGAGTGAGTGTCAGTTAGAGTTAGAGTTAGAGTGAGAGTTAGAGTGAGAATGAGAGTGAGGGTGAAGGTGAGGGTGAGAGTTAGAGTGAGAGTGAGAGTTAAAGTGAGAGTGAGAGTGAGGGTGAGGGTGATGGTGAGAGTTAGAGTGAGAGTGAGAGTGAGAGTGAGGGTGAGAGTGAGAGTGAGAGTGAGAGTGATAGTTAGAGTGAGAGAGAGAGTGAGAGTGTGGGTGAGCGTGAGGGTGAGTGTGAGAGTGAGAGTGAGAGTTAGAGTGAGATTGAGAGTTGGAGTGAGAGTGAGAGTGATAGTTAGAGTGAGAGAGAGAGTGAGAGTGTGGGTGAGCGTGAGGGTGAGTGTGAGAGTGAGAGTGAGAGTTAGAGTGAGATTGAGAGTTGGAGTGAGAGTGAGAGTGATAGTTAGAGTGAGAGTGAGAGTGAGAGTGAGGGTTAGGGTGAGAGTTAGAGTGAGAGTTAGAGCGAGGGTGAGAGCGAGAGTGAGAGTTAGAGTTAGAGTTAGAGTGAGAGTGATAGTGAGAGTGAGAGTAAGAGTTAGAGAGAGAGTGAGAGTGAGGGTGAGAGTGAGAGTGAGAGTTAGAGAGTGGGTGAGGGTGAGGGAAAGGGTGAGAGTGAGAGTGAGAGTTAGAGTGAGAGTGAGAGTGAGAGTTAGAGTTAGAGTGAGAGTTAGAGTGAGAATGAGAGTGAGGGTGAAGGTGAGGGTGAGAGTTAGAGTGAGAGTGAGAGTTAGAGTGAGAGTGAGGGTGAGAGTGAGAGTGAGAGTGATAGTTAGAGTGAGAGAGAGAGTGAGAGTGTGGGTGAGCGTGAGGGTGAGTGTGAGAGTGACAGTGGGAGTTAGAGTGAGATTGAGAGTTAGAGTGAGAGTGAGAGTGATAGTTAGAGTGAGAGTGAGAGTGAGAGTGAGGGTGAGGGTTAGGGTGAGAGTTAGAGTGAGAGTGAGAGTTAGAGCGAGGGTGAGAGTGAGAGTGAGAGTGAGAGTTAGAGTTAGAGTTAGAGTTAGAGTGAGAGTGATAGTGAGAGTGAGAGTAAGAGTTAGAGAGAGAGTGAGAGTGAGGGTGAGAGTGAGAGTGAGAGTTAGAGTGAGGGTGAGAGTGAGAGTGAGGGTGAGAGTGTGGGTGAGAGTGAGAGTGAGAGTGAGAGTGAGGGTGAGGGTGAGAGTGAGAGTGAGAGTTAGAGTTAGAGTGAGAGTGAGGGTGAGTGTGAGAGTTAGAGTGAGTGAGTGTCAGTTGGCGTTAGAGTTAGAGTGTGAGAGAGAGTTAGAGTGAGAGTTCGACTAAGAGTGAGAGTGAGAGTGAGGGTGAGAGTGAGAGTGAGAGTTAGAGTGAGAGTTAGATTGAGGGTGAGGGTGAGGGTGAGAGTGAGAGTGAGTGTCTGTTAGAGTTAGAGTTAGAGTGAGAGTTAGAGTTAGAGTTAGAGTGACAGTTAGAGTGAGAGTGAGGGTGAGAGTGAGAGTGAGAGTTAGAGTGAGAGTTAGAGTGAGAGGTAGAGTGAGAGTGAGAGTTAGAGTGAGAGTGGGAGTGAGGGTGAGAGTGAGAGTGAGAGTGAGAGTGAGGGTGAGGGTGAGAGTGAGAGTGAGAGTGTGTGTCAGTTGGAGTTAGAGATGGAGTGTGAGAGAGAGTTAGAGTGAGAGTTAGATTTAGGGTGAGAGTTCGAGTGAGAGTGAGGGTGAGAGTGAGAGTGAGAGTTAGAGTGAGAGTTAGAGTGAGAGGTAGAGTGAGAGTGAGAGTTAGAGTGAGAGTGGGAGTGAGGGTGAGAGTGAGAGTGAGAGTGAGAGTGAGAGTGAGGGTGAGGGTGAGAGTGAGAGTGAGTGTCAGTTGGAGTTAGAGATGGAGTGTGAGAGAGAGTTAGAGTGAGAGTTAGAGTGAGAGTGAGAGTTAGAGTGAGGGTGAGAGTGAGAGTGAGGGTGAGAGTGTGGGTGAGAGTGAGAGTGAGAGTGAGGGTGAGGGTGAGGGTGAGAGTGAGAGTGAGAGTAGAGTGAGAGTGAGATGAGAGTGAGGGTGAGTGTGAGGGTGAGAGTGAGAGTTAGAGTGAGAGTTAGAGTTAGAGTTAGAGTGAGAGTGAGAGTGAGAGTGAGAATGAGAGTGAGAGTGAGAGTGAGGGTGAGAGTTAGAGTGAGAGTTACAGTGAGAGTTAAATTGAGGGTGAGGGTGAGGGTGAGAGTGAGAGTGAGAGTGAGTGTCAGTTAGAGTTAGAGTTAGAGTGAGAGTTAGAGTGAGAATGAGAGTGAGGGTGAAGGTGAAGGTGAGTGTTAGAGTGAGAGTGAGAGTTAAAGTGAGAGTGAGAGTGAGGGTGAGAGTGAGAGTGAGAGTGAGAGTGATAGTTAGAGTGAGAGAGAGAGTGAGAGTGTGGGTGAGCGTGAGGGTGAGTGTGAGAGTGAGAGTGAGAATTAGAGTGAGATTGAGAGTTAGAGTGAGAGTGAGAGTGATAGTTAGAGTGAGAGTGAGAGTGAGAGTGAGGGTGAGGGTTAGGGTGAGAGTTAGAGTGAGAGTGAGAGTTAGAGCGAGGGTGAGAGCGAGAGTGAGAGTTAGAGTTAGAGTTAGAGTGAGAGTGATAGTGAGAGTGAGAGTAAGAGTTAGAGAGAGAGTGAGAGTGAGGGTGAGAGTGAGAGTGAGAGTTAGAGAGTGGGTGAGGGTGAGGGTAAGGGTGAGAGTGGGAGTGAGGGTGAGAGTGAGAGTGAGAGTTAGAGTGAGAGTGAGAGTGAGAGTTAGAGTTAGAGTGAGAGTTAGAGTGAGAATGAGAGTGAGGGTGAAGGTGAGGGTGAGAGTTAGAGTGAGAGTGAGAGTTAGAGTGAGAGTGAGAGTGAGGGTGAGAGTGAGAGTGAGAGTGATAGTTAGAGTGAGAGAGAGAGTGAGAGTGTGGGTGAGCGTGAGGGTGAGTGTGAGAGTGACAGTGAGAGTTAGAGTGAGAGTGAGAGTGATAGTTAGAGTGAGAGTGAGAGTGAGAGTGAGGGTGAGGGTTAGGGTGAGAGTTAGAGTGAGAGTGAGAGTTAGAGCGAGGGTGAGAGTGAGAGTGAGAGTGAGAGTTAGAGTTAGAGTTAGAGTTAGAGTGAGAGTGATAGTGAGAGTGAGAGTAAGAGTTAGAGAGAGAGTGAGAGTGAGGGTGAGAGTGAGAGTGAGAGTTAGAGTGAGGGTGAGAGTGAGAGTGAGGGTGAGAGTGTGGGTGAGAGTGAGAGTGAGAGTGAGAGTGAGGGTGAGGGTGAGAGTGAGAGTGAGAGTTAGAGTTAGAGTGAGAGTGAGGGTGAGTGTGAGAGTTAGAGTGAGTGAGTGTCAGTTGGCGTTAGAGTTAGAGTGTGAGAGAGAGTTAGAGTGAGAGTTAGAGTTAGAGTGAGAGTTCGACTAAGAGTGAGAGTGAGAGTGAGGGTGAGAGTGAGAGTGAGAGTTAGATTGAGGGTGAGGGTGAGGGTGAGAGTGAGAGTGAGTGTCAGTTAGAGTTAGAGTTAGAGTGAGAGTTAGAGTTAGAGTTAGAGTGACAGTTAGAGTGAGAGTGAGGGTGAGAGTGAGAGTGAGAGTTAGAGTGAGAGTTAGAGTGAGAGGTAGAGTGAGAGTGAGAGTTAGAGTGAGAGTGGGAGTGAGGGTGAGAGTGAGAGTGAGAGTGAGAGTGAGGGTGAGGGTGAGAGTGAGAGTGAGAGTGAGTGTCAGTTGGAGTTAGAGATGGAGTGTGAGAGAGAGTTAGAGTGAGAGTTAGATTTAGGGTGAGAGTTCGAGTGAGAGTGAGGGTGAGAGTGAGAGTGAGAGTGAGAGTTAGAGTGAGAGGTAGAGTGAGAGTGAGAGTTAGAGTGAGAGTGGGAGTGAAGGTGAGAGTGAGAGTGAGAGTGAGAGTGAGAGTGAGGGTGAGGGTGAGAGTGAGAGTGAGAGTGAGTGTCAGTTGGAGTTAGAGATGGAGTGTGAGAGAGAGTAAAAGTGAGAGTTAGAGTGAGAGTGAGAGTTAGAGTGAGGGTGAGAGTGAGAGTGAGGGTGAGAGTGTGGGTGAGAGTGAGAGTGAGAGTGAGGGTGAGGGTGAGAGTGAGAGTGAGAGTAGAGTGAGAGTGAGATGAGAGTGAGGGTGAGTGTGAGGGTGAGAGTGAGAGTGAAAGTTAGAGTGAGAGTTAGAGTTAGAGTTAGAGTGAGAGTGAGAGTGAGAGTGAGAATGAGAGTGAGAGTGAGATGAGAGTGAGGGTGAGTGTGAGGGTGAGAGTGAGAGTGAGAGTTAGAGTGAGAGTTAGAGTTAGAGTTAGAGTGAGAGTGAGAGTGAGAATGAGAGTGAGAGTGAGAGTGAGGGTGAGGGTGAGAGTGAGAGTTAGAGTGAGAGTTAAATTGAGGGTGAGGGTGAGGGTGAGAGTGAGAGTGAGAGTGAGTGTCAGTTAGAGTTAGAGTTAGAGTGAGAGTTAGAGTGAGAATGAGAGTGAGGGTGAAGGTGAGGGTGAGAGTTAGAGTGAGAGTGAGAGTTAAAGTGAGAGTGAGTGTGAGGGTGAGGGTGATGGTGAGAGTTAGAGTTAGAGTGAGAGTTAGAGTGAGAGTGAGAGTGAGAGTGAGGATGAGAGTGAGAGTGAGAGTGAGAGTGATAGTTAGAGTGAGAGAGAGAGTGAGAGTGTGGGTGAGCGTGAGGGTGAGTGTGAGAGTGAGAGTGAGAGTTAGAGTGAGATTGAGAGTTAGAGTGAGAGTGAGAGTGATAGTTAGAGTGAGAGTGAGAGTGAGAGTGAGGGTGAGGGTTAGGGTGAGAGTTAGAGTGAGAGTGAGAGTTAGAGCGAGGGTGAGAGCGAGAGTGAGAGTTAGAGTTAGAGTTAGAGTGATAGTGAGAGTGAGAGTAAGAGTTAGAGAGAGAGTGAGAGTGAGGGTGAGAGTGAGAGTGAGAGTTAGAGAGTGGGTGAGTGTGAGGGTAAGGGTGAGAGTGGGAGCGAGGGTGAGAGTGAGAGTGAGAGTGAGAGTTAGAGTGAGAGTGAGAGTGAGAGTTAGAGTTAGAGTGAGAGTTAGAGTGAGAATGAGAGTGAGGGTGAAGGTGAGGGTTAGAGTTAGAGTGAGAGTGAGAGTTAGAGTGAGAGTGAGAGTGAGGGTGAGTGAGAGTGAGAGTGATAGTTAGAGTGAGAGAGAGAGTGAGAGTGTGGGTGAGCGTGAGGGTGAGTGTGAGAGTGACAGTGAGAGTTAGAGTGAGATTGAGAGTTAGAGTGAGAGTGAGAGTGATAGTTAGAGTGAGAGTGAGAGTGAGAGTGAGGGTGAGGGTTAGGGTGAGAGTTAGAGTGAGAGTGAGAGTTAGAGCGAGGGTGAGAGTGAGAGTGAGAGTGAGGGTGAGACAGAGTGAGAGTGAGAGTGAGAGTGAGATTTAGAGTGAGAGTGAGAGTGAGATTTAGAGTGAGAGTGAGAGTGAGAGTGAGAGTGAGGGTGAGAGTTAGAGTGAGAGTGAGAGTGAGAGTGAGGGTGAGAGTGAGAGTGAGGGTGAGTGTGAGGGTGAGTGTGAGAGTGAGAGTGAGAGTTAGAGTGAGAGTGAGAGTGAGTTAGAGTTAGAGTGAGAGTGAGGTTGAACGTGAGGGTTAGAGTGAGAGTGAGAGTGAGAGTGAGAGTGAGAGTTAGAGTGAGAGTGAGAGTGATAGTGAGAGTTAGACTGAGGGTGAGAGTTGGAGTTAGAGTGATGGTGAGTGTGAGTGTGAGAGTGAGGGTGAGGTTGAGGGTGTGGGTGAGAGTGAGAGTGAGAGAGATGGTGAGGGTGAGGGTGAGAGTGAGAGTTAGAGTTAGAGTTAGAGTGCGAGTGAGAGTTAGAATGAGGGTGAGGGTGAGGGTGAGAGTTAAAGTGACAGTGATGGTGAGGGTGAGAGTTAGAGTGAGAGTGAGTGTTAGAGTTAGAGTGAGAGTGCGGGTGAGTGTGAGGGTGAGAGTTAGAGTGAGAGTGAGAGTGAGAGTGAGAGTGAGGGTGAGTGTGAGGGTGAGGGTGAGAGTGAGAGTGAGAGTGAGAGTGAGGGTGAGTGTGAGGGTGAGAGTGAGAGTGAGAGTGAGGGTGTGGGTGAGAGTGAGAGTGAGAGTGAGAGTGAGAGTGAGGGTGTGGGTGAGAGTGAGAGTGAGAGTGAGGGTGAGGGTGAGGGTGAGGGTGAGAGTTAGAGTGAGAGTGAGTGTCAGTTGGAGTTAGAGTTAGAGTGTGAGAGAGAGTTAGGGTGAGAGTGAGAGTTAGAGTTAGAGTGAGAGTGAGAGTGAGAGTTCGAGTGAAAGTAAGAGTGAGAGTGAGAGTGAGGGTGAGAGTGAGAATGAGAGTTAGAGTGAGAGTTAGAGTGAGAGTGGGAGTGAGGGTGAGAGTGAGAGTGAGAGTGAGGGTGAGAGTGAGAGTTAGAGTGAGTTAGATTTAGAGTAAGAGTGAGAGTTAGAGTGAGGGTGAGGGTGAGAGTGAGAGTGAGGGTGAGAGTGTGGGTGAGAGTGAGAGTGAGAGTGAGGGTGAGGGTGAGAGTGAGAGTGAGAGTTAGAGTTAGAGTTAGAGTGAGAGTGAGAGTGAGGGTG
The DNA here is from genome assembly GCF_037043375.1 of Chiloscyllium plagiosum. Classification (NCBI taxonomy): domain Eukaryota; kingdom Metazoa; phylum Chordata; class Chondrichthyes; order Orectolobiformes; family Hemiscylliidae; genus Chiloscyllium; species Chiloscyllium plagiosum. The sequence continues at coordinate 453,119 of NW_028270160.1, forward strand.
AGGGTGAGGGTGAGGGTGAGAGTTAGAGTGAGAGTGAGTGTCAGTGAGAGTTAGAGTTAGAGTGAGAGTTCGAGTGAGAGTGAGAGTGAGAGTGAGAGTGAGGGTGAGAGTGAGAGTGAGAGTTAGATTGAGGGTGAGGGTGAGAGTGAGAGTGAGAGTGAGTGTCAGTTAGAGTTAGAGTTCGAGTGAGGGTGAGCGTTAGAGTTAGAGTTAGAGTGAGAGTTAGAGTGAGAGTGAGGTGAGATTGAGAGTGAGATTAAGAGTTAGAGTTAGAGTTAGAGTGAGAGTAAGAGTGAGAGTGAGAGTGAGAGTGAGAGTTAGAGTGAGAGTGAGAGTGAGGGTGAAGGTGAGGGTGAGAGTGAGAGTGAGATTGAGAGTTAGAGTGAGAGTGAGAGTGAGGGTGAAGGTGAGGGTGAGAGTGAGAGTGAGATTGAGAGTTAGAGTGAGAGTGAGAGTGAGGGTGAGGGTGATGGTGAGAGTTAGAGTGAGAGTGAGAGTGAGAGTGAGAGTGAGAGAGTGAGAGTGTGGGTGAGCGTGAGGGTGAGTGTGAGAGTGAGAGTGAGAGTTAGAGTGAGATTGAGAGTTAGAGTGAGAGTGAGAGTGAGAGTGATAGTTAGAGTGAGAGTGAGAGTGAGAGTGAGGGTGAGGGTTAGGGTGAGAGTTAGAGTGATAGTGAGAGTTAGAGCGAGGGTGAGAGTGAGAGTGAGAGTGAGAGTTAGAGTTAGAGTGAGTTAGAGTTAGAGTGAGAGTGAGAGTGAGGGTGAGTCTGAGGGTGAGGGTGAGAGTGAGAGTTAGGGTGAGGGTGAGGGTGAGGGTGAGAGTGAGAGTGAGATTGAAGGTGAGAGTGTGAGTGAGAGTTAGATTGAGAGTGAGAGTGAGAGTGAGGGTGAGGGTGAGGGTGAGTGTGAGTTAGAGTTAGAGTTAGAGTGAGAGTTAGAGTTAGAGTGAGAGTTAGAGTTAGAGTGAGAGTAAGAGTTAAAGAGAGAGTGAGAGTGAGGGTGAGAGTGAGAGTGAGAGTGAGAGTGAGAGTTAGAGAGTGGGTGAGGGTGAGGGTAAGGGTGAGAGTGGGAGTGAGGGTGAGAGTGAGAGTGTGAGTTAGAGTGAGAGTGAGAGTGAGGGTGAGAGTTAGAGTGAGAGTGTGTGTGAGTTAGAGTTAGAGATAGAGTTAGAGTGAGAGTGAGAGTTAGAGTGAGCGTTAGAGTTAGAGTTAGAGTGAGAGTGAGAGTGAGAATGAGAGTTAGAGTGAGAGTGAGAGTGAGAGTGAGGGTGAGAGTTAGAGTGAGAGTGTGTGTGAGTTAGAATTAGAGATAGAGTTAGAGAGTGAGAGTTAGAGTGAGCGTTAGAGTTAGAGTGAGAGTGAGAGTGAGAGTGAGAGTTAGAGTGAGGGTGAGGGTGAGGGTGAGGGTGAGAGTGAGAGTTAGAGTAAGGGTCAGTGTGAGGGTGAGAGTGAGAGTTAGAGTTAGAGTGTGAGTGAGAGTTAGAGTGAGAATTAGAGTGAGAGTGAGAGTGAGACTGAGAGTGAGAGTGAGGGTGAGACAGAGTGAGAGTTAGAGTGAGAGTGAGAGTTAGAGTGAGAGTGAGAGTGAGTGTGAGGGTGAGAGTTAGAGTGAGAGTGAGAGTGAGGGTGAGTGTGAGGGTGAGGGTGAGGGTGAGTGTGAGTGAGAGTGAGAGTTAGAGTGAGAGTTAGAGTTAGAGTGAGAGTGAGAGTTAGAGTTAGAGTGAGAGTGAGAATGAGTTAGAGTGAGAGTGAGAGTGAGGTTGAGCGTGAGAGTTAGAGTGAGTGTCAGAATGAGAGTTAGAGTGAGAGTGAGAGTGAGTGAGAGTGAGAGTGAGAGTTAGAGTGAGAGTTAGAGTGAGAGTTAGAGTTAGAGTTAGAGTGAGAGTTAGAGTGAGAGTGAGGGTGAGAGTGAGAGTGAGAGTTAGAGTGAGAGTTAGAGTTACAGTGAGAGTGAGAGGTAGAGTGAGAGTTAGAGTTAGAGTGAGAGTGAGAGTTAGAGTTAGAGTGAGAGTGAGAATGAGTTAGAGTGAGAGTGAGAGTGAGGTTGAGCGTGAGGGTTAGAGTGAGAGTGAGAATGAGAGTTAGAGTGAGAGTGAGAGTTAGAGTGAGAGTTAGAGTGAAAGTGAGAGTGAGGGTGAGGGTGAGAGTTAGAGTGAGAGTGAGAGTGAGAGTTAGAGTGAGAGTGAGAGTTAGACTGAGGGTGAGAGTTGGAGTTAGAGTGATGGTGAGTGTGAGTGTGAGAGTGAGGGTGAGGGTGAGGGTGTGGGTGAGAGTGAGAGTGAGAGTGATGGTGAGGGTGAGGGTGAGAGTGAGAGTTAGAGTTAGAGTTAGAGTGAGAGTGAGAGTTAGAATGAGGGTGAGGGTGAGGGTGAGAGTTAGAGTGACAGTGAAGGTGAGGGTAAGAGTTAGAGTGAGAGTGAGAATGAGAGTTAGAGTTAGAGTGAGAGTGCGGGTGAGTGTGAGGGTGAGAGTTAGAGTGAGAGTGAGAGTGAGAGTAGAGTGAGAGTGAGATGAGAGTGAGGGTGAGTGTGAGGGTGAGGGTGAGAGTGAGAGTGAGAGTGAGAGTTAGAGTGAGAGTTAGAGTTAGAGTTAGAGTTAGAGTGAAAGTGAGAGTGAGGGTGAGTGTGAGGGTGAGAGTGAGAGTGAGGGTGAGGGTGTGGGTGAGAGTGAGAGTGAGAGTGAGGGTGAGGGTGAGAGTGAGAGTTAGAGTTAGAGTGAGAGTGAGGGTGAGGGTGAGAGTTAGAGTGAGAGTGTGAGAGAGAGTTAGAGTGAGAGTTAGAGTTAGAGTGAGAGTTCGAGTGAGAGTGAGAGTGAGAGTGAGGGTGAGAGTGAGAGTGAGAGTTAGAGTGAGAGTTAGATTGAGGGTGAGGGTGAGGGTGAGAGTGAGAGTGAGAGTGAGTGTCAGTTAGAGTTAGAGTTAGAGTGAGAGTTAGAGTGAGAGTGAGGGTGAGTCTGAGGGTGAGGGTGAGAGTGAGAGTTAGGGTGAGGGTGAGGGTGAGGGTGAGAGTGAGAGTGAGATTGAAGGTGAGAGTGTGAGTGAGAGTTAGATTGAGAGTGAGAGTGAGAGTGAGGGTGAGGGTGAGGGTGAGTGTGAGTTAGAGTTAGAGTTAGAGTGAGAGTTAGAGTTAGAGTTAGAGTGAGAGTAAGAGTTAAAGAGAGAGTGAGAGTGAGGGTGAGATTGAGAGTGAGAGTGAGAGTGAGAGTTAGAGAGTGGGTGAGGGTGAGGGTAAGGGTGAGAGTGGGAGTGAGGGTGAGAGTGAGAGTGTGAGTTAGAGTGAGAGTGAGAGTGAGGGTGAGAGTTAGAGTGAGAGTGTGTGTGAGTTAGAGTTAGAGATAGAGTTAGAGTGAGAGTGAGAGTTAGAGTGAGCGTTAGAGTTAGAGTTAGAGTGAGAGTGAGAATGAGAGTTAGAGTGAGAGTGAGAGTGAGAGTGAGAGTGAGGGTGAGAGTTAGAGTGAGAGTGTGTGTGAGTTAGAATTAGAGATAGAGTTAGAGAGTGAGAGTTAGAGTGAGCGTTAGAGTTAGAGTGAGAGTGAGAGTGAGAGTGAGAGTTAGAGTGAGGGTGAGGGTGAGGGTGAGGGTGAGAGTGAGAGTTAGAGTAAGGGTCAGTGTGAGGGTTAGAGTGAGAGTTAGAGTTAGAGTGAGAGTTCGAGTGAGAGTGAGAGTGAGAGTGAGGGTGAGAGTGAGAGTGAGAGTTAGAGTGAGAGTTAGATTGAGGGTGAGGGTGAGGGTGAGAGTGAGAGTGAGAGTGAGTGTCAGTTAGAGTTAGAGTTAGAGTGAGAGTTAGAGTTAGAGTGAGAGTTAGAGTGAGAGTGAGGGTGAGAGTGAGAGTGAGAGTTAGAATTAGAGTTAGAGTTAGAGTGAGAGTTAGAGTTAGAGTTAGAGTGAGAGTTAGAGTGAGAGTGAGAGGTAGAGTGAGAGTGAGAGTTAGAGTGAGAGTGGGAGTGAGGGTGAGAGTGAGAGTGAGAGTTAGAGTTAGAGTGAGTTCGAGTGAGAGTGAGAGTTAGAGTGAGGGTGAGGGTGAGAGTGAGAGTTAGAGTTAGAGTGAGTTAGAGTTAGAGTGAGAGTGAGAGTTAGAGTGAGGGTGAGGGTGAGAGTGAGAGTGAGGGTGAGAGTGTGGGTGAGAGTGAGAGTGAGAGTGACTGTGAGGGTGAGAGTGAGAGTGAGAGTTAGAGTGAGAGTTAGAGTGAGGGTGAGGGTGAGAGTGAGAGTTAGAGTTAGAGTGAGTTAGAGTTAGAGTGAGAGTGAGAGTTAGAGTGAGGGTGAGGGTGAGAGTGAGAGTGAGGGTGAGAGTGTGGGTGAGAGTGAGAGTGAGAGTGAGTGTGAGGGTGAGAGTGAGAGTGAGAGTTAGAGTTAGAGTGAGAGTGAGAGTGAGGGTGAGGGTGAGAGTTAGAGTGAGAGTGAGTGTCAGTGAGAGTTAGAGTTAGAGTGAGAGTTCGAGTGAGAGTGAGAGTGAGAGTGAGGGTGATAGTGAGAGTGAGAGTGAGAGTTAGATTGAGGGTGAGGGTGAGGGTGAGGGTGAGAGTGAGAGTGAGAGTGAGTGTCAGTTAGAGTTAGAGTTCGAGTGAGAGTGAGAGTTAGAGTTAGAGTTAGAGTGAGAGTTAGAGTGAGAGTGAGGAAAGAGTGAGAGTGAGAGTAAGAGTTAGAGTGAGAGTGAGAGTTAGAGTGAGAGTGAGTGTGAGAGTGGGAGTGATGGTGAGGGTGAGAGTTAGAGTGAGAGTGAGAGTTAGAGTGAGAGTGAGAGTGAGGGTGAAGGTGAGGGTGAGAGTTAGAGTGAGATTTAGAGTGAGAGTGAGAGTGAGGGTGAGGGTGATGGTGAGAGTTAGAGTGAGAGTATGAGTTAGTGTGAGAGTGAGAGAGAGAGAGAGTGAGAGTGTGGGTGAGCGTGAGGGTGAGTGTGAGAGTGAGAGTGAGAGTTACAGTGAGATTGAGAGTTAGAGTGAGAGTGAGAGTGAGAGTGATAGTTAGAGTGAGAGTGAGAGTGAGGGTGAGGGTTAGGGTGAGAGTTAGAGTGATAGTGAGAGTTAGAGCGAGGGTGAGAGTGAGAGTGAGAGTGAGAGTTAGAGTTAGAGTGAGTTAGAATTAGAGTGAGAGTGAGAGTGAGGGTGAGTCTGAGGGTGAGGGTGAGAGTGAGAGTTAGGGTGAGGGTGAGGGTGAGGGTGAGAGTGAGAGTGAGATTGAAGGTGAGAGTGTGAGTGAGAGTTAGATTGAGAGTGAGAGTGAGGGTGAGGGTGAGGGTGAGTGTGAGTTAGAGTGAGAGTTAGAGTTAGAGTGAGAGTGAGGGTGAAGGTGAGGGTGAGAGTTAGAGTGAGATTGAGAGTTAGAGTGAGAGTGAGAGTGAGGGTGAGGGTGATGGTGAGAGTTAGAGTGAGAGTGAGAGTTAGAGTGAGAGTGAGAGAGAGAGTGAGAGTGTGGGTGAGCGTGAGGGTGAGTGTGAGAGTGAGAGTGAGAGTTAGAGTGAGATTGAGAGTTAGAGTGAGAGTGAGAGTGAGAGTGATAGTTAGAGTGAGAGTGAGAGTGAGAGTGAGGGTGAGGGTTAGGGTGAGAGTTAGAGTGATAGAGAGAGTTAGAGCGAGGGTGAGAGTGAGAGTGAGAGTGAGAGTTAGAGTTAGAGTGAGTTAGAGTTAGAGTGAGAGTGAGAGTGAGGGTGAGTCTGAGGGTGAGGGTGAGAGTGAGAGTTAGGGTGAGGGTGAGGGTGAGAGTGAGAGTGAGATTGAAGGTGAGAGTGTGAGTGAGAGTTAGATTGAGAGTGAGAGTGAGGGTGAGGGTGAGTGTGAGTGTGAGTTAGAGTTAGAGTTAGAGTTAGAGTTAGAGTGAGAGTTAGAGTTAGAGTTAGAGTGAGAGAAAGAGTTAAAGAGAGAGTGAGAGTGAGGGTGAGAGTGAGAGTGAGAGTGAGAGTTAGAGAGTGGGTGAGGGTGAGGGTAAGGGTGAGAGTGGGAGTGAGGGTGAGAGTGAGAGTGTGAGTTAGAGTGAGAGTGAGAGTGAGGGTGAGAGTTAGAGTGAGAGTGTGTGTGAGTTAGAGTTAGAGATAGAGTTAGAGTGAGAGTGAGAGTTAGAGCGAGCGTTAGAGTTAGAGTTAGAGTGAGAGTGAGAGTGAGAGTGAGAGTTAGAGTGAGAGTGAGAGTGAGGGTGAGAGTTAGAGTGAGAGTGTGTGTGAGTTAGAGTAAGAGATAGAGCTAGAGTGAGAGTGAGAGTTAGAGTGAGCGTTAGAGTTAGAGTTAGAGTGAGAGTGAGAGTGAGAGTTAGAGTGAGGGTGAGGGTGAGGGTGAGAGTGAGAGTTAGAGTAAGGGTCTGTGTGAGGGTGAGAGTTAGAGTGACAGTGATGGTGAGGGTGAGAGAGTGAGAGTTAGAGTGAGCGTTAGAGTTAGAGTGAGAGTGAGAGTTAGAGTGAGAATTAGAGTGAGAGTGAGAGTGAGACTGAGAGTGAGAGTGAGGGTGAGACAGAGTGAGAGTTAGAGTGAGAGTGAGAGTTAGAGTGAGAGTGAGAGTGAGTGTGAGGGTGAGAGTTAGAGTGAGAGTGAGAGTGAGAGTTAGAGTGAGAGTGAGAGTGAGAGTGAGAGTGAGGGTGAGTGTGAGGGTGAGGGTGAGTGTGAGAGTGAGGGTTAGAGTGAGAGTGAGAGTGAGAGTTAGAGTGAGAGTGAGAGTTAGAGTGAGAGTTAGAGTGAAAGTGAGAGTGAGGGTGAGGGTGAGAGTTAGAGTGAGAGTGAGAGTGAGAGTTAGAGTGAGAGTGAGTGTGAGGGTGAGGTGTGAGGGTGAGTGTTAGAGTGAGGGTGAGGGTGTGGGTGAGAGTTGGAGTTAGAGTGATGGTGAGTGTGAGTGTGAGAGTGAGAGTGAGGGTGAGGGTGTGGGTGAGAGTGAGAGTGAGAGTGATGGTGAGGGTGAGGGTGAGAGTGAGAGTTAGAGTTAGAGTTAGAGTGAGAGTGAGAGTTAGAATGAGGGTGAGGGTGAGGGTGAGAGTTAGAGTGACAGTGATGGTGAGGGTGAGAGAGTGAGAGTGAGAGTGAGAGTTCGAGTTAGAGTGAGAGTGGGGGTGAGTGTGAGGGTGAGAGTGAGAGTGAGAGTGAGAGTGAGGGTGAGAGTGAGAGTGAGAGTGAGAGTTAGAGTGAGAGTGAGAGTGAGAGTGAGAGTTAGAGTGAGAGTTAGAGTTAGAGTGAGAGTGAGAGTGAGAGTGAGGGTGAGTGTGAGGGTGAGAATGAGAGTGAGGGTGAGGGTGAGGGTGAGAGTGAGAGTGCGAGTGAGGGTGAGGGTGAGAGTGAGAGTGAGAGTGAGAGTTAGAGTGAGAGTGAGAGTGAGGGTGAGTGTGAGAGTTAGAGTGAGCGTGTGAGAGAGAGTTAGAGTGAGAGTTAGAGTTAGAGTGAGAGTTCGAGTGAGAGTGAGAGTGAGGGTGAGAGTGAGAGTGAGAGTTAGAGTGAGAGTTAGATTCAGGGTGAGGGTGAGGGTGAGAGTGAGAGTGAGAGTGAGTGTCAGTTAGAGTTAGAGTGAGAGTGAGAGTTAGAGTGAGGGTGAGGGTGAGAGTGAGAGTGAGGGTGAGAGTGTGGGTGAGAGTGAGAGTGAGAGTGAGTGTGAGGGTGAGAGTGAGAGTGAGGGTGAGAGTGTGGGTGAGAGTGAGAGTGAGAGTGGGAGTGAGGTTGAGAGTGAGAGTGAGAGTAAGAGTTAGAGTTAGAGTGAGTTAGAGTTAGAGTGAGAGTGAGAGTTAGAGTGAGGGTGAGGGTGAGAGTGAGAGTGAGGCTGATAGTGTGGGTGAGAGTGAGAGTGAGTGTGAGGGTGAGAGTCAGAGTGAGAGTTAGAGTTAGAGTGAGAGTGAGAGTGAGGGTGAGGGTGAGAGTTAGAGTGAGAGTGAGTGTCAGTGAGAGTGAGAGTTAGATTGAGGGTGAGGGTGAGGGTGAGAGTGAGAGTGAGAGTGAGTGTCAGTTAGAGTTAGAGTTCGAGTGAGAGTGAGAGTTAGAGTTAGAGTGAGAGTTAGAGTGAGAGTGAGGTGAGAGTGAGAGTGAGAGTAAGAGTGAGAGTGGGAGTGAGGGTGAGGGTGAGAGTTAGAGTGAGAGTGAGAGTTAGAGTGAGAGTGAGAGTGAGGGTGAAGGTGAGGGTGAGAGTTAGAGTGAGAGTGAGAGTTAGAGTGAGAGTGAGAGGGAGGGTGAGGGTGATGGTGAGAGTTAAGTGAGAGTATGAGTTAGTGTGAGAGTGAGAGAGAGAGTGAGAGTGTGGGTGAGCGTGAGGGTGAGTGTGAGAGTGAGAGTGAGAGTTAGAGTGAGATTGAGAGTTAGAGTGAGAGTGAGAGTGGGAGTGATAGTTAGAGTGAGAGTGAGAGTGAGAGTGAGGGTGAGGGTTAGGGTGAGAGTTAGAGTGATAGTGAGAGTTAGAGCGAGGGTGAGAGTGAGAGTGAGAGTAAGAGTTAGAGTCAGAGTGAGTTAGAGTTAGAGTGAGAGTGAGAGTGAGGGTGAGTCTGAGGGTGAGGGTGAGAGAGGGAGTTAGGGTGAGGGTGAGGGTGAGAGTTAGAGTGAGAGTGTGAGAGAGAGTAAGAGTGAGAGTTAGAGTTAGAGTGAGAGTTCGAGTGAGAGTGAGAGTGAGAGTGAGGGTGAGAGTGAGAGTGAGAGTTAGAGTGAGAGTTAGATTGAGGGTGAGGGTGAGGGTGAGAGTGAGAGTGAGAGTGAGTGTCAGTTAGAGTTAGAGTTAGAGTGAGAGTGAGGGTGAGAGCGAGAGTGAGAGTTAGAGTGAGAGTTAGAGTTAGAGTGAGAGTGAGAGTGAGAGTGAGAGTTAGAGTGAGAGTTAGAGTTAGAGTGAGAGTGAGAGTGAGAGTGAGAGTTAGAGTTAGAGTGAGAGTGAGAGTGAGAGTGAGAGTTAGAGTTAGAGTGAGAGTGAGAATGAGTTAGAGTGAGAGTGAGAGTGAGGTTGAAGGTGAGGGTTAGAGTGAGAGTGAGAATGAGAGTTAGAGTGAGAGTGAGAGTTAGAGTGAGAGTTAGAGTGAAAGTGAGAGTGAGGGTGAGGGTGAGAGTTAGAGTGAGAGTGAGAGTGAGAGTTAGAGTGAGAGTTAGACTGAGGGTGAGAGTTGGAGTTAGAGTGATGGTGAGTGTGAGTGTGAGAGTGAGGGTGAGGGTGAGGGTGTGGGTGAGAGTGAGAGTGAGAGTGATGGTGAGGGTGAGGGTGAGAGTGAGAGTTAGAGTTAGAGTTAGAGTGAGAGTGACAGTTAGAATGAGGGTGAGGGTGAGGGTGAGAGTTAGAGTGAGAGTGAGAATGAGAGTTAGAGTTAGAGTGAGAGTGCGGGTGAGTGTGAGGGTGAGAGTTAGAGTCAGAGTGAGAGTGAGAGTGAGAGTAGAGTGAGAGTGAGATGAGAGTGAGGGTGAGTGTGAGGGTGAGGGTGAGAGTGAGAGTGAGAGTTAGAGTGAGAGTTAGAGTTAGAGTTAGAGTGTGAGTGAGAGTGAGAGTGAGGGTGAGTGTGAGGGTGAGAGTGAGAGTGAGGGTGAGGGTGTGGGTGAGAGTGAGAGTGAGAGTGAGGGTGAGGGTGAGAGTGAGAGTTAGAGTTAGAGTGAGAGTGAGAGTGAGGGTGAGGGTGAGAGTTAGAGTGAGAGTGTGAGAGAGAGTTAGAGTGAGAGTTAGAGTTAGAGTGAGAGTTCGAGTGAGAGTGAGAGTGAGAGTGAGGGTGAGAGTGAGAGTTAGAGTGAGAGTTAGATTGAGGGTGAGGATGAGGGTGAGAGTGAGAGTGAGTGTCAGTTAGAGTTAGAGTTAGAGTGAGAGTTAGAGTGAGAGTTAGAGTTAGAGTTAGAGTGAGAGTTAGAGTGAGAGTGAGGGTGAGAGTGAGAGTGAGTGTCAGTTAGAGTTAGAGTTTGAGTGAGAGTTAGAGTTAGAGTTAGAGTGAGAGTTAGAGTGAGAGTGAGGGTGAGAGTGAGAGTGAGAGTTAGAATTAGAGTTAGAGTTAGAGTGAGAGGAGAGGTAGAGTGAGAGTGAGAGTTAGAGTGAGAGTGGGAGTGAGGGTGAGAGTGAGAGTGAGAGTGAGAGTGAGAGTTAGAGTTAGAGTGAGTTAGAGTTAGAGTGAGAGTGAGAGTTAGAGTGAGGGTGAGGGTGAGAGTGAGAGTTAGAGTTAGAGTGAGTTAGAGTTAGAGTGAGAGTGAGAGTTAGAGTGAGGGTGAGGGTGAGAGTGAGAGTGAGGGTGAGAGTGTGGGTGAGAGTGAGAGTGAGAGTGAGTGTGAGGGTGAGAGTGAGAGTGAGAGTTAGAGTTAGAGTAAGAGTGAGAGTGAGGGTGAGGGTGAGAGTTAGAGTGAGAGTGAGTGTCAGTGAGAGTTAGAGTCAGAGTGAGAGTTCGAGTGAGAGTGAGAGTGAGAGTGAGGGTGAGAGTGAGAGTGAGAGTGAGAGTTAGATTGAGGGTGAGGGTGAGAGTGAGAGTGAGAGTGAGTGTCAGTTAGAGTTAGAGTTTGAGTGAGAGTGAGAGTTAGAGTTAGAGTGAGAGTTAGAGTGAGAGTGAGGAAAGAGTGAGAGTGAGAGTTAGAGTTAGAGTTAGAGTGAGAGTTAGAGTGAGAGTGAGTGTGAGAGTGGGAGTGATGGTGAGGGTGAGAGTTAGAGTGAGAGTGAGAGAGAGAGTGAGAGTGTGGGTGAGCGTGAGGGTGAGTGTGAGAGTGAGAGTGAGAGTTAGAGTGAGATTGAGAGTTTGAGTGAGAGTGAGAGTGAGAGTGATAGTTAGAGTGAGAGTGAGAGTGAGGGTGAGGGTTAGGGTGAGAGTTAGAGTGATAGTGAGAGTTAGAGCGAGGGTGAGAGTGAGAGTGAGAGTGAGAGTTAGAGTTAGAGTGAGTTAGAATTAGAGTGAGAGTGAGAGTGAGGGTGAGTCTGAGGGTGAGGGTGAGAGTGAGAGTTAGGGTGAGGGTGAGGGTGAGAGTGAGAGTGAGATTGAAGGTGAGAGTGTGAGTGAGAGTTAGATTGAGAGTGAGAGTGAGGGTGAGGGTGAGGGTGAGTGTGAGTTAGAGTTAGAGTTAGAGTTAGAGTGAGAGTTAGAGTGAGAGTGAGAGTGAGGGTGAAGGTGAGGGTGAGAGTTAGAGTGAGATTGTGAGTTAGAGTGAGAGTGAGAGTGAGGGTGAGTCTGAGGGTGAGGGTGAGAGTGAGAGTTAGGGTGAGGGTGAGGGTGAGGGTGAGAGTGAGAGTGAGATTGAAGGTGAGAGTGTGAGTGAGAGTTAGATTGAGAGTGAGATGGAGAGTGAGGGTGAGGGTGAGGGTGAGTGTGAGTTAGAGTTAGAGTTAGAGTTAGAGTGAGAGTTAGAGTTAGAGTGAGAGTGAGAGTGAGAGTGAGGGTGAAGGTGAGGGTGAGAGTTAGAGTGAGATTGAGAGTTAGAGTGAGAGTGAGAGTGAGGGTGAGCGTTAGAGTTAGAGTTAGAGTGAGAGTGAGAGTTAGAGTGAGCGTTAGAGTTAGAGTTAGAGTGAGAGTGAGAGTGAGAGTGAGAGTTAGAGTGAGGGTGAGGGTGAGGGTGAGAGTGAGGTTGAGCGTAAGGGTCAGTGTGAGGGTGAGAGTGAGATTTAGAGTTAGAGTGAGAGTGAGAGTTAGAGTGAGAATTAGAGTGAGAGTGAGAGTGAGACTGAGAGTGAGAGTGAGGGTGAGACAGAGTGAGAGTGAGAGTGAGAGTTAGAGTGAGAGTGAGAGTGAGAGTGAGGGTGAGGGTGAGGGTGAGTGTGAGGGTGAGGGTGAGGGTGAGTGTGAGAGTGAGAGTTAGAGTGAGAGTGAGAGTGAGAGTGGGAGTTAGAGTGAGAGTGAGAGTGAGGTTGAGCGTGAGGGTTAGAGTGAGAGTGAGAGTTAGAGTGAGCGTTAGAGTTAGAGTGAGAGTGAGAGTGAGAGTGAGAGTTAGAGTGAGGGTGAGGGTGAGGGTGAGAGTGAGGTTGAGCGTAAGGGTCAGTGTGAGGGTGAGAGTGAGAGTTAGAGTTAGAGTGAGAGTGAGAGTTAGAGTGAGAATTAGAGTGAGAGTGAGAGTGAGACTGAGAGTGAGAGTGAGGGTGAGACAGAGTGAGAGTGAGAGTGAGAGTGAGAGTTAGAGTGAGAGTGAGAGTGAGAGTGAGGGTGAGGGTGAGGGTGAGGGTGAGAGTGAGAGTGAGAGTTAGAGTGAGAGTGAGAGTTAGAGTGAGAGTGAGAATGAGTTAGAGTGAGAGTGAGAGTGAGGTTGAGCGTGAGGGTTAGAGTGAGAGTGAGAGTTAGAGTGAGAGTGAGAGTTAGAGTGAGAGTTAGAGTGAAAGTTAGAGTGAGGGTGAGGGTGAGAGTTAGAGTGAGAGTGAGAGTGAGAGTTAGAGTGAGAGTGAGTGTGAGGGTGAGGTGTGAGGGTGAGAGTTAGAGTGAGGGTGAGGGTGTGGGTGAGAGTTGGAGTTAGAGTGATGGTGAGTGTGAGTGTGAGAGTGAGAGTGAGGGTGAGGGTGTGGGTGAGAGTGAGAGTGAGAGTGATGGTGAGGGTGAGGGTGAGAGTGAGAGTTAGAGTTAGAGTGAGAGTTAGAATGAGGGTGAGGGTGAGGGTGAGAGTTAGAGTGACAGTGATGGTGAGGGTGAGAGAGTGAGAGTGAGAGTGAGAGTTAGAGTTAGAGTGAGAGTGGGGGTGAGTGTGAGGGTGAGAGTGAGTGTGAGAGTGAGAGTGAGAGTGAGAGTGAGGGTGAGGGTGAGAGTGAGAGTGAGAGTGAGAGTTAGAGTGAGAGTGAGAGTGAGAGTGAGAGTGAGGGTGAGTGTGAGGGTGAGAATGAGAGTGAGGGTGAGGGTGTGGGTGAGAGTGAGAGTGCGAGTGAGGGTGAGGGTGAGAGTGAGAGTGAGAGTTAGAGTTAGAGTGAGAGTGAGAGTGAGGGTGAGGGTGAGAGTTAGAGTGAGAGTGTGAGAGAGAGTTCGAGTGAGAGTTAGAGTTAGAGTGAGAGTTCGAGTGAGAGTGAGAGTGAGGGTGAGAGTGAGAGTGAGAGTTAGAGTGAGAGTTAGATTCAGGGTGAGGGTGAGGGTGAGAGTGAGAGTGAGAGTGAGTGTCAGTTAGAGTTAGAGTGAGAGTGAGGGTGAGAGTGAGAGTGAGAGTGAGAGTTAGAATTAGAGTTAGAGTTAGAGTGAGAGTGAGAGGTAGAGTGAGAGTGAGAGTTAGAGTGAGTTAGAGTTAGAGTGAGAGTGAGAGTGAGGGTGAGAGTGAGAGTGAGGGTGAGAGTGTGGGTGAGAGTGAGAGTGAGAGTGAGTGTGAGGGTGAGAGTGAGAGTGAGGGTGAGAGTGTGGGTGAGAGTGAGAGTGAGAGTGGGAGTGAGGGTGAGAGTGAGAGTGAGAGTAAGAGTTAGAGTTAGAGTGAGTTAGAGTTAGAGTGAGTGTGAGAGTTAGAGTGAGGGTGAGGGTGAGAGTGAGAGTGAGGCTGAGAGTGTGGGTGAGAGTGAGAGTGAGAGTGAAATGTGAGTGTGAGAGGCAGAGTGAGAGTTAGAGTTAGAGTGAGTGTGAGAGTGAGAGTGAGAGTGAGAGTTAGAGTGAGAGTGAGAGTTAGAGTGAGAGTGAGAATGAGTTAGAGTGAGAGTGAGAGTGAGGTTGAGCGTGAGGGTTAGAGTGAGAGTGAGAGTTAGAGTGAGAGTGAGAGTTAGAGTGAGAGTTAGAGTGAAAGTTAGAGTGAGGGTGAGGGTGAGAGTTAGAGTGAGAGTGAGAGTGAGAGTTAGAGTGAGAGTGAGTGTGAGGGTGAGGTGTGAGGGTGAGAGTTAGAGTGAGGGTGAGGGTGTGGGTGAGAGTTGGAGTTAGAGTGATGGTGAGTGTGAGTGTGAGAGTGAGAGTGAGGGTGAGGGTGTGGGTGAGAGTGAGAGTGAGAGTGATGGTGAGGGTGAGGGTGAGAGTGAGAGTTAGAGTTAGAGTGAGAGTTAGAATGAGGGTGAGGGTGAGGGTGAGAGTTAGAGTGACAGTGATGGTGAGGGTGAGAGAGTGAGAGTGAGAGTGAGAGTTAGAGTTAGAGTGAGAGTGGGGGTGAGTGTGAGGGTGAGAGTGAGTGTGAGAGTGAGAGTGAGAGTGAGGGTGAGGGTGAGAGTGAGAGTGAGAGTGAGAGTTAGAGTGAGAGTGAGAGTGAGAGTTAGAGTGAGAGTGAGAGTGAGGGTGAGTGTGAGGGTGAGAATGAGAGTGAGGGTGAGGGTGTGGGTGAGAGTGAGAGTGCGAGTGAGGGTGAGGGTGAGAGTGAGAGTGAGAGTTAGAGTTAGAGTGAGAGTGAGAGTGAGGGTGAGGGTGAGAGTTAGAGTGAGAGTGTGAGAGAGAGTTCGAGTGAGAGTTAGAGTTAGAGTGAGAGTTCGAGTGAGAGTGAGAGTGAGGGTGAGAGTGAGAGTGAGAGTTAGAGTGAGAGTTAGATTCAGGGTGAGGGTGAGGGTGAGAGTGAGAGTGAGAGTGAGTGTCAGTTAGAGTTAGAGTGAGAGTGAGGGTGAGAGTGAGAGTGAGAGTGAGAGTTAGAATTAGAGTTAGAGTTAGAGTGAGAGTGAGAGGTAGAGTGAGAGTGAGAGTTAGAGTGAGTTAGAGTTAGAGTGAGAGTGAGAGTGAGGGTGAGAGTGAGAGTGAGAGTGAGAGTGAGTGTCAGTTAGAGTTAGAGTGAGAGTGAGGGTGAGAGTGAGAGTGAGAGTGAGAGTTAGAATTAGAGTTAGAGTTAGAGTGAGAGTGAGAGGTAGAGTGAGAGTGAGAGTTAGAGTGAGTTAGAGTTAGAGTGAGAGTGAGAGTGAGGGTGAGAGTGAGAGTGAGGGTGAGAGTGTGGGTGAGAGTGAGAGTGAGAGTGAGTGTGAGGGTGAGAGTGAGAGTGAGGGTGAGAGTGTGGGTGAGAGTGAGAGTGAGAGTGGGAGTGAGGGTGAGAGTGAGAGTGAGAGTAAGAGTTAGAGTTAGAGTGAGTTAGAGTTAGAGTGAGTGTGAGAGTTAGAGTGAGGGTGAGGGTGAGAGTGAGAGTGAGGCTGAGAGTGTGGGTGAGAGTGAGAGTGAGAGTGAAATGTGAGGGTGAGAGGCAGAGTGAGAGTTAGAGTTAGAGTGAGAGTGAGAGTGAGGGTGAGGGTGAGAGTTAGAGTGAGAGTGAGTGTCAGTGAGAGTTAGAGTTAGAGTGAGAGTTCGAGTGAGAGTGAGAGTGAGAGTGAGGGTGAGAGTCAGAGTGAGAGTGAGAGTTAGATTGAGGGTGAGGGTGAGGGTGAGAGTGAGAGTGAGAGTGAGTGTCAGTTAGAGTTAGATTTCGAGTGAGAGTGAGAGTTAGAGTTAGAGTGAGAGTTAGAGTGAGAGTGAGGTGAGAGTGAGAGTGAGAGTAAGAGTGAGAGTGGGAGTGAGGGTGAGGGTGAGAGTTAGAGTGTCAGTTAGAGTTAGAGTGAGAGTGAGGGTGAGAGTGAGAGTGAGAGTGAGAGTTAGAATTAGAGTTAGAGTTAGAGTGAGAGTGAGAGGTAGAGTGAGAGTGAGAGTTAGAGTGAGTTAGAGTTAGAGTGAGAGTGAGAGTGAGGGTGAGAGTGAGAGTGAGGGTGAGAGTGTGGGTGAGAGTGAGAGTGAGAGTGAGTGTGAGGGTGAGAGTGAGAGTGAGGGTGAGAGTGTGGGTGAGAGTGAGAGTGAGAGTGGGAGTGAGGGTGAGAGTGAGAGTGAGAGTAAGAGTTAGAGTTAGAGTGAGTTAGAGTTAGAGTGAGTGTGAGAGTTAGAGTGAGGGTGAGGGTGAGAGTGAGAGTGAGGCTGAGAGTGTGGGTGAGAGTGAGAGTGAGAGTGAAATGTGAGGGTGAGAGGCAGAGTGAGAGTTAGAGTTAGAGTGAGAGTGAGAGTGAGGGTGAGGGTGAGAGTTAGAGTGAGAGTGAGTGTCAGTGAGAGTTAGAGTTAGAGTGAGAGTTCGAGTGAGAGTGAGAGTGAGAGTGAGGGTGAGAGTCAGAGTGAGAGTGAGAGTTAGATTGAGGGTGAGGGTGAGGGTGAGAGTGAGAGTGAGAGTGAGTGTCAGTTAGAGTTAGATTTCGAGTGAGAGTGAGAGTTAGAGTTAGAGTGAGAGTTAGAGTGAGAGTGAGGTGAGAGTGAGAGTGAGAGTAAGAGTGAGAGTGGGAGTGAGGGTGAGGGTGAGAGTTAGAGTGAGAGTGAGAGTTAGAGTGAGAGTGAGGGTGAAGGTGAGGGTGAGAGTTAGAGTTAGAGTTAGAGTGTGAGTGAGAGTGAGAGTGAGGGTGAGTGTGAGGGTGAGAGTGAGAGTGAGGGTGAGGGTGTGGGTGAGAGTGAGAGTGAGAGTGAGGGTGAGGGTGAGAGTGAGAGTTAGAGTTAGAGTGAGAGTGAGAGTGAGGGTGAGGGTGAGAGTTAGAGTGAGAGTGTGAGAGAGAGTTAGAGTGAGAGTTAGAGTTAGAGTGAGAGTTCGAGTGAGAGTGAGAGTGAGAGTGAGGGTGAGAGTGAGAGTTAGAGTGAGAGTTAGATTGAGGGTGAGGATGAGGGTGAGAGTGAGAGTGAGTGTCAGTTAGAGTTAGAGTTAGAGTGAGAGTTAGAGTGAGAGTTAGAGTTAGAGTTAGAGTGAGAGTTAGAGTGAGAGTGAGGGTGAGAGTGAGAGTGAGAGTGAGTGTCAGTTAGAGTTAGAGTTTGAGTGTGAGTTAGAGTTAGAGTTAGAGTGAGAGTTAGAGTGAGAGTGAGGGTGAGAGTGAGAGTGAGAGTTAGAATTAGAGTTAGAGTTAGAGTGAGAGGAGAGGTAGAGTGAGAGTGAGAGTTAGAGTGAGAGTGGGAGTGAGGGTGAGAGTGAGAGTGAGAGTGAGAGTGAGAGTTAGAGTTAGAGTGAGTTAGAGTTAGAGTGAGAGTGAGAGTTAGAGTGAGGGTGAGGGTGAGAGTGAGAGTTAGAGTTAGAGTGAGTTAGAGTTAGAGTGAGAGTGAGAGTTAGAGTGAGGGTGAGGGTGAGAGTGAGGGTGAGAGTGTGGGTGAGAGTGAGAGTGAGAGTGAGAGTGAGTGTGAGGGTGAGAGTGAGAGTGAGAGTTAGAGTTAGAGTAAGAGTGAGAGTGAGGGTGAGGGTGAGAGTTAGAGTGAGAGTGAGTGTCAGTGAGAGTTAGAGTCAGAGTGAGAGTTCGAGTGAGAGTGAGAGTGAGAGTGAGGGTGAGAGTGAGAGTGAGAGTGAGAGTTAGATTGAGGGTGAGGGTGAGAGTGAGAGTGAGAGTGAGTGTCAGTTAGAGTTAGAGTTTGAGTGAGAGTGAGAGTTAGAGTTAGAGTGAGAGTTAGAGTGAGAGTGAGGAAAGAGTGAGAGTGAGAGTAAGAGTTAGAGTTAGAGTGAGAGTTAGAGTGAGAGTGAGTGTGAGAGTGGGAGTGATGGTGAGGGTGAGAGTTAGAGTGAGAGTGAGAGTTAGAGTGAGAGTGAGAGTGAGGGTGAGGGTGATGGTGAGAGTTAGAGTGAGAGTATGAGTTAGTGTGAGAGTGAGAGAGAGAGTGAGAGTGTGGGTGAGCGTGAGGGTGAGTGTGAGAGTGAGAGTGAGAGTTAGAGTGAGATTGAGAGTTAGAGTGAGAGTGAGAGTGAGAGTGATAGTTAGAGTGAGAGTGAGAGTGAGGGTGAGGGTTAGGGTGAGAGTTAGAGTGATAGTGAGAGTTAGAGCGAGGGTGAGAGTGAGAGTGAGAGTGAGAGTTAGAGTTAGAGTGAGTTAGAATTAGAGTGAGAGTGAGAGTGAGGGTGAGTCTGAGGGTGAGGGTGAGAGTGAGAGTTAGGGTGAGGGTGAGGGTGAGAGTGAGAGTGAGATTGAAGGTGAGAGTGTGAGTGAGAGTTAGATTGAGAGTGAGAGTGAGGGTGAGGGTGAGGGTGAGTGTGAGTTAGAGTTAGAGTTAGAGTTCGAGTTAGAGTTAGAGTGAGAGTTAGAGTGAGAGTGAGAGTGAGAGTGAGAGTGAGGGTGAAGGTGAGGGTGAGAGTTAGAGTGAGATTGTGAGTTAGAGTGAGAGTGAGAGTGAGGGTGAGTCTGAGGGTGAGGGTGAGAGTGAGAGTTAGGGTGAGGGTGAGGGTGAGGGTGAGGGTGAGATTGAGAGTGAGATTGAAGGTGAGAGTGTGAGTGAGAGTTAGATTGAGAGTGAGATGGAGAGTGAGGGTGAGGGTGAGGGTGAGTGTGAGTTAGAGTTAGAGTTAGAGTTAGAGTTAGAGTGAGAGTTAGAGTTAGAGTGAGAGTGAGAGTGAGGGTGAAGGTGAGGGTGAGAGTTAGAGTGAGATTGAGAGTTAGAGTGAGAGTGAGAGTGAGGGTGAGCGTTAGAGTTAGAGTTAGAGTGAGAGTGAGAGTTAGAGTGAGCGTTAGAGTTAGAGTTAGAGTGAGAGTGAGAGTGAGAGTGAGAGTTAGAGTGAGGGTGAGGGTGAGGGTGAGAGTGAGGTTGAGCGTAAGGGTCAGTGTGAGGGTGAGAGTGAGAGTTAGAGTTAGAGTGAGAGTGAGAGTTAGAGTGAGAATTAGAGTGAGAGTGAGAGTGAGACTGAGAGTGAGAGTGAGGGTGAGACAGAGTGAGAGTGAGAGTGCGAGTGAGAGTTAGAGTGAGAGTGAGAGTGAGAGTGAGGGTGAGGGTGAGTGTGAGGGTGAGGGTGAGTGTGAGAGTGAGAGTGAGAGTGAGAGTTAGAGTGAGAGTGAGAATGAGTTAGAGTTAGAGTGAGAGTGAGGTTGAGCGTGAGGGTTAGAGTGAGAGTGAGAGTTAGAGTGAGCGTTAGAGTTAGAGTTAGAGTGAGAGTGAGAGTGAGAGTGAGAGTTAGAGTGAGGGTGAGGGTGAGGGTGAGAGTGAGGTTGAGCGTAAGGGTCAGTGTGAGGGTGAGAGTGAGAGTTAGAGTTAGAGTGAGAGTGAGAGTTAGAGTGAGAATTAGAGTGAGAGTGAGAGTGAGACTGAGAGTGAGAGTGAGGGTGAGACAGAGTGAGAGTGAGAGTGAGAGTTAGAGTGAGAGTGAGAGTGAGAGTGAGTGTGAGGGTGAGGGTGAGTGTGAGAGTGAGAGTGAGAGTGAGAGTTAGAGTGAGAGTGAGAGTTAGAGTGAGAGTGAGAATGAGTTAGAGTGAGAGTGAGAGTGAGGTTGAGCGTGAGGGTTAGAGTGAGAGTGAGAGTTAGAGTGAGAGTGAGAGTTAGAGTGAGAGTTAGAGTGAAAGTTAGAGTGAGGGTGAGGGTGAGAGTTAGAGTGAGAGTGAGAGTTAGCGTGAGAGTGAGTGTGAGGGTGAGGTGTGAGGGTGAGAGTTAGAGTGAGGGTGAGGGTGTGGGTGAGAGTTGGAGTTAGAGTGATGGTGAGTGTGAGTGTGAGAGTGAGAGTGAGGGTGAGGGTGAGGGTGAGAGTGAGAGTTAGAGTTAGAGTGAGAGTGAGAGTTAGAATGAGGGTGAGGGTGAGGGTGAGAGTTAGAGTGACAGTGATGGTGAGGGTGAGAGAGTGAGAGTGAGAGTGAGAGTTAGAGTTAGAGTGAGAGTGGGGGTGAGTGTGAGGGTGAGAGTGAGTGTGAGAGTGAGAGTGAGAGTGAGAGTGAGGGTGAGGGTGAGAGTGAGAGTGAGAGTGAGAGTTAGAGTGAGAGTGAGAGTGAGAGTTAGAGTGAGAGTGAGAGTGAGGGTGAGTGTGAGGGTGAGAATGAGAGTGAGGGTGAGGGTGTGGGTGAGAGTGAGAGTGCGAGTGAGGGTGAGGGTGAGAGTGAGAGTGAGAGTTAGAGTTAGAGTGAGAGTGAGAGTGAGGGTGAGGGTGAGAGTTAGAGTGAGAGTGTGAGAGAGAGTTCGAGTGAGAGTTAGAGTTAGAGTGAGAGTTCGAGTGAGAGTGAGAGTGAGGGTGAGAGTGAGAGTGAGAGTTAGAGTGAGAGTTAGATTCAGGGTGAGGGTGAGGGTGAGAGTGAGAGTGAGAGTGAGTGTCAGTTAGAGTTAGAGTGAGAGTGAGGGTGAGAGTGAGAGTGAGAGTGAGAGTTAGAATTAGAGTTAGAGTTAGAGTGAGAGTGAGAGGTAGAGTGAGAGTGAGAGTTAGAGTGAGTTAGAGTTAGAGTGAGAGTGAGAGTTAGAGTGAGGGTGAGGGTGAGAGTGAGAGTGAGGGTGAGAGTGTGGGTGAGAGTGAGAGTGAGAGTGAGTGTGAGGGTGAGAGTGAGAGTGAGGGTGAGAGTGTGGGTGAGAGTGAGAGTGAGAGTGGGAGTGAGGGTGAGAGTGAGAGTGAGAGTAAGAGTTAGAGTTAGAGTGAGTTAGAGTTAGAGTGAGAGTGAGAGTTAGAGTGAGGGTGAGGGTGAGAGTGAGAGTGAGGCTGAGAGTGTGGGTGAGAGTGAGAGTGAGAGTGAGTGTGAGGGTGAGAGGCAGAGTGAGAGTTAGAGTTAGAGTGAGAGTGAGAGTGAGGGTGAGGGTGAGAGTTAGAGTGAGAGTGAGTGTCAGTGAGAGTTAGAGTTAGAGTGAGAGTTCGAGTGAGAGTGAGAGTGAGAGTGAGGGTGAGAGTCAGAGTGAGAGTGAGAGTTAGATTGAGGGTGAGGGTGAGGGTGAGAGTGAGAGTGAGAGTGAGTGTCAGTTAGAGTTAGAGTTCGAGTGAGAGTGAGAGTTAGAGTTAGAGTGAGAGTTAGAGTGAGAGTGAGGTGAGAGTGAGAGTGAGAGTAAGAGTGAGAGTGGGAGTGAGGGTGAGGGTGAGGGTGAGAGTTAGAGTGAGAGTGAGTGTCAGTGAGAGTTAGAGTTAGAGTGAGAGTTCGAGTGAGAGTGAGAGTGAGAGTGAGGGTGAGAGTCAGAGTGAGAGTGAGAGTTAGATTGAGGGTGAGGGTGAGGGTGAGAGTGAGAGTGAGAGTGAGTGTCAGTTAGAGTTAGATTTCGAGTGAGAGTGAGAGTTAGAGTTAGAGTGAGAGTTAGAGTGAGAGTGAGGTGAGAGTGAGAGTGAGAGTAAGAGTGAGAGTGGGAGTGAGGGTGAGAATGAGTTAGAGTGAGAGTGAGAGTGAGGTTGAGCGTGAGGGTTAGAGTGAGAGTGAGAGTTAGAGTGAGCGTTAGAGTTAGAGTTAGAGTGAGAGTGAGAGTGAGAGTGAGAGTTAGAGTGAGGGTGAGGGTGAGGGTGAGAGTGAGGTTGAGCTTAAGGGTCAGTGTGAGGGTGAGAGTGAGAGTTAGAGTTAGAGTGAGAGTGAGAGTTAGAGTGAGAATTAGAGTGAGAGTGAGAGTGAGACTGAGAGTGAGAGTGAGGGTGAGACAGAGTGAGAGTGAGAGTGAGAGTGAGAGTTAGAGTGAGAGTGAGAGTGAGAGTGAGTGTGAGGGTGAGGGTGAGTGTGAGAGTGAGAGTGAGAGTGAGAGTTAGAGTGAAAGTGAGAGTTAGAGTGAGAGTGAGAATGAGTTAGAGTGAGAGTGAGAGTGAGGTTGAGCGTGAGGGTTAGAGTGAGAGTGAGAGTTAGAGTGAGAGTGAGAGTTAGAGTGAGAGTTAGAGTGAAAGTTAGAGTGAGGGTGAGGGTGAGAGTTAGAGTGAGAGTGAGAGTGAGAGTTAGAGAGAGAGTGAGTGTGAGGGTGAGGTGTGAGGGTGAGAGTTAGAGTGAGGGTGAGGGTGTGGGTGAGAGTTGGAGTTAGAGTGATGGTGAGTGTGAGTGTGAGAGTGAGAGTGAGGGTGAGGGTGAGGGTGAGAGTGAGAGTTAGAGTTAGAGTGAGAGTGAGAGTTAGAATGAGGGTGAGGGTGAGGGTGAGAGTTAGAGTGACAGTGATGGTGAGGGTGAGAGAGTGAGAGTGAGAGTGAGAGTTAGAGTTAGAGTGAGAGTGGGGTGAGTGTGAGGGTGAGAGTGAGTGTGAGAGTGAGAGTGAGAGTGAGAGTGAGGGTGAGGGTGAGAGTGAGAGTGAGAGTGAGAGTTAGAGTGAGAGTGAGAGTGAGAGTTAGAGTGAGAGTGAGAGTGAGGGTGAGTGTGAGGGTGAGAATGAGAGTGAGGGTGAGGGTGTGGGTGAGAGTGAGAGTGCGAGTGAGGGTGAGGGTGAGAGTGAGAGTGAGAGTTAGAGTTAGAGTGAGAGTGAGAGTGAGGGTGAGGGTGAGAGTTAGAGTGAGAGTGTGAGAGAGAGTTCGAGTGAGAGTTAGAGTGAGAGTTCGAGTGAGAGTGAGAGTGAGGGTGAGAGTGAGAGTGAGAGTTAGAGTGAGAGTTAGATTCAGGGTGAGGGTGAGGGTGAGAGTGAGAGTGAGAGTGAGTGTCAGTTAGAGTTAGAGTGAGAGTGAGGGTGAGAGTGAGAGTGAGAGTGAGAGTGAGAGTTAGAATTAGAGTTAGAGTTAGAGTGAGAGTGAGAGGTAGAGTGAGAGTGAGAGTTAGAGTGAGTTAGAGTTAGAGTGAGAGTGAGAGTTAGAGTGAGGGTGAGGGTGAGAGTGAGAGTGAGGGTGAGAGTGTGGGTGAGAGTGAGAGTGAGAGTGAGTGTGAGTGTGAGAGTGAGAGTGAGGGTGAGAGTGTGGGTGAGAGTGAGAGTGAGAGTGGGAGTGAGGGTGAGAGTGAGAGTGAGAGTAAGAGTTAGAGTTAGAGTGAGTTAGAGTTAGAGTGAGAGTGAGAGTTAGAGTGAGGGTGAGGGTGAGAGTGAGAGTGAGGCTGAGAGTGTGGGTGAGAGTGAGAGTGAGAGTGAGTGTGAGGGTGAGAGGCAGAGTGAGAGTTAGAGTTAGAGTGAGAGTGAGAGTGAGGGTGAGGGTGAGAGTTAGAGTGAGAGTGAGTGTCAGTGAGAGTTAGAGTTAGAGTGAGAGTTCGAGTGAGAGTGAGAGTGAGAGTGAGGGTGAGAGTCAGAGTGAGAGTGAGAGTTAGATTGAGGGTGAGGGTGAGGGTGAGAGTGAGAGTGAGAGTGAGTGTCAGTTAGAGTTAGATTTCGAGTGAGAGTGAGAGTTAGAGTTAGAGTGAGAGTTAGAGTGAGAGTGAGGTGAGAGTGAGAGTGAGAGTAAGAGTGAGAGTGGGAGTGAGGGTGAGAATGAGTTAGAGTGAGAGTGAGAGTGAGGTTGAGCGTGAGGGTTAGAGTGAGAGTGAGAGTTAGAGTGAGCGTTAGAGTTAGAGTTAGAGTGAGAGTGAGAGTGAGAGTGAGAGTTAGAGTGAGGGTGAGGGTGAGGGTGAGAGTGAGGTTGAGCTTAAGGGTCAGTGTGAGGGTGAGAGTGAGAGTTAGAGTTAGAGTGAGAGTGAGAGTTAGAGTGAGAATTAGAGTGAGAGTGAGAGTGAGACTGAGAGTGAGAGTGAGGGTGAGACAGAGTGAGAGTGAGAGTGAGAGTGAGAGTTAGAGTGAGAGTGAGAGTGAGTGTGAGGGTGAGGGTGAGTGTGAGAGTGAGAGTGAGAGTGAGAGTTAGAGTGAGAGTGAGAGTTAGAGTGAGAGTGAGAATGAGTTAGAGTGAGAGTGAGAGTGAGGTTGAGCGTGAGGGTTAGAGTGAGAGTGAGAGTTAGAGTGAGAGTGAGAGTTAGAGTGAGAGTTAGAGTGAAAGTTAGAGTGAGGGTGAGGGTGAGAGTTAGAGTGAGAGTGAGAGTGAGAGTTAGAGTGAGAGTGAGTGTGAGGGTGAGGTGTGAGGGTGAGAGTTAGAGTGAGGGTGAGGGTGTGGGTGAGAGTTGGAGTTAGAGTGATGGTGAGTGTGAGTGTGAGAGTGAGAGTGAGGGTGAGGGTGAGGGTGAGAGTGAGAGTTAGAGTTAGAGTGAGAGTGAGAGTTAGAATGAGGGTGAGGGTGAGGGTGAGAGTTAGAGTGACAGTGATGGTGAGGGTGAGAGAGTGAGAGTGAGAGTGAGAGTTAGAGTTAGAGTGAGAGTGGGGGTGAGTGTGAGGGTGAGAGTGAGTGTGAGAGTGAGAGTGAGAGTGAGAGTGAGGGTGAGGGTGAGAGTGAGAGTGAGAGTGAGAGTTAGAGTGAGAGTGAGAGTGACAGTTAGAGTGAGAGTGAGAGTGAGGGTGAGTGTGAGGGTGAGAATGAGAGTGAGGGTGAGGGTGTGGGTGAGAGTGAGAGTGCGAGTGAGGGTGAGGGTGAGAGTGAGAGTGAGAGTTAGAGTTAGAGTGAGAGTGAGAGTGAGGGTGAGGGTGAGAGTTAGAGTGAGAGTGTGAGAGAGAGTTCGAGTGAGAGTTAGAGTTAGAGTGAGAGTTCGAGTGAGAGTGAGAGTGAGGGTGAGGGTGAGAGTGAGAGTGAGAGTGAGTGTCAGTTAGAGTTAGAGTGAGAGTGAGGGTGAGAGTGAGAGTGAGAGTGAGAGTGAGAGTTAGAATTAGAGTTAGAGTTAGAGTTAGAGTGAGAGTGAGAGGTAGAGTGAGAGTGAGAGTTAGAGTGAGTTAGAGTTAGAGTGAGAGTGAGAGTTAGAGTGAGGGTGAGGGTGAGAGTGAGAGTGAGGGTGAGAGTGTGGGTGAGAGTGAGAGTGAGAGTGAGTGTGAGGGTGAGAGTGAGAGTGAGGGTGAGAGTGTGGGTGAGAGTGAGAGTGAGAGTGGGAGTGAGGGTGAGAGTGAGAGTGAGAGTAAGAGTTAGAGTTAGAGTGAGTTAGAGTGAGAGTGAGAGTTAGAGTGAGGGTGAGGGTGAGAGTGAGAGTGAGGCTGAGAGTGTGGGTGAGAGTGAGAGTGAGAGTGAGTGTGAGGGTGAGAGGCAGAGTGAGAGTTAGAGTTAGAGTGAGAGTGAGAGTGAGGGTGAGGGTGAGAGTTAGAGTGAGAGTGAGTGTCAGTGAGAGTTAGAGTTAGAGTGAGAGTTCGAGTGAGAGTGAGAGTGAGAGTGAGGGTGAGAGTCAGAGTGAGAGTGAGAGTTAGATTGAGGGTGAGGGTGAGGGTGAGAGTGAGAGTGAGAGTGAGTGTCAGTTAGAGTTAGATTTCGAGTGAGAGTGAGAGTTAGAGTTAGAGTGAGAGTTAGAGTGAGAGTGAGGTGAGAGTGAGAGTGAGAGTAAGAGTGAGAGTGGGAGTGAGGGTGAGGGTGAGAGTTAGAGTGAGAGTGAGAGTTAGAGTGAGAGTGAGAGTGAGGGTGAGGGTGATGGTGAGAGTTAAGTGAGAGTATGAGTTAGTGTGAGAGTGAGAGAGAGAGTGAGAGTGTGGGTGAGCGTGAGGGTGAGTGTGAGAGTGAGAGTGAGAGTTAGAGTGAGATTGAGAGTTAGAGTGAGAGTGAGAGTGAGAGTGATAGTTAGAGTGAGAGTGAGAGTGAGAGTGAGGGTGAGGGTAAGGGTGAGAGTTAGAGTGATAGTGAGAGTTAGAGCGAGGGTGAGAGTGAGAGTGAGAGTTAGAGTTAGAGTGAGTTAGAGTTAGAGTGAGAGTGAGAGTGAGGGTGAGTCTGAGGGTGAGGGTGAGAGTGAGAGTTAGGGTGAGGGTGAGGGTGAGAGTTAGAGTGAGAGTGTGAGAGAGAGTAAGAGTGAGAGTTAGAGTTAGAGTGAGAGTTCGAGTGAGAGTGAGAGTGAGAGTGAGGGTGAGAGTGAGAGTGAGAGTTAGAGTGAGAGTTAGATTGAGGGTGAGGGTGAGGGTGAGAGTGAGAGTGAGAGTCAGTGTCAGTTAGAGTTAGAGTTAGAGTGAGAGTTAGAGTGAGAGTTAGAGTTAGAGTTAGAGTGAGAGTGAGGGTGAGAGCGAGAGTGAGAGTTAGAGTGAGAGTTAGAGTTAGAGTGAGAGTGAGAGGTAGAGTGAGAGTTAGAGTTAGAGTGAGAGCGAGAGTTAGAGTTAGAGTGAGAGTGAGAATGAGTTAGAGTGAGAGTGAGAGTGAGGTTGAGCGTGAGGGTTAGAGTGAGAGTGAGAATGAGAGTTAGAGTGAGAGTGAGAGTTAGAGTGAGAGTTAGAGTGAAAGTGAGAGTGAGGGTGAGGGTGAGAGTTAGAGTGAGAGTGAGAGTGAGAGTTAGAGTGAGAGTGAGAGTTAGACTGAGGGTGAGAGTTGGAGTTAGAGTGATGGTGAGTGTGAGTGTGAGAGTGAGGGTGAGGGTGAGGGTGTGGGTGAGAGTGAGAGTGAGAGTGATGGTGAGGGTGAGGGTGAGAGTGAGAGTTAGAGTTAGAGTGAGAGTGACAGTTAGAATGAGGGTGAGGGTGAGGGTGAGAGTTAGAGTGAGAGTGAGAATGAGAGTTAGAGTTAGAGTGAGAGTGCGGGTGAGTGTGAGGGTGAGAGTTAGAGTGAGAGTGTGAGTGAGAGTAGAGTGAGAGTGAGATGAGAGTGAGGGTGAGTGTGAGGGTGAGGGTGAGAGTGAGAGTGAGAGTGAGAGTTAGAGTGAGAGTTAGAGTTAGAGTTAGAGTTAGAGTGAGAGTGAGAGTGAGGGTGAGTGTGAGGGTGAGAGTGAGTGTGAGGGTGTGGGTGAGAGTGAGAGTGAGAGTGAGGGTGAGGGTGAGAGTGAGAGTGAGAGTTAGAGTTAGAGTGAGAGTGAGAGTGAGGGTGAGGGTGAGAGTGAGAGTGAGGGTGAGGGTGAGAGTGAGAGTGAGAGTTAGAGTTAGAGTGAGAGTGAGAGTGAGGGTGAGGGTGAGGGTGAGAGTTAGAGTGAGAGTGTGAGAGAGAGTTAGAGTGAGAGTTAGAGTTAGAGTGAGAGTTCGAGTGAGAGTGAGAGTGAGAGTGAGGGTGAGAGTGAGATTGAGAGTTAGAGTGAGAGTTAGATTGAGGGTGAGGGTGAGGGTGAGAGTGAGAGTGAGAGTGAGTGTCAGTTAGAGTTAGAGTTTGAGTGAGAGTTAGAGTTAGAGTTAGAGTGAGAGTTAGAGTGAGAGTGAGGGTGAGAGTGAGAGTGAGAGTTAGAATTAGAGTTAGAGTTAGAGTGAGAGTGAGAGGTAGAGTGAGAGTGAGAGTTAGAGTGAGAGTGGGAGTGAGGGTGAGAGTGAGAGTGAGAGTAAGAGTGAGTGTTAGAGTGAGAGTGAGAGTGAGGGTGAGGGTGATGGTGAGAGTTAGAGTGAGAGTATGAGTTAGTGTGAGAGTGAGAGAGAGAGTGAGAGTGTGGGTGAGCGTGAGGGTGAGTGTGAGAGTGAGAGTGAGAGTTAGAGTGAGATTGAGAGTTAGAGTGAGAGTGAGACTGAGAGTGATAGTTAGAGTGAGAGTGAGAGTGAGAGTGAGGGTGAGGGTTAGGGTGAGAGTTAGAGTGATAGTGAGAGTTAGAGCGAGGGTGAGAGTGAGAGTGAGAGTTAGAGTTAGAGTGAGTTAGAATTAGAGTGAGAGTGAGAGTGAGGGTGAGTCTGAGGGTGAGGGTGAGAGTGAGAGTTAGGGTGAGGGTGAGGGTGAGGGTGAGAGTGAGAGTGAGATTGAAGGTGAGAGTGTGAGTGAGAGTTAGATTGAGAGTGAGAGTGAGAGTGAGGGTGAGGGTGAGGGTGAGTGTGAGTTAGAGTTAGAGTTAGAGTTAGAGTGAGAGTTAGAGTTAGAGTGAGAGTGAGAGTGAGGGTGAAGGTGAGGGTGAGAGTTAGAGTGAGATTGTGAGTTAGAGTGAGAGTGAGAGTGAGGGTGAGTCCGAGGGTGAGGGTGAGAGTGAGAGTTAGGGTGAGGGTGAGGGTGAGGGTGAAAGTGAGAGTGAGATTGAAGGTGAGAGTGTGAGTGAGAGTTAGATTGAGAGTGAGAGTGAGAGTGAGGGTGAGGGTGAGGGTGAGGGTGAGTGTGAGTTAGAGTTAGAGTTAGAGTGAGAGTTAGAGTTAGAGTGAGAGTGAGAGTGAGAGTGAGGGTGAAGGTGAGGGTGAGAGTTAGAGTGAGATTGAGAGTTAGAGTGAGAGTGAGAGTGAGGGTGAGCGTTAGAGATAGAGTTAGAGTGAGAGTGAGAGTTAGAGTGAGCGTTAGAGTTAGAGTTAGAGTGAGAGTGAGAGTGAGAGTTAGAGTGAGGGTGAGGGTGAGGGTGAGAGTGAGAGTTAGAGTAAGGGTCAGTGTGAGGGTGAGAGTGAGAGTTAGAGTTAGAGTGAGAGAGAGTTAGAGTGAGAATTAGAGTGAGAGTGAGAGTGAGACTGAGAGTGAGAGTGAGGGTGAGACAGAGTGAGAGTGAGAGTGAGAGTGAGAGTTAGAGTGAGAGTGAGAGTGAGGGTGAGAGTGAGAGTGAGAGTTAGAGTGAGAGTTAGAGTTAGAGTGAGAGTGAGAGTTAGAGTTAGAGTGAGAGTGAGAATGAGTTAGAGTAAGAGTGAGAGTGAGGTTGAGCGTGAGGGTTAGAGTGAGAGTGAGAGTGAGAGTTAGAGTGAGAGTGAGAGTTAGAGTGAGAGTTAGAGTGAAAGTTAGAGTGAGGGTGAGGGTGAGAGTTAGAGTGAGAGTGAGAGTTAGAGTGAGAGTGAGTGTGAGGGTGAGGTGTGAGGGTGAGAGTTAGAGTGAGGGTGAGGGTGTGGGTGAGAGTTGGAGTTAGAGTGATGGTGAGTGTGAGTGTGAGAGTGAGAGTGAGAGTGATGGTGAGGGTGAGGGTGAGAGTGAGAGTTAGAGTTAGAGTTAGAGTGAGAGTGAGAGTTAGAATGAGGGTGAGGGTGAGAGTTAGAGTGACAGTGATGGTGAGGGTGAGAGAGTGAGAGTGAGAGTTAGAGTTAGAGTGAGAGTGGGGGTGAGTGTGAGGGTGAGAGTGAGTGTGAGAGTGAGAGTGAGAGTGAGAGTGAGGGTGAGGGTGAGAGTGAGAGTGAGAGTTAGAGTGAGAGTGAGAGTGAGAGTGAGAGTTAGAGTGAGAGTGAGAGTGAGAGTGAGGGTGAGTGTGAGGGTGAGAATGAGAGTGAGGGTGAGGGTGTGGGTGAGAGTGAGAGTGCGAGTGAGGGTGAGGGTGAGAGTGAGAGTGAGAGTTAGAGTTAGAGTGAGAGTGAGAGTGAGGTTGAGGGTGAGGGTGAGAGTTAGAGTGAGAGTGTGAGAGAGAGTTAGAGTGAGAGTTAGAGTTAGAGTGAGAGTTCGAGTGAGAGTGAGAGTGAGGGTGAGAGTGAGAGTGAGAGTTAGAGTGAGAGTTAGATTCAGGGTGAGGGTGAGGGTGAGAGTGAGAGTGAGAGTGAGTGTCAGTTAGAGTTAGAGTGAGAGTGAGGGTGAGAGTGAGAGTGAGAGTGAGAGTGAGAGTTAGAATTAGAGTTAGAGTTAGAGTGAGAGTGAGAGGAAGAGTGAGAGTGAGAGTTAGAGTGAGTTAGAGTTAGAGTGAGAGTGAGAGTTAGAGTGAGGGTGAGGGTGAGAGTGAGAGTGAGGGTGAGAGTGTGGGTGAGAGTGAGAGTGAGAGTGAGTGTGAGGGTGAGAGTGAGAGTGAGGGTGAGAGTGTGGGTGAGAGTGAGAGTGAGAGTGAGAGTGGGAGTGAGGGTGAGAGTGAGAGTGAGAGTAAGAGTTAGAGTTAGAGTGAGTTAGAGTTAGAGGGAGAGTGAGAGTTAGAGTGAGGGTGAGGGTGAGAGTGAGAGTGAGGCTGAGAGTGTGGGTGAGAGTGAGAGTGAGAGTGAGTGTGAGGGTGAGAGTCAGAGTGAGAGTTAGAGTGAGAGTGAGAGTGAGGGTGAGGGTGAGAGTTAGAGTGAGAGTGAGTGTCAGTGAGAGTTAGAGTTAGAGTGAGAGTTCGAGTGAGAGTGAGAGTGAGAGTGAGGGTGAGAGTCAGAGTGAGAGTGAGAGTTAGATTGAGGGTGAGGGTGAGGGTGAGAGTGAGAGTGAGAGTGAGTGTCAGTTAGAGTTCGAGTGAGAGTGAGAGTTAGAGTTAGAGTGAGAGTTAGAGTGAGAGTGAGGTGAGAGTGAGAGTGAGAGTAAGAGTGAGAGTGGGAGTGAGGGTGAGGGTGAGAGTTAGAGTGAGAGTGAGAGTTAGAGTGAGAGTGAGAGTGAGGGTGAAGGTGAGGGTGAGAGTTAGAGTGAGAGTGAGAGTTAGAGTGAGAGTGAGAGTGAGGGTGAGGGTGATGGTGAGAGTTAAGTGAGAGTATGAGTTAGTGTGAGAGTGAGAGAGAGAGTGAGAGTGTGGGTGAGCGTGAGGGTGAGTGTGAGAGTGAGAGTTAGAGTGAGATTGAGAGTTAGACTGAGAGTGAGAGTGAGAGTGATAGTTAGAGTGAGAGTGAGAGTGAGAGTGAGGGTGAGGGTTAGGGTGAGAGTTAGAGTGATAGTGAGAGTTAGAGCGAGGGTGAGAGTGAGAGTGAGAGTGAGAGTTAGAGTTAGAGTGAGTTAGAGTTAGAGTGAGAGTGAGAGTGAGGGTGAGTCTGAGGGTGAGGGTGAGAGTGAGAGTTAGGGTGAGGGTGAGAGTTAGAGTGAGAGTGTGAGAGAGAGTAAGAGTGAGAGTTGGAGTTAGAGTGAGAGTTCGAGTGAGAGTGAGAGTGAGAGTGAGGGTGAGAGTGAGAGTGAGAGTTAGACTGAGAGTTAGATTGAGGGTGAGGGTGAGGGTGAGAGTGAGAGTGAGAGTCAGTGTCAGTTAGAGTTAGAGTTAGAGTGAGAGTTAGAGTGAGAGTTAGAGTTAGAGTGAGAGTTAGAGTGAGAGTGAGGGTGAGAGCGAGAGTGAGAGTTAGAGTGAGAGTGAGAGTGAGAGTTAGAGTGAGAGTGAGAGGTAGAGTGAGAGTTAGAGTTAGAGTGAGAGTGAGAGTTAGAGTTAGAGTGAGAGTGAGAATGAGTTAGAGTGAGAGTGAGAGTGAGGTTGAGCGTGAGGGTTAGAGTGAGAGTGAGAATGAGAGTTAGAGTGAGAGTGAGAGTTAGAGTGAGAGTTAGAGTGAGGGTGAGGTTGAGAGTGAGAGTGAGGCTGAGAGTGTGGGTGAGAGTGAGAGTGAGAGTGAGTGTGAGGGTGAGAGTCAGAGTGAGAGTTAGAGTGAGAGTGAGAGTGAGGGTGAGGGTGAGAGTTAGAGTGAGAGTGAGTGTCAGTGAGAGTTAGAGTTAGAGTGAGAGTTCGAGTGAGAGTGAGAGTGAGAGTGAGGGTGAGAGTCAGAGTGAGAGTGAGAGTTAGATTGAGGGTGAGGGTGAGGGTGAGAGTGAGAGTGAGAGTGAGTGTCAGTTAGAGTTAGAGTTCGAGTGAGAGTGAGAGTTAGAGTTAGAGTGAGAGTTAGAGTGAGAGTGAGGTGAGAGTGAGAGTGAGAGTAAGAGTGAGAGTGGGAGTGAGGGTGAGGGTGAGAGTTAGAGTGAGAGTGAGAGTTAGAGTGAGAGTGAGAGTGAGGGTGAAGGTGAGGGTGAGAGTTAGAGTGAGAGTGAGAGTTAGAGTGAGAGTGAGAGTGAGGGTGAGGGTGATGGTGAGAGTTAAGTGAGAGTATGAGTTAGTGTGAGAGTGAGAGAGAGAGTGAGAGTGTGGGTGAGCGTGAGGGTGAGTGTGAGAGTGAGAGTGAGAGTTAGAGTGAGATTGAGAGTTAGACTGAGAGTGAGAGTGAGAGTGATAGTTAGAGTGAGAGTGAGAGTGAGAGTGAGAGTGAGGGTGAGGGTGAGGGTTAGGGTGAGAGTGATAGTGAGAGTTAGAGTTAGAGTGAGAGTGAGAGTTAGAGTTAGAGTGAGAGTGAGAATGAGTTAGAGTAAGAGTGAGAGTGAGGTTGAGCGTGAGGGTTAGAGTGAGAGTGAGAGTGAGAGTTAGAGTGAGAGTGAGAGTTAGAGTGAGAGTTAGAGTGAAAGTTAGAGTGAGGGTGAGGGTGAGAGTTAGAGTGAGAGTGAGAGTTAGAGTGAGAGTGAGTGTGAGGGTGAGGTGTGAGGGTGAGAGTTAGAGTGAGGGTGAGGGTGTGGGTGAGAGTTGGAGTTAGAGTGATGGTGAGTGTGAGTGTGAGAGTGAGAGTGAGAGTGAGAGTTAGAGTGAGATTGAGAGTTAGACTGAGAGTGAGAGTGAGAGTGATAGTTAGAGTGAGAGTGAGAGTGAGAGTGAGGGTGAGGGTTAGGGTGAGAGTTAGAGTGATAGTGAGAGTTAGAGCGAGGGTGAGAGTGAGAGTGAGAGTGAGAGTTAGAGTTAGAGTGAGTTAGAGTTAGAGTGAGAGTGAGAGTGAGGGTGAGTCTGAGGGTGAGGGTGAGAGTGAGAGTTAGGGTGAGGGTGAGAGTTAGAGTGAGAGTGTGAGAGAGAGTAAGAGTGAGAGTTAGAGTTAGAGTGAGAGTTCGAGTGAGAGTGAGAGTGAGAGTGAGGGTGAGAGTGAGAGTGAGAGTTAGACTGAGAGTTAGATTGAGGGTGAGGGTGAGGGTGAGAGTGAGAGTGAGAGTCAGTGTCAGTTAGAGTTAGAGTTAGAGTGAGAGTTAGAGGGAGAGTTAGAGTTAGAGTGAGAGTTAGAGTGAGAGTGAGGGTGAGAGCGAGAGTGAGAGTTAGAGTGAGAGTGAGAGTTAGAGTGAGAGTGAGAGGTAGAGTGAGAGTTAGAGTTAGAGTGAGAGTGAGAGTTAGAGTTAGAGTGAGAGTGAGAATGAGTTAGAGTGAGAGTGAGAGTGAGGTTGAGCGTGAGGGTTAGAGTGAGAGTGAGAATGAGAGTTAGAGTGAGAGTGAGAGTTAGAGTGAGAGTTAGAGTGAGGGTGAGGGTGAGAGTGAGAG
The DNA here is from genome assembly GCF_037043375.1 of Chiloscyllium plagiosum. Lineage (NCBI taxonomy): Eukaryota > Metazoa > Chordata > Chondrichthyes > Orectolobiformes > Hemiscylliidae > Chiloscyllium > Chiloscyllium plagiosum. The sequence continues at coordinate 485,176 of NW_028270160.1, forward strand.
TGAGGCTGAGAGTGTGGGTGAGAGTGAGAGTGAGAGTGAGTGTGAGGGTGAGAGTCAGAGTGAGAGTTAGAGTGAGAGTGAGAGTGAGGGTGAGGGTGAGAGTTAGAGTGAGAGTGAGTGTCAGTGAGAGTTAGAGTTAGAGTGAGAGTTCGAGTGAGAGTGAGAGTGAGAGTGAGGGTGAGAGTCAGAGTGAGAGTGAGAGTTAGATTGAGGGTGAGGGTGAGGGTGAGAGTGAGAGTGAGTGTCAGTTAGAGTTAGAGTTCGAGTGAGAGTGAGAGTTAGAGTTAGAGTGAGAGTTAGAGTGAGAGTGAGGTGAGAGTGAGAGTGAGAGTAAGAGTGAGAGTGGGAGTGAGGGTGAGGGTGAGAGTGAGAGTGAGAGTTAGAGTGAGAGTGAGAGTGAGGGTGAAGGTGAGGGTGAGAGTTAGAGTGAGAGTGAGAGTTAGAGTGAGAGTGAGAGTGAGGGTGAGGGTGATGGTGAGAGTTAAGTGAGAGTATGAGTTAGTGTGAGAGTGAGAGAGAGAGTGAGAGTGTGGGTGAGCGTGAGGGTGAGTGTGAGAGTGAGAGTGAGAGTTAGAGTGAGATTGAGAGTTAGACTGAGAGTGAGAGTGAGAGTGATAGTTAGAGTGAGAGTGAGAGTGAGAGTGAGGGTGAGGGTTAGGGTGAGAGTTAGAGTGATAGTGAGAGTTAGAGCGAGGGTGAGAGTGAGAGTGAGAGTGAGAGTTAGAGTTAGAGTGAGTTAGAGTTAGAGTGAGAGTGAGAGTGAGGGTGAGTCTGAGGGTGAGGGTGAGAGTGAGAGTTAGGGTGAGGGTGAGAGTTAGAGTGAGAGTGTGAGAGAGAGTAAGAGTGAGAGTTAGAGTTAGAGTGAGAGTTCGAGTGAGAGTGAGAGTGAGAGTGAGGGTGAGAGTGAGAGTGAGAGTTAGACTGAGAGTTAGATTGAGGGTGAGGGTGAGGGTGAGAGTGAGAGTGAGAGTCAGTGTCAGTTAGAGTTAGAGTTAGAGTGAGAGTTAGAGTGAGAGTTAGAGTTAGAGTGAGAGTTAGAGTGAGAGTGAGGGTGAGAGCGAGAGTGAGAGTTAGAGTGAGAGTGAGAGTTAGAGTGAGAGTGAGAGGTAGAGTGAGAGTTAGAGTTAGAGTGAGAGTGAGAATGAGTTAGAGTGAGAGTGAGAGTGAGGTTGAGCGTGAGGGTTAGAGTGAGAGTGAGAATGAGAGTTAGAGTGAGAGTGAGAGTTAGAGTGAGAGTTAGAGTGAAAGTGAGAGTGAGGGTGAGGGTGAGAGTTAGAGTGAGAGTGAGAGTGAGAGTTAGAGTGAGATTGAGAGTTAGACTGAGGGTGAGAGTTGGAGTTAGAGTGATGGTGAGTGTGAGTGTGAGAGTGAGGGTGAGGGTGAGGGTGTGGGTGAGAGTGAGAGTGAGAGTGATGGTGAGGGTGAGGGTGAGAGTGAGAGTTAGAGTTAGAGTGAGAGTGACAGTTAGAATGAGGGTGAGGGTGAGGGTGAGAGTTAGAGTGAAAGTGAGAATGAGAGTTAGAGTTAGAGTGAGAGTGCGGGTGAGTGTGAGGGTGAGAGTTAGAGTGAGAGTGAGAGTGAGAGTAGAGTGAGAGTGAGATGAGAGTGTGGGTGAGTGTGAGGGTGAGGGTGAGAGTGAGAGTGAGAGTTAGAGTGAGAGTTAGAGTTAGAGTTAGAGTTAGAGTGAGAGTGAGAGTGAGGGTGAGTGTGAGGGTGAGAGTGAGAGTGAGGGTGAGGGTGTGGGTGAGAGTGAGAGTGAGAGTGAGGGTGAGGGTGAGAGTGAGAGTGAGAGTTAGAGTTAGAGTTAGAGTGAGAGTGAGAGTGAGAATGAGGGTGTGGGTGAGAGTGAGAGTGAGAGTGAGGGTGAGGGTGAGAGTGAGAGTGAGAGTTAGAGTTAGAGTTAGAGTTCGAGTTCGAGTGAGAGTGAGAGTGAGGGTGAGGGTGAGAGTTAGAGTGAGAGTGTGAGAGAGAGTTAGAGTGAGAGTTAGAGTTAGAGTGAGAGTTCGAGTGAGAGTGAGAGTGAGAGTGAGGGTGAGAGTGAGATTGAGAGTTAGAGTGAGAGTTAGATTGAGGGTGAGGGTGAGGGTGAGAGTGAGAGTGAGTGTCAGTTAGAGTTAGAGTTTGAGTGAGAGTTAGAGTTAGAGTTAGAGTGAGAGTTAGAGTGAGAGTGAGGGTGAGAGTGAGAGTGAGAGTTAGAATTAGAGTTAGAGTTAGAGTGAGAGTGAGAGGTAGAGTGAGAGTGAGAGTTAGAGTGAGAGTGGGAGTGAGGGTGAGAGTGAGAGTGAGAGTTAGAGTTAGAGTTAGAGTGAGTTAGAGTGAGAGTGAGAGTTAGAGTGAGGGTGAGGGTGAGAGTGAGAGTTAGAGTTAGAGTGAGTTAGAGTTAGAGTGAGAGTGAGAGTTAGAGTGAGGGTGAGGGTGAGAGTGAGAGTGAGGGTGAGAGTGTGGGTGAGAGTGAGAGTGAGAGTGAGTGTGAGGGTGAGAGTGAGAGTGACAGTTAGAGTTAGAGTGAGAGTGAGGGTGAGGGTGAGAGTTAGAGTGAGAGTGAGTGTCAGTGAGAGTTAGAGTTAGAGTGAGAGTTCGAGTGAGAGTGAGAGTGAGAGTGAGGGTGAGAGTGAGAGTGAGAGTGAGAGTTAGATTGAGGGTGAGGGTGAGGGTGAGGGTGAGAGTGAGAGTGAGAGTGAGTGTCCGTTAGAGTTAGAGTTCGAGTGAGAGTGAGAGTTAGAGTTAGAGTTAGAGTGAGAGTTAGAGTGAGAGTGAGGAAAGAGTGAGAGTGAGAGTAAGAGTTAGAGTTAGAGTGAGAGTTAGAGTGAGAGTGAGTGTGAGAGTGGGAGTGATGGTGAGGGTGAGAGTTAGAGTGAGAGTGAGAGTTAGAGTGAGAGTGAGGGTGAAGGTGAGGGTGAGAGTTAGAGTGAGAGTGAGAGTTAGAGTGAGAGTGAGAGTGAGGGTGAGGGTGATGGTGCGAGTTAGAGTGAGAGTATGAGTTAGTGTGAGAGTGAGAGAGAGAGTGAGAGTGAGAGTGAGAGTTAGATTGAGGGTGAGGGGGAGGGTGAGAGTGAGAGTGAGAGTGAGTGTCAGTTAGAGTTAGAGTTTGAGTGAGAGTGAGAGTTAGAGTTAGAGTTAGAGTGAGAGTTAGAGTGAGAGTGAGGAAAGAGTGAGAGTGAGAGTAAGAGTTAGAGTTAGAGTGAGAGTTAGAGTGAGAGTGAGTGTGAGAGTGGGAGTGATGGTGAGGGTGAGAGTTAGAGTGAGAGTGAGAGTGAGGGTGAGGGTGAGGGTGAGAGTTAGAGTGAGAGTATGAGTTAGTGTGAGAGTGAGAGAGAGAGTGAGAGTGTGGGTGAGCGTGAGGGTGAGTGTGAGAGTGAGAGTGAGAGTTAGAGTGAGATTGAGAGTTAGAGTGAGAGTGAGAGTGAGAGTGATAGTTAGAGTGAGAGTGAGAGTGAGAGTGAGGGTGAGGGTTAGGGTGAGAGTTAGAGTGATAGTGAGAGTTAGAGCGAGGGTGAGAGTGAGAGTGAGAGTGAGAGTGAGAGTTAGAGTTAGAGTGAGTTAGAATTAGAGTGAGAGTGAGAGTGAGGGTGAGAGCGAGAGTGAGAGTTAGAGTGAGAGTGAGAGTTAGAGTGAGAGTGAGAGGTAGAGTGAGAGTTAGAGTTAGAGTGAGAGTGAGAATGAGTTAGAGTGAGAGTGAGAGTGAGGTTGAGCGTGAGGGTTAGAGTGAGAGTGAGAATGAGAGTTAGAGTGAGAGTGAGAGTTAGAGTGAGAGTTAGAGTGAAAGTGAGAGTGAGGGTGAGGGTGAGAGTTAGAGTGAGAGTGAGAGTGAGAGTTAGAGTGAGATTGAGAGTTAGACTGAGGGTGAGAGTTGGAGTTAGAGTGATGGTGAGTGTGAGTGTGAGAGTGAGGGTGAGGGTGAGGGTGTGGGTGAGAGTGAGAGTGAGAGTGATGGTGAGGGTGAGGGTGAGAGTGAGAGTTAGAGTTAGAGTGAGAGTGACAGTTAGAATGAGGGTGAGGGTGAGGGTGAGAGTTAGAGTGAAAGTGAGAATGAGAGTTAGAGTTAGAGTGAGAGTGCGGGTGAGTGTGAGGGTGAGAGTTAGAGTGAGAGTGAGAGTGAGAGTAGAGTGAGAGTGAGATGAGAGTGTGGGTGAGTGTGAGGGTGAGGGTGAGAGTGAGAGTGAGAGTTAGAGTGAGAGTTAGAGTTAGAGTTAGAGTTAGAGTGAGAGTGAGAGTGAGGGTGAGTGTGAGGGTGAGAGTGAGAGTGAGGGTGAGGGTGTGGGTGAGAGTGAGAGTGAGAGTGAGGGTGAGGGTGAGAGTGAGAGTGAGAGTTAGAGTTAGAGTTAGAGTGAGAGTGAGAGTGAGAATGAGGGTGTGGGTGAGAGTGAGAGTGAGAGTGAGGGTGAGGGTGAGAGTGAGAGTGAGAGTTAGAGTTAGAGTTAGAGTTCGAGTTCGAGTGAGAGTGAGAGTGAGGGTGAGGGTGAGAGTTAGAGTGAGAGTGTGAGAGAGAGTTAGAGTGAGAGTTAGAGTTAGAGTGAGAGTTCGAGTGAGAGTGAGAGTGAGAGTGAGGGTGAGAGTGAGATTGAGAGTTAGAGTGAGAGTTAGATTGAGGGTGAGGGTGAGGGTGAGAGTGAGAGTGAGTGTCAGTTAGAGTTAGAGTTTGAGTGAGAGTTAGAGTTAGAGTTAGAGTGAGAGTTAGAGTGAGAGTGAGGGTGAGAGTGAGAGTGAGAGTTAGAATTAGAGTTAGAGTTAGAGTGAGAGTGAGAGGTAGAGTGAGAGTGAGAGTTAGAGTGAGAGTGGGAGTGAGGGTGAGAGTGAGAGTGAGAGTTAGAGTTAGAGTTAGAGTGAGTTAGAGTGAGAGTGAGAGTTAGAGTGAGGGTGAGGGTGAGAGTGAGAGTTAGAGTTAGAGTGAGTTAGAGTTAGAGTGAGAGTGAGAGTTAGAGTGAGGGTGAGGGTGAGAGTGAGAGTGAGGGTGAGAGTGTGGGTGAGAGTGAGAGTGAGAGTGAGTGTGAGGGTGAGAGTGAGAGTGACAGTTAGAGTTAGAGTGAGAGTGAGGGTGAGGGTGAGAGTTAGAGTGAGAGTGAGTGTCAGTGAGAGTTAGAGTTAGAGTGAGAGTTCGAGTGAGAGTGAGAGTGAGAGTGAGGGTGAGAGTGAGAGTGAGAGTGAGAGTTAGATTGAGGGTGAGGGTGAGGGTGAGGGTGAGAGTGAGAGTGAGAGTGAGTGTCCGTTAGAGTTAGAGTTCGAGTGAGAGTGAGAGTTAGAGTTAGAGTTAGAGTGAGAGTTAGAGTGAGAGTGAGGAAAGAGTGAGAGTGAGAGTAAGAGTTAGAGTTAGAGTGAGAGTTAGAGTGAGAGTGAGTGTGAGAGTGGGAGTGATGGTGAGGGTGAGAGTTAGAGTGAGAGTGAGAGTTAGAGTGAGAGTGAGGGTGAAGGTGAGGGTGAGAGTTAGAGTGAGAGTGAGAGTTAGAGTGAGAGTGAGAGTGAGGGTGAGGGTGATGGTGCGAGTTAGAGTGAGAGTATGAGTTAGTGTGAGAGTGAGAGAGAGAGTGAGAGTGAGAGTGAGAGTTAGATTGAGGGTGAGGGGGAGGGTGAGAGTGAGAGTGAGAGTGAGTGTCAGTTAGAGTTAGAGTTTGAGTGAGAGTGAGAGTTAGAGTTAGAGTTAGAGTGAGAGTTAGAGTGAGAGTGAGGAAAGAGTGAGAGTGAGAGTAAGAGTTAGAGTTAGAGTGAGAGTTAGAGTGAGAGTGAGTGTGAGAGTGGGAGTGATGGTGAGGGTGAGAGTTAGAGTGAGAGTGAGAGTGAGGGTGAGGGTGAGGGTGAGAGTTAGAGTGAGAGTATGAGTTAGTGTGAGAGTGAGAGAGAGAGTGAGAGTGTGGGTGAGCGTGAGGGTGAGTGTGAGAGTGAGAGTGAGAGTTAGAGTGAGATTGAGAGTTAGAGTGAGAGTGAGAGTGAGAGTGATAGTTAGAGTGAGAGTGAGAGTGAGAGTGAGGGTGAGGGTTAGGGTGAGAGTTAGAGTGATAGTGAGAGTTAGAGCGAGGGTGAGAGTGAGAGTGAGAGTGAGAGTGAGAGTTAGAGTTAGAGTGAGTTAGAATTAGAGTGAGAGTGAGAGTGAGGGTGAGTCTGAGGGTGAGGGTGAGAGTGAGAGTTAGGGTGAGGGTGAGGGTGGGTGTGAGAGTGAGTGTGAGATTGAAGGTGAGAGTGTGAGTGAGAGTTAGATTGAGAGTGAGAGTGAGAGTGAGGGTGAGGGTGAGGGTGAGTGTGAGTTCGAGTTAGAGTTAGAGTTAGAGTGAGAGTTAGAGTTAGAGTGAGAGTGAGAGTGAGAGTGAGGGTGAAGGTGAGGGTGAGAGTTAGAGTGAGATTGTGAGTTAGAGTGAGAGTGAGGGTGAGGGTGAGTCTGAGGGTGAGGGTGAGAGTGAGAGTTAGGGTGAGGGTGAGGGTGAGGGTGAGAGTGAGAGTGAGATTGAAGGTGAGAGTGTGAGTGAGAGTTAGATTGAGAGTGAGAGTGAGAGTGAGGGTGAGGGTGAGGGTGAGTGTGAGTTAGAGTTAGAGTTAGAGTTAGAGTTAGAGTGAGAGTTAGAGTTAGAGTGAGAGTGAGAGTGAGGGTGAAGGTGAGGGTGAGAGTTAGAGTGAGATTGAGAGTTAGAGTGAGAGTGAGAGTTAGAGTGAGCGTTAGAGTTAGAGTTAGAGTGAGAGTGAGAGTGAGAGTGAGAGTTAGAGTGAGGGTGAGGGTGAGGGTGAGAGTGAGAGTTAGAGTAAGGGTCAGTGTGAGGGTGAGAGTGAGAGTTAGAGTTAGAGTGAGAGTGAGAGTTAGTGTGAGAATTAGAGTGAGAGTGAGAGTGAGACTGAGAGTGAGAGTGAGGGTGAGACAGAGTGAGAGTGAGAGTGAGAGAGAGTGAGAGTGAGAGTGAGAGTGAGAGTGAGGGTGAGAGTGAGAGTTAGAGTGAGGGTGAGGGTGAGAGTGAGAGTTAGAGTAAGGGTCAGTGTGAGGGTGAGAGTGAGAGTTAGAGTTAGAGTGAGAGTGAGAGTTAGTGTGAGAATTAGAGTGAGAGTGAGAGTGAGACTGAGAGTGAGAGTGAGGGTGAGACAGAGTGAGAGTGAGAGAGATTGAGAGTGAGAGTGAGAGTGAGAGTGAGGGTGAGTGTGAGGGTGAGGGTGAGTGTAAGAGTGAGAGTGAGAGTTAGAGTGCGAGTTAGAGTTAGAGTGAGAGTGAGAGTTAGAGTTAGAGTGAGAGTGAGAATGGGTTAGAGTGAGAGTGAGAGTGAGGTTGAGCGTGAGGGTTAGAGTGAGAGTGAGAGTGAGAGTTAGAGTGAGAGTGAGGGTGAAGGTGAGGGTGAGAGTTAGAGTGAGGGTGAGGGTGTGGGTGAGAGTTGGAGTTAGAGTGATGGTGAGTGTGAGTGTGAGAGTGAGAGTGAGGGTGAGGGTGTGGGTGAGAGTGAGAGTGAGAGTGATGGTGAGGGTGAGGGTGAGAGTGAGAGTTAGAGTTAGAGTGAGAGTGAGAGTTAGAATGAGGGTGAGGGTGAGGGTGAGAGTTAGAGTGACAGTGATGGTGAGGGTGAGAGAGTGAGAGTGAGAGTGAGAGTGAGAGTGAGAATGAGAGTGAGGGTGAGAGTGAGAGTGAGAGTGAGAGTTAGAGTGAGAGTGAGAGTTAGAGTGAGAGTGAGAGTGAGGGTGAGTGTGAGGGTGAGAATGAGAGTGAGGGTGAGGGTGTGGGTGAGAGTGAGAGTGCGAGTGAGGGTGAGGGTGAGAGTGAGAGTGAGAGTTAGAGTTAGAGTGAGAGTGAGAGTGAGGGTGAGACAGAGTGAGAGTGAGAGAGATTGAGAGTGAGAGTGAGAGTGAGAGTGAGGGTGAGTGTGAGGGTGAGGGTGAGTGTAAGAGTGAGAGTGAGAGTTAGAGTGCGAGTTAGAGTTAGAGTGAGAGTGAGAGTTAGAGTTAGAGTGAGAGTGAGAATGAGTTAGAGTGAGAGTGAGAGTGAGGTTGAGCGTGAGGGTTAGAGTGAGAGTGAGAGTGAGAGTTAGAGTGAGAGTGAGAGTTAGAGTGAGAGTTAGAGTGAAAGTTAGAGTGAGGGTGAGGGTGAGAGTTAGAGTGAGAGTGAGAGTGAGAGTTAGAGTGAGAGTGAGTGTGAGGGTGAGGTGTGAGGGTGAGAGTTAGAGTGAGGGTGAGGGTGTGGGTGAGAGTTGGAGTTAGAGTGATGGTGAGTGTGAGTGTGAGAGTGAGAGTGAGGGTGAGGGTGTGGGTGAGAGTGAGAGTGAGAGTGATGGTGAGGGTGAGGGTGAGAGTGAGAGTTAGAGTTAGAGTGAGAGTGAGAGTTAGAATGAGGGTGAGGGTGAGGGTGAGAGTTAGAGTGACAGTGATGGTGAGGGTGAGAGAGTGAGAGTGAGAGTGAGAGTTAGAGTTAGAGTGAGAGTGGGGGTGAGTGTGAGGGTGAGAGTGAGTGTGAGAGTGAGAGTGAGAGTGAGAGTGAGAGTGAGGGTGAGGGTGAGAGTGAGAGTGAGAGTGAGAGTTAGAGTGAGAGTGAGAGTGAGAGTTAGAGTGAGAGTGAGAGTGAGGGTGAGTGTGAGGGTGAGAATGAGAGTGAGGGTGAGGGTGTGGGTGAGAGTGAGAGTGCGAGTGAGGGTGAGGGTGAGAGTGAGAGTGAGAGTTAGAGTTAGAGTGAGAGTGAGGGTGAGGGTGATGGTGAGAGTTAAGTGAGAGTATGAGTTAGTGTGAGAGTGAGAGAGAGAGTGAGAGTGTGGGTGAGCGTGAGGGTGAGTGTGAGAGTGAGAGTGAGAGTTAGAGTGAGATTGAGAGTTAGACTGAGAGTGAGAGTGAGAGTGATAGTTAGAGTGAGAGTGAGAGTGAGAGTGAGGGTGAGGGTTAGGGTGAGAGTTAGAGTGATAGTGAGAGTTAGAGCGAGGGTGAGAGTGAGAGTGAGAGTGAGAGTTAGAGTTAGAGTGAGTTAGAGTTAGAGTGAGAGTGAGAGTGAGGGTGAGTCTGAGGGTGAGGGTGAGAGTGAGAGTTAGGGTGAGGGTGAGAGTTAGAGTGAGAGTGTGAGAGAGAGTAAGAGTGAGAGTTAGAGTTAGAGTGAGAGTTCGAGTGAGAGTGAGAGTGAGAGTGAGGGTGAGAGTGAGAGTGAGAGTTAGACTGAGAGTTAGATTGAGGGTGAGGGTGAGGGTGAGAGTGAGAGTGAGAGTCAGTGTCAGTTAGAGTTAGAGTTAGAGTGAGAGTTAGAGTGAGAGTTAGAGTTAGAGTGAGAGTTAGAGTGAGAGTGAGGGTGAGAGCGAGAGTGAGAGTTAGAGTGAGAGTGAGAGTTAGAGTGAGAGTGAGAGGTAGAGTGAGAGTTAGAGTTAGAGTGAGAGTGAGAATGAGTTAGAGTGAGAGTGAGAGTGAGGTTGAGCGTGAGGGTTAGAGTGAGAGTGAGAATGAGAGTTAGAGTGAGAGTGAGAGTTAGAGTGAGAGTTAGAGTGAAAGTGAGAGTGAGGGTGAGGGTGAGAGTTAGAGTGAGAGTGAGAGTGAGAGTTAGAGTGAGATTGAGAGTTAGACTGAGGGTGAGAGTTGGAGTTAGAGTGATGGTGAGTGTGAGTGTGAGAGTGAGGGTGAGGGTGAGGGTGTGGGTGAGAGTGAGAGTGAGAGTGATGGTGAGGGTGAGGGTGAGAGTGAGAGTTAGAGTTAGAGTGAGAGTGACAGTTAGAATGAGGGTGAGGGTGAGGGTGAGAGTTAGAGTGAAAGTGAGAATGAGAGTTAGAGTTAGAGTGAGAGTGCGGGTGAGTGTGAGGGTGAGAGTTAGAGTGAGAGTGAGAGTGAGAGTAGAGTGAGAGTGAGATGAGAGTGTGGGTGAGTGTGAGGGTGAGGGTGAGAGTGAGAGTGAGAGTTAGAGTGAGAGTTAGAGTTAGAGTTAGAGTTAGAGTGAGAGTGAGAGTGAGGGTGAGTGTGAGGGTGAGAGTGAGAGTGAGGGTGAGGGTGTGGGTGAGAGTGAGAGTGAGAGTGAGGGTGAGGGTGAGAGTGAGAGTGAGAGTTAGAGTTAGAGTTAGAGTGAGAGTGAGAGTGAGAATGAGGGTGTGGGTGAGAGTGAGAGTGAGAGTGAGGGTGAGGGTGAGAGTGAGAGTGAGAGTTAGAGTTAGAGTTAGAGTTCGAGTTCGAGTGAGAGTGAGAGTGAGGGTGAGGGTGAGAGTTAGAGTGAGAGTGTGAGAGAGAGTTAGAGTGAGAGTTAGAGTTAGAGTGAGAGTTCGAGTGAGAGTGAGAGTGAGAGTGAGGGTGAGAGTGAGATTGAGAGTTAGAGTGAGAGTTAGATTGAGGGTGAGGGTGAGGGTGAGAGTGAGAGTGAGTGTCAGTTAGAGTTAGAGTTTGAGTGAGAGTTAGAGTTAGAGTTAGAGTGAGAGTTAGAGTGAGAGTGAGGGTGAGAGTGAGAGTGAGAGTTAGAATTAGAGTTAGAGTTAGAGTGAGAGTGAGAGGTAGAGTGAGAGTGAGAGTTAGAGTGAGAGTGGGAGTGAGGGTGAGAGTGAGAGTGAGAGTTAGAGTTAGAGTTAGAGTGAGTTAGAGTGAGAGTGAGAGTTAGAGTGAGGGTGAGGGTGAGAGTGAGAGTTAGAGTTAGAGTGAGTTAGAGTTAGAGTGAGAGTGAGAGTTAGAGTGAGGGTGAGGGTGAGAGTGAGAGTGAGGGTGAGAGTGTGGGTGAGAGTGAGAGTGAGAGTGAGTGTGAGGGTGAGAGTGAGAGTGACAGTTAGAGTTAGAGTGAGAGTGAGGGTGAGGGTGAGAGTTAGAGTGAGAGTGAGTGTCAGTGAGAGTTAGAGTTAGAGTGAGAGTTCGAGTGAGAGTGAGAGTGAGAGTGAGGGTGAGAGTGAGAGTGAGAGTGAGAGTTAGATTGAGGGTGAGGGTGAGGGTGAGGGTGAGAGTGAGAGTGAGAGTGAGTGTCCGTTAGAGTTAGAGTTCGAGTGAGAGTGAGAGTTAGAGTTAGAGTTAGAGTGAGAGTTAGAGTGAGAGTGAGGAAAGAGTGAGAGTGAGAGTAAGAGTTAGAGTTAGAGTGAGAGTTAGAGTGAGAGTGAGTGTGAGAGTGGGAGTGATGGTGAGGGTGAGAGTTAGAGTGAGAGTGAGAGTTAGAGTGAGAGTGAGGGTGAAGGTGAGGGTGAGAGTTAGAGTGAGAGTGAGAGTTAGAGTGAGAGTGAGAGTGAGGGTGAGGGTGATGGTGCGAGTTAGAGTGAGAGTATGAGTTAGTGTGAGAGTGAGAGAGAGAGTGAGAGTGAGAGTGAGAGTTAGATTGAGGGTGAGGGGGAGGGTGAGAGTGAGAGTGAGAGTGAGTGTCAGTTAGAGTTAGAGTTTGAGTGAGAGTGAGAGTTAGAGTTAGAGTTAGAGTGAGAGTTAGAGTGAGAGTGAGGAAAGAGTGAGAGTGAGAGTAAGAGTTAGAGTTAGAGTGAGAGTTAGAGTGAGAGTGAGTGTGAGAGTGGGAGTGATGGTGAGGGTGAGAGTTAGAGTGAGAGTGAGAGTGAGGGTGAGGGTGATGGTGAGAGTTAGAGTGAGAGTATGAGTTAGTGTGAGAGTGAGAGAGAGAGTGAGAGTGTGGGTGAGCGTGAGGGTGAGTGTGAGAGTGAGAGTGAGAGTTAGAGTGAGATTGAGAGTTAGAGTGAGAGTGAGAGTGAGAGTGATAGTTAGAGTGAGAGTGAGAGTGAGAGTGAGGGTGAGGGTTAGGGTGAGAGTTAGAGTGATAGTGAGAGTTAGAGCGAGGGTGAGAGTGAGAGTGAGAGTGAGAGTGAGAGTTAGAGTTAGAGTGAGTTAGAATTAGAGTGAGAGTGAGAGTGAGGGTGAGTCTGAGGGTGAGGGTGAGAGTGAGAGTTAGGGTGAGGGTGAGGGTGGGTGTGAGAGTGAGTGTGAGATTGAAGGTGAGAGTGTGAGTGAGAGTTAGATTGAGAGTGAGAGTGAGAGTGAGGGTGAGGGTGAGGGTGAGTGTGAGTTCGAGTTAGAGTTAGAGTTAGAGTGAGAGTTAGAGTTAGAGTGAGAGTGAGAGTGAGAGTGAGGGTGAAGGTGAGGGTGAGAGTTAGAGTGAGATTGTGAGTTAGAGTGAGAGTGAGGGTGAGGGTGAGTCTGAGGGTGAGGGTGAGAGTGAGAGTTAGGGTGAGGGTGAGGGTGAGGGTGAGAGTGAGAGTGAGATTGAAGGTGAGAGTGTGAGTGAGAGTTAGATTGAGAGTGAGAGTGAGAGTGAGGGTGAGGGTGAGGGTGAGTGTGAGTTAGAGTTAGAGTTAGAGTTAGAGTTAGAGTGAGAGTTAGAGTTAGAGTGAGAGTGAGAGTGAGGGTGAAGGTGAGGGTGAGAGTTAGAGTGAGATTGAGAGTTAGAGTGAGAGTGAGAGTTAGAGTGAGCGTTAGAGTTAGAGTTAGAGTGAGAGTGAGAGTGAGAGTGAGAGTTAGAGTGAGGGTGAGGGTGAGGGTGAGAGTGAGAGTTAGAGTAAGGGTCAGTGTGAGGGTGAGAGTGAGAGTTAGAGTTAGAGTGAGAGTGAGAGTTAGTGTGAGAATTAGAGTGAGAGTGAGAGTGAGACTGAGAGTGAGAGTGAGGGTGAGACAGAGTGAGAGTGAGAGAGAGTGAGAGTGAGAGTGAGAGTGAGAGTGAGAGTGAGGGTGAGAGTGAGAGTTAGAGTGAGGGTGAGGGTGAGAGTGAGAGTTAGAGTAAGGGTCAGTGTGAGGGTGAGAGTGAGAGTTAGAGTTAGAGTGAGAGTGAGAGTTAGTGTGAGAATTAGAGTGAGAGTGAGAGTGAGACTGAGAGTGAGAGTGAGGGTGAGACAGAGTGAGAGTGAGAGAGATTGAGAGTGAGAGTGAGAGTGAGAGTGAGGGTGAGTGTGAGGGTGAGGGTGAGTGTAAGAGTGAGAGTGAGAGTTAGAGTGCGAGTTAGAGTTAGAGTGAGAGTGAGAGTTAGAGTTAGAGTGAGAGTGAGAATGGGTTAGAGTGAGAGTGAGAGTGAGGTTGAGCGTGAGGGTTAGAGTGAGAGTGAGAGTGAGAGTTAGAGTGAGAGTGAGGGTGAAGGTGAGGGTGAGAGTTAGAGTGAGGGTGAGGGTGTGGGTGAGAGTTGGAGTTAGAGTGATGGTGAGTGTGAGTGTGAGAGTGAGAGTGAGGGTGAGGGTGTGGGTGAGAGTGAGAGTGAGAGTGATGGTGAGGGTGAGGGTGAGAGTGAGAGTTAGAGTTAGAGTGAGAGTGAGAGTTAGAATGAGGGTGAGGGTGAGGGTGAGAGTTAGAGTGACAGTGATGGTGAGGGTGAGAGAGTGAGAGTGAGAGTGAGAGTGAGAGTGAGAATGAGAGTGAGGGTGAGAGTGAGAGTGAGAGTGAGAGTTAGAGTGAGAGTGAGAGTTAGAGTGAGAGTGAGAGTGAGGGTGAGTGTGAGGGTGAGAATGAGAGTGAGGGTGAGGGTGTGGGTGAGAGTGAGAGTGCGAGTGAGGGTGAGGGTGAGAGTGAGAGTGAGAGTTAGAGTTAGAGTGAGAGTGAGAGTGAGGGTGAGACAGAGTGAGAGTGAGAGAGATTGAGAGTGAGAGTGAGAGTGAGAGTGAGGGTGAGTGTGAGGGTGAGGGTGAGTGTAAGAGTGAGAGTGAGAGTTAGAGTGCGAGTTAGAGTTAGAGTGAGAGTGAGAGTTAGAGTTAGAGTGAGAGTGAGAATGAGTTAGAGTGAGAGTGAGAGTGAGGTTGAGCGTGAGGGTTAGAGTGAGAGTGAGAGTGAGAGTTAGAGTGAGAGTGAGAGTTAGAGTGAGAGTTAGAGTGAAAGTTAGAGTGAGGGTGAGGGTGAGAGTTAGAGTGAGAGTGAGAGTGAGAGTTAGAGTGAGAGTGAGTGTGAGGGTGAGGTGTGAGGGTGAGAGTTAGAGTGAGGGTGAGGGTGTGGGTGAGAGTTGGAGTTAGAGTGATGGTGAGTGTGAGTGTGAGAGTGAGAGTGAGGGTGAGGGTGTGGGTGAGAGTGAGAGTGAGAGTGATGGTGAGGGTGAGGGTGAGAGTGAGAGTTAGAGTTAGAGTGAGAGTGAGAGTTAGAATGAGGGTGAGGGTGAGGGTGAGAGTTAGAGTGACAGTGATGGTGAGGGTGAGAGAGTGAGAGTGAGAGTGAGAGTTAGAGTTAGAGTGAGAGTGGGGGTGAGTGTGAGGGTGAGAGTGAGTGTGAGAGTGAGAGTGAGAGTGAGAGTGAGAGTGAGGGTGAGGGTGAGAGTGAGAGTGAGAGTGAGAGTTAGAGTGAGAGTGAGAGTGAGAGTTAGAGTGAGAGTGAGAGTGAGGGTGAGTGTGAGGGTGAGAATGAGAGTGAGGGTGAGGGTGTGGGTGAGAGTGAGAGTGCGAGTGAGGGTGAGGGTGAGAGTGAGAGTGAGAGTTAGAGTTAGAGTGAGAGTGAGAGTGAGGGTGAGGGTGAGAGTTAGAGTGAGAGTGTGAGAGAGAGTTAGAGTGAGAGTTAGAGTTAGAGTGAGAGTTCGAGTGAGAGTGAGAGTGAGGGTGAGAGTGAGAGTGAGAGTTAGAGTGAGAGTTAGATTCAGGGTGAGGGTGAGGGTGAGAGTGAGCGTGAGAGTGAGTGTCAGTTAGAGTTAGAGTGAGAGTGAGGGTGAGAGTGAGAGTGAGAGTAAGAGTGAGAGTTAGAATTAGAGTTAGAGTTAGAGTGAGAGTGAGAGGTAGAGTGAGAGTGAGAGTTAGAGTGAGTTAGAGTTAGAGTGAGAGTGAGAGTTAGAGTGAGGGTGAGGGTGAGAGTGAGAGTGAGGGTGAGATTGTGGGTGAGAGTGAGAGTGAGAGTGAGTGTGAGGGTGAGAGTGAGAGTGAGGGTGGGAGTGTGGGTGAGAGTGAGAGTGAGAGTGAGAGTGGGAGTGAGGGTGAGAGTGAGAGTGAGAGTAAGAGTTAGAGTTAGAGTGAGTTAGAGTTAGAGTGAGAGTGAGAGTTAGAGTGAGGGTGAGGGTGAGAGTGAGAGTGAGGCTGAGAGTGTGGGTGAGAGTGAGAGTGAGAGTGAGTGTGAGGGTGAGAGTCAGAGTGAGAGTTAGAGTTAGAGTGAGAGTGAGGGTGAGGGTGAGAGTTAGAGTGAGAGTGAGTGTCAGTGAGAGTTAGAGTTAGAGTGAGAGTTCGAGTGAGAGTGAGAGTGAGGGTGAGGGTTAGGGTGAGAGTTAGAGTGATAGAGAGAGTTAGAGCGAGGGTGAGAGTGAGAGTGAGAGTGAGAGTTAGAGTTAGAGTGAGTTAGAGTTAGAGTGAGAGTGAGAGTGAGGGTGAGTCTGAGGGTGAGGGTGAGAGTGAGAGTTAGGGTGAGGGTGAGGGTGAGGGTGAGAGTGAGATTGAAGGTGAGAGTGTGAGTGAGAGTTAGATTGAGAGTGAGAGTTAGAGTGAGAGTGAGGGTGAGGGTGAGTGTGAGTTAGAGTTAGAGTTAGAGTTAGAGTTAGAGTGAGAGTTAGAGTTAGAGTTAGAGTTAGAGTGAGAGTGAGAGTGAGGGTAAGAGTGTGTGTGAGTTTGAGTTAGAGCTAGAGTTAGAGTGAGAGTGAGAGTGAGGGTGAGCGTTAGAGTTAGAGTGAGAGTGAGAGTGAGAGTGAGAGTTAGAGTGAGAGTGAGAGTGAGAGTGAGAGTGAGGGTGAGAGTTAGAGTGAGAGTGTGTGTGAGTTAGAGTTAGAGATAGAGTTAGAGTGAGAGTGAGAGTTAGAGTGAGCGTTAGAGTTAGAGTTAGAGTGAGAGTGAGAGTGAGAGTTAGAGTGAGGGTGAGGGTGAGGGTGAGAGTGAGAGTTAGAGTAAGGGTCAGTGTGAGGGTGAGAGTGAGAGTTAGAGTTAGAGTGAGAGTGAGAGTTAGAGTGAGAATTAGAGTGAGAGTGAGAGTGAGACTGAGAGTGAGAGTGAGGGTGAGACAGAGTGAGAGTTAGAGTGAGAGTGAGAGTTAGAGTGAGAGTGAGAGTGAGTGTGAGGGTGAGAGTTAGAGTGAAAGTGAGAGTGAGAGTTAGAGTGAGAGTGAGAGTGAGAGTGAGAGTTAGAGTTAGAGTGAGAGTGAGAGTTAGAGTGAGAGTGAGAGTTAGAGTTAGAGTGAGAGTGAGAATGAGTTAGAGTGAGAGTGAGAGTGAGGTTGAGCGTGAGGGTTAGAGTGAGAGTGAGAATGAGAGTTAGAGTGAGAATGAGAGTTAGAATGAGAGTTAGAGTGAAAGTGAGAGTGATGGTGAGTGTGAGTGTGAGAGTGAGGGTGAGGGTGAGGGTGTGGGTGAGAGTGAGAGTGAGAGTGAGGGTGAGGTGTGAGGGTGAGAGTTAGAGTGAGAGTGATAGTGAGAGTTAGACTGAGGGTGAGAGTTGGAGTTAGAGTGATGGTGAGTGTGAGTGTGAGAGTGAGGGTGAGGGTGAGGGTGTGGGTGAGAGTGAGAGTGAGTGTGAGAGTGAGGGTGAGGGTGAGGGTGTGGGTGAGAGTGAGAGTGAGAGTGATGGTGAGGGTGAGGGTGAGAGTGAGAGTTAGAGTTAGAGTTAGAGTGAGAGTGAGAGTTAGAATGAGGGTGAGGGTGAGAGTTAGAGTGACAGTGATGGTGAGGGTGAGAGAGTGAGAGTGAGAGTGAGAGTTAGAGTTAGAGTGAGAGTGCGGGTGAGTGTGAGGGTGAGAGTTAGAGTGAGAGTGAGAGTGAGAGTGAGGGTGAGAGTGAGAGTGAGTGTGAGGGTGAGGGTGAGAGTGAGAGTGAGAGTGAGAGTTAGAGTGAGAGTTAGAGTTAGAGTGAGAGTGAGAGTGAGGGTGAGTGTGAGGGTGAGAGTGAGAGTGAGAGTGAGAGTGAGGGTGAGAGTGAGATTGAGTGTGAGGGTGAGGGTGAGAGTGAGAGTGAGAGTTAGAGTGAGAGTTAGAGTTAGAGTGAGAGTGAGAGTGAGGGTGAGTGTGAGGGTGAGAGTGAGAGTGAGGGTGAGGGTGTGGGTGAGAGTGAGAGTGAGAGTGAGGGTGAGGGTGAGAGTGAGAGTTAGAGTGAGAGTGAGAGTGAGGGTGAGAGTGAGAGTGAGTGTGAGAGTGAGAGTGAGAGTGAGAGTTAGAGTGAGAGTTAGAGTTAGAGTGAGAGTGAGAGTGAGAGTGAGGGTGAGTGTGAGGGTGAGAGTGAGAGTGAGGGTGTGGGTGAGAGTGAGAGTGAGGGTGAGGGTGAGGGTGAGAGTGAGAGTTAGAGTTAGAGTGAGAGTGAGAGTGAGGGTGAGGGTGAGGGTGTGGGTGAGAGTGAGAGTGAGGGTGTGGGTGAGAGTGAGAGTGAGAGTGAGGGTGAGGGTGAGAGTGAGAGTTAGAGTGAGAGTGAGAGTGAGAGTGAGGGTGAGAGTGAGAGTGAGAGTGAGTGTGAGGGTGAGGGTGAGAGTGAGAGTTAGAGTGAGAGTGAGAGTTAGAGTGAGAGTGAGAGTTAGAGTTAGATGAGAGTGAGAATGAGTTAGAGTGAGAGTGAGAGTGAGGTTGAGCGTGAGGGTTAGAGTGAGAGTGAGAATGAGAGTTAGAGTGAGAATGAGAGTTAGAATGAGAGTTAGAGTGAAAGTGAGAGTGATGGTGAGTGTGAGTGTGAGAGTGAGGGTGAGGGTGAGGGTGTGGGTGAGAGTGAGAGTGAGAGTGAGGGTGAGGTGTGAGGGTGAGAGTTAGAGTGAGAGTGATAGTGAGAGTTAGACTGAGGGTGAGAGTTGGAGTTAGAGTGATGGTGAGTGTGAGTGTGAGAGTGAGGGTGAGGGTGAGGGTGTGGGTGAGAGTGAGAGTGAGTGTGAGAGTGAGGGTGAGGGTGAGGGTGTGGGTGAGAGTGAGAGTGAGAGTGATGGTGAGGGTGAGGGTGAGAGTGAGAGTTAGAGTTAGAGTTAGAGTGAGAGTGAGAGTTAGAATGAGGGTGAGGGTGAGAGTTAGAGTGACAGTGATGGTGAGGGTGAGAGAGTGAGAGTGAGAGTGAGAGTTAGAGTTAGAGTGAGAGTGCGGGTGAGTGTGAGGGTGAGAGTTAGAGTGAGAGTGAGAGTGAGAGTGAGGGTGAGAGTGAGAGTGAGTGTGAGGGTGAGGGTGAGAGTGAGAGTGAGAGTGAGAGTTAGAGTGAGAGTTAGAGTTAGAGTGAGAGTGAGAGTGAGGGTGAGTGTGAGGGTGAGAGTGAGAGTGAGAGTGAGAGTGAGGGTGAGAGTGAGATTGAGTGTGAGGGTGAGGGTGAGAGTGAGAGTGAGAGTTAGAGTGAGAGTTAGAGTTAGAGTGAGAGTGAGAGTGAGGGTGAGTGTGAGGGTGAGAGTGAGAGTGAGGGTGTGGGTGAGAGTGAGAGTGAGAGTGAGGGTGAGGGTGAGAGTGAGAGTTAGAGTGAGAGTGAGAGTGAGGGTGAGAGTGAGAGTGAGTGTGAGGGTGAGGGTGAGAGTGAGAGTGAGAGTGAGAGTTAGAGTGAGAGTTAGAGTTAGAGTGAGAGTGAGAGTGAGAGTGAGGGTGAGTGTGAGGGTGAGAGTGAGAGTGAGAGTGAGGGTGAGTGTGAGGGTGAGAGTGAGAGTGAGGGTGTGGGTGAGAGTGAGAGTGAGAGTGAGGGTGAGGGTGAGAGTGAGAGTGAGAGTTAGAGTTAGAGTGAGAGTGAGAGTGAGGGTGTGGGTGAGAGTGAGAGTGAGGGTGAGGGTGAGAGTGAGAGTGAGAGTTAGAGTGAGAGTGAGAGTGAGGGTGAGAGTGAGAGTGAGTGTGAGGGTGAGGGTGAGAGTGAGAGTGAGAGTGAGAGTTAGAGTGAGAGTTAGAGTTAGAGTGAGAGTGAGAGTGAGAGTGAGGGTGAGTGTGAGGGTGAGAGTGAGAGTGAGGGTGTGGGTGAGAGTGAGAGTGAGAGTGAGGGTGAGGGTGAGAGTGAGAGTGAGAGTTAGAGTGAGAGTGAGAGTGAGGGTGAGGGTGAGGGTGTGGGTGAGAGTGAGAGTGAGGGTGTGGGTGAGAGTGAGAGTGAGGGTGAGGGTGAGAGTGAGAGTTAGAGTGAGAGTGAGAGTGAGAGTGAGGGTGAGAGTGAGAGTGAGTGTGAGGGTGAGGGTGAGGGTGAGAGTGAGAGTGAGAGTTAGAGTGAGAGTTAGAGTTAGAGTGAGAGTGAGAGTGAGGGTGAGTGTGAGGGTGAGAGTGAGAGTGAGGGTGTGGGTGAGAGTGAGAGTGAGAGTGAGGGTGAGGGTGAGAGTGAGAGTGAGAGTTAGAGTTAGAGTGAGAGTGAGAGTGAGGGTGTGGGTGAGAGTGAGAGTGAGGGTGAGGGTGAGAGTGAGAGTGAGAGTTAGAGTTAGAGTGAGAGTGAGAGTGAGGGTGAGGGTGTGGGTGAGAGTGAGAGTGAGGGTGTGGGTGAGAGTGAGAGTGAGAGTGAGGGTGAGGGTGAGAGTGAGAGTTAGAGTGAGAGTGAGAGTGAGAGTGAGGGTGAGAGTGAGAGTGAGTGTGAGGGTGAGGGTGAGGGTGAGAGTGAGAGTGAGAGTGAGAGTTAGAGTGAGAGTTAGAGTTAGAGTGAGAGTGAGAGTGAGGGTGAGTGTGAGGGTGAGAGTGAGAGTGAGGGTGTGGGTGAGAGTGAGAGTGAGAGTGAGGGTGAGGGTGAGAGTGAGAGTGAGAGTTAGAGTTAGAGTGAGAGTGAGAGTGAGGGTGAGGGTGAGAGTAAGAGTGAGAGTGTGAGAGAGAGTTAGAGTGAGAGTAAGAGTTAGAGTGAGAGTTCGAGTGAGATTGAGAGTGAGGGTGAGAGTGAGAGTGAGAGTTAGAGTGAGAGTTAGATTCAGGGTGAGGGTGAGAGTGAGAGTGAGAGTGAGTGTCAGTTAGAGTTAGAGTGAGAGTTAGAGTGAGAGTTAGAGTTAGAGTGAGAGTTAGAGTGAGAGTGAGGGTGAGAGTGAGAGTTAGAATTAGAGTTAGAGTTAGAGTGAGAGTGAGAGGTAGAGTGAGAGTGAGAGTTAGAGTGAGTTAGAGTTAGAGTGAGAGTGAGAGTTAGAGTGAGGGTGAGGGTGAGAGTGAGAGTGAGGGTGAGAGTGTGGGTGAGAGTGAGAGTGAGAGTGAGTGTGAGGGTGAGAGTGAGAGTGAGGGTGAGAGTGTGGGTGAGAGTGAGAGTGAGAGTGAGAGTGGGAGTGAGGGTGAGAGTGAGAGTGAGAGTAAGAGTTAGTTAGAGTGAGTTAGAGTGAGAGTGAGAGTTAGAGTGAGGGTGAGGGTGAGAGTGAGGCTGAGAGTGTGGGTGGGAGTGAGAGTGAGAGTGAGTGTGAGGGTGAGAGTCAGAGTGAGAGTTAGAGTTAGAGTGAGAGTGAGAGTGAGGGTGAGGGTGAGAGTTAGAGTGAGAGTGAGTGTCAGTGAGAGTTAGAGTTAGAGTGAGAGTTCGAGTGAGAGTGAGAGTGAGAGTGAGGGTGCGAGTGAGAGTGAGAGTGAGAGTTAGATTGAGGGTGAGGATGAGTGTGAGAGTGAGAGTGAGTGTCAGTTAGACTTAGAGTTCGAGTGAGAGTGACAGTTAGAGTTAGAGTGAGAGTTAGAGTGAGAGTGAGGTGAGAGTGAGAGTGAGAGTAAGAGTGAGAGTGGGAGTGAGGGTGAGGGTGAGAGTTAGAGTGAGAGTGAGAGTTAGAGTGAGAGTGAGAGTGAGGGTGAAGGTGAGGGTGAGAGTTAGAGTGAGAGTGAGAGTTAGAGTGAGAGTGAGAGTGAGGGTGAGGGTGATGGTGAGAGTTAGAGTGAGAGTATGAGTTAGTGTGAGAGTGAGAGAGAGAGTGAGAGTGTGGGTGAGCGTGAGGGTGAGTGTGAGAGTGAGAGTGAGAGTTAGAGTGAGATTGAGAGTTAGAGTGAGAGTGAGAGTGATAGTTAGAGTGAGAGTGAGAGTGAGGGTGAGGGTTAGGGTGAGAGTTATAGTGATAGTGAGAGTTAGAGCGAGGGTGAGAGTGAGAGTGAGAGTGAGAGTTAGAGTTAGAGTGAGTTAGAGTTAGAGTGAGAGAGAGAGTGAGGGTGAGTCTGAGGGTGAGGGTGAGAGTGAGAGTTAGGGTGAGGGTGAGGGTGAGAGTTAGAGTGAGAGTGTGAGTGAGAGTTAGAGTGAGAGTTAGAGTTAGAGTGAGAGTGAGAGTGAGGGTGAGTGTGAGGGTGAGAGTGAGAGTGAGGGTGAGGGTGTGGGTGAGAGTGAGAGTGAGTGTGAGAGTGAGGGTGAGGGTGAGGGTGTGGGTGAGAGTGAGAGTGAGAGTGATGGTGAGGGTGAGAGTGAGAGTGAGAGTGAGAGTTAGAGTGAGAGTTAGAGTTAGAGTGAGAGTGAGAGTGAGAGTGAGGGTGAGTGTGAGGGTGAGAGTGAGAGTGAGGGTGTGGGTGAGAGTGAGAGTGAGAGTGAGGGTGAGGGTGAGAGTGAGAGTGAGAGTTAGAGTTAGAGTGAGAGTGAGAGTGAGGGTGAGGGTGAGGGTGTGGGTGAGAGTGAGAGTGAGGGTGTGGGTGAGAGTGAGAGTGAGAGTGAGGGTGAGGGTGAGAGTGAGAGTTAGAGTGAGAGTGAGAGTGAGAGTGAGGGTGAGAGTGAGAGTGAGTGTGAGGGTGAGGGTGAGGGTGAGAGTGAGAGTTAGAGTGAGAGTGAGAGTTAGAGTGAGAGTTAGAGTTAGAGTGAGAGTGAGAATGAGTTAGAGTGAGAGTGAGAGTGAGGTTGAGCGTGAGGGTTAGAGTGAGAGTGAGAATGAGAGTTAGAGTGAGAATGAGAGTTAGAATGAGAGTTAGAGTGAAAGTGAGAGTGATGGTGAGTGTGAGTGTGAGAGTGAGGGTGAGGGTGAGGGTGTGGGTGAGAGTGAGAGTGAGAGTGAGGGTGAGGTGTGAGGGTGAGAGTTAGAGTGAGAGTGATAGTGAGAGTTAGACTGAGGGTGAGAGTTGGAGTTAGAGTGATGGTGAGTGTGAGTGTGAGAGTGAGGGTGAGGGTGAGGGTGTGGGTGAGAGTGAGAGTGAGTGTGAGAGTGAGGGTGAGGGTGAGGGTGTGGGTGAGAGTGAGAGTGAGAGTGATGGTGAGGGTGAGGGTGAGAGTGAGAGTTAGAGTTAGAGTTAGAGTGAGAGTGAGAGTTAGAATGAGGGTGAGGGTGAGAGTTAGAGTGACAGTGATGGTGAGGGTGAGAGAGTGAGAGTGAGAGTGAGAGTTAGAGTTAGAGTGAGAGTGCGGGTGAGTGTGAGGGTGAGAGTTAGAGTGAGAGTGAGAGTGAGAGTGAGGGTGAGAGTGAGAGTGAGTGTGAGGGTGAGGGTGAGAGTGAGAGTGAGAGTGAGAGTTAGAGTGAGAGTTAGAGTTAGAGTGAGAGTGAGAGTGAGGGTGAGTGTGAGGGTGAGAGTGAGAGTGAGAGTGAGAGTGAGGGTGAGAGTGAGATTGAGTGTGAGGGTGAGGGTGAGGGTGAGGGTGAGAGTGAGAGTTAGAGTGAGAGTTAGAGTTAGAGTGAGAGTGAGAGTGAGAGTGAGGGTGAGTGTGAGGGTGAGAGTGAGAGTGAGGGTGAGGGTGTGGGTGAGAGTGAGAGTGAGAGTGAGGGTGAGGGTGAGAGTGAGAGTTAGAGTGAGAGTGAGAGTGAGGGTGAGAGTGAGAGTGAGTGTGAGGGTGAGGGTGAGAGTGAGAGTGAGAGTGAGAGTTAGAGTGAGAGTTAGAGTTAGAGTGAGAGTGAGAGTGAGAGTGAGGGTGAGTGTGAGGGTGAGAGTGAGAGTGAGGGTGTGGGTGAGAGTGAGAGTGAGAGTGAGGGTGAGGGTGAGAGTGAGAGTGAGAGTTAGAGTTAGAGTGAGAGTGAGAGTGAGGGTGAGGGTGAGGGTGTGGGTGAGAGTGAGAGTGAGGGTGTGGGTGAGAGTGAGAGTGAGAGTGAGGGTGAGGGTGAGAGTGAGAGTTAGAGTGAGAGTGAGAGTGAGAGTGAGGGTGAGAGTGAGAGTGAGTGTGAGGGTGAGGGTGAGAGTGAGAGTTAGAGTGAGAGTGAGAGTTAGAGTGAGAGTGAGAGTTAGAGTTAGAGTGAGAGTGAGAATGAGTTAGAGTGAGAGTGAGAGTGAGGTTGAGCGTGAGGGTTAGAGTGAGAGTGAGAATGAGAGTTAGAGTGAGAATGAGAGTTAGAATGAGAGTTAGAGTGAAAGTGAGAGTGATGGTGAGTGTGAGTGTGAGAGTGAGGGTGAGGGTGAGGGTGTGGGTGAGAGTGAGAGTGAGAGTGAGGGTGAGGTGTGAGGGTGAGAGTTAGAGTGAGAGTGATAGTGAGAGTTAGACTGAGGGTGAGAGTTGGAGTTAGAGTGATGGTGAGTGTGAGTGTGAGAGTGAGGGTGAGGGTGAGGGTGTGGGTGAGAGTGAGAGTGAGTGTGAGAGTGAGGGTGAGGGTGAGGGTGTGGGTGAGAGTGAGAGTGAGAGTGATGGTGAGGGTGAGGGTGAGAGTGAGAGTTAGAGTTAGAGTTAGAGTGAGAGTGAGAGTTAGAATGAGGGTGAGGGTGAGAGTTAGAGTGACAGTGATGGTGAGGGTGAGAGAGTGAGAGTGAGAGTGAGAGTTAGAGTTAGAGTGAGAGTGCGGGTGAGTGTGAGGGTGAGAGTTAGAGTGAGAGTGAGAGTGAGAGTGAGGGTGAGAGTGAGAGTGAGTGTGAGGGTGAGGGTGAGAGTGAGAGTGAGAGTGAGAGTTAGAGTGAGAGTTAGAGTTAGAGTGAGAGTGAGAGTGAGGGTGAGTGTGAGGGTGAGAGTGAGAGTGAGAGTGAGAGTGAGGGTGAGAGTGAGATTGAGTGTGAGGGTGAGGGTGAGAGTGAGAGTGAGAGTTAGAGTGAGAGTTAGAGTTAGAGTGAGAGTGAGAGTGAGGGTGAGTGTGAGGGTGAGAGTGAGAGTGAGGGTGAGGGTGTGGGTGAGAGTGAGAGTGAGAGTGAGGGTGAGGGTGAGAGTGAGAGTTAGAGTGAGAGTGAGAGTGAGGGTGAGAGTGAGAGTGAGTGTGAGGGTGAGGGTGAGAGTGAGAGTGAGAGTGAGAGTTAGAGTGAGAGTTAGAGTTAGAGTGAGAGTGAGAGTGAGAGTGAGGGTGAGTGTGAGGGTGAGAGTGAGAGTGAGGGTGTGGGTGAGAGTGAGAGTGAGAGTGAGGGTGAGGGTGAGAGTGAGAGTGAGAGTTAGAGTGAGAGTGAGAGTGAGGGTGAGGGTGAGGGTGTGGGTGAGAGTGAGAGTGAGGGTGTGGGTGAGAGTGAGAGTGAGAGTGAGGGTGAGGGTGAGAGTGAGAGTTAGAGTGAGAGTGAGAGTGAGAGTGAGGGTGAGAGTGAGAGTGAGTGTGAGGGTGAGGGTGAGGGTGAGAGTGAGAGTGAGAGTTAGAGTGAGAGTTAGAGTTAGAGTGAGAGTGAGAGTGAGGGTGAGTGTGAGGGTGAGAGTGAGAGTGAGGGTGTGGGTGAGAGTGAGAGTGAGAGTGAGGGTGAGGGTGAGAGTGAGAGTGAGAGTTAGAGTTAGAGTGAGAGTGAGAGTGAGGGTGTGGGTGAGAGTGAGAGTGAGGGTGAGGGTGAGAGTGAGAGTTAGAGTTAGAGTGAGAGTGAGAGTGAGGGTGAGGGTGTGGGTGAGAGTGAGAGTGAGGGTGTGGGTGAGAGTGAGAGTGAGAGTGAGGGTGAGGGTGAGAGTGAGAGTTAGAGTGAGAGTGAGAGTGAGAGTGAGGGTGAGAGTGAGAGTGAGTGTGAGGGTGAGGGTGAGGGTGAGAGTGAGAGTGAGAGTGAGAGTTAGAGTGAGAGTTAGAGTGAGAGTGAGAGTGAGGGTGAGTGTGAGGGTGAGAGTGAGAGTGAGGGTGTGGGTGAGAGTGAGAGTGAGAGTGAGGGTGAGGGTGAGAGTGAGAGTGAGAGTTAGAGTTAGAGTGAGAGTGAGAGTGAGGGTGAGGGTGAGAGTAAGAGTGAGAGTGTGAGAGAGAGTTAGAGTGAGAGTAAGAGTTAGAGTGAGAGTTCGAGTGAGATTGAGAGTGAGGGTGAGAGTGAGAGTGAGAGTTAGAGTGAGAGTTAGATTCAGGGTGAGGGTGAGAGTGAGAGTGAGAGTGAGTGTCAGTTAGAGTTAGAGTGAGAGTTAGAGTGAGAGTTAGAGTTAGAGTGAGAGTTAGAGTGAGAGTGAGGGTGAGAGTGAGAGTTAGAATTAGAGTTAGAGTTAGAGTGAGAGTGAGAGGTAGAGTGAGAGTGAGAGTTAGAGTGAGTTAGAGTTAGAGTGAGAGTGAGAGTTAGAGTGAGGGTGAGGGTGAGAGTGAGAGTGAGGGTGAGAGTGTGGGTGAGAGTGAGAGTGAGAGTGAGTGTGAGGGTGAGAGTGAGAGTGAGGGTGAGAGTGTGGGTGAGAGTGAGAGTGAGAGTGAGAGTGGGAGTGAGGGTGAGAGTGAGAGTGAGAGTAAGAGTTAGTTAGAGTGAGTTAGAGTGAGAGTGAGAGTTAGAGTGAGGGTGAGGGTGAGAGTGAGGCTGAGAGTGTGGGTGGGAGTGAGAGTGAGAGTGAGTGTGAGGGTGAGAGTCAGAGTGAGAGTTAGAGTTAGAGTGAGAGTGAGAGTGAGGGTGAGGGTGAGAGTTAGAGTGAGAGTGAGTGTCAGTGAGAGTTAGAGTTAGAGTGAGAGTTCGAGTGAGAGTGAGAGTGAGAGTGAGGGTGCGAGTGAGAGTGAGAGTGAGAGTTAGATTGAGGGTGAGGATGAGTGTGAGAGTGAGAGTGAGTGTCAGTTAGACTTAGAGTTCGAGTGAGAGTGACAGTTAGAGTTAGAGTGAGAGTTAGAGTGAGAGTGAGGTGAGAGTGAGAGTGAGAGTAAGAGTGAGAGTGGGAGTGAGGGTGAGGGTGAGAGTTAGAGTGAGAGTGAGAGTTAGAGTGAGAGTGAGAGTGAGGGTGAAGGTGAGGGTGAGAGTTAGAGTGAGAGTGAGAGTTAGAGTGAGAGTGAGAGTGAGGGTGAGGGTGATGGTGAGAGTTAGAGTGAGAGTATGAGTTAGTGTGAGAGTGAGAGAGAGAGTGAGAGTGTGGGTGAGCGTGAGGGTGAGTGTGAGAGTGAGAGTGAGAGTTAGAGTGAGATTGAGAGTTAGAGTGAGAGTGAGAGTGATAGTTAGAGTGAGAGTGAGAGTGAGGGTGAGGGTTAGGGTGAGAGTTATAGTGATAGTGAGAGTTAGAGCGAGGGTGAGAGTGAGAGTGAGAGTGAGAGTTAGAGTTAGAGTGAGTTAGAGTTAGAGTGAGAGAGAGAGTGAGGGTGAGTCTGAGGGTGAGGGTGAGAGTGAGAGTTAGGGTGAGGGTGAGGGTGAGAGTTAGAGTGAGAGTGTGAGTGAGAGTTAGAGTGAGAGTTAGAGTTAGAGTGAGAGTGAGAGTGAGGGTGAGTGTGAGGGTGAGAGTGAGAGTGAGGGTGAGGGTGTGGGTGAGAGTGAGAGTGAGAGTGAGGGTGAGGGTGAGAGTGAGAGTTAGAGTGAGAGTGAGAGTGAGAGTGAGGGTGAGAGTGAGAGTGAGTGTGAGGGTGAGGGTGAGAGTGAGAGTGAGAGTGAGAGTTAGAGTGAGAGTTAGAGTTAGAGTGAGAGTGAGAGTGAGAGTGAGAGTGAGAGTGAGGGTGAGTGTGAGGGTGAGAGTGAGAGTGAGGGTGTGGGTGAGAGTGAGAGTGAGAGTGAGGGTGAGGGTGAGAGTGAGAGTGAGAGTGAGAGTGAGGGTGTGGGTGAGAGTGAGAGTGAGGGTGAGAGTGAGAGTTAGAGTTAGAGTGAGAGTGAGAGTGAGGGTGAGGGTGAGGGTGAGGGTGAGAGTTAGAGTGAGAGTGTGAGAGAGAGTTAGAGTGAGAGTAAGAGTTAGAGTGAGAGTTCGAGTGAGATTGAGAGTGAGGGTGAGAGTGAGAGTGAGAGTTAGAGTGAGAGTTAGATTCAGGGTGAGGGTGAGGGTGAGAGTGAGAGTGAGAGTGAGTGTCAGTTAGAGTTAGAGTGAGAGTTAGAGTGAGAGTTAGAGTTAGAGTGAGAGTTAGAGTGAGGGTGAGGGTGAGAGTGAGAGTTAGAATTAGAGTTAGAGTTAGAGTGAGAGTGAGAGGTAGAGTGAGAGTGAGAGTTAGAGTGAGTTAGAGTTAGAGTGAGAGTGAGAGTTAGAGTGAGAGTTAGAGTGAAAGTGAGAGTGAGGGTGAGGGTGAGAGTTAGAGTGAGAGTGAGAGTGAGAGTTAGAGTGAGATTGAGAGTTAGACTGAGGGTGAGAGTTGGAGTTAGAGTGATGGTGAGTGTGAGTGTGAGAGTGAGGGTGAGGGTGAGGGTGTGGGTGAGAGTGAGAGTGAGAGTGATGGTGAGGGTGAGGGTGAGAGTGAGAGTTAGAGTTAGAGTGAGAGTGACAGTTAGAATGAGGGTGAGGGTGAGGGTGAGAGTTAGAGTGAAAGTGAGAATGAGAGTTAGAGTTAGAGTGAGAGTGCGGGTGAGTGTGAGGGTGAGAGTTAGAGTGAGAGTGAGAGTGAGAGTGAGAGTAGAGTGAGAG
Source organism: Chiloscyllium plagiosum (assembly GCF_037043375.1). Lineage (NCBI taxonomy): Eukaryota > Metazoa > Chordata > Chondrichthyes > Orectolobiformes > Hemiscylliidae > Chiloscyllium > Chiloscyllium plagiosum. The sequence continues at coordinate 512,333 of NW_028270160.1, forward strand.
TGAGATGAGAGTGAGGGTGAGTGTGAGGGTGAGGGTGAGAGTGAGAGTGAGAGTGAGAGTTAGAGTGAGAGTTAGAGTTAGAGTTAGAGTTAGAGTTAGAGTGAGAGTGAGAGTGAGGGTGAGTGTGAGGGTGAGAGTGAGAGTGAGGGTGAGGGTGTGGGTGAGAGTGAGAGTGAGAGTGAGGGTGAGGGTGAGAGTGAGAGTTAGAGTTAGAGTGAGAGTGAGAATGAGGGTGTGGGTGAGAGTGAGAGTGAGAGTGAGGGTGAGGGTGAGAGTGAGAGTGAGAGTGAGAGTTAGAGTGAGAGTTAGAGTTAGAGTTAGAGTTAGAGTTAGAGTTAGAGTGAGAGTGAGGGTGAGTGTGAGGGTGAGAGTGAGAGTGAGGGTGAGGGTGTGGGTGAGAGTGAGAGTGAGAGTGAGGGTGAGGGTGAGAGTGAGAGTTAGAGTTAGAGTTAGAGTGAGAGTGAGAATGAGGGTGTGGGTGAGAGTGAGAGTGAGAGTGAGGGTGAGGGTGAGAGTGAGAGTGAGAGTTAGAGTTAGAGTTAGAGTTCGAGTTCGAGTGAGAGTGAGAGTGAGGGTGAGAGTTAGAGTGAGAGTGTGAGAGAGAGTTAGAGTGAGAGTGAGAGTTAGAGTTAGAGTGAGAGTTCGAGTGAGAGTGAGAGTGAGAGTGAGGGTGAGAGTGAGATTGAGAGTTAGAGTGAGAGTTAGATTGAGGGTGAGGGTGAGGGTGAGAGTGAGAGTGAGTGTCAGTTAGAGTTAGAGTTAGAGTTTGAGTGAGAGTTAGAGTTAGAGTGAGAGTTAGAGTGAGAGTGAGGGTGAGAGTGAGAGTGAGAGTTAGAATTAGAGTTAGAGTTAGAGTGAGAGTGAGAGGTAGAGTGAGAGTGAGAGTTAGAGTGAGAGTGGGAGTGAGGGTGAGAGTGAGAGTGAGAGTGAGAGTTAGAGTTAGAGTGAGTTAGAGTGAGAGTGAGAGTTAGAGTGAGGGTGAGGGTGAGAGTGAGAGTTAGAGTTAGAGTGAGTTAGAGTTAGAGTGAGAGTGAGAGTTAGAGTGAGGGTGAGGGTGAGAGTGAGAGTGAGGATGAGAGTGTGGGTGAGAGTGAGAGTGAGAGTGAGTGTGAGGGTGAGAGTGAGAGTGAGAGTTAGAGTTAGAGTGAGAGTGAGAGTGAGGGTGAGGGTGAGAGTTAGAGTGAGAGTGAGTGTCAGTGAGAGTTAGAGTTAGAGTGAGAGTTCGAGTGAGAGTGAGAGTGAGAGTGAGGGTGAGAGTGAGAGTGAGAGTGAGAGTTAGATTGAGGGTGAGGGTGAGGGTGAGGGTGAGAGTGAGAGTGAGAGTGAGTGTCAGTTAGAGTTAGAGTTCGAGTGAGAGTGAGAGTTAGAGTTAGAGTTAGAGTGAGAGTTAGAGTGAGAGTGAGGAAAGAGTGAGAGTGAGAGTAAGAGTTAGAGTTAGAGTGAGAGTTAGAGTGAGAGTGAGTGTGAGAGTGGGAGTGATGGTGAGGGTGAGAGTTAGAGTGAGAGTGAGAGTTAGAGTGAGAGTGAGGGTGAAGGTGAGGGTGAGAGTTAGAGTGAGAGTGAGAGTTAGAGTGAGAGTGAGGGTGAGGGTGATGGTGAGAGTTAGAGTGAGAGTATGAGTTAGTGTGAGAGTGAGAGAGAGAGTGAGAGTGAGAGTTAGATTGAGGGTGAGGGTGAGGGTGAGAGTGAGAGTGAGAGTGAGTGTCAGTTAGAGTTAGAGTTTGAGTGAGAGTGAGAGTTAGAGTTAGAGTTAGAGTGAGAGTTAGAGTGAGAGTGAGGAAAGAGTGAGAGTGAGAGTAAGAGTTAGAGTTAGAGTGAGAGTTAGAGTGAGAGTGAGTGTGAGAGTGGGAGTGATGGTGAGGGTGAGAGTTAGAGTGAGAGTGAGAGTTAGAGTGAGAGTGAGAGTGAGGGTGAGGGTGATGGTGAGAGTTAGAGTGAGAGTATGAGTTAGTGTGAGAGTGAGAGAGAGAGTGAGAGTGTGGGTGAGCGTGAGGGTGAGTGTGAGAGTGAGAGTGAGAGTTAGAGTGAGATTGAGAGTTAGAGTGAGAGTGAGAGTGAGAGTGATAGTTAGAGTGAGAGTGAGAGTGAGAGTGAGGGTGAGGGTTAGGGTGAGAGTTAGAGTGATAGTGAGAGTTAGAGCGAGGGTGAGAGTGAGAGTGAGAGTGAGGGTTAGAGTTAGAGTGAGTTAGAATTAGAGTGAGAGTGAGAGTGAGGGTGAGTCTGAGGGTGAGGGTGAGAGTGAGAGTTAGGGTGAGGGTGAGGGTGAGGGTGAGAGTGAGAGTGAGATTGAAGGTGAGAGTGTGAGTGAGAGTTAGATTGAGAGTGAGAGTGAGAGTGAGGGTGAGGGTGAGGGTGAGTGTGAGTTAGAGTTAGAGTTAGAGTTAGAGTGAGAGTTAGAGTTAGAGTGAGAGTGAGAGTGAGAGTGAGGGTGAAGGTGAGGGCGAGAGTTAGAGTGAGATTGTGAGTTAGAGTGAGAGTGAGGGTGAGTCTGAGGGTGAGGGTGAGAGTGAGAGTTAGGGTGAGGGTGAGGGTGAGGGTGAGGGTGAGAGTGAGAGTGAGAGTTAGAGTTAGAGTTAGAGTTCGAGTTCGAGTGAGAGTGAGAGTGAGGGTGAGGGTGAGAGTTAGAGTGTGAGTGTGAGAGAGAGTTAGAGTGAGAGTTAGAGTTAGAGTGAGAGTTCGAGTGAGAGTGAGAGTGAGAGTGAGGGTGAGAGTGAGATTGAGAGTTAGAGTGAGAGTTAGATTGAGGGTGAGGGTGAGGGTGAGAGTGAGAGTGAGTGTCAGTTAGAGTTAGAGTTTGAGTGAGAGTTAGATTTAGAGTTAGAGTGAGAGTTAGAGTGAGAGTGAGGGTGAGAGTGAGAGTGAGAGTTAGAATTAGAGTTAGAGTTAGAGTGAGAGTGAGAGGTAGAGTGAGAGTGAGAGTTAGAGTGAGAGTGGGAGTGAGGGTGAGAGTGAGAGTGAGATTGAGAGTTAGAGTTAGAGTGAGTTAGAGTGAGAGTGAGAGTTAGAGTGAGGGTGAGGGTGAGAGTGAGAGTTAGAGTTAGAGTGAGTTAGAGTTAGAGTGAGAGTGAGAGTTAGAGTGAGGGTGAGGGTGAGAGTGAGAGTGAGGATGAGAGTGTGGGTGAGAGTGAGAGTGAGAGTGAGTGTGAGGGTGAGAGTGAGAGTGAGAGTTAGAGTTAGAGTGAGAGTGAGAGTGAGGGTGAGGGTGAGAGTTAGAGTGAGAGTGAGTGTCAGTGAGAGTTAGAGTTAGAGTGAGAGTTCGAGTGAGAGTGAGAGTGAGAGTGAGGGTGAGAGTGAGAGTGAGAGTGAGAGTTAGATTGAGGGTGAGGGTGAGGGTGAGGGTGAGAGTGAGAGTGAGAGTGAGTGTCAGTTAGAGTTAGAGTTCGAGTGAGAGTGAGAGTTAGAGTTAGAGTTAGAGTGAGAGTTAGAGTGAGAGTGAGGAAAGAGTGAGAGTGAGAGTAAGAGTTAGAGTTAGAGTGAGAGTTAGAGTGAGAGTGAGTGTGAGAGTGGGAGTGATGGTGAGGGTGAGAGTTAGAGTGAGAGTGAGAGTTAGAGTGAGAGTGAGGGTGAAGGTGAGGGTGAGAGTTAGAGTGAGAGTGAGAGTTAGAGTGAGAGTGAGGGTGAGGGTGATGGTGAGAGTTAGAGTGAGAGTATGAGTTAGTGTGAGAGTGAGAGAGAGAGTGAGAGTGAGAGTTAGATTGAGGGTGAGGGTGAGGGTGAGAGTGAGAGTGAGAGTGAGTGTCAGTTAGAGTTAGAGTTTGAGTGAGAGTGAGAGTTAGAGTTAGAGTGAGAGTTAGAGTGAGAGTGAGGAAAGAGTGAGAGTGAGAGTAAGAGTTAGAGTTAGAGTGAGAGTTAGAGTGAGAGTGAGTGTGAGAGTGGGAGTGATGGTGAGGGTGAGAGTTAGAGTGAGAGTGAGAGTTAGAGTGAGAGTGAGAGTGAGGGTGAGGGTGATGGTGAGAGTTAGAGTGAGAGTATGAGTTAGTGTGAGAGTGAGAGAGAGAGTGAGAGTGTGGGTGAGCGTGAGGGTGAGTGTGAGAGTGAGAGTGAGAGTTAGAGTGAGATTGAGAGTTAGAGTGAGAGTGAGAGTGAGAGTGATAGTTAGAGTGAGAGTGAGAGTGAGAGTGAGGGTGAGGGTTAGGGTGAGAGTTAGAGTGATAGTGAGAGTTAGAGCGAGGGTGAGAGTGAGAGTGAGAGTGAGGGTTAGAGTTAGAGTGAGTTAGAATTAGAGTGAGAGTGAGAGTGAGGGTGAGTCTGAGGGTGAGGGTGAGAGTGAGAGTTAGGGTGAGGGTGAGGGTGAGGGTGAGAGTGAGAGTGAGATTGAAGGTGAGAGTGTGAGTGAGAGTTAGATTGAGAGTGAGAGTGAGAGTGAGGGTGAGGGTGAGGGTGAGTGTGAGTTAGAGTTAGAGTTAGAGTTAGAGTGAGAGTTAGAGTTAGAGTGAGAGTGAGAGTGAGAGTGAGGGTGAAGGTGAGGGTGAGAGTTAGAGTGAGATTGTGAGTTAGAGTGAGAGTGAGAGTGAGGGTGAGTCTGAGGGTGAGGGTGAGAGTGAGAGTTAGGGTGAGGGTGAGGGTGAGGGTGAGGGTGAGAGTGAGAGTGAGATTGAAGGTGAGAGTGTGAGTGAGAGTTAGATTGAGAGTGAGAGTGAGAGTGAGGGTGAGGGTGAGGGTGAGTGTGAGTTAGAGTTAGAGTTAGAGTTAGAGTGAGAGTTAGAGTTAGAGTGAGAGTGAGAGTGAGGGTGAAGGTGAGGGTGAGAGTTAGAGTGAGATTGTGAGTTAGAGTGAGAGTGAGAGTTAGAGTGAGCGTTAGAGTTAGAGTTAGAGTGAGAGTGAGATTGAGAGTGAGAGTTAGAGTGAGGGTGAGTGTGAGGGTGAGAGTGAGAGTTAGAGTAAGGGTCAGTGTGAGGGTGAGAGTGAGAGTTAGAGTTAGAGTGAGAGTGAGAGTTAGTGTGAGAATTAGAGTGAGAGTGAGAGTGAGACTGAGAGTGAGAGTGAGGGTGAGACAGAGTGAGAGTGAGAGAGAGTGAGAGTTAGAGTGAGAGTGAGAGTGAGAGTGAGGGTGAGAGTGAGAGTTAGAGTGAGGGTGAGGGTGAGAGTGAGAGTTAGAGTAAGGGTCAGTGTGAGGGTGAGAGTGAGAGTTAGAGTTAGAGTGAGAGTGAGAGTTAGTGTGAGAATTAGAGTGAGAGTGAGAGTGAGACTGAGAGTGAGAGTGAGGGTGAGACAGAGTGAGAGTGAGAGAGATTGAGAGTGAGAGTGAGAGTGAGAGTGAGGGTGAGTGTGAGGGTGAGGGTGAGTGTAAGAGTGAGAGTGAGAGTTAGAGTGCGAGTTAGAGTTAGAGTGAGAGTGAGAGTTAGAGTTAGAGTGAGAGTGAGAATGAGTTAGAATGAGAGTGAGTGTGAGGTTGAGCGTGAGGGTTAGAGTGAGAGTGAGAGTGAGAGTTAGAGTGAGAGTGAGAGTTAGAGTGAGAGTTAGAGTGAAAGTTAGAGTGAGGGTGAGGGTGAGAGTTAGAGTGAGAGTGAGAGTGAGAGTTAGAGTGAGAGTGAGTGTGAGGGTGAGGTGTGAGGGTGAGAGTTAGAGTGAGGGTGAGGGTGTGGGTGAGAGTTGGAGTTAGAGTGATGGTGAGTGTGAGTGTGAGAGTGAGAGTGAGGGTGAGGGTGTGGGTGAGAGTGAGAGTGAGAGTGATGGTGAGGGTGAGGGTGAGAGTGAGAGTTAGAGTTAGAGTGAGAGTGAGAGTTAGAATGAGGGTGAGGGTGAGGGTGAGAGTTAGAGTGACAGTGATGGTGAGGGTGAGAGAGTGAGAGTGAGAGTGAGAGTTAGAGTTAGAGTGAGAGTGGGGGTGAGGGTGAGGGTGAGAGTGAGTGTGAGAGTGAGAGTGAGAGTGAGAGTGAGGGTGAGGGTGAGAGTGAGAGTGAGAGTTAGAGTGAGAGTGAGAGTGAGAGTGAGAGTGAGGGTGAGTGTGAGGGTGAGAATGAGAGTGAGGGTGAGGGTGTGGGTGAGAGTGAGAGTGCGAGTGAGGGTGAGGGTGAGAGTGAGAGTGAGAGTTAGAGTTAGAGTGAGAGTGAGAGTGAGGGTGAGGGTGAGAGTTAGAGTGAGAGTGTGAGAGAGAGTTAGAGTGAGAGTTAGAGTTAGAGTGAGAGTTCGAGTGAGAGTGAGAGTGAGGGTGAGAGTGAGAGTGAGAGTTAGAGTGAGAGTTAGATTCAGGGTGAGGGTGAGGGTGAGAGTGAGCGTGAGAGTGAGTGTCAGTTAGAGTTAGAGTGAGAGTGAGGGTGAGAGTGAGAGTGAGAGTAAGAGTGAGAGTTAGAATTAGAGTTAGAGTTAGAGTGAGAGTGAGAGGTAGAGTGAGAGTGAGAGTTAGAGTGAGTTAGAGTTAGAGTGAGAGTGAGAGTTAGAGTGAGGGTGAGGGTGAGAGTGAGAGTGAGGGTGAGATTGTGGGTGAGAGTGAGAGTGAGAGTGAGTGTGAGGGTGAGAGTGAGAGTGAGGGTGGGAGTGTGGGTGAGAGTGAGAGTGAGAGTGAGAGTGGGAGTGAGGGTGAGAGTGAGAGTGAGAGTAAGAGTTAGAGTTAGAGTGAGTTAGAGTTAGAGTGAGAGTGAGAGTTAGAGTGAGGGTGAGGGTGAGAGTGAGAGTGAGGCTGAGAGTGTGGGTGAGAGTGAGAGTGAGAGTGAGTGTGAGGGTGAGAGTCAGAGTGAGAGTTAGAGTTAGAGTGAGAGTGACGGTGAGGGTGAGAGTTAGAGTGAGAGTGAGTGTCAGTGAGAGTTAGAGTTAGAGTGAGAGTTCGAGTGAGAGTGAGAGTGAGGGTGAGGGTTAGGGTGAGAGTAAGAGTGATAGAGAGAGTTAGAGCGAGGGTGAGAGTGAGAGTGAGAGTGAGAGTGAGAGTTAGAGTTAGAGTGAGTTAGAGTTAGAGTGAGAGTGAGAGTGAGGGTGAGTCTGAGGGTGAGGGTGAGAGTGAGAGTTAGGGTGAGGGTGAGGGTGAGGGTGAGAGTGAGATTGAAGGTGAGAGTGTGAGTGAGAGTTAGATTGAGAGTGAGAGTTAGAGTGAGAGTGAGGGTGAGGGTGAGTGTGAGTTAGAGTTAGAGTTAGAGTTAGAGTTAGAGTGAGAGTTAGAGTTAGAGTGAGAGTGAGAGTGAGGGTAAGAGTGTGTGTGAGTTAGAGTTAGAGCTAGAGTTAGAGTGAGAGTGAGAGTGAGGGTGAGCGTTAGAGTTAGAGTTAGAGTGTGAGTGAGAGTGAGAGTGAGAGTGAGGGTGAGAGTTAGAGTGAGAGTGTGTGTGAGTTAGAGTTAGAGATAGAGTTAGAGTGAGAGTGAGAGTTAGAGTGAGCGTTAGAGTTAGAGTTAGAGTGAGAGTGAGAGTGAGAGTTAGAGTGAGGGTGAGGGTGAGGGTGAGAGTGAGAGTTAGAGTTAGAGTGAGAGTGAGAGTTAGAGTGAGAATTAGAGTGAGAGTGAGAGTGAGACTGAGAGTGAGAGTGAGGGTGAGACAGAGTGAGAGTTAGAGTGAGAGTGAGAGTTAGAGTGAGAGTGAGAGTGAGTGTGAGGGTGAGAGTTAGAGTGAAAGTGAGAGTGAGAGTTAGAGTGAGAGTGAGAGTGAGAGTGAGAGTTAGAGTGAGAGTGAGAGTTAGAGTGAGAGTGAGAGTTAGAGTTAGAGTGAGAGTGAGAATGAGTTAGAGTGAGAGTGAGAGTGAGGTTGAGCGTGAGGGTTAGAGTGAGAGTGAGAATGAGAGTTAGAGTGAGAATGAGAGTTAGAATGAGAGTTAGAGTGAAAGTGAGAGTGATGGTGAGTGTGAGTGTGAGAGTGAGGGTGAGGGTGAGGGTGTGGGTGAGAGTGAGAGTGAGAGTGAGGGTGAGGTGTGAGGGTGAGAGTTAGAGTGAGAGTGATAGTGAGAGTTAGACTGAGGGTGAGAGTTGGAGTTAGAGTGATGGTGAGTGTGAGTGTGAGAGTGAGAGTTAGAGTTAGAGTTAGAGGTGAGAGTGAGAGTTAGAATGAGGGTGAGGGTGAGAGTTAGAGTGACAGTGATGGTGAGGGTGAGAGAGTGAGAGTGAGAGTGAGAGTTAGAGTTAGAGTGAGAGTGCGGGTGAGTGTGAGGGTGAGAGTTAGAGTGAGAGTGAGAGTGAGAGTGAGGGTGAGAGTGAGAGTGAGTGTGAGGGTGAGGGTGAGAGTGAGAGTGAGAGTTAGAGTGAGAGTTAGAGTTAGAGTGAGAGTGAGAGTGAGGGTGAGTGTGAGGGTGAGAGTGAGAGTGAGAGTGAGAGTGAGGGTGAGAGTGAGAGTGAGTGTGAGGGTGAGGGTGAGAGTGAGAGTGAGAGTTAGAGTGAGAGTTAGAGTTAGAGTGAGAGTGAGGGTGAGTGTGAGGGTGAGAGTGAGAGTGAGGGTGAGGGTGTGGGTGAGAGTGAGAGTGAGAGTGAGGGTGAGGGTGAGAGTGAGAGTTAGAGTGAGAGTGAGAGTGAGAGTGAGGGTGAGAGTGTGAGTGAGTGTGAGGGTGAGGGTGAGAGTGAGAGTGAGAGTGAGAGTTAGAGTGAGAGTTAGAGTTAGAGTGAGAGTGAGAGTGAGAGTGAGGGTGAGTATGAGGGTGAGAGTGAGAGTGAGGGTGTGGGTGAGAGTGAGAGTGAGAGTGAGGGTGAGGGTGAGAGTGAGAGTGAGAGTTAGAGTTAGAGTGAGAGTGAGAGTGAGGGTGAGGGTGAGGGTGTGGGTGAGAGTGAGAGTGAGGGTGTGGGTGAGAGTGAGAGTGAGAGTGAGGGTGAGGGTGAGAGTGAGAGTTAGAGTGAGAGTGAGAGTGAGAGTGAGGGTGAGAGTGAGAGTGAGTGTGAGGGTGAGGGTGAGAGTGAGAGTGAGAGTGAGAGTTAGAGTGAGAGTTAGAGTTAGAGTGAGAGTGAGAGTGAGGGTGAGTGTGAGGGTGAGAGTGAGAGTGAGGGTGTGGGTGAGAGTGAGAGGGAGAGTGAGGGTGAGGGTGAGAGTGAGAGTGAGAGTTAGAGTTAGAGTGAGAGTGAGAGTGAGGGTGAGGGTGAGAGTTAGAGTGATAGTGTGAGAGAGAGTTAGAGTGAGAGTAAGAGTTAGAGTGAGAGTTCGAGTGAGATTGAGAGTGAGGGTGAGAGTGAGAGTGAGAGTTAGAGTGAGAGTTAGATTCAGGGTGAGGGTGAGAGTGAGAGTGAGAGTGAGTGTCAGTTAGAGTTAGAGTGAGAGTTAGAGTGAGAGTTAGAGTTAGAGTGAGAGTTAGAGTGAGAGTGAGGGTGAGAGTGAGAGTTAGAATTAGAGTTAGAGTTAGAGTGAGAGTGAGAGGTAGAGTGAGAGTGAGAGTTAGAGTGAGTTAGAGTTAGAGTGAGAGTGAGAGTTAGAGTGAGGGTGAGGGTGAGAGTGAGAGTGAGGGTGAGAGTGTGGGTGAGAGTGAGAGTGAGAGTGAGTGTGAGGGTGAGAGTGAGAGTGAGGGTGAGAGTGTGGGTGAGAGTGAGAGTGAGAGTGAGAGTGGGAGTGAGGGTGAGAGTGAGAGTGAGAGTAAGAGTTAGTTAGAGTGAGTTAGAGTGAGAGTGAGAGTTAGAGTGAGGGTGAGGGTGAGAGTGAGAGTGAGGCTGAGAGTGTGGGTGGGAGTGAGAGTGAGAGTGAGTGTGAGGGTGAGAGTCAGAGTGAGAGTTAGAGTTAGAGTGAGAGTGAGAGTGAGGGTGAGGGTGAGAGTTAGAGTGAGAGTGAGTGTCAGTGAGAGTTAGAGTTAGAGTGAGAGTTCGAGTGAGAGTGAGAGTGAGAGTGAGGGTGAGAGTGAGAGTGAGAGTGAGAGTTAGATTGAGGGTGAGGATGAGGGTGAGAGTGAGAGTGAGTGTCAGTTAGACTTAGAGTTCGAGTGAGAGTGACAGTTAGAGTTAGAGTGAGAGTTAGAGTGAGAGTGAGGTGAGAGTGAGAGTGAGAGTAAGAGTGAGAGTGGGAGTGAGGGTGAGGGTGAGAGTTAGAGTGAGAGTGAGAGTTAGAGTGAGAGTGAGAGTGAGGGTGAAGTTGAGGGTGAGAGTTAGAGTGAGAGTGAGAGTTAGAGTGAGAGTGAGAGTGAGGGTGAGGGTGATGGTGAGAGTTAGAGTGAGAGTATGAGTTAGTGTGAGAGTGAGAGAGAGAGTGAGAGTGTGGGTGAGCGTGAGGGTGAGTGTGAGAGTGAGAGTGAGAGTTAGAGTGAGATTGAGAGTTAGAGTGAGAGTGAGAGTGATAGTTAGAGTGAGAGTGAGAGTGAGAGTGAGGGTGAGGGTTAGGGTGAGAGTTAGAGTGATAGTGAGAGTTAGAGCGAGGGTGAGAGTGAGAGTGAGAGTTAGAGTTAGAGTGAGTTAGAGTTAGAGTGAGAGAGAGAGTGAGGGTGAGTCTGAGGGTGAGGGTGAGAGTGAGAGTTAGGGTGAGGGTGAGGGTGAGAGTTAGAGTGAGAGTGTGAGAGAGAGTTAGAGTGAGAGTTAGAGTTAGAGTGAGAGTTCGAGTGAGGGTGAGAGTGAGAGTGAGGGTGAGAGTGAGAGTGAGAGTTAGAGTGAGAGTTAGATTGAGGGTGAGGGTGAGGGTGAGAGTGAGAGTGAGAGTGAGTGTCAGTTAGAGTTAGAGTTAGAGTGAGAGTTAGAGTGAGAGTTAGAGTTAGAGTTAGAGTGAGAGTTAGAGTGAGAGTGAGGGTGAGAGTGAGAGTGAGAGTTAGAGTGAGAGTTAGAGTTAGAGTGAGAGTGAGAGTTAGAGTGAGAGTGAGAGTTAGAGTGAGAGTGGGAGTGAGGGTGAGAGTGAGAGTGAGAGTGAGAGTTAGAGTTAGAGTGAGTTAGAGTTAGAGTGAGAGTGAGAGTTAGAATGAGGGTGAGGGTGAGAGTGAGAGTTAGAGTTAGAGTGAGTTAGAGTTAGAGTGAGTGTGAGAGTTAGAGTGAGGGTGAGGGTGAGAGTGAGAGTGAGGGTGAGAGTGTGGGTGAGAGTGAGAGTGAGAGTGAGTGTGAGGGTGAGTGAGAGTGAGAGTTAGAGTTAGAGTGAGAGTGAGAGTGAGGGTGAGGGTGAGAGTTAGATTGAGGGTGAGGGTGAGGGTGAGAGTGAGAGTGAGAATGAGTGTCAGTTAGAGTTAGAGTTCGAGTGAGAGTGAGAGTTAGAGTTAGAGTTAGAGTGAGAGTTAGAGTGAGAGTGAGGTGAGAGTGAGAGTGAGAGTAAGAGTTAGAGTTAGAGTGAGAGTGAGAGTTAGAGTGAGAGTGAGAGTGAGAGTGGGAGTGAGGGTGAGGGTGAGAGTGGGAGTGAGTGTGAGGGTGAGAGTTAGAGTGAGAGTGAGAGTTAGAGTGAGAGTGAGAGTGAGGGTGAAGGTGAGGGTGAGAGTTAGAGAGTGAGAGTTAGAGTGAGAGTGAGAGTGAGGGTGAGGGTGATGGTGAGAGTTAGAGTGAGAGTGAGAGTTAGAGTGAGAATTAGAGTGAGAGTGAGAGTGAGACTGAGAGTGAGAGTGAGGGTGAGACAGAGTGAGAGTGAGAGTGAGAGTGAGAGTGAGTGTGAGGATGAGAGTGATGGTGAGAGTTAGAGTGAGAGTGAGAGTTAGAGTGAGAATTAGAGTGAGAGTGAGAGTGAGACTGAGAGTGAGAGTGAGAGTGAGAGTGAGGGTGAGGGTGATGGTGAGAGTTAGAGTGAGAGTTAGAGTGAGAATTAGAGTGAGAGTGAGAGTGAGACTGAGAGTGAGTGAGGGTGAGACAGAGTGAGAGTTAGAGTGAGAGTGAGAATTAGAGTGAGAGTGAGAGTGAGATTGAGGGTGAGTGTGAGAGTGAGAGTGAGAGTTAGAGTGAGAGTTAGAGTGAGAGTGAGAGTTAGAGTTAGAGTTAGAGTGAGAGTGAGAGTGAGGTTGAGCGTGAGGTTAGAGTGAGAGTGAGAGTGAGAGTTAGAGTGAGAGTTAGAGTGAGAGTGAGAGTGAGAGTGAGGGTGAGTTGTGAGGGTGAGAGTTAGAGTGAGAGTGAGAGTGATAGTGCGAGTTAGACTGAGGGTGAGAGTTGGAGTTAGAGTGATGGTGAGTGTGAGTGTGAGAGTGAGGGTGAGGTTGAGGGTGTGGGTGAGAGTGAGAGTGAGAGTGATGGTGAGGGTGAGGGTGAGAGTGAGAGTTAGAGTTAGAGTTAGAGTGAGAGTGAGAGTTAGAATGAGGGTGAGGGTGAGAGTTAGAGTGACAGTGATGGTGAGGGTGAGAGTTAGAGTGAGAGTGAGAGTGAGAGTTAGAGTTAGAGTGAGAGTGCGGGTGAGTGTGAGGGTGAGAGTTAGAGTGAGAGTGAGAGTGAGAGTGAGAGTTAGAGTGAGAGTGAGAGTGAGGGTGAGGGTGAGAGTGAGAGTGAGAGTTAGAGTGAGAGTTAGAGTTAGAGTGAGAGTGAGAGTGAGGGTGAGTGTGAGGGTGAGAGTGAGAGTGAGAGTGAGGGTGAGGGTGTGGGTGAGAGTGAGAGTGAGAGTGAGGGTGAGGGTGAGGGTGAGAGTTAGAGTGAGAGTGAGTGTCAGTTGGAGTTAGAGTTAGAGTGAGAGTTAGAGTGAGAGTTAGAGTTAGAGTGAGAGTTAGAGTGAGAGTGAGGGTGAGAGTGAGAGTGAGAGTGAGAATTAGAGTTAGATTTAGAGTGAGAGTGAGAGTTAGAGTGAGAGTGGGAGTGAGGGTGAGAGTGAGAGTGAGAGTGAGAGTGAGGGTGAGAGTGAGAGTTAGAGTGAGTTAGTGTTAGAGTGAGAGTGAGAGTTAGAGTGAGGGTGAGGGTGAGAGTGAGGGTGAGGGTTAGAGTGAGAGTGAGAGTTAGAGTTAGAGTGAGAGTGAGGGTGAGGGTGAGGGTGAGAGTTAGAGTCAGAGTGAGTGTCAGTGAGAGTTAGAGTTAGAGTGAGAGTTCGAGTGAGAGTGAGTGTCAGTTAGAGTTAGAGTTCGAGTGAGAGTTAGAGTGAGAGTTAGAGTTAGAGTTAGAGTGAGAGTTAGAGTGAGAGTGAGGTGAGAGTGAGAGTGAGAGTAAGAGTTAGAGTTAGAGTTCGAGTGAGAGTTAGAGTGAGAGTTAGAGTTAGAGTTAGAGTGAGAGTTAGAGTGAGAGTGAGGTGAGAGTGAGAGTGAGAGTTAGAGTTAGAGTTAGAGTGAGAGTTAGAGTGAGAGTGAGGTGAGAGTGAGAGTGAGAGTAAGAGTTAGAGTTAGAGTTCGAGTGAGAGTTAGAGTTAGAGTTAGAGTGAGAGTTAGAGTGAGAGTGAGGTGAGAGTGAGAGTGAGAGTTAGAGTTAGAGTTAGAGTGAGAGTTAGAGTGAGAGTGAGGTGAGAGTGAGAGTGAGAGTAAGAGTTAGAGTTAGAGTTCGAGTGAGAGTTAGAGTGAGAGTTAGAGTTAGAGTTAGAGTGAGAGTTAGAGTGAGAGTGAGGTGAGAGTGAGAGTGAGAGTAAGAGTTAGAGTTAGAGTTCGAGTGAGAGTTAGAGTGAGAGTGAGGTGAGAGTGAGAGTGAGAGTAAGAGTGAGAGTGAGAGTGAGAGTGGGAGTGAGGGTGAGGGTGAGAGTTAGAGAGAGAGTGAGAGTTAGAGTGAGAGTGAGAGTGAGGGTGAAGGTGAGGGTGAGAGTTAGAGTGAGAGTTAGAGTGAGAGTGAGAGTGAGGGTGAGGGTGATGGTGAGAGTTAGAGTGAGAGTTAGAGTGAGAGTGAGAGTTAGAGTTAGAGTGAGAGTGAGAGTGAGGTTGAGCGTGAGGTTAGAGTGAGAGTGAGAGTGAGAGTTAGAGTGAGAGTTAGAGTGAGAGTGAGAGTGAGAGTGAGGGTGAGTTGTGAGGGTGAGAGTTAGAGTGAGAGTGAGAGTGATAGTGCGAGTTAGACTGAGGGTGAGAGTTGGAGTTAGAGTGATGGTGAGTGTGAGTGTGAGAGTGAGGGTGAGGTTGAGGGTGTGGGTGAGAGTGAGAGTGAGAGTGATGGTGAGGGTGAAGGTGAGAGTGAGAGTTAGAGTTAGAGTTAGAGTGAGAGTGAGAGTTAGAGTGACAGTGATGGTGAGGGTGAGAGTTAGAGTGAGAGTGAGAGTGAGAGTTAGAGTTAGAGTGAGAGTGCGGGTGAGTGTGAGGGTGAGAGTTAGAGTGAGAGTGTGAGTGAAAGTGAGAGTTAGAGTGAGAGTGAGAGTGAGAGTGAGGGTGAGTGTGAGGGTGAGGGTGAGAGTGAGAGTGAGAGTGAGAGTTAGAGTGAGAGTTAGAGTTAGAGTTAGAGTGAGAGTGAGAGTGAGGGTGAGTGTGAGGGTGAGAGTGAGAGTGAGAGTGAGGGTGAGGGTGTGGGTGAGAGTGAGAGTGAGAGTGAGAGTGAGGGTGAGGGTGAGGGTGAGAGTTAGAGTGAGAGTGAGTGTCAGTTGGAGTTAGAGTTAGAGTGAGAGTTAGAGTGAGAGTTAGAGTTAGAGTGAGAGTTAGAGTGCGAGTGAGGGTGAGAGTGAGAGTGAGAGTGAGAATTATTGTTAGATTTAGAGTGAGAGTGAGAGGTAGAGTGAGAGTGAGAGTTAGAGTGAGAGTGGGAGTGAGGGTGAGAGTGAGAGTGAGAGTGAGAGTGAGAGTGAGGGTGAGAGTGAGAGTTAGAGTGATTTAGAGTTAGAGTGAGAGTGAGTGTCAGTTAGCGTTAGAGTTAGAGTGAGAGTTAGAGTGAGAGTTAGAGTTAGAGTTAGAGTGAGAGTTAGAGTGAGAGTGAGAGTGAGAGTGAGGGTGAGAGTTAGAGTGAGAGTGTGTGTGAGTTAGAGTTAGAGATAGAGTTAGAGTGAGAGTGAGAGTTAGAGTGAGCGTTAGAGTGAGAGTGAGAGTGAGAGTTAGAGTGAGGGTAAGGGTGAGGGTGAGAGTGAGAGTTAGAGTAAGGGTCAGTGTGAGGGTGTGAGTGAGAGTTAGAGTTAGAGTGAGAGTGAGAGTTAGAGTGAGAATTAGAGTGAGAGTGAGAGTGAGCGTGAGGGTGAGAGTTAGATTGAGGGTGAGGGTGAGGGTGAGAGTGAGAGTGAGAGTGAGTGTCAGTTAGAGTTAGAGTTCGAGTGTGAGTGTGAGTTAGAGTTAGAGTTAGAGTGAGAGTTAGAGTGAGAGTGAGGTGAGAGTGAGAGTGAGAGTAAGAGTTAGAGTTAGAGTGAGAGTGAGAGTTAGAGTGAGAGTGAGAGTGAGAGTGGGAGTGAGGGTGAGGGTGAGAGTGGGAGTGAGTGTGAGGGTGAGAGTTAGAGTGAGAGTGAGAGTTAGAGTGAGAGTGAGAGTGAGAGTGGGAGTGAGGGTGAGGGTGAGAGTGGGAGTGAGTGTGAGGGTGAGAGTTAGAGTGAGAGTGAGAGTTAGAGTGAGAGTGAGAGTGAGGGTGAAGGTGAGGGTGAGAGTTAGAGAGTGAGAGTTAGAGTGAGAGTGAGAGTGAGGGTGAGGGTGATGGTGAGAGTTAGAGTGAGAGTGAGAGTTAGAGTGAGAATTAGAGTGAGAGTGAGAGTGAGACTGAGAGTGAGAGTGAGGGTGAGACAGAGTGAGAGTGAGATTGAGAGTGAGAGTGAGAGTGAGTGTGAGGGTGAGAGTGATGGTGAGAGTTAGAGTGAGAGTGAGAGTTAGAGTGAGAATTAGAGTGAGAGTGAGAGTGAGAGTTAGAGTGAGAGTGAGAGTGAGAGTGAGGGTGAGGGTGATGGTGAGAGTTAGAGTGAGAGTGAGAGTTAGAGTGAGAATTAGAGTGAGAGTGAGAGTGAGACTGAGAGTGAGTGAGGGTGAGACAGAGTGAGAGTTAGAGTGAGAGTGAGAGTTAGAGTGAGATTGAGGGTGAGTGTGAGAGTGAGAGTGAGAGTTAGAGTGAGAGTTAGAGTGAGAGTGAGAGTTAGAGTTAGAGTGAGAGTGAGAGTGAGGTTGAGCGTGAGGTTAGAGTGAGAGTGAGAGTGAGAGTTAGAGTGAGAGTTAGAGTGAGAGTGAGAGTGAGAGTGAGGGTGAGTTGTGAGGGTGAGAGTTAGTGTGAGAGTGAGAGTGATAGTGCGAGTTAGACTGAGGGTGAGAGTTGGAGTTAGAGTGATGGTGAGTGTGAGTGTGAGAGTGAGGGTGAGGTTGAGGATGTGGGTGAGAGTGAGAGTGAGAGTGATGGTGAGGGTGAGGGTGAGAGTGAGAGTTAGAGTTAGAGTTAGAGTGAGAGTGAGAGTTAGAATGAGGGTGAGGGTGAGAGTTAGAGTGACAGTGATGGTGAGGGTGAGAGTTAGAGTGAGAGTGAGAGTGAGAGTTAGAGTTAGAGTGAGAGTGCGGGTGAGTGTGAGGGTGAGAGTTAGAGTGAGAGTGTGAGTGAGAGTGAGAGTTAGAGTGAGAGTGAGAGTGAGGGTGAGTGTGAGGGTGAGGGTGAGAGTGAGAGTGAGAGTTAGAGTTAGAGTGAGAGTGAGAGTGAGGGTGAGTGTGAGGGTGAGAGTGAGAGTGAGAGTGAGGGTGTGGGTGAGAGTGAGAGTGAGAGTGAGGGTGAGGGTGAGGGTGAGAGTTAGAGTGAGAGTGAGTGTCAGTTGGAGTTAGAGTTAGAGTGTGAGAGAGAGTTAGAGTGAGAGTTAGAGTTAGAGTGAGAGTGAGAGTGAGGGTGAGAGTGAGAGTGATAGTTAGAGTGAGAGTGAGAGTGAGAGTGAGGGTGAGGGTTAGGGTGAGAGTTAGAGTTATAGTGAGAGTTGGAGCGAGGGTGAGAGTCAGAGTGAGAGTTAGAGTTAGAGTGAGTTAGAGTTAGAGTGAGAGTGAGAGTGAGGGTGAGGGTGAGGGTGAGAGTTAGAGTGAGAGTGAGTGTCAGTTGGAGTTAGAGTTAGAGTGTGAGAGAGAGTTAGAGTGAGAGTTAGAGTTAGAGTGAGAGTGAGAGTGAGGGTGAGAGTGAGAGTGACAGTTAGAGTGAGAGTGAGAGTGAGTCTGAGGGTGAGGGCGAGAGTGAGAGTTAGGGTGAGGGTGAGGGTGAGGGTGAGAGTGAGAGTGAGAGTGAGATTGAAGGTGAGAGTGTGAGTGAGAGTTAGATTGAGAGTGAGAGTGAGAGTGAGGGTGAGGGTGAGTGTGAGTTAGAGTTAGAGTTCGAGTGAGAGTTAGAGTGAGAGTTAGAGTTAGAGTGAGAGTAAGAGTTAAAGAGAGAGTGAGAGTGAGGGTGAGAGTGAGAATGAGAGTGAGAGTTAGAGAGTGGGTGAGGGTGAGGGTAAGGGTGAGAGTGGGAGTGAGGGTGAGAGTGAGAGTGTGAGTTAGAGTGAGAGTGAGAGTGAGGGTGAGAGTTAGAGTGAGAGTGTGTGTGAGTTAGAGTTAGAGATAGAGTTAGAGTGAGAGTGAGAGTTAGAGTGAGCGTTAGAGTGAGAGTGAGAGTGAGAGTTAGAGTGAGAGTGAGAGTGAGGGTGAGAGTGAGGGTGAGAGTTAGAGTGAGAGTGTGTGAGAGTTAGAGTTAGAGATAGAGTTAGAGTGAGAGTGAGAGTTAGAGTGATCGTTAGAGTTAGAGTTAGAGTGAGAGTGAGAGTGAGAGTTAGAGTGAGGGTGAGGGTGAGAGTGAGTGTTAGAGTAAGGGTCAGTGTGAGGGTGAGAGTGAGAGTTAGAGTTAGAGTGAGAGTGAGAGTTAGAGTGAGAATTAGAGTGAGAGTGAGAGTGAGACTGAGAGTGAGAGTGAGGGTAAGACAGAGTGAGAGTTAGAGTGAGAGTGAGAGTTAGAGTGAGAGTGAGAGTGAGTGTGAGGGTGAGAGTTAGAGTGAGAGTGAGAGTGAGTGTGAGGGTGAGAGTTAGAGTGAGAGTGAGAGTTAGAGTGAGAGTGAGAGTGAGGGTGAGTGTGAGGGTGAGGGTGAGGGTGAGAGTGAGAGTGAGAGTTAGAGTTAGAGTTAGAGTGAGAGTGAGAGTGAGAGTTAGAGTTAGAGTTAGAGTGAGAATGAGTTAGAGTGAGAGTGAGAGTGAGGTTGAGCGTGAGGGTTAGAGTGAGAGTGAGAGTGAGAGTTAGAGTGAGAGTGAGAGTTAGAGTGAGAGTTAGAGTGAAAGTGAGAGTGAGGGTGAGGGTGAGAATTAGAGTGAGAGTGAGAGTGAGAGTTAGAGTGAGAGTGAGAGTTAGAGTGAGAGTGAGAGTGAGGGTGAGGTGTGAGGGTGAGAGTTAGAGTGAGAGTGAGCTTGATAGTGAGAGTTAGACTGAGGGTGAGAGTTGGAGTTAGAGTGATGGTGAGTGTGAGTGTGAGAGTGAGGGTGAGGGTGAGGGTGTGGGTGAGAGTGAGAGTGAGAGTGATGGTGAGGGTGAGGGTGAGAGTGAGAGTTAGAGTTAGAGTTAGAGTGAGAGTGAGAGTTAGAATGAGGGTGAGGGTGAGGGTGAGAGTTAGAGTGACAGTGATGGTGAGGGTGAGAGTTAGAGTGAGAGTGAGAGTGAGAGTTAGAGTTAGAGTGAGAGTGCGGGTGAGTGTGAGGGTGAGAGTTAGAGTGAGAGTGAGAGTGAGAGTGAGAGTGAGTGTGAGGGTGAGAGTGAGAGTGAGAGTTAGAGTGATAGTTAGAGTTAGAGTGAGAGTGAGAGTGAGGGTGAGTGTGAGGGTAAGAGTGAGAGTGAGGGTGAGGGTGTGGGTGAGAGTGAGAGTGAGAGTGAGGGTGAGGGTGAGAGTGAGAGTCAGAGTTAGAGTTAGAGTGAGAGTGAGGGTGAGGGTGAGAGTTAGAGTGAGAGTGTGAGAGAGAGTTAGAGTGAGAGTGAGAGTTAGAGTGAGATTGAGAGTTAGAGTGAGAGTGATAGTTAGAGTGAGAGTGAGAGTGAGAGTGAGGGTGAGGGTTAGGGTGAGAGTTAGAGTGATAGTGAGAGTTAGAGCGAGGGTGAGAGTGAGAGTGAGAGTTAGAGTTAGAGTGAGTTAGAGTTAGAGTGAGAGTGAGAGTGAGGGTGAGTCTGAGGGTGAGGGTGAGAGTGAGAGTTAGGGTGAGGGTGAGGGTGAGGGTGAAAGTGAGAGTGAGATTGAAGGTGAGAGTGTGAGTGAGAGTTAGATTGAGAGTGAGAGTGAGAGTGAGGGTGAGGGTGAGGGTGAGTGTGAGTTAGAGTTAGAGTTAGAGTTAGAGTTAGAGTGATTGTTAGAGTTAGAGTGAGAGTGAGGGTGAAGGTGAGGGTGAGAGTTAGAGTGAGATTGAGAGTTAGAGTGAGAGTGAGAGTGAGGGTGAGCGTTAGAGTTAGAGTTAGAGTGAGAGTGAGAGTTAGAGTGAGCGTTAGAGTTAGAGTTAGAGTGAGAGTGAGAGTGAGAGTGAGAGTTAGAGTGAGGGTGAGGGTGAGGGTGAGAGTGAGAGTTAGAGTGAGAGTGAGAGTTAGAGTTAGAGTTAGAGATAGAGTTAGAGTGAGAGTGAGAGTGAGAGTTAGAGTTAGAGTGAGAGTTAGAGTTAGAGATAGAGTTACAGATAGAGTTAGAGTGAGAGTGAGAGTGAGAGTTAGAGTTAGAGTTAGAGTTAGAGATAGAGTTAGAGATAGAGTTAGAGTGAGATTGAGAGTGAGAGTTAGTGTTAGAGTGAGAGTTAGAGTGAGAGTGAGAATTAGAGTGAGAGTGAGGGTGAGGGTTAGGGTAGGTGAGTTAGACTGAGAGTGAGAGTGAGAGTTAGAGTGAGAGTCAGAGTGAGAGTTAGAGTGAGAGTGAGAGTGAGAGTTTGAGTGAGAGTCAGAGTTAGAGTTAGAGTGAGAGTGAGAGTTAGAGTGAGAATTAGAGTGAGAGTGAGAGTGAGACTGAGAGTGAGAGTGAGGGTTAGACAGTGAGAGTGAGAGTGAGAGTGATAGGGAGGGTGAGAGTTAGAGTGATAGTTAGAGTGAGAGTGAGAGTGAGGGTGAGGTTTAGGGTAGGTGAGTTAGACTGAGAGTGAGAGTGAGAGTTAGAGTGAGAGTCAGAGTGAGAGTTAGAGTGAGAGTGAGAGTGAGAGTTTGAGTGAGAGTCAGAGTTAGAGTTAGAGTGAGAGTGAGAGTTAGAGTGAGAATTAGAGTGAGAGTGAGAGTGAGACTGAGAGTGAGAGTGAGGGTTAGAAAGAGTGAGAGTGAGAGTGAGAGTGAGAGTAAGAGAGAGAGTGAGAGTGAGAGTGAGTGTGAGGGTGAGAGTTAGAGTGAGAGTGAGAGTGAGAGTTAGAGTGAGAGTGAGAGTGAGAGTTAGAGTGAGGGTGAGGGTGAGTGTGAGAGTGAGAGTTAGAGTGAGAGTGAGAGTTAGAGTTAGAGTTAGAGATAGAGTTAGAGTGAGAGTGAGAGTGAGAGTTAGAGTTAGAGTGAGAGTTAGAGTTAGAGATAGAGTTACAGATAGAGTTAGAGTGAGAGTGAGAGTGAGAGTTAGAGTTAGAGTGAGAGTTAGAGTTAGAGATAGAGTTAGAGATAGAGTTAGAGTGAGATTGAGAGTGAGAGTTAGTGTTAGAGTGAGAGTGAGAGTGAGAGTGAGAATTAGAGTGAAAGTTATAGTTAGTGTTAGAGTGAGCGTGAGAGTGAGAGTTAGAGTGTGAGTTAGAGTTAGAGTGAGAGTGAGAGTGTGAGTTAGAGTTAGAGTGAGAGTTAGAGTTAGAGTGAGAGTGAGAGTTAGAGTAAGCGTGAGAGTTAGATGGAGAGTGAGAGTTAGAGTTAGAGTGAGAGTGAGAGTTAGAGTTAGAGTGAGAGCGAGAGTTAGAGTGAGAGTGAGAGTGAGAGTAAGAGTTAGAGTGAGAGTTGAGTTAGAGTGAGAGTTAGAGTTATAGTGAGAGTGAGAATGAGAGTGAGTGTTAGAGTGAGAGTGAGAGTGAGAGTTAGAGTGAGAGTTAGAGTTAGAGTGAGAGTTAGAGTTAGAAATAGAGTTAGAGATAGAGTTAGAGATAGAGTTAGAGATAGAGTTAGAGTGAGAGTAAGAGTGAGAGTTAGAGTTAGAGATAGAGTTAGAGATAGAGTTAGAGTGAGAGTGAGAGTGAGAGGTAGTGTTAGAGTGAGAGTGAGAGTGAGAGTTAGAGTGAGATTGAGAGTGAGAGTGAGAATTAGAGTGAAAGTTATCGTTAGTGTTAGAGTGAGAGTGAGAGTGAGAGTTAGAGTGTGAGTTAGAGTTAGAGTGAGAGTGAGAGTGTGAGTTAGAGTTAGAGTGAGAGTTAGAGTTAGAGTGAGAGTGAGAGTTAGAGTGAGTGTGAGAGTTAGATGGAGAGTGAGAGTTAGAGTTAGAGTGAGAGTGAGAGTTAGAGTGAGAGTTAGAGTTTGAGTGTGAGAGTGAGAGTTAGATGGAGAGTGAGAGTTAGAGTTAGAGTGAGAGTGAGAGTTAGAGTGAGAGTGAGAGTGAGAGTAAGAGTTAGAGTGAGAGTTGAGTTAGAGTGAGAGTTAGAGTTAGAGTGAGAGTGAGAATGAGAGTGAGTGTTAGAGTGAGAGTGAGAGTTAGAGTTAGAGTGTGAGTTAGAGTGAGAGTGAGAGTGAGAGTGTGAGAGTGAGAGTGAGAGTGTGAGAGTGAGAGTGAGAGTTAGAGTGAGAGTTAGAGTTAGAGTGTTAGTGTTAGAGTGAGAGTGAAAGTTAGAGTTAGAGTTAGAGTGAGAGTTAGAGTTAGAGTGAGAGTGAGTAAGAGTTAGAGTGAGAGTGAGAGTGAGAGTTAGAGTGAGAGTTAGAGTTAGAGATAGAGTTAGAGCTAGAGTTAGAGTGAGAGTTAGTGTTAGAGTGAGAGTCAGAGTTAGAGTTAGTGGCAGTGAGAGTGAGAGTTAGAGTTAGAGTGAGAGTGAGAGTTAGAGTGAGAGTTAGAGTTAGAGATAGAGTTAGAGATAGAGTTAGAGTGAGAGTGAGTTAGAGTTAGAGTGAGAGTTCCAGTTAGAGATAGAGTTAGAGATAGAGTTAGAGTGTGAGTGTGAGTGAGAGTGAGAGTTAGTGTTAGAGTGAGAGTGAGAGTTAGAGTTAGAGTTAGAGTGAGAGTGAGAGTGAGAGTGAGTTAGTGTTAGGGTGAGAGTGAGAGTGAGAGTTAGAGTGAGAGTGAGAGTGAGAGTTACAGTGAGAGTTAGAGTGAAAGTTATAGTTAGTGTTAGAGTGAGAGTGAGAGTTTGAGTTAGAGTGAGAGTTAGAGTTAGAGATAGAGTTAGGGATAGAGTTAGAGTGAGAGTGAGAGTGAGAGTTAGTGTTAGAGTGAGAGTGAGAGTTCGAGTTAGATTGAGAGTGAGAGTGAGAGTGAGAATTAGAATGAAATTTATAGTTAGTGTTAGAGTGAGCGTGAGAGTGAGAGTTAGAGTGTGAGTTAGAGTTAGAGTGAGAGTGAGAGTGTGAGTTAGAGTTAGAGTAAGAGTTAGAGTTAGAGTGAGAGTGAGAGTTAGAGTGAGAGTGAGAGTTAGATGGAGAGTGAGAGTTAGAGTTAGAATGAGAGTGAGAGTTAGAGTTAGAGTTAGTGTGTGAGAGTGAGAGTTAGAGTGAGAGTGAGAGTGAGAGTTAGAGTTAGAGTGAGAGTGAGAGTTAGAGTTAGAGTGAGAGTGAGAGTGAGATTTAGAGTGAGAGTGAGAGTTAGAGTGAGAGTGAGGGTGAGGGTTAGGGTAGGTGAGTTAGACTGAGAGTGAGAGTGAGAGTTAGAGTGAGAGTCAGAGTGAGAGTTAGAGTGAGAGTGAGAGTGAGAGTTTGAGTGAGGGTCAGAGTTAGAGTTAGAGTGAGAGTGAGAGTTAGAGTGAGAATTAGAGTGAGAGTGAGAGTGAGACTGAGACTGAGAGTGAGGGTTAGACAGATTGAGAGTGAGAGTGAGAGTGATGGGAGGGTGAGAGTTAGAGTGATAGTTAGAGTGAGAGTGAGAGTGAGGGTGAGGTTTAGGGTAGGTGAGTTAGACTGAGAGTGAGAGTGAGAGTTAGAGTGAGAGTCAGAGTGAGAGTTAGAGTGAGAGTCAGAGTTAGAGTTAGAGTGAGAGTGAGAGTTAGAGTGAGAATTAGAGTGAGAGTGAGAGTGAGACTGAGAGTGAGAGTGAGGGTTAGAAAGAGTGAGAGTGAGAGTGAGAGTGAGAGTAAGAGAGAGAGTGAGAGTGAGTGTGAGGGTGAGAGTTAGAGTGAGAGTGAGAGTGAGAGTTAGAGTGAGAGTGAGAGTTAGAGTGAGGGTGAGTGTGAGAGTGAGAGTTAGAGTGAGAGTGAGAGTTGGAGTTAGAGATAGAGTTAGAGTGAGAGTGAGAGTGAGAGTTAGAGTTAGAGTGAGAGTTAGAGTTAGAGATAGAGTTACAGATAGAGTTAGAGTGAGAGTGAGAGTGAGAGTTAGAGTTAGAGTGAGAGTTAGAGTTAGAGATAGAGTTACAGATAGAGTTAGAGTGAGAGTGAGAGTGTGAGTTAGAGTTAGAGTGAGAGTGAGAGTTAGAGTGAGAGTGAGAGTTAGAGTGAGTGTGAGAGTTAGATGGAGAGTGAGAGTTAGAGTTAGAGTGAGAGTGAGAGTTAGAGTGAGAGTTAGAGTTAGAGTTTGAGTGTGAGAGTGAGAGTTAGATGGAGAGTGAGAGTTAGAGTTAGAGTGAGAGTGAGAGTTAGAGTGAGAGTGAGAGTGAGAGTAAGAGTTAGAGTGAGAGTTGAGTTAGAGTGAGAGTTAGAGTTAGAGTGAGAGTGAGAATGAGAGTGAGTGTTAGAGTGAGAGTGAGAGTTAGAGTTAGAGTGTGAGTTAGAGTGAGAGTGAGAGTGAGAGTGTGAGAGTGAGAGTGAGAGTGTGAGAGTGAGAGTGAGAGTTAGAGTGAGAGTTAGAGTTAGAGTGTTAGTGTTAGAGTGAGAGTGAAAGTTAGAGTTAGAGTTAGAGTGAGAGTTAGAGTTAGAGTGAGAGTGAGTAAGAGTTAGAGTGAGAGTGAGAGTGAGAGTTAGAGTGAGAGTTAGAGTTAGAGATAGAGTTAGAGCTAGAGTTAGAGTGAGAGTTAGTGTTAGAGTGAGAGTGAGAGTTAGAGTTAGTGGCAGTGAGAGTGAGAGTTAGAGTTAGAGTGAGAGTGAGAGTTAGAGTGAGAGTTAGAGTTAGAGATAGAGTTAGAGATAGAGTTAGAGTGAGAGTGAGTTAGAGTTAGAGTGAGAGTTACAGTTAGAGATAGAGTTAGAGATAGAGTTAGAGTGTGAGTGTGAGTGAGAGTGAGAGTTAGTGTTAGAGTGAGAGTGAGAGTTAGAGTTAGAGTTAGAGTGAGAGTGAGAGTGAGTTAGTGTTAGGGTGAGAGTGAGAGTGAGAGTTAGAGTGAGAGTGAGAGTGAGAGTTACAGTGAGAGTTAGAGTGAAAGTTATAGTTAGTGTTAGAGTGAGAGTGAGAGTTAGAGTTAGAGTGAGAGTTAGAGTTAGAGATAGAGTTAGGGATAGAGTTAGAGTGAGAGTGAGAGTGAGAGTTAGTGTTAGAGTGAGAGTGAGAGTTCGAGTTAGATTGAAATTTATAGTTAGTGTTAGAGTGAGCGTGAGAGTGAGAGTTAGAGTGTGAGTTAGAGTTAGAGTGAGAGTGAGAGTGTGAGTTAGAGTTAGAGTAAGAGTTAGAGTTAGAGTGAGAGTGAGAGTTAGAGTGAGAGTGAGAGTTAGATGGAGAGTGAGAGTTAGAGTTAGAATGAGAGTGAGAGTTAGAGTTAGAGTTAGTGTGTGAGAGTGAGAGTTAGAGTGAGAGTGAGAGTGAGAGTTAGAGTTAGAGTGAGAGTGAGAGTTAGAGTTAGAGTGAGAGTGAGAGTGAGATTTAGAGTGAGAGTGAGAGTTAGAGTGAGAGTGAGGGTGAGGGTTAGGGTAGGTGAGTTAGACTGAGAGTGAGAGTTAGAGTGAGAGTCAGAGTGAGAGTTAGAGTGAGAGTGAGAGTGAGAGTTTGAGTGAGAGTCAGAGTTAGAGTTAGAGTGAGAGTGAGAGTTAGAGTGAGAATTAGAGTGAGAGTGAGAGTGAGACTGAGACTGAGAGTGAGGGTTAGACAGATTGAGAGTGAGAGTTAGAGTGATAGGGAGGGTGAGAGTTAGAGTGATAGTTAGAGTGAGAGTGAGAGTGAGGGTGAGGTTTAGGGTAGGTGAGTTAGACTGAGAGTGAGAGTGAGAGTTAGAGTGAGAGTCAGAGTGAGAGTTAGAGTGAGAGTCAGAGTTAGAGTTAGAGTGAGAGTGAGAGTTAGAGTGAGAATTAGAGTGAGAGTGAGAGTGAGACTGAGAGTGAGAGTGAGGGTTAGAAAGAGTGAGAGTGAGAGTGAGAGTGAGAGTAAGAGAGAGAGTGAGAGTGAGTGTGAGGGTGAGAGTTAGAGTGAGAGTGAGAGTGAGAGTTAGAGTGAGAGTGAGAGTGAGAGTTAGAGTGAGGGTGAGGGTGAGTGTGAGAGTGAGAGTTAGAGTGAGAGTGAGAGTTAGAGTTGGAGTTAGAGATAGAGTTAGAGTGAGAGTGAGAGTGAGAGTTAGAGTTAGAGTGAGAGTTAGAGTTAGAGATAGAGTTACAGATAGAGTTAGAGTGAGAGTGAGAGTGAGAGTTAGAGTTAGAGTGAGAGTTAGAGTTAGAGATAGAGTTAGAGATAGGGTTAGAGTGAGATTGAGAGTGAGAGTTAGTGTTAGAGTGAGAGTGAGAGTGAGAGTGAGAATTAGAGTGAAAGTTATAGTTAGTGTTAGAGTGAGCGTGAGAGTGAGAGTTAGAGTGTGAGTTAGAGTTAGAGTGAGAGTGAGAGTGTGAGTTAGAGTTAGAGTTAGAGTGAGAGTTAGAGTTAGAGTGAGAGTGAGAGTTAGAGTTAGAGTGAGAGCGAGAGTTAGAGTGAGAGTGAGAGTGAGAGTAAGAGTGAGAGTTAGAGTTAGAAATAGAGTTAGAGATAGAGTTAGAGATAGAGTTAGAGATAGAGTTAGAGTGAGAGTAAGAGTGAGAGTTAGAGTTAGAGTGAGAGTTAGAGTTAGAGATAGAGTTAGAGATAGAGTTAGAGTGAGAGTGAGAGTGAGAGGTAGTGTTAGAGTGTGAGTGAGAGTGAGAGTTAGAGTGAGATTGAGAGTGAGAGTGAGAATTAGAGTGAAAGTTATCGTTAGTGTTAGAGTGAGAGTGAGAGTGAGAGTTAGAGTGTGAGTTAGAGTTAGAGTGAGAGTGAGAGTGTGAGTTAGAGTTAGAGTGAGAGTTAGAGTTAGAGGGAGAGTGAGAGTTAGAGTGAGAGTGAGAGTTAGATGGAGAGTGAGAGTTAGAGTTAGAGTGAGAGTGAGAGTTAGAGTGAGAGTTAGAGTTAGAGTTCGAGTGTGAGAGTGAGAGTTAGAGTGAGAGTGAGAGTGAGAGTAAGAGTTAGAGTGAGAGTTGAGTTAGAATGAGAGTTAGAGTTAGAGTGAGAGTGAGAATGAGAGTGAGTGTTAGAGTGAGAGTGAGAGTTAGAGTTAGAGTGTGAGTTAGAGTTAGAGTTAGAGTGAGAGTGAGAGACTGAGAGTTAGTGTGAGAGTGTGAGAGTGAGAGTTAGAGTGTGAGTGAGAGTGAGAGTGAGAGTGTGAGAGTGAGAGTGAGAGTGTGAGAGTGAGAGTGAGAGTGAGAGTTAGAGTGAGAGTTAGAGTTAGAGTGTTAGTGTTAGAGTGAGAGTGAAAGTTAGAGTTAGAGTTAGAGTGAGAGTTAGAGTTAGAGTGAGAGTTAGAGTGAGAGTCAGAGTGAGAGTTAGAGTGAGAGTGAGAGTGTGAGTTTGAGTGAGAGTCAGAGTTAGAGTTAGAGTGAGAGTGAGAGTTAGAGTGAGAATTAGAGTGAGAGTGAGAGTGAGACGGAGAGTGAGGGTTAGAAAGAGTGAGAGTGAGAGTGAGAGTAAGAGAGAGAGTGAGAGTGAGAGTGAGTGTGAGGGTGAGAGTTAGAGTGAGAGTGAGAGTGAGAGTTAGAGTTAGAGTGAGAGTGAGAGTGAGAATTAGAGTGAGAGTGAGGGTGAGGGTTAGGGTAGGTGAGTTAGACTGAGAGTGAGAGTGAGAGTTAGAGTGAGAGTCAGAGTGAGAGTTAGAGTGAGAGTGAGAGTGAGAGTTTGAGTGAGAGTCAGAGTTAGAGTTAGAGTGAGAGTGAGAGTTAGAGTGAGAATTAGAGTGAGAGTGAGAGTGAGACTGAGACTGAGAGTGAGGGTTAGACAGAGTGAGAGTGAGAGTGAGAGTGATAGGGAGGGTGAGAGTTAGAGTGATAGTTAGAGTGAGAGTGAGAGTGAGGGTGAGGTTTAGGGTAGGTGAGTTAGACTGAGAGTGAGAGTGAGAGTTAGAGTGAGAGTTAGAGTGAGAGTTAGAGTGAGAGTGAGAGTGAGAGTTTGAGTGAGAGTCAGAGTTAGAGTTAGAGTGAGAGTGAGAGTTAGAGTGAGAATTAGAGTGAGAGTGAGAGTGAGACTGAGAGTGAGAGTGAGGGTTAGAAAGAGTGAGAGTGAGAGTGAGAGTAAGAGAGAGAGTGAGAGTGAGAGTGAGTGTGAGGGTGAGAGTTAGAGTGAGAGTGAGAGTGAGAGTTAGAGTGAGAGTGAGAGTGAGAGTTAGAGTGAGGGTGAGGGTGAGTGTGAGAGTGAGAGTGAGAGTTAGAGTGAGAGTGAGAGTTAGAGTTAGAGTTAGAGATAGAGTTAGAGTGAGAGTGAGAGTGAGAGTTAGAGTTAGAGTGAGAGTTAGAGTTAGAGATAGAGTTACAGATAGAGTTAGAGTGAGAGTGAGAGTGAGAGTTAGAGTTAGAGTGAGAGTTAGAGTTAGAGATAGAGTTAGAGATAGAGTTAGAGTGAGATTGAGAGTGAGAGTTAGTGTTAGAGTGAGAGTGAGAGTGAGAGTGAGAATTAGAGTGAAAGTTATAGTTAGTGTTAGAGTGAGCGTGAGAGTGAGAGTTAGAGTGTGAGTGAGAGTTAGAGTGAGAGTGAGAGTGTGAGTTAGAGTTAGAGTGAGAGTTAGAGTTAGAGTGAGAGTGAGAGTTAGAGTAAGCGTGAGAGTTAGATGGAGAGTGAGAGTTAGAGTTAGAGTGAGAGTGAGAGTTAGAGTTAGAGTGAGAGCGAGAGTTAGAGTGAGAGTGAGAGTGAGAGTGAGAGTTAGAGTGAGAGTTGAGTTAGAGTGAGAGTTAGAGTTAGAGTGAGAGTGAGAATGAGAGTGAGTGTTAGAGTGAGAGTGAGAGTGAGAGTTAGAGTGAGAGTTAGAGTTAGAGTGAGAGTTAGAGTTAGAAATAGAGTTAGAGATAGAGTTAGAGATAGAGTTAGAGATAGAGTTAGAGTGAGAGTAAGAGTGAGAGTTAGAGTTAGAGTGAGAGTTAGAGTTAGAGATAGAGTTAGAGATAGAGTTAGAGTGAGAGTGAGAGTGAGAGGTAGTGTTAGAGTGAGAGTGAGAGTGAGAGTTAGAGTGAGATTGAGAGTGAGAGTGAGAATTAGAGTGAAAGTTATCGTTAGTGTTAGAGTGAGAGTGAGAGTGAGAGTTAGAGTGTGAGTTAGAGTTAGAGTGAGAGTGAGAGTGTGAGTTAGAGTTAGAGTGAGAGTTAGAGTTAGAGTGAGAGTGAGAGTTAGAGTGAGAGTGAGAGTTAGATGGAGAGTGAGAGTTAGAGTTAGAGTGAGAGTGAGAGTTAGAGTGAGAGTTAGAGTTAGAGTTTGAGTGTGAGAGTGAGAGTTAGATGGAGAGTGAGAGTTAGAGTTAGAGTGAGAGTGAGAGTTAGAGTGAGAGTGAGAGTGAGAGTAAGAGTTAGAGTGAGAGTTGAGTTAGAGTGAGAGTTAGAGTTAGAGTGAGAGTGAGAATGAGAGTGAGTGTTAGAGTGAGAGTGAGAGTTAGAGTTAGAGTGTGAGTTAGAGTTAGAGTTAGAGTGAGAGTGAGAGTGTGAGAGTTAGAGTGAGAGTGTGAGAGTGAGAGTTAGAGTGTGAGTGAGAGTGAGAGTGTGAGAGTGAGAGTGAGAGTGTGAGAGTGAGAGTGAGAGTTAGAGTGAGAGTTAGAGTTAGAGTGTTAGTGTTAGAGTGAGAGTGAAAGTTAGAGTTAGAGTTAGAGTTAGAGTTAGAGTGAGAGTGAGTAAGAGTTAGAGTGAGAGTGAGAGTGAGAGTGAGAGTGAGAGTTAGAGTTAGAGATAGAGTTAGAGCTAGAGTTAGAGTGAGAGTTAGTGTTAGAGTGAGAGTGAGAGTTAGAGTTAGAGTTAGTGGCAGTGAGAGTGAGAGTTAGAGTTAGAGTGAGAGTGAGAGTTAGAGTGAGAGTTAGAGTTAGAGATAGAGTTAGAGATAGAGTTAGTGTGAGAGTGAGTTAGAGTTAGAGTGAGAGTTACAGTTAGAGATAGAGTTAGAGATAGAGTTAGAGTGTGAGTGTGAGTGAGAGTGAGAGTTAGTTTTAGAGTGAGAGTGAGAGTTAGAGTTAGAGTTAGAGTGAGAGTGAGAGTGAGTTAGTGTTAGGGTGAGAGTGAGAGTGAGAGTTAGAGTGAGAGTGAGAGTGAGAGTTACAGTGAGAGTTAGAGTGAAAGTTATACTTAGTGTTAGAGTGAGAGTGAGAGTTAGAGTTAGAGTGAGAGTTAGAGTTAGAGATAGAGTTAGGGATAGAGTTAGAGTGAGAGTGAGAGTGAGAGTTAGTGTTAGAGTGAGAGTGAGAGTTCGAGTTAGATTGAGAGTGAGAGTGAGAGTGAGAATTAGAATGAAATTTATAGTTAGTGTTAGAGTGAGCGTGAGAGTGAGAGTTAGAGTGTGAGTTAGAGTTAGAGTGAGAGTGAGAGTGTGAGTTAGAGTTAGAGTAAGAGTTAGAGTTAGAGTGAGAGTGAGAGTTAGAGTGAGAGTGAGAGTTAGATGGAGAGTGAGAGTTAGAGTTAGAATGAGAGTGAGAGTTAGAGTTAGAGTTAGTGTGTGAGAGTGAGAGTTAGAGTGAGAGTGAGAGTTAGAGTTAGAGTGAGAGTGAGAGTTAGAGTTAGAGTGAGAGTGAGAGTGAGATTTAGAGTGAGAGTGAGAGTTAGAGTGAGAGTGAGGGTGAGGGTTAGGGTAGGTGAGTTAGACTGAGAGTGAGAGTGAGAGTTAGAGTGAGAGTCAGAGTGAGAGTTAGAGTGAGAGTGAGAGTGAGAGTTTGAGTGAGAGTCAGAGTTAGAGTTAGAGTGAGAGTGAGAGTTAGAGTGAGAATTAGAGTGAGAGTGAGAGTGAGACTGAGACTGAGAGTGAGGGTTAGACAGATTGAGAGTGAGAGTGAGAGTGATAGGGAGGGTGAGAGTTAGAGTGATAGTTAGAGTGAGAGTGAGAGTGAGGGTGAGGTTTAGGGTCGGTGAGTTAGACTGAGAGTGAGAGTGAGAGTCAGAGTGAGAGTTAGAGTGAGAGTGAGAGTGAGAGTTTGAGTGAGAGTCAGAGTTAGAGTTAGAGTGAGAGTGAGAGTTAGAGTGAGAATTAGAGTGAGAGTGAGAGTGAGACTGAGAGTGAGAGTGAGGGTTAGAAAGAGTGAGAGTGAGAGTGAGAGTGAGAGTAAGAGAGAGAGTGAGAGTGAGTGTGAGGGTGAGAGTTAGAGTGAGAGTGAGAGTGAGAGTTAGAGTGAGAGTGAGAGTTAGAGTGAGGGTGAGGGTGAGTGTGAGAGTGAGAGTTAGAGTGAGAGTGAGAGTTAGAGTTAGAGTTAGAGATAGAGTTAGAGTGAGAGTGAGAGTGAGAGTTAGAGTTAGAGTGAGAGTTAGAGTTAGAGATAGAGTTACAGATAGAGTTAGAGTGAGAGTGAGAGTGAGAGTGAGAGTTAGAGTTAGAGTGAGAGTTAGAGTTAGAGATAGAGTTAGAGATAGAGTTAGAGTGAGATTGAGAGTGAGAGTTAGTGTTAGAGTGAGAGTGAGAGTGAGAGTGAGAATTAGAGTGAAAGTTATAGTTAGTGTTAGAGTGAGCGTGAGAGTGAGAGTTAGAGTGTGAGTTAGAGTTAGAGTGAGAGTGTGAGTTAGAGTTAGAGTTAGAGTGAGAGTTAGAGTTAGAGTGAGAGTGAGAGT
This sequence comes from Chiloscyllium plagiosum, assembly GCF_037043375.1. Classification (NCBI taxonomy): domain Eukaryota; kingdom Metazoa; phylum Chordata; class Chondrichthyes; order Orectolobiformes; family Hemiscylliidae; genus Chiloscyllium; species Chiloscyllium plagiosum. The sequence goes on from NW_028270160.1 coordinate 542,858, forward strand.
TAGAGTAAGCGTGAGAGTTAGATGGAGAGTGAGAGTTAGAGTTAGAGTGAGAGTGAGAGTTAGAGTTAGAGTGAGAGCGAGAGTTAGAGTGAGAGTGAGAGTGAGAGTAAGAGTGAGAGTTAGAGTTAGAAATAGAGTGAGAGTGAGAGTTAGAGATAGAGTTAGAGATAGAGTTAGAGTGAGAGTAAGAGTGAGAGTTAGAGTTAGAGTGAGAGTTAGAGTTAGAGATAGAGTTAGAGATAGAGTTAGAGTGAGAGTGAGAGTGAGAGGTAGTGTTAGAGTGTGAGTGAGAGTGAGATTGAGAGTGAGATTGAGAGTGAGAGTGAGAGTTAGAGTGAGAGTCAGAGTGAGAGTTAGAGTGAGAGTGAGAGTGAGAGTTTGAGTGAGAGTCAGAGTTAGAGTTAGAGTGAGAGTGAGAGTTAGAGTGAGAATTAGAGTGAGAGTGAGAGTGAGACTGAGACTGAGAGTGAGGGTTAGACAGATTGAGAGTGAGAGTGAGAGTGATAGGGAGGGTGAGAGTTAGAGTGATAGTTAGAGTGAGAGTGAGAGTGAGGGTGAGGTTTAGGGTCGGTGAGTTAGACTGAGAGTGAGAGTGAGAGTTAGAGTGAGAGTCAGAGTGAGAGTTAGAGTGAGAGTGAGAGTGAGAGTTTGAGTGAGAGTCAGAGTTAGAGTTAGAGTGAGAGTGAGAGTTAGAGTGAGAATTAGAGTGAGAGTGAGAGTGAGACTGAGAGTGAGAGTGAGGGTTAGAAAGAGTGAGAGTGAGAGTGAGAGTAAGAGAGAGAGTGAGAGTGAGTGTGAGGGTGAGAGTTAGAGTGAGAGTGAGAGTGAGAGTTAGAGTGAGAGTGAGAGTTAGAGTGAGGGTGAGGGTGAGTGTGAGAGTGAGAGTTAGAGTGAGAGTGAGAGTTAGAGTTAGAGTTAGAGATAGAGTTAGAGTGAGAGTGAGAGTGAGAGTTAGAGTTAGAGTGAGAGTTAGAGTTAGAGATAGAGTTACAGATAGAGTTAGAGTGAGAGTGAGAGTGAGAGTGAGAGTTAGAGTTAGAGTGAGAGTTAGAGTTAGAGATAGAGTTAGAGATAGAGTTAGAGTGAGATTGAGAGTGAGAGTTAGTGTTAGAGTGAGAGTGAGAGTGAGAGTGAGAATTAGAGTGAAAGTTATAGTTAGTGTTAGAGTGAGCGTGAGAGTGAGAGTTAGAGTGTGAGTTAGAGTTAGAGTGAGAGTGTGAGTTAGAGTTAGAGTTAGAGTGAGAGTTAGAGTTAGAGTGAGAGTGAGAGTTAGAGTAAGCGTGAGAGTTAGATGGAGAGTGAGAGTTAGAGTTAGAGTGAGAGTGAGAGTTAGAGTTAGAGTGAGAGCGAGAGTTAGAGTGAGAGTGAGAGTGAGAGTAAGAGTGAGAGTTAGAGTTAGAAATAGAGTGAGAGTGAGAGTTAGAGATAGAGTTAGAGATAGAGTTAGAGTGAGAGTAAGAGTGAGAGTTAGAGTTAGAGTGAGAGTTAGAGTTAGAGATAGAGTTAGAGATAGAGTTAGAGTGAGAGTGAGAGTGAGAGGTAGTGTTAGAGTGTGAGTGAGAGTGAGATTGAGAGTGAGATTGAGAGTGAGAGTGAGAATTAGAGTGAAAGTTATCGTTAGTGTTAGAGTGAGAGTGAGAGTTAGAGTGTGAGTTAGAGTTAGAGTGAGAGTGAGAGTGTGAGTTAGAGTTAGAGTGAGAGTTAGAGTTAGAGTGAGAGTGAGAGTTAGAGTGAGAGTGAGAGTTAGATGGAGAGTGAGAGTTAGAGTTAGAGTGAGAGTGAGAGTTCGAGTGTGAGAGTGAGAGTTAGAGTGAGAGTGAGAGTAAGAGTTAGAGTGAGAGTTGAGTTAGAGTGAGAGTTAGAGTTAGAGTGAGAGTGAGAATGAGAGTGAGTGTTAGAGTGAGAGTGAGAGTTAGAGTTAGAGTGTGAGTTAGAGTTAGAGTTAGAGAGAGAGTGAGAGTGTGAGAGTTAGAGTGAGAGTGTGAGAGTGAGAGTTAGAGTGTGAGTGAGAGTGAGAGTGAGAGTGTGAGAGTGAGAGTGAGAGTGTGAGAGTGAGAGTGAGAGTTAGAGTGAGAGTTAGAGTTAGAGTGTTAGTGTTAGAGTGAGAGTGAAAGTTAGAGTTAGAGTTAGAGTGAGAGTTAGAGTTAGAGTGAGAGTTAGAGTGAGAGTCAGAGTGAGAGTTAGAGTGAGAGTGAGAGTTTGAGTGAGAGTCAGAGTTAGAGTTAGAGTGAGAGTGAGAGTTAGAGTGAGAATTAGAGTGAGAGTGAGAGTGAGACGGAGAGTGAGGGTTAGAAAGAGTGAGAGTGAGAGTGAGAGTAAGAGAGAGAGTGAGAGTGAGAGTGAGTGTGAGGGTGAGAGTTAGAGTGAGAGTGAGAGTGAGAGTTAGAGTGAGAGTGAGAGTGAGAGTTAGAGTGAGGGTGAGGGTGAGTGTGAGAGTGAGAGTTAGAGTGAGAGTGAGAGTTAGAGTTAGAGTTAGAGATAGAGTTAGAGTGAGAGTGAGAGTGAGAGTTAGAGTTAGAGTGAGAGTTAGAGTTAGAGATAGAGTTACAGATAGAGTTGGAGTGAGAGTGAGAGTGAGAGTTAGAGTTAGAGTGAGAGTTAGAGTTAGAGATAGAGTTAGAGATAGAGTTAGAGTGAGATTGAGAGTGAGTGTTAGTGTTAGAGTGAGAGTGAGAGTGAGAGTGAGAATTAGAGTGAAAGTTATAGTTAGTGTTAGAGTGAGCGTGAGAGTGAGAGTTAGAGTGTGAGTTAGAGTTAGAGTGAGAGTGAGAGTGTGAGTTAGAGTGAGAGTGAGAGTTAGAGTTAGAGTGAGAGCGAGAGTTAGAGTTCGAGTGAGAGTGAGAGTAAGAGTTAGAGTGAGAGTTGAGTTAGAGTGAGAGTTAGAGTTAGAGTGAGAGTGAGAATGAGAGTGAGTGTTAGAGTGAGTGAGAGTGAGAGTTAGAGTGAGAGTTAGAGTTAGAGTGAGAGTGAGAGTTAGAAATAGAGTTAGAGATAGAGTTAGAGATAGAGTTAGAGATAGAGTTAGAGTGAGAGTAAGAGTGAGAGTTAGAGTTAGAGTGAGAGTTAGAGTTAGAGATAGAGTTAGAGATAGAGTTAGAGTGAGAGTGAGAGTGAGAGGTAGTGTTAGAGTGAGAGTGAGAGTGAGAGTTAGAGTGAGATTGAGAGTGAGAGTGAGAATTAGAGTGAAAGTTATCGTTAGTGTTAGAGTGAGAGTGAGAGTGAGAGTTAGAGTGTGAGTTAGAGTTAGAGTGAGAGTGAGAGTGTGAGTTAGAGTAAGAGTGAGAGTTAGAGTTAGAGTGAGAGTGAGAGTTAGAGTGTGAGTGAGAGTTAGATGGAGAGTGAGAGTTAGAGTTAGAGTGAGAGTGAGAGTTAGAGTGAGAGTTAGAGTTAGAGTTTGACTGTGAGAGTGAGAGTTAGATGGAGAGTGAGAGTTAGAGTTAGAGTGAGAGTGAGAGTTAGAGTGAGAGTGAGAGTGAGAGTAAGAGTTAGAGTGAGAGTGAGAATGAGAGTGAGTGTTAGAGTGAGAGTGAGAGTTAGAGTTAGAGTGTGAGTTAGAGTTAGAGTTAGAGTGAGAGTGAGAGTGTGAGAGTTAGAGTGAGAGTGTGAGAGTGAGAGTTAGAGTGTGAGTGAGAGTAAGAGTGAGAGTGTGAGAGTGAGAGTGAGAGTGTGAGAGTGAGAGTGAGAGTTAGAGTGAGAGTTAGAGTTAGAGTGTTAGTGTTAGAGTGAGAGTGAAAGTTAGAGTTAGAGTTAGAGTGAGAGTTAGAGTTAGAGTGAGTGTGAGTAAGAGTTAGAGTGAGAGTGAGAGTGAGAGTGAGAGTTAGAGTGAGAGTTAGAGTTAGAGATAGAGTTAGAGCTAGAGTTAGAGTGAGAGTTAGTGTTAGAGTGAGAGTGAGAGTTAGAGTTAGAGTTAGTGGCAGTGAGAGTGAGAGTTAGAGTTAGAGTGAGAGTGAGAGTTAGAGTGAGAGTTAGAGTTAGAGATAGAGTTAGAGATAGAGTTAGAGTGAGAGTTAGAGTTGGAGTTAGAGTGAGAGTTACAGTTAGAGATAGAGTTAGAGATAGAGTTAGAGTGTGAGTGTGAGTGAGAGTGAGAGTGAGAGTTAGAGTGAGAGTGAGAGTTAGAGTTAGAGTGAGAGTTAGAGTTAGAGTGTTAGTGTTAGAGTGAGAGTGAAAGTTAGAGTTAGAGTTAGAGTGAGAGTTAGAGTTAGAGTGAGAGTGAGTAAGAGTTAGAGTGAGAGTGAGAGTGAGAGTTAGAGTGAGAGTGAGAGTGTGAGAGTGAGAGTGAGAGTGTGAGAGTGAGAGTGAGAGTGAGAGTGTGAGAGTGAGGGTGAGAGTTAGAGTGAGAGTTAGAGTTAGAGTGTTAGTGTTAGAGTGAGAGTGAAAGTTAGAGTTAGAGTGAGAGTTAGAGTTAGAGTGAGAGTGAGTAAGAGTTAGAGTGAGAGTGAGAGTTAGAGTGAGAGTCAGAGTGAGAGTTAGAGTGAGAGTGAGAGTTTGAGTGAGAGTCAGAGTTAGAGTTAGAGTGAGAGTGAGAGTTAGAGTGAGAATTAGAGTGAGAGTGAGAGTGAGACTGAGAGTGAGAGTGAGGGTTAGAAAGAGTGAGAGTGAGAGTGAGAGTGAGAGTAAGAGAGAGAGTGAGAGTGAGAGTGAGTGTGAGGGTGAGAGTTAGAGTGAGAGTGAGAGTGAGAGTTAGAGTGAGAGTGAGAGTGAGAGTTAGAGTGAGGGTGAGGGTGAGTGTGAGAGTGAGAGTTAGAGTGAGAGTGAGAGTTAGAGTTAGAGTTAGAGATAGAGTTAGAGTGAGAGTGAGAGTGAGAGTTAGAGTTAGAGTGAGAGTTAGAGTTAGAGATAGAGTTACAGATAGAGTTAGAGTGAGAGTGAGAGTGAGAGTTAGAGTTAGAGTGAGAGTTAGAGTTAGAGATAGAGTTAGAGATAGAGTTAGAGTGAGATTGAGAGTGAGAATTAGTGTTAGAGTGAGAGTGAGAGTGAGAATTAGAGTGAAAGTTATGGTTAGTGTTAGAGTGAGCGTGAGAGTGAGAGTTAGAGTGTGAGTTAGAGTTAGAGTGAGAGTGAGAGTGTGAGTTAGAGTTAGAGTGAGAGTTAGAGTTAGAGTGAGAGTGAGAGTTAGAGTAAGCGTGAGAGTTAGATGGAGAGTGAGAGTTAGAGTTAGAGTGAGAGTGAGAGTTAGAGTTAGAGTGAGAGCGAGAGTTAGAGTGAGAGTGAGAGTGAGAGTAAGAGTTAGAGTGAGAGTTGAGTTAGAGTGAGAGTTAGAGTTAGAGTGAGAGTGAGAATGAGAGTGAGTGTTAGAGTGAGAGTAAGAGTGAGAGTTAGAGTGAGAGTTAGAGTTAGAGTTAGAGTGAGAGTTAGAGTTAGAAATAGAGTTAGAGATAGAGTTAGAGATAGAGTTAGAGATAGAGTTAGAGTGAGAGTAAGAGTGAGAGTTAGAGTTAGAGTGAGAGTTAGAGTTAGAGATAGAGTTAGAGATAGAGTTAGAGTGAGAGTGAGAGTGAGAGGTAGTGTTAGAGTGAGAGTGAGAGTGAGAGTTAGAGTGAGATTGAGAGTGAGAGTGAGAATTAGAGTGAAAGTTATCGTTAGTGTTAGAGTGTGAGTTAGGGTAAGAGTGAGAGGTAGTGTTAGAGTGAGAGTGAGAGTGAGAGTTAGAGTGAGATTGAGAGTGAGAGTGAGAATTAGAGTGAAAGTTATCGTTAGTGTTAGAGTGTGAGTTAGAGTAAGAGTGAGAGTTAGAGTTAGAGTGAGAGTGAGAGTTAGAGTGTGAGTGAGAGTTAGATGGAGAGTGAGAGTTAGAGTTAGAGTGATAGTGAGAGTTAGAGTGAGAGTTAGAGTTAGAGTGAGAGTGAGAGTTAGAGTGAGAGTTAGAGTTAGAGTTCGAGTGTGAGAGTGAGAGTTAGATGGAGAGTGAGAGTTAGAGTTAGAGTGAGAGTTAGAGTTAGAGTGAGAGTGAGAGTGAGAGTAAGAGTTAGAGTGAGAGTTGAGTTAGAGTGAGAGTTAGAGTTAGAGTGAGAGTGAGAATGAGAGTGAGTGTTAGAGTGAGAGTGAGAGTTAGAGTTAGAGTGTGAGTTAGAGTTAGAGTTAGAGTGAGAGTGAGAGTGTGAGAGTTAGAGAGAGAGTGTGAGAGTGAGAGTTAGAGTGTGAGTGAGAGTGAGAGTGAGAGTGTGAGAGTGAGAGTGAGAGTGAAAGTTAGAGTTAGAGTTAGAGTGAGAGTTAGAGTTAGAGTGAGAGTGAGTAAGAGCTAGAGTGAGAGTGAGAGTGAGAGTGAGAGTTAGAGTGAGAGTTAGAGTTAGAGATAGAGTTAGAGCTAGAGTTAGAGTGAGAGTTAGTGTTAGAGTGAGAGTGAGAGTTAGAGTTAGAGTTAGTGGCAGTGAGAGTGAGAATTAGAGTTAGAGTGAGAGTGAGAGTTAGAGTGAGAGTTAGAGTTAGAGATAGAGTTAGAGATAGAGTTAGAGTGAGAGTGAGTTAGAGTTAGAGTGAGAGTTACAGTTAGAGATAGAGTTAGAGATAGAGTTAGAGTGTGAGTGTGAGTGAGAGTGAGAGTTAGTGTTAGAGTGAGAGTGAGAGTTAGAGTTAGAGTGAGAGTGAGAGTGAGAGTGAGTTAGTGTTAGGGTGAGAGTGAGAGTGAGAGTTAGAGTGAGAGTGAGAGTGAGAGTTACAGTGAGAGTTAGAGTGAAAGTTATAGTTAGTGTTAGAGTGAGAGTGAGAGTTAGAGTTAGAGTGAGAGTTAGAGTTAGAGATAGAGTTAGGGATAGAGTTAGAGTGAGAGTGAGAGTGAGAGTTAGTGTTAGAGTGAGAGTGAGAGTTCGAGTTAGATTGAGAGTGAGAGTGAGAGTGAGAATTAGAGTGAAATTTATAGTTAGTGTTAGAGTGAGCGTGAGAGTGAGAGTTAGAGTGTGAGTTAGAGTTAGAGTGAGAGTGAGAGTGTGAGTTAGAGTTAGAGTAAGAGTTAGAGTTAGAGTGAGAGTGAGAGTTAGAGTGAGAGTGAGAGTTAGATGGAGAGTGAGAGTTAGAGTTAGAATGAGAGTGAGAGTTAGAGTTAGAGTTAGTGTGTGAGAGTGAGAGTTAGAGTGAGAGTGAGAGTGAGAGTTAGAGTTAGAGTGAGAGTGAGTTAGAGTTAGTGTGTGAGAGTGAGAGTTAGATGGAGAGTGTGAGTTAGAGTTCGAGTTAGAGTGAGAGTTAGAGTGAGAGTGAGAGTGAGAGTAAGAGTTAGAGTGAGAGTTGAGTTAGAGTGAGAGTTAGAGTTAGAGTTAGAGTGAGAATGAGAGTGAGTATTAGAGTGAGAGTGAGAGTGAGAGTTAGAGTGAGAGTTAGAGTTAGAGTGAGAGTGAGAGTTAGAGTTAGGGTAAGAGTGAGAGTTAGAGTGAAAGTTAGAGTTAGAGATAGAGTTAGAGTGAGAGTTAGAGTGAGAGTGAGTTAGAGTTAGAGTGAGTGTTAGAGTTAGAGATAGAGTTAGAGATAGAGTTAGAGATAGAGTTAGAGTGAGAGTGAGAGTGAGAGTTAGAGTTAGAGTGAGAGTTAGAGTTAGAGATAGAGTTAGAGATAGAGTTAGAGTGAGAGTGAGAGTGAGAGGTAGTGTTAGAGTGAGAGTGAGAGTGAGAGTGAGAGTTAGATGGAGAGTGAGAGTTAGAGTTAGAGTGAGAGTGAGAGTTAGAGTGAGAGTGAGAGTGAGAGTAAGAGTTAGAGTGAGAGTTGAGTTAGAGTGAGAGTTAGAGTTAGAGTGAGAGTGAGAATGAGAGTGAGTGTTAGAGTGAGAGTTAGAGTTAGAGTGTGAGTTAGAGTTAGAGTTAGAGTGAGAGTGAGAGTGTGAGAGTTAGAGTGAGAGTGTGAGAGTGAGAGTGAGAGTTAGAGTGAGAGTGAGAGTGTGAGAGTGAGAGTTAGAGTGAGAGTTAGAGTGAGAGTGAGAGTGAGAGTGAGAGATTGTGTGTTAGTGTTAGAGTGAGAGTGAAAGTTAGAGTTACAGTGAGAGTTAGAGTTAGAGTGAGAGTGAGTAAGAGTTAGAGTGAGAGTGAGAGTTACAGTGAGAGTTAGAGTGAGAGTTAGAGTTAGAGATAGAGTTAGAGATAGAGTTAGAGTGAGAGTTAGTGTTAGAGTGAGAGTGAGAGTTAGAGTTAGGGTAAGAGTGAGAGTTAGAGTGAAAGTTAGAGTTAGAGATAGAGTTAGAGTGAGAGTTAGAGTGAGAGTGAGTTAGAGTTAGAGTGAGTGTTAGAGTTAGAGATAGAGTTAGAGATAGAGTTAGAGTGTGAGTGAGAGTGAGAGTTAGTGTTAGAGTGAGAGTGAGAGTTAGAGTTAGAGTTAGAGTGAGAGTGAGAGTGAGAGTGAGTTAGTGTTAGGGTGAGAGTTAGAGTGAGAGTTATAGTTAGTGTTAGAGTGAGAGTGAGAGTTAGAGTTAGAGTGAGAGTGAGAGTGAGAGTGAGTTAGTGTTAGGGTGAGAGTTAGAGTGAGAGTGAGAGTGAGAGTTACAGTGAGAGTTAGAGTGAAAGTTATAGTTAGTGTTAGAGTGGGAGTGAGAGTGAGAGTTAGAGTGAGAGTTAGAGTTAGAGATAGAGTTAGAGATAGAGTTAGAGTGAGAGTGAGAGTGAGAGTTAGAGTGAGAGTTAGAGTGAGAGTTAGAGTTAGAGATAGAGTGAGAGTTAGTTTTAGAGTGAGAGTGAGAGTTAGAGTTAGAGTTAGTAGCAGTGAGAGTGAGAGTTAGAGTTAGAGTGAGAGTGAGAGTTAGAGTGAGAGTTAGAGTTAGAGATAGAGTTAGAGATAGAGTTAGAGTGAGAGTGAGTTAGAGTTAGAGTGAGAGTGAGTTTTAGAGTGAGAGTTAGAGTTAGAGATAGAGTTAGAGATAGAGTTAGAGGGAGAGTATGTGTTAGATTATGAGTGAGAGTTTGGGTAAGGGTGAGGGTGAGAGCGAGAGTGCGAGTTAGAGTGAGAGTGTGGTTGAGGGTGAGGGTGAGTGTGAGAGTGAGAGTGAGAGTTAGAGTGAGAGTTATTGTTAGAATGAGAGTGAGAGTTAGAGTGAGAGTTAGAGTGTGAGTTAGAGTTAGAGTGAGAGTGAGAGTGTGAGTTAGAGTTAGAGTGAGAGTTAGAATTAGAGTGAGAGTGAGAGTTAGAGTGAGAGTGAGAGTTAGATGGAGAGTGAGAGTTAGAGTTAGAGTGAGAGTGAGAGTTAGAGTGAGAGTTAGAGTTAGAGTTAGAGTGTGAGAGTGAGAGTGAGAGTTAGAGTGAGAGTGAGAGTTAGAGTGAGAGTGAGAGTGAGAGTTAGAGTTAGAGTGAGAGTTAGAGTTAGAGATAGAGTTAGAGATAGAGTTAGAGTGAGAGTTAGTGTTAGAGTGAGAGTGAGAGTTAGAGTTAGGGTAAGAGTGAGAGTTAGAGTGAAAGTTAGAGTTAGAGATAGAGTTAGAGTGAGAGTTAGAGTGAGAGTGAGTTAGAGTTAGAGTGAGTGTTAGAGTTAGAGATAGAGTTAGAGATAGAGTTAGAGTGTGAGTGAGAGTGAGAGTTAGTGTTAGAGTGAGAGTGAGAGTTAGAGTTAGAGTTAGAGTGAGAGTGAGAGTGAGAGTGAGTTAGTGTTAGGGTGAGAGTTAGAGTGAGAGTTATAGTTAGTGTTAGAGTGAGAGTGAGAGTTAGAGTTAGAGTGAGAGTGAGAGTGAGAGTGAGTTAGTGTTAGGGTGAGAGTTAGAGTGAGAGTGAGAGTGAGAGTTACAGTGAGAGTTAGAGTGAAAGTTATAGTTAGTGTTAGAGTGGGAGTGAGAGTGAGAGTTAGAGTGAGAGTTAGAGTTAGAGATAGAGTTAGAGATAGAGTTAGAGTGAGAGTGAGAGTGAGAGTTAGAGTGAGAGTTAGAGTGAGAGTTAGAGTTAGAGATAGAGTGAGAGTTAGTTTTAGAGTGAGAGTGAGAGTTAGAGTTAGAGTTAGTAGCAGTGAGAGTGAGAGTTAGAGTTAGAGTGAGAGTGAGAGTTAGAGTGAGAGTTAGAGTTAGAGATAGAGTTAGAGATAGAGTTAGAGTGAGAGTGAGTTAGAGTTAGAGTGAGAGTGAGTTTTAGAGTGAGAGTTAGAGTTAGAGATAGAGTTAGAGATAGAGTTAGAGGGAGAGTATGTGTTAGATTATGAGTGAGAGTTTGGGTAAGGGTGAGGGTGAGAGCGAGAGTGCGAGTTAGAGTGAGAGTGTGGTTGAGGGTGAGGGTGAGTGTGAGAGTGAGAGTGAGAGTTAGAGTGAGAGTTATTGTTAGAATGAGAGTGAGAGTTAGAGTGAGAGTTAGAGTGTGAGTTAGAGTTAGAGTGAGAGTGAGAGTGTGAGTTAGAGTTAGAGTGAGAGTTAGAATTAGAGTGAGAGTGAGAGTTAGAGTGAGAGTGAGAGTTAGATGGAGAGTGAGAGTTAGAGTTAGAGTGAGAGTGAGAGTTAGAGTGAGAGTTAGAGTTAGAGTTAGAGTGTGAGAGTGAGAGTGAGAGTTAGAGTGAGAGTGAGAGTTAGAGTGAGAGTGAGAGTGAGAGTTAGAGTTAGAGTGAGAGTTAGAGTTAGAGATAGAGTTAGAGATAGAGTTAGAGTGAGATTGAGAGTGAGAGTTAGTGTTAGAGTGAGAGTGAGAGTGAGAGTGAGAATTAGAGTGAAAGTTATAGTTAGTGTTAGAGTGAGCGTGAGAGTGAGAGTTAGAGTGTGAGTTAGAGTTAGAGTGAGAGTGAGAGTGTGAGTTAGAGTTAGAGTGAGAGTTAGAGTAAGCGTGAGAGTTAGATGGAGAGTGAGAGTTAGAGTTAGAGTGAGAGTGAGAGTTAGAGTTAGAGTTAGTGTGTGAGAGAGAGAGTTAGATGGAGAGTGAGAGTTAGAGTTCGAGTGAGAGCGAGAGTTAGAGTGAGAGTGAGAGTGAGAGTAAGAGTTATAGTGAGAGTTGAGTGAGAGTGAGAGTTAGAGTTAGAGTGAGAGTGAGAATGAGAGTGAGTGTTAGAGTGAGAGTGAGAGTGAGAGTTAGAGTGTGAGTTAGAGTTAGAGTGAGAGTGAGAGTGTGAGTTAGAGTTAGAGTGAGAGTTAGAGTTAGAGTGAGAGTGAGAGTTAGAGTGAGAGTGAGAGTTAGATGGAGAGTGAGAGTTAGAGTTAGAGTGAGAGTGAGAGTTAGAGTGAGAGTTAGAGTTAGAGTTAGAGTTAGAGTGTGAGAGTGAGAGTTAGATGGAGAGTGAGAGTTAGAGTTAGAGTGAGAGTTAGAGTTAGAGTTAGAGTGAGAGTGAGAGTGAGAGTAAGAGTTAGAGTGAGAGTTGAGTTAGAGTGAGAGTTAGAGTTAGAGTGAGAGTGAGTGTTAGAGTGAGAGTGAGAGTTAGAGTTAGAGTGTGAGTTAGAGTTAGAGTTAGAGTGAGAGTGAGAGAGTGAGTGTTAGAGTGTGAGTGAGAGTGAGAGTGAGAGTGTGAGAGTGAGAGTGTGAGAGTGAGAGTGTGAGAGTTAGAGTGAGAGTGTGAGAGTGAGAGTTAGAGTGTGAGTGAGAGTGAGAGTGAGAGTGTGAGAGTGAGAGTGAGAGTGTGAGAGTGAGAGTTAGAGTGAGAGTTAGAGTTAGAGATAGAGTTAGAGCTAGAGTTAGAGCTAGAGTTAGAGTGAGAGTTAGTGTTAGAGTGAGAGTGAGAGTTAGAGTTAGAGTTAGTGGCAGTGAGAGTGAGAGTTAGAGTTAGAGTGAGAGTGAGAGTTAGAGTGAGAGTTAGAGATAGAGATAGAGTTAGAGATAGAGTTAGAGTGAGAGTGATTTAGAGTTAGAGTGAGAGTTACAGTTAGAGATAGAGTTAGAGATAGAGTTAGAGTGAGAGTGAGAGTGAGAGTTAGAGTGAGAGTTAGAGTGAGAGTTAGAGTTAGAGTTAGAGTGAGAGTGAGAGTTAGAGTGAGAGTTAGAGTGAGAGTTAGAGTTAGAGATAGAGTTAGAGCTAGAGTTAGAGTGAGAGTTAGTGTTAGAGTGAGAGTGAGAGTTAGAGTTAGAGTTAGTGGCAGTGAGAGTGAGAGTTAGAGTTAGAGTGAGAGTGAGAGTTAGAGTGAGAGTTAGAGATAGAGATAGAGTTAGAGATAGAGTTAGAGTGAGTGATTTAGAGTTAGAGTGAGAGTTACAGTTAGAGATAGAGTTAGAGATAGAGTTAGAGTGAGAGTGAGAGTGAGAGTTTGAGTGAGAGTTAGAGTGAGAGTTAGAGTTAGAGATAGAGTGAGAGTTAGTTTTAGAGTGAGAGTGAGAGTTAGAGTTAGAGTTAGTAGCAGTGAGAGTGAGAGTTAGAGTTAGAGTGAGAGTGAGAGTTAGAGTGAGAGTTAGAGTTAGAGATAGAGTTAGAGATAGAGTTAGAGTGAGAGTGAGTTAGAGTTAGAGTGAGAGTGTGTTTTAGAGTGAGAGTTAGAGTTAGAGATAGAGTTAGAGATAGAGTTAGAGGGAGAGTATGTGTTAGATTATGAGTGAGAGTTTGGGTAAGGGTGAGGGTGAGAGCGAGAGTGCGAGTTAGAGTGAGAGTGTGGTTGAGGGTGAGGGTGAGTGTGAGAGTGAGAGTGAGAGTTAGAGTGAGAGTTATTGTTAGAATGAGAGTGAGAGTTAGAGTGAGAGTTAGAGTGTGAGTTAGAGTTAGAGTGAGAGTGAGAGTGTGAGTTAGAGTTAGAGTGACAGTTAGAATTAGAGTGAGAGTGAGAGTTAGAGTGAGAGTGAGAGTTAGATGGAGAGTGAGAGTTAGAGTTAGAGTGAGAGTGAGAGTTAGAGTGAGAGTTAGAGTTAGAGTTAGAGTGTGAGAGTGAGAGTTAGAGTTAGAGTGAGAGTGAGAGTTAGAGTGAGAGTGAGAGTGAGAGTTAGAGTTAGAGTGAGAGTTAGAGTTAGAGATAGAGTTAGAGATAGAGTTAGAGTGAGATTGAGAGTGAGAGTTAGTGTTAGAGTGAGAGTGAGAGTGAGAATTAGAGTGAAAGTTATAGTTAGTGTTAGAGTGAGCGTGAGAGTTAGAGTGTGAGTTAGAGTTAGAGTGAGAGTGAGAGTGTGAGTTAGAGGTAGAGTGAGAGTTAGAGTAAGCGTGAGAGTTAGATGGAGAGTGAGAGTTAGAGTTAGAGTGAGAGTGAGAGTTAGAGTTAGAGTTAGTGTGTGAGAGAGAGAGTTAGATGGAGAATGAGAGTTAGAGTTCGAGTGAGAGCGAGAGTTAGAGTGAGAGTGAGAGTGAGAGTAAGAGTTATAGTGAGAGTTGAGTTAGAGTGAGAGTTAGAGTTAGAGTGAGAGTGAGAATGAGAGTGAGTGTTAGAGTGAGAGTGAGAGTGAGAGTTAGAGTGTGAGTTAGAGTTAGAGTGAGAGTGAGAGTGTGAGTTAGAGTTAGAGTGAGAGTTAGAGTTAGAGTGAGAGTGAGAGTTAGAGTGAGAGTGAGAGTTAGATGGAGAGTGAGAGTAAGAGTTAGAGTGAGAGTGAGAGTTAGAGTGAGAGTTAGAGTTAGAGTTAGAGTGTGAGAGTGAGAGTTAGATGGAGAGTGAGAGTTAGAGTTAGAGTGAGAGTTAGAGTTAGAGTTAGAGTGAGAGTGAGAGTGAGAGTAAGAGTTAGAGTGAGAGTTGAGTTAGAGTGAGAGTTAGAGTTAGAGTGAGAGTGAGTGTTAGAGTGAGAGTGAGAGTTAGAGTTAGAGTGTGAGTTAGAGTTAGAGTTAGAGTGAGAGTGAGAGAGTGAGAGTTAGAGTGTGAGTGAGAGTGAGAGTGAGAGTGTGAGAGTTAGAGTGAGAGTGTGAGAGTGAGAGTTAGAGTGTGAGTGAGAGTGAGAGTGAGAGTGTGAGAGTGAGAGTGAGAGTGTGAGAGTGAGAGTTAGAGTGAGAGTTAGAGTTAGAGTGTTAGTGTTAGAGTGAGAGTGAGAGTGAAAGTTAGAGTTAGAGTTAGAGTGAGAGTGAGAGTTAGAGTGAGAGTTAGAGTGAGAGTTAGAGTTAGAGATAGAGTTAGAGCTAGAGTTAGAGTGAGAGTTAGTGTTAGAGTGAGAGTGAGAGTTAGAGTTAGAGTTAGTGGCAGTGAGAGTGAGAGTTAGAGTTAGAGTGAGAGTGAGAGTTAGAGTGAGAGTTAGAGATAGAGATAGAGTTAGAGATAGAGTTAGAGTGAGAGTGATTTAGAGTTAGAGTGAGAGTTACAGTTAGAGATAGAGTTAGAGATAGAGTTAGAGTGTGAGTGTGAGTGAGAGTGAGAGTTAGTGTTAGAGTGAGAGTGAGAGTTAGAGTTAGAGTTAGAGTGAGAGTTAGAGTTAGAGATAGAGTGAGAGTTAGTGTTAGAGTGAGAGTGAGAGTGAGAGTTAGAGTTGGAGTTAGTAGCAGTGAGAGTGAGAGTTAGAGTGAGAGTGAGAGTGAGAGTTAGAGTTAGAGTTAGAGATAGAGTTAGAGATAGAGTTAGAGTGAGAGTGAGTTAGAGTTAGAGTGAGAGTGAGTTTTAGAGTGAGAGTTAGAGTTAGAGATAGAGTTAGAGATAGAGTTAGAGGGAGAGTATGTGTTAGATTATGAGTGAGAGTTAGAGTTAGAGTGAGAGTGAGAGTTAGGGTAAGGGTGAGGGTGAGGGTGAGAGCGAGAGTGCGAGTTAGAGTGAGAGTGTGGTTGAGGGTGATTGTGAGTGTGAGAGTGAGAGTGAGAGTTAGAGTGTGAGTTAGAGTTAGAATGAGAGTGAGAGTTAGAGTGAGGGTGAGGGTGAGAGTTAGAGTGAGAGTGAGAGTGAGATTTAGAGTGAGAGTTTGAGTTAGAGTTAGAGTTAGAGTGAGATGAGAGTGAGAGTTAGGGTGAGGGTGAGGGTGAGAGTGAGAGTTAGAGTTAGAGTGAGAGTGAGGCTGTGTGTGAGGGTGAGGGTGAGGGTGAGAGTGAGAGTGAGAGTGAGAGTTAGAGTGAGAGTGAGGGTGAGGGAGAGTGAGAGTTGGAGTGAGAGTGAGAGTGAGAGTTAGAGTGAGGGTGAGGGTGAGGGTGAGAGTGAGAGTGAGAGTTAGAGTAAGGGTGAGAGTGAGAGTGAGAGTGAGAGTTAGAGTGAGAGTGAGAGTGAGGGTGAGGGTGAGAGTGAGAGTTATAGTGAGAATGAGAGTGAGAGTGAGAATTATAGTGAGAGTGAGAGAGTGAGAGTGAGGGTGAGGGTGAGAATGAGAGTGAGAGTGAGAGTGAGAGTTAGAGTGAGGGTGAGGGTGAGGTTGAGAGTGAGAGTTAGAGTGAAGGTGAGGGTGAGAGTTTGAGTGAGAGTGAGGGTGAGGGTGAGAGTTAGAGTGAGAGTGAGAGTGACAGTGAGAGTGAGAGTTAGAGTGAGAGTGAGGATGAGAGTGAGAGTGAGAGTTAGAGTGAGAGTGTAAGAGTGAGAGTGAGAGTGAGAGTGAGAGTGAGAGTTAGTGTTAGAGTGAGAGTGAGAGTTAGAGTTAGAGTGAGAGTGAGAGTGAGAGTAAGAGTGAGTTAGTGTTAGGGTGAGGGTTAGAGTGAGAGTTAGAGTGAGAGTGAGTTAGTGTTAAGGTGAGAGTTAGAGTGAAAGTTATAGTTAGTGTTAGAGTGAGAGTGAGAGTGAGAGTTAGAGTGAGAGTTAGAGTTAGAGTTAGAGATAGAGTTAGAGATAGAGTTAGAGTGAGAGTGAGAGTGAGAGTGAGAGTTAGAGTGACAGAGTTAGAGTTAGAGTGAGAGTTAGAGTTAGAGTGAGAGTTAGAGTTAGAGTGAGAGTGAGAGTTAGAGTGAGAGTTTGAGAGTGAGAGTGAGAGTGTGAGAGTGAGAGTGAGAGTGAGAGTGTGAGAGTGAGAGTGTGAGAGTGAGAGTGAGAGTGAGAGTTAGAGTTAGAGTTAGAGTGAGAGTGAGAGTGAGAGTTAGAGTTAGAGTGACAGAGTTAGAGTTAGAGTGAGAGTTAGAGTTAGAGTGAGAGTGAGAGTTAGAGTGAGAGTTTGAGAGTGAGAGTGTGAGAGTGAGAGTGTGAGAGTGAGAGTGAGAGTGTGAGAGTGAGAGTGAGAGTTAGATTGAGAGTTAGAGTTAGAGTTAGAGTTAGAGTGAGAGTGAGAGTGAGAGAGTGAGTGTTAGTGTTAGAGGGAAGGTGAGAGTTAGAGTTAGAGTGAGAGTTAGAGTTAGAGTGAGAGTGAGTTGGAGTTAGAGTGAGAGTGAGAGTTAGAGTGAGAGTTAGAGTGAGAGATAGAGTTAGAGATAGAGTTAGAGTGAGAGTGAGTTAGAGTTAGAGTTAGAGATAGAGTTAGCGATAGAGTTAGAGGGAGAGTATGTGTTAGATTATGAGTGAGAGTTAGAGTGAGAGTGAGAGTTAGAGTGAGAGTTAGAGTTAGAGATAGAGTTAGAGATGGAGTTAGAGTGAGAGTGAGAGTTAGCGTTAGAGTGAGAGTGAGAGTGAGAGTTACAGTGAGAGTTAGAGTGAAAGTTATAGTTAGTATTAGAGTGAGAGTGAGAGTTAGAGTGAGAGTTAGAGTTAGAGTTAGAGTGAGAGTTAGAGTTAGAGTTAGAGATAGAGTTAGAGCTAGAGTTAGAGTGAGAGTAAGAGTGAGAGTGAGTTAGTGTTAGAGTGAGAGTGAGAGTTAGAGTTAGAGTGAGATTGAGAGTGAGAGTGAGAGTTAGAGTGAGAGTTAGAGTGAGAGTTAGAGTAAGAGTAAGAGTTAGAGTGAGAGTGAGAATTAGAGAGGGGGTTAGAGTTAGAGATAGAGTTAGAGATAGAGTTAGAGTTAGAGTGAGAGTGAGAGTTAGAGTGAGAGTGAGAGTTAGATGGAGAGTGAGAGTTAGAGTTAGAGTGAGAGTGAGAGTTAGAGTGAGAGTTAGAGTTAGAGTTAGAGTGTGAGAGTGAGAGTTAGATGGAGAGTGAGCGTTAGAGTTAGAGTGAGAGTGAGAGTTAGAGTGAGAGTGAGAGTGAGAGTAAGAGTTAGAGTGAGAGTTGAGTTAGAGTGAGAGTTAGAGTTAGAGTGAGAGTGAGAATGAGAGTGAGTGTTAGAGTGAGAGTGAGAGTTAGAGTTAGAGTGTGAGTTAGAGTTAGAGTTAGAGTGAGAGTGAGAGTGTGAGAGTTAGAGTGAGAGTGTGAGAGTGAGAGTTAGAGTGTGAGTGAGAGTGAGAGTGAGAGTGTGAGAGTGAGAGTGTGAGAGTGAGAGTGAGAGTTAGAGTGAGAGTTAGACTTAGAGTGTTAGTGTTAGAGTGAGAGTGAAAGTTAGAGTTAGAGTTAGAGTGAGAGTTAGAGTTAGAGTGAGAGTGAGTAAGAGTTAGAGTGAGAGTGAGAGTTAGATTGAGAGTTAGAGTTAGAGATAGAGTTAGAGATAGAGTTAGAGCTAGAGTTAGAGTGAGAGTTAGTGTTAGAGTGAGAGTGAGAGTTAGAGTTAGAGTTAGTGGCAGTGAGAGTGAGAGTTAGAGTTAGAGTGAGAGTGAGAGTTAGAGTGAGAGTTAGAGTTAGATATAGAGTTAGAGATAGAGTTAGAGTGAGAGTGAGTTAGAGTTAGAGTGAGAGTTACAGTTAGAGATAGAGTTAGAGATAGAGTTAGAGTGTGAGTGTGAGTGTGAGTGAGAGTGAGAGTTAGTGTTAGAGTGAGAGTGAGAGTGAGAGTTAGAGTTAGAGTTAGAGTGAGAGTGAGAGTGAGTTAGTGTTAGGGTGAGAGTTAGAGTGAGAGTGAGAGTGAGTTAGTGTTAGGGTGAGAGTTAGAGTGAGAGTTAGATTGAGAGTGAGAGTGAGAGTTACAGTGAGAGTTAGAGTGAAAGTTATAGTTAGTGTTAGAGTGGGAGTGAGAGTGAGAGTTAGAGTGAGAGTTAGAGTTAGAGATAGAGTTAGAGATAGAGTTAGAGTGAGAGTGAGAGTGAGAGTTAGAGTGAGAGTTAGAGTGAGAGTTAGAGTTAGAGATAGAGTGAGAGTTAGTGTTAGAGTGAGAGTGAGAGTTAGAGTTAGAGTTAGTAGCAGTGAGAGTGAGAGTTAGAGTTAGAGTGAGAGTGAGAGTTAGAGTGAGAGTTAGAGTTAGAGATAGAGTTAGAGATAGAGTTAGAGTGAGAGTGAGTTAGAGTTAGAGTGAGAGTGAGTTTTAGAGTGAGAGTTAGAGTTAGAGTGAGAGTGAGTGTTAGAGTGAGAGTGAGAGTTAGAGTTAGAGTGTGAGTTAGAGTTAGAGTTAGAGTGAGAGTGAGAGTGTGAGAGTTAGAGTGAGAGTGTGAGAGTGAGAGTTAGAGTGTGAGTGAGAGTGAGAGTGAGAGTGTGAGAGTGAGAGTGAGAGTGTGAGAGTGAGAGTGAGAGTTAGAGTGAGAGTTAGAGTTAGAGTGTTAGTGTTAGAGTGAGAGTGAAAGTTAGAGTTAGAGTTAGAGTGAGAGTGAGAGTTAGAGTGAGAGTTAGAGTTAGAGATAGAGTTAGAGCTAGAGTTAGAGTGAGAGTTAGTGTTAGAGTGAGAGTGAGAGTTAGAGTTAGAGTTAGTGGCAGTGAGAGTGAGGGTTAGAGTTAGAGTGAGAGTGAGAGTTAGAGTGAGAGTTAGAGATAGAGATAGAGTTAGAGATAGAGTTAGAGTGAGAGTGATTTAGAGTTAGAGTGAGAGTTACAGTTAGAGATAGAGTTAGAGATAGAGTTAGAGTGTGAGTGTGAGTGAGAGTGAGAGTTAGTGTTAGAGTGAGAGTGAGAGTTAGAGTTAGAGTTAGAGTGAGAGTTAGAGTTAGAGATAGAGTGAGAGTTAGTGTTAGAGTGAGAGTGAGAGTGAGAGTTAGAGTTGGAGTTCGTAGCAGTGAGAGTGAGAGTTAGAGTGAGAGTGAGAGTTAGAGTGAGAGTTAGAGTTAGAGTTAGAGATAGAGTTAGAGATAGAGTTAGAGTGAGAGTGAGTTAGAGTTAGAGTGAGAGTGAGTTTTAGAGTGAGAGTTAGAGTTAGAGATAGAGTTAGAGATAGAGTTAGAGGGAGAGTATGTGTTAGATTATGAGTGAGAGTTAGAGTTAGAGTGAGAGTGAGAGTTAGGGTAAGGGTGAGGGTGAGGGTGAGAGCGAGAGTGCGAGTTAGAGTGAGAGTGTGGTTGAGGGTGAGGGTGAGTGTGAGAGTGAGAGTGAGAGTTAGAGTGAGAGTTATAGTTAGAATGAGAGTGAGAGTTAGAGTGAGGGTGAGGGTGAGAGTTAGAGTGAGAGTGAGAGTGAGATTTAGAGTGAGAGTTTGAGTTAGAGTTAGAGTTAGAGTGAGATGAGAGTGAGAGTTAGGGTGAGGGTGAGGGTGCGAGTGAGAGTTAGAGTTAGAGTGAGAGTGAGGGAGAGTGAGAGTTGGAGTGAGAGTGAGAGTGAGAGTTAGAGTGAGGGTGAGGGTGAGGGTGAGAGTGAGAGTGAGAGTTAGAGTAAGGGTGAGAGTGAGAGTGAGAGTGAGAGTTAGAGTGAGAGTGAGAGTGAGGGTGAGGGTGAGAGTGAGAGTTATAGTGAGAATGAGAGTGAGAGTGAGAATTATAGTGAGAGTGAGAGAGTGAGAGTGAGGGTGAGGGTGAGAATGAGAGTGAGAGTGAGAGTGAGAGTTAGAGTGAGGGTGAGGGTGAGGGTGAGAGTGAGAGTTAGAGTGAAGGTGAGGGTGAGAGTTTGAGTGAGAGTGAGGGTGAGGGTGAGAGTTAGAGTGAGAGTGAGAGTGACAGTGAGAGTGAGAGTTAGAGTGAGAGTGAGGATGAGAGTGAGAGTGAGAGTTAGAGTGAGAGTGTAAGAGTGAGAGTGAGAGTGAGAGTTTGAGTGAGAGTTAGAGTTAGAGTGAGAGTGAGAGTGAGGATGAGAGTGAGAGTGAGAGTTAGAGTGAGAGTGTAAGAGTGAGAGTGAGAGTGAGAGTTTGAGTGAGAGTTAGAGTTAGAGTGAGAGTGAGAGTGAGAGTTAGTGTTAGAGTGAGAATGAGAGTTAGAGTTAGAGTGAGAGTGAGAGTGAGAGTAAGAGTGAGTTAGTGTTAGGGTGAGGGTTAGAGTGAGAGTTAGAGTGAGAGTGAGTTAGTGTTAAGGTGAGAGTTAGAGTGAAAGTTATAGTTAGTGTTAGAGTGAGAGTGAGAGTGAGAGTTAGAGTGAGAGTTAGAGTTAGAGTTAGAGATAGAGTTAGAGATAGAGTTAGAGTGAGAGTGAGAGTGAGAGTGAGAGTTAGAGTGACAGAGTTAGAGTTAGAGTGAGAGTTAGAGTTAGAGTGAGAGTTAGAGTTAGAGTGAGAGTGAGAGTTAGAGTGAGAGTTTGAGAGTGAGAGTGAGAGTGTGAGAGTGAGAGTGAGAGTGTGAGAGTGAGAGTGAGAGTGTGAGAGTGAGAGTGAGAGTGAGAGTTAGAGTTAGAGTGAGAGTTAGAGTTAGAGTTAGAGTGAGAGTTAGAGTGAGAGTTTGAGAGTGAGAGTGAGAGTGTGAGAGTGAGAGTGAGAGTGTGAGAGTGAGAGTGAGAGTGAGCGTGTGAGAGTGAGAGTGAGAGTTAGATTGAGAGTTAGAGTTAGAGTTAGAGTTAGAGTGAGAGTGAGAGTGAGAGAGTGAGTGTTAGTGTTAGAGGGAAGGTGAGAGTTAGAGTTAGAGTGAGAGTTAGAGTTAGAGTGAGAGTGAGTTAGAGTTAGAGTGAGAGTGAGAGTTAGAGTGAGAGTTAGAGTGAGAGATAGAGTTAGAGATAGAGTTAGAGTGAGAGTGAGTTAGAGTTAGAGATAGAGTTAGCGATAGAGTTAGAGGGAGAGTATGTGTTAGATTATGAGTGAGAGTTAGAGTGAGAGTGAGTTAGAGTTAGAGTGAGAGTTACAGTTAGAGATAGAGTTAGAGATAGAGTTAGAGTGTGAGTGTGAGTGTGAGTGAGAGTGAGAGTTAGTGTTAGAGTGAGAGTGAGAGTTAGAGTTAGAGTTAGAGTTAGAGTGAGAGTGAGAGTGAGTTAGTGTTAGAGTTAGAGATAGAGTTAGCGATAGAGTTAGAGGGAGAGTATGTGTTAGATTATGAGTGAGAGTTAGAGTGAGAGTGAGAGTTAGAGTGAGAGTTAGAGTTAGAGATAGAGTTAGAGATAGAGTTAGAGTGAGAGTGAGAGTTAGCGTTAGAGTGAGAGTGAGAGTGAGAGTTACAGTGAGAGTTAGAGTGAAAGTTATAGTTAGTATTAGAGTGAGAGTGAGAGTTAGAGTGAGAGTTAGAGTTAGAGTTAGAGTGAGAGTTAGAGTTAGAGTTAGAGATAGAGTTAGAGCTAGAGTTAGAGTGAGAGTAAGAGTGAGAGTGAGTTAGTGTTAGAGTGAGAGTGAGAGTTAGAGTTAGAGTGAGATTGAGAGTGAGAGTGAGAGTTACAGTGAGAGTTAGAGTGAAAGTTATAGTTAGTGTTAGAGTGAGAGTGAGAGTGAGAATTAGAGAGGGAGTTAGAGTTAGAGATAGAGTTAGAGATAGAGTTAGAGTTAGAGTGAGAGTGAGAGTTAGAGTGAGAGTGAGAGTTAGATGGAGAGTGAGAGTTAGAGTTAGAGTGAGAGTGAGAGTTAGAGTGAGAGTTAGAGTTAGAGTGAGAGTGAGAGTGAGAGTAAGAGTTAGAGTGAGAGTTGAGTTAGAGTGAGAGTTAGAGTTAGAGGGAGAGTGAGAATGAGAGTGAGTGTTAGAGTGAGAGTGAGAGTTAGAGTTAGAGTGTGAGTTAGAGTTAGAGTTAGAGTGAGAGTGAGAGTGTGAGAGTTAGAGTGAGAGTGTGAGAGTGAGAGTTAGATGGAGAGTGAGCGTTAGAGTTAGAGTGAGAGTGAGAGTTAGAGTGAGAGTGAGAGTGAGAGTAAGAGTTAGAGTGAGAGTTGAGTTAGAGTGAGAGTTAGAGTTAGAGTGAGAGTGAGAATGAGAGTGAGTGTTAGAGTGAGAGTGAGAGTTAGAGTTAGAGTGTGAGTTAGAGTTAGAGTTAGAGTGAGAGTGAGAGTGTGAGAGTTAGAGTGAGAGTGTGAGAGTGAGAGTTAGAGTGTGAGTGAGAGTGAGAGTGAGAGTGTGAGAGTGAGAGTGTGAGAGTGAGAGTGAGAGTTAGAGTGAGAGTTAGACTTAGAGTGTTAGTGTTAGAGTGAGAGTGAAAGTTAGAGTTAGAGTTAGAGTGAGAGTTAGAGTTAGAGTGAGAGTGAGTAAGAGTTAGAGTGAGAGTGAGAGTTAGAGTGAGAGTTAGAGTTAGAGATAGAGTTAGAGATAGAGTTAGAGCTAGAGTTAGAGTGAGAGTTAGTGTTAGAGTGAGAGTGAGAGTTAGAGTTAGAGTTAGTGGCAGTGAGAGTGAGAGTTAGAGTTAGAGTGAGAGTGAGAGTTAGAGTGAGAGTTAGAGTTAGAGATAGAGTTAGAGATAGAGTTAGAGTGAGAGTGAGTTAGAGTTAGAGTGAGAGTTACAGTTAGAGATAGAGTTAGAGATAGAGTTAGAGTGTGAGTGTGAGTGTGAGTGAGAGTGAGAGTTAGTGTTAGAGTGAGAGTGAGAGTTAGAGTTAGAGTTAGAGTTAGAGTGAGAGTGAGAGTGAGTTAGTGTTAGGGTGAGAGTTAGAGTGAGAGTTAGAGTGAGAGTGAGAGTGAGTTAGTGTTAGGGTGAGAGTTAGAGTGAGAGTTAGATTGAGAGTGAGAGTGAGAGTTACAGTGAGAGTTAGAGTGAAAGTTATAGTTAGTGTTAGAGTGGGAGTGAGAGTGAGAGTTTGAGTGAGAGTTAGAGTTAGAGATAGAGTTAGAGATAGAGTTAGAGTGAGAGTGAGAGTGAGAGTTAGAGCGAGAGTTAGAGTGAGAGTTAGAGTTAGAGATAGAGTGAGAGTTAGTGTTAGAGTGAGAGTGAGAGTTAGAGTTAGAGTTGGAGTTAGTAGCAGTGAGAGTGAGAGTTAGAGTGAGAGTGAGAGTTAGAGTGAGAGTTAGAGTTAGAGTTAGAGATAGAGTTAGAGATAGAGTTAGAGTGAGAGTGAGTTAGAGTTAGAGTGAGAGTGAGTTTTAGAGTGAGAGTTAGAGTTAGAGATAGAGTTAGAGATAGAGTTAGAGGGAGAGTATGTGTTAGATTATGAGTGAGAGTTAGAGTTAGAGTGAGAGTGAGAGTTAGGGTAAGGGTGAGGGTGAGGGTGAGAGCGAGAGTGCGAGTTCGAGTGAGAGTGTGGTTGAGGGTGAGGGTGAGTGTGAGAGTGAGAGTGAGAGTTAGAGTGAGAGTTATAGTTAGAATGAGAGTGAGAGTTAGAGTGAGGGTGAGGGTGAGAGTTAGAGTGAGAGTGAGAGTGAGATTTAGAGTGAGAGTTTGAGTTAGAGTTAGAGTTAGAGTGAGATGAGAGTGAGAGTTAGGGTGAGGGTGAGGGTGTGAGTGAGAGTTAGAGTTAGAGTGAGAGTGAGGCTGTGTGTGAGGGTGAGGGTGAGGGTGAGAGTGAGAGTGAGAGTTAGAGTGAGAGTGAGGATGAGGGAGAGTGAGAGTTGGAGTGAGAGTGAGAGTTAGAGTGAGGGTGAGGGTGAGAGTGAGAGTGAGAGTTAGAGTGAGAGTGAGAGTGAGGGTGAGGGTGAGAGTGAGAGTTATAGTGAGAGTGAGAGTGAGAATTATAGTGAGAGTGAGAGAGTGAGAGTGAGGGTGAGGGTGAGAATGAGAGTGAGAGTGAGAGTGAGAGTTAGAGTGAGGGTGAGGGTGAGGGTGAGAGTGAGAGTTAGAGTGAAGGTGAGGGTGAGAGTTTGAGTGAGAGTGAGGGTGAGGGTGAGAGTTAGAGTGAGAGTGAGAGTGACAGTGAGAGTGAGAGTGAGAGTGAGAGTTAGAGTGAGAGTGTAAGAGTGAGAGTGAGAGTGAGAGTTTGAGTGAGAGTTAGAGTTAGAGTGAGAGTGAGAGTGAGAGTTAGTGTTAGAGTGAGAGTGAGAGTTAGAGTTAGAGTGAGAGTGAGAGTGAGAGTTAGAGTTAGTGTTAGGGTGAGGGTTAGAGTGAGAGTTAGAGTTAGAGTGAGAGTGAGTTAGTGTTAGGGTGAGAGTTAGAGTGAAAGTTATAGTTAATGTTAGAGTGAGAGTGAGAGTGAGAGTTAGAGTGAGAGTTAGAGTTAGAGATAGAGTTAGAGATAGAGTTAGAGTGAGAGTGAGAGTGAGAGTTAGAGTTAGAGTGACAGAGTTAGAGTTAGAGTGAGAGTTAGAGTTAGAGTGAGAGTGAGAGTTAGAGTGAGAGTTTGAGAGTGAGAGTGAGAGTGTGAGAGTGAGAGTGAGAGTGAGAGTGTGAGAGTGAGAGTGAGAGTGTGAGAGTGAGAGTGAGAGTTAGAGTGAGAGTTAGAGTTAGAGTTAGAGTTAGAGTGAGAGTGAGAGTGAGAGAGTGAGTGTTAGTGTTAGAGGGAAGGTGAGAGTTAGAGTTAGAGTGAGAGTGAGTTAGAGTTAGAGTGAGAGTGAGAGTTAGAGTGAGAGTTAGAGTGAGAGATAGAGTTAGAGATAGAGTTAGAGTGAGAGTGAGTTAGAGTTAGAGTTAGAGATAGAGTTAGAGATAGAGTTAGAGGGAGAGTATGTGATAGATTATGAGTGAGAGTTAGAGTGAGAGTGAGAGTTAGAGTGTGAGTTAGAGTGAGAGTTAGAGTTAGAGATAGAGTTAGAGATAGAGTTAGAGTGAGAGTGAGAGTTAGCGTTACAGATAGAGTTAGAGTGAGAGTAAGAGTGAGAGTTAGAGTTAGAGTGAGAGTTAGAGTTAGAGATAGAGTTAGAGATAGAGTTAGAGTGAGAGTGAGAGTGAGAGGTAGTGTTAGAGTGAGAGTGAGAGTGAGAGTTAGAGTTAGATTGAGAGTGAGAGTGAGAATTAGAGTGAAAGTTATCGTTAGTGTTAGAGTGAGAGTGAGAGTGAGAGTTAGAGTGTGAGTTAGAGTTAGAGTGAGAGTGAGAGTGTGAGTTAGAGTTAGAGTGAGAGTTAGAGTTAGAGTGAGAGTGAGAGTTAGAGTGAGAGTGAGAGTTAGATGGAGAGTGAGAGTTAGAGTTAGAGTGAGAGTGAGAGTTAGAGTGAGAGTTAGAGTTAGAGTTAGAGTGTGAGAGTGAGAGTTAGATGGAGAGTGAGAGTTAGAGTTAGAGTGAGAGTGAGAGTTAGAGTGAGAGTGAGAGTGAGAGTAAGAGTTAGAGTGAGAGTTGAGTTAGAGTGAGAGTTAGAGTTAGAGTGAGAGTGAGAATGAGAGTGAGTGTTAGAGTGAGAGTGAGAGTTAGAGTTAGAGTGTGAGTTAGAGTTAGAGTTAGAGTGAGAGTGAGAGTGTGAGAGTTAGAGTGAGAGTGTGAGAGTGAGAGTTAGAGTGTGAGTGAGAGTGAGAGTGAGAGTGTGAGAGTGAGAGTGAGAGTGTGAGAGTGAGAGTGAGAGTTAGAGTGAGAGTTAGAGTTAGAGTGTTAGTGTTAGAGTGAGAGTGAAAGTTAGAGTTAGAGTTAGAGTGAGAGTGAGAGTTAGAGTGAGAGTTAGAGTGAGAGTTAGAGTTAGAGATAGAGTTAGAGCTAGAGTTAGAGTGAGAGTTAGTGTTAGAGTGAGAGTGAGAGTTAGAGTTAGAGTTAGTGGCAGTGAGAGTGAGAGTTAGAGTTAGAGTGAGAGTGAGAGTTAGAGTGAGAGTTAGAGTTAGAGATAGAGTTAGAGATAGAGTTAGAGTGAGAGTGAGTTAGAGTTAGAGTGAGAGTTACAGTTAGAGATAGAGTTAGAGATAGAGTTAGAGTGTGAGTGTGAGTGAGAGTGAGAGTTAGTGTTAGAGTGAGAGTGAGAGTTAGAGTTAGAGTTAGAGTGAGAGTGAGAGTGAGAGTGAGTTAGTGTTAGGGTGAGAGTGAGAGTGAGAGTGAGAGTGAGAGTTACAGTGAGAGTTAGTGATAGAGTTAGAGATAGAGTTAGAGTGAGAGTGAGAGTGAGAGTTAGAGCGAGAGTTAGAGTGAGAGTTAGAGTTAGAGATCGAGTGAGAGTTAGTGTTAGAGTGAGAGTGAGAGTGAGAGTTAGAGTTGGAGTTAGTAGCAGTGAGAGTGAGAGTTAGAGTGAGAGTGAGAGTTAGAGTGAGAGATAGAGTTAGAGATAGAGTTAGAGTGAGAGTGAGTTAGAGTTAGAGTGAGAGTGAGTTTTAGAGTGAGAGTTAGAGTTAGAGATAGAGTTAGAGATAGAGTTAGAGGGAGAGTATGTGTTAGATTATGAGTGAGAGTTAGAGTTAGAGTGAGAGTGAGAGTTAGGGTAAGGGTGAGGGTGAGGGTGAGAGCAAGAGTGCGAGTTAGAGTGAGAGTGTGCTTGTGGGTGAGGGTGAGTGTGAGAGTGAGAGTGAGAGTTAGAGTGAGAGTTATAGTTAGAATGAGAGTGAGAGTTAGAGTGAGGGTGAGGGTGAGAGTTAGAGTGAGAGTGAGAGTGAGATTTAGAGTGAGAGTTTGAGTTAGAGTTAGAGTTAGAGTGAGATGAGAGTGAGAGTTAGGGTGAGGGTGAGGGTGAGAGTGAGAGTTAGAGTTAGAGTGAGAGTGAGGCTGTGTGTGAGGGTGAGGGTGAGGGTGAGAGTGAGAGTGAGAGTGAGAGTTAGAGTGAGAGTGAGGGTGAGGGAGAGTGAGAGTTGGAGTGAGAGTGAGAGTGAGAGTTAGAGTGAGGGTGAGGGTGAGGGTGAGAGTGAGAGTGAGAGTTAGAGTAAGGGTGAGAGTGAGAGTGAGAGTGAGAGTGAGAGTGAGGGTGAGAGTGAGAGTTATAGTGAAAATGAGAGTGAGAGTGAGAATTATAGTGAGAGTGAGAGAGTGAGAGTGAGGGTGAGGGTGAGAATGAGAGTGAGAGTGAGAGTGAGAGTTAGAGAGAGGGTGAGGGTGAGGGTGAGAGTGAGAGTTAGAGTGAAGGTGAGGGTGAGAGTTTGAGTGAGAGTGAGGGTGAGGGTGAGAGTTAGAGTGAGAGTGAGAGTGACAGTGAGAGTGAGAGTTAGAGTGAGAGTTAGAGTGAGAGTGAGAGTGATGGTGAGGATGAGAGTGAGAGTGAGAGTTAGAGTGAGAGTGTAAGAGTGAGAGTGAGAGTGAGAGTTTGAGTGAGAGTTAGAGTTAGAGTGAGAGTGAGAGTGAGAGTTAGTGTTAGAGTGAGAGTGAGAGTTAGAGTTAGAGTGAGAGTGAGAGTAAGAGTGAGTTAGTGTTAGGGTGAGGGTTAGAGTGAGAGTTAGAGTGAGAGTGAGAGTGAGTTAGTGTTAAGGTGAGAGTTAGAGTGAAAGTTATAGTTAGTGTTAGAGTAAGAGTGAGAGTGAGAGTTAGAGTGAGAGTTAGAGTTAGAGTTAGAGATAGAGTTAGAGATAGAGTTAGAGTGAGAGTGAGAGTGAGAGTGAGAGTTAGAGTTAGAGTGACAGAGTTAGAGTTAGAGTGAGAGTTAGAGTTAGAGTGAGAGTGAGAGTGAGAGAGTGAGTGTTAGTGTTAGAGGGAAGGTGAGAGTTAGAGTTAGAGTGAGAGTTAGAGTTAGAGTGAGAGTGAGTTAGAGTTAGAGTGAGAGTGAGAGTTAGAGTGAGAGTTAGAGTGAGAGATAGAGTTAGAGATAGAGTTAGAGTGAGAGTGAGTTAGAGTTAGAGTTAGAGATAGAGTTAGAGATAGAGTTAGAGGGAGAGTATGTGTTAGATTATGAGTGAGAGTTAGAGTGAGAGTGAGAGTTAGAGTGAGAGTTAGAGTTAGAGATAGAGTTAGAGATAGAGTTAGAGTGAGAGTGAGAGTTAGCGTTAGAGATAGAGTTAGAGTGAGAGTAAGAGTGAGAGTTAGAGTTAGAGTGAGAGTTAGAGTTAGAGATAGAGTTAGAGTGAGAGTGAGAGTGAGAGGTAGTGTTAGAGTGAGAGTGAGAGTGAGAGTTAGAGTTAGATTGAGAGTGAGAGTGAGAATTAGAGTGAAAGTTATCGTTAGTGTTAGAGTGAGAGTGAGAGTGAGAGTTAGAGTGTGAGTTAGAGTTAGAGTGAGAGTGAGAGTGTGAGTTAGAGTTAGAGTGAGAGTTAGAGTTAGAGTGAGAGTGAGAGTTAGAGTGAGAGTGAGAGTTAGATGGAGAGTGAGAGTTAGAGTTAGAGTGAGAGTGAGAGTTAGAGTGAGAGTTAGAGTTAGAGTGTGAGAGTGAGAGTTAGATGGAGAGTGAGAGTTAGAGTTAGAGTGAGAGTTAGAGTTAGAGTGAGAGTGAGAGTGAGAGTAAGAGTTAGAGTGAGAGTTGAGTTAGAGTGAGAGTTAGAGTTAGAGTGAGAGTGAGAATGAGAGTGAGTGTTAGAGTGAGAGTGAGAGTTAGAGTTAGAGTGTGAGTTAGAGTTAGAGTGAGAGTGAGAGTGAGAGTGTGAGAGTTAGAGTGAGAGTGTGAGAGTGAGAGTTAGAGTGAGAGTTAGAGTTAGAGTTAGAGTGTGAGAGTGAGAGTTAGATGGAGAGTGAGAGTTAGAGTTAGAGTGAGAGTGAGAGTTAGAGTGAGAGTGAGAGTGAGAGTAAGAGTTAGAGTGAGAGTTGAGTTAGAGTGAGAGTTAGAGTTAGAGTGAGAGTGAGAATGAGAGTGAGTGTTAGAGTGAGAGTGAGAGTTAGAGTTAGAGTGTGAGTTAGAGTTAGAGTTAGAGTGAGAGTGAGAGTGAGAGTGTGAGAGTTAGAGTGAGAGTGTGAGAGTGAGAGTTAGAGTGTGAGTGAGAGTGAGAGTGAGAGTGTGAGAGTGAGAGTGAGAGTGTGAGAGTGAGAGTGAGAGTTAGAGTGAGAGTTAGAGTTAGAGTGTTAGTGTTAGAGTGAGAGTGAAAGTTAGAGTTAGAGTTAGAGTGAGAGTGAGAGTTAGAGTGAGAGTTAGAGTGAGAGTTAGAGTTAGAGATAGAGTTAGAGCTAGAGTTAGAGTGAGAGTTAGTGTTAGAGTGAGAGTGAGAGTTAGAGTTAGAGTTAGTGGCAGTGAGAGTGAGAGTTAGAGTTAGAGTGAGAGTGAGAGTTAGAGTGAGAGTTAGAGTTAGAGATAGAGTTAGAGATAGAGTTAGAGTGAGAGTGAGTTAGA
Organism: Chiloscyllium plagiosum; assembly: GCF_037043375.1. NCBI lineage: Eukaryota > Metazoa > Chordata > Chondrichthyes > Orectolobiformes > Hemiscylliidae > Chiloscyllium > Chiloscyllium plagiosum. The sequence goes on from NW_028270160.1 coordinate 571,524, forward strand.
GTTAGAGTGAGAGTTACAGTTAGAGATAGAGTTAGAGATAGAGTTAGAGTGTGAGTGTGAGTGAGAGTGAGAGTTAGTGTTAGAGTGAGAGTGAGAGTTAGAGTTAGAGTTAGAGTGAGAGTGAGAGTGAGTTAGTGTTAGGGTGAGAGTGAGAGTGAGAGTGAGAGTTAGAGCGAGAGTTAGAGTGAGAGTTAGAGTTAGAGATAGAGTGAGAGTTAGTGTTAGAGTGAGAGTGAGAGTTAGAGTTGGAGTTAGTAGCAGTGAGAGTGAGAGTTAGAGTGAGAGTGAGAGTTAGAGTGAGAGTTAGAGTTAGAGATAGAGTTAGAGATAGAGTTAGAGTGAGAGTGAGTTAGAGTTAGAGTGAGAGTGAGTTTTAGAGTGAGAGTTAGAGTTAGAGATAGAGTTAGAGATAGAGTTAGAGGGAGAGTATGTGTTAGATTATGAGTGAGAGTTAGAGTTAGAGTGAGAGTGAGAGTTAGGGTAAGGGTGAGGGTGAGGGTGAGAGCGAGAGTGCGAGTTAGAGTGAGAGTGTGGTTGAGGGTGAGGGTGAGTGTGAGAGTGAGAGTGAGAGTTAGAGTGAGAGTTATAGTTAGAATGAGAGTGAGAGTTAGAGTGAGGGTGAGGGTGAGAGTTAGAGTGAGAGTGAGAATGAGATTTAGAGTGAGAGTTTGAGTTAGAGTTAGAGTTAGAGTGAGATGAGAGTGAGAGTTAGGGTGAGGGTGAGAGTGAGAGTTAGAGTTAGAGTGAGAGTGAGGCTGTGTGTGAGGGTGAGGGTGAGGGTGAGAGTGAGAGTGAGAGTGAGAGTTCGAGTGAGAGTGAGGGTGAGGGAGAGTGAGAGTTGGAGTGAGAGTGAGAGTGAGAGTTAGAGTGAGGGTGAGGGTGAGGGTGAGAGTGAGAGTTAGAGTAAGGGTGAGAGTGAGAGTGAGAGTGAGAGTGAGAGTGAGGGTGAGAGTGAGAGTTATAGTGAGAATGAGAGTGAGAGTGAGAATTATAGTGAGAGTGAGAGAGTGAGAGTGAGGGTGAGGGTGAGAATGAGAGTGAGAGTGAGAGTGAGAGTTAGAGAGAGGGTGAGGGTGAGGGTGAGAATGAGAGTTAGAGTGAAGGTGAGGGTGAGAGTTTGAGTGAGAGTGAGGGTGAGAGTTAGAGTGAGAGTGAGAGTGACAGTGAGAGTGAGAGTTAGAGTGAGAGTTAGAGTGAGAGTGAGAGTGAGGGTGAGGATGAGAGTGAGAGTGAGAGTTAGAGTGAGAGTGTAAGAGTGAGAGTGAGAGTGAGAGTTTGAGTCAGAGTTAGAGTTAGAGTGAGAGTGAGAGTGAGAGTTAGTGTTAGAGTGAGAGTGAGAGTTAGAGTTAGAGTGAGAGTGAGAGTGAGAGTAAGAGTGAGTTAGTGTTAGGGTGAGGGTTAGAGTGAGAGTTAGAGTGAGAGTGAGAGTGAGTTAGTGTTAAGGTGAGAGTTAGAGTGAAAGTTATAGTTAGTGTTAGAGTGAGAGTGAGAGTGAGAGTTAGAGTGAGAGTTAGAGTTAGAGTTAGAGATAGAGTTAGAGATAGAGTTAGAATGAGAGTGAGAGTGAGAGTTAGAGTTAGAGTGACAGAGTTAGAGTTAGAGTGAGAGTTAGAGTTAGAGTGAGAGTGAGAGTGAGAGAGTGAGTGTTAGTGTTAGAGGGAAGGTAAGAGTTAGAGTTAGAGTGAGAGTTAGAGTTAGAGTGAGAGTGAGTTAGAGTTAGAGTGAGAGTGAGAGTTAGAGTGAGAGTTAGAGTGAGAGATAGAGTTAGAGATAGAGTTAGAGTGAGAGTGAGTTAGAGTTAGAGTTAGAGATAGAGTTAGAGATAGAGTTAGAGGGAGAGTATGTGTTAGATTATGAGTGAGAGTTAGAGTGAGAGTGAGAGTTAGAGTGAGAGTTAGAGTGAGAGTTAGAGTTAGAGATAGAGTTAGAGATAGAGTTAGAGTGAGAGTGAGAGTTAGCGTTAGAGATAGAGTTAGAGTGAGAGTAAGAGTGAGAGTTAGAGTTAGAGTGAGAGTTAGAGTTAGAGATAGAGTTAGAGATAGAGTTAGAGTGAGAGTGAGAGTGAGAGGTAGTGTTAGAGTGAGAGTGAGAGTGAGAGTTAGAGTTAGATTGAGAGTGAGAGTGAGAATTAGAGTGAAAGTTATCGTTAGTGTTAGAGTGAGAGTGAGAGTGAGAGTTAGAGTGTGAGTTAGAGTTAGAGTGAGAGTGAGAGTGTGAGTTAGAGTTAGAGTGAGAGTTAGAGTTAGAGTGAGAGTGAGAGTTAGAGTGAGAGTGAGAGTTAGATGGAGAGTGAGAGTTAGAGTTAGAGTGAGAGTGAGAGTTAGAGTGAGAGTTAGAGTTAGAGTTAGAGTGTGAGAGTGAGAGTTAGATGGAGAGTGAGAGTTAGAGTTAGAGTGAGAGTGAGAGTTAGAGTGAGAGTGAGAGTGAGAGTAAGAGTTAGAGTGAGAGTTGAGTTAGAGTGAGAGTTAGAGTTAGAGTGAGAGTGAGAATGAGAGTGAGTGTTAGAGTGAGAGTGAGAGTTAGAGTTAGAGTGTGAGTTAGAGTTAGAGTTAGAGTGAGAGTGAGAGTGTGAGAGTTAGAGTGAGAGTGTGAGAGTGAGAGTTAGAGTGTGAGTGAGAGTGAGAGTGTGAGAGTGAGAGTGAGAGTGTGAGAGTGAGAGTGAGAGTTAGAGTGAGAGTTAGAGTTAGAGTGTTAGTGTTAGAGTGAGAGTGAAAGTTAGAGTTAGAGTTAGAGTGAGAGTGAGAGTTAGAGTGAGAGTTAGAGTGAGAGTTAGAGTTAGAGATAGAGTTAGAGCTAGAGTTAGAGTGAGAGTTAGTGTTAGAGTGAGAGTGAGAGTTAGAGTTAGAGTTAGTGGCAGTGAGAGTGAGAGTTAGAGTTAGAGTGAGAGTGAGAGTTAGAGTGAGAGTTAGAGTTAGAGATAGAGTTAGAGATAGAGTTAGAGTGAGAGTGAGTTAGAGTTAGAGTGAGAGTTACAGTTAGAGATAGAGTTAGAGATAGAGTTAGAGTGTGAGTGTGAGTGAGAGTGAGAGTTAGTGTTAGAGTGAGAGTGAGATTTAGAGTTAGAGTTAGAGTGAGAGTGAGAGTGAGAGTGAGTTAGTGTTAGGGTGAGAGTTAGAGTGAGAGTGAGAGTGAGAGTTACAGTGAGAGTTAGTGATAGAGTTAGAGATAGAGTTAGAGTGAGAGTGAGAGTGAGAGTTAGAGCGAGAGTTAGAGTGAGAGTTAGAGTTAGAGATAGAGTGAGAGTTAGTGTTAGAGTGAGAGTGAGAGTGAGAGTTAGAGTTGGAGTTAGTAGCAGTGAGAGTGAGAGTTAGAGTGAGAGTGAGAGTTAGAGTGAGAGTTAGAGTTAGAGATAGAGTTAGAGATAGAGTTAGAGTGAGAGTGAGTTAGAGTTAGAGTGAGAGTGAGTTTTAGAGTGAGAGTTAGAGTTAGAGATAGAGTTAGAGATAGAGTTAGAGGGAGAGTATGTGTTAGATTATGAGTGAGAGTTAGAGTTAGAGTGAGAGTGAGAGTTAGGGTAAGGGTGAGGGTGAGGGTGAGAGCGAGAGTGCGAGTTCGAGTGAGAGTGTGCTTGTGGGTGAGGGTGAGTGTGAGAGTGAGAGTGAGAGTTAGAGTGAGAGTTATAGTTAGAATGAGAGTGAGAGTTAGAGTGAGGGTGAGGGTGAGAGTTAGAGTGAGAGTGAGAGTGAGATTTAGAGTGAGAGTTTGAGTTAGAGTTAGAGTTAGAGTGAGATGAGAGTGAGAGTTAGGGTGAGGGTGAGGGTGAGAGTGAGAGTTAGAGTTAGAGTGAGAGTGAGGCTGTGTGTGAGGGTGAGGGTGAGGGTGAGAGTGAGAGTGAGAGTTAGAGAGAGGGTGAGGGTGAGGGTGAGAATGAGAGTTAGAGTGAAGGTGAGGGTGAGAGTTTGAGTGAGAGTGAGGGTGAGAGTTAGAGTGAGAGTGAGAGTGACAGTGAGAGTGAGAGTGAGAGTTAGAGTGAGAGTTAGAGTTAGAGTGTTAGTGTTAGAGTGAGAGTGAAAGTTAGAGTTAGAGTTAGAGTGAGAGTGAGAGTTAGAGTGAGAGTTAGAGTGAGAGTTAGAGTTAGAGATAGAGTTAGAGCTAGAGTTAGAGTGAGAGTTAGTGTTAGAGTGAGAGTGAGAGTTAGAGTTAGAGTTAGTGGCAGTGAGAGTGAGAGTTAGAGTTAGAGTGAGAGTGAGAGTTAGAGTGAGAGTTAGAGTTAGAGATAGAGTTAGAGATAGAGTTAGAGTGAGAGTGAGTTAGAGTTAGAGTGAGAGTTACAGTTAGAGATAGAGTTAGAGATAGAGTTAGAGTGTGAGTGTGAGTGAGAGTGAGAGTTAGTGTTAGAGTGAGAGTGAGAGTTAGAGTTAGAGTTAGAGTGAGAGTGAGAGTGAGAGTGAGTTAGTGTTAGGGTGAGAGTGAGAGTGAGAGTGAGAGTTAGAGCGAGAGTTAGAGTGAGAGTTAGAGTTAGAGATAGAGTGAGAGTTAGTGTTAGAGTGAGAGTGAGAGTGAGAGTTAGAGTTGGAGTTAGTAGCAGTGAGAGTGAGAGTTAGAGTGAGAGTGAGAGTTAGAGTGAGAGTTAGAGTTAGAGATAGAGTTAGAGATAGAGTTAGAGTGAGAGTGAGTTAGAGTTAGAGTGAGAGTGAGTTTTAGAGTGAGAGTTAGAGTTAGAGATAGAGTTAGAGATAGAGTTAGAGGGAGAGTATGTGTTAGATTATGAGTGAGAGTTAGAGTTAGAGTGAGAGTGAGAGTTAGGGTAAGGGTGAGGGTGAGGGTGAGAGCGAGAGTGCGAGTTAGAGTGAGAGTGTGGTTGAGGGTGAGGGTGAGTGTGAGAGTGAGAGTGAGAGTTAGAGTGAGAGTTATAGTTAGAATGAGAGTGAGAGTTAGAGTGAGGGTGAGGGTGAGAGTTAGAGTGAGAGTGAGAGTGAGATTTAGAGTGAGAGTTTGAGTTAGAGTTAGAGTTAGAGTGAGATGAGAGTGAGAGTTAGGGTGAGGGTGAGAGTGAGAGTTAGAGTTAGAGTGAGAGTGAGGCTGTGTGTGAGGGTGAGGGTGAGGGTGAGAGTGAGAGTGAGAGTGAGAGTTAGAGTGAGAGTGAGGGTGAGGGAGAGTGAGAGTTGGAGTGAGAGTGAGAGTGAGAGTTAGAGTGAGGGTGAGGGTGAGGGTGAGAGTGAGAGTTAGAGTAAGGGTGAGAGTGAGAGTGAGAGTGAGAGTGAGAGTGAGGGTGAGAGTGAGAGTTATAGTGAGAATGAGAGTGAGAGTGAGAATTATAGTGAGAGTGAGAGAGTGAGAGTGAGGGTGAGAATGAGAGTGAGAGTGAGAGTGAGAGTTAGAGAGAGGGTGAGGGTGAGGGTGAGGGTGAGAATGAGAGTTAGAGTGAAGGTGAGGGTGAGAGTTTGAGTGAGAGTGAGGGTGAGAGTTAGAGTGAGAGTGAGAGTGACAGTGAGAGTGAGAGTTAGAGTGAGAGTTAGAGTGAGAGTGAGAGTGAGGGTGAGGATGAGAGTGAGAGTGAGAGTTAGAGTGAGAGTGTAAGAGTGAGAGTGAGAGTGAGAGTTTGAGTCAGAGTTAGAGTTAGAGTGAGAGTGAGAGTGAGAGTTAGTGTTAGAGTGAGAGTGAGAGTTAGAGTTAGAGTGAGAGTGAGAGTGAGAGTAAGAGTGAGTTAGTGTTAGGGTGAGGGTTAGAGTGAGAGTTAGAGTGAGAGTGAGAGTGAGTTAGTGTTAAGGTGAGAGTTAGAGTGAAAGTTATAGTTAGTGTTAGAGTGAGAGTGAGAGTTAGAGTTAGAGTGAGAGTTAGAGTTAGAGTTAGAGATAGAGTTAGAGATAGAGTTAGAGCTAGAGTTAGAGTGAGAGTTAGTGTTAGAGTGAGAGTGAGAGTTAGAGTTAGAGTTAGTGGCAGTGAGAGTGAGAGTTAGAGTTAGAGTGAGAGTGAGAGTTAGAGTGAGAGTTAGAGTTAGAGATAGAGTTAGAGATAGAGTTAGAGTGAGAGTGAGTTAGAGTTAGAGTGAGAGTTACAGTTAGAGATAGAGTTAGAGATAGAGTTAGAGTGTGAGTGTGAGTGAGAGTGAGAGTTAGTGTTAGAGTGAGAGTGAGAGTTAGAGTTAGAGTTAGAGTGAGAGTGAGAGTGAGAGTGAGTTAGTGTTAGGGTGAGAGTGAGAGTGAGAGTGAGAGTTAGAGCGAGAGTTAGAGTGAGAGTTAGAGTTAGAGATAGAGTGAGAGTTAGTGTTAGAGTGAGAGTGAGAGTGAGAGTTAGAGTTGGAGTTAGTAGCAGTGAGAGTGAGAGTTAGAGTGAGAGTGAGAGTTAGAGTGAGAGTTAGAGTTAGAGATAGAGTTAGAGATAGAGTTAGAGTGAGAGTGAGTTAGAGTTAGAGTGAGAGTGAGTTTTAGAGTGAGAGTTAGAGTTAGAGATAGAGTTAGAGATAGAGTTAGAGGGAGAGTATGTGTTAGATTATGAGTGAGAGTTAGAGTTAGAGTGAGAGTGAGAGTTAGGGTAAGGGTGAGGGTGAGGGTGAGAGCGAGAGTGCGAGTTAGAGTGAGAGTGTGGTTGAGGGTGAGGGTGAGTGTGAGAGTGAGAGTGAGAGTTAGAGTGAGAGTTATAGTTAGAATGAGAGTGAGAGTTAGAGTGAGGGTGAGGGTGAGAGTTAGAGTGAGAGTGAGAGTGAGATTTAGAGTGAGAGTTTGAGTTAGAGTTAGAGTTAGAGTGAGATGAGAGTGAGAGTTAGGGTGAGGGTGAGAGTGAGAGTTAGAGTTAGAGTGAGAGTGAGGCTGTGTGTGAGGGTGAGGGTGAGGGTGAGAGTGAGAGTGAGAGTGAGAGTTAGAGTGAGAGTGAGGGTGAGGGAGAGTGAGAGTTGGAGTGAGAGTGAGAGTGAGAGTTAGAGTGAGGGTGAGGGTGAGGGTGAGAGTGAGAGTTAGAGTAAGGGTGAGAGTGAGAGTGAGAGTGAGAGTGAGAGTGAGGGTGAGAGTGAGAGTTATAGTGAGAATGAGAGTGAGAGTGAGAATTATAGTGAGAGTGAGAGAGTGAGAGTGAGGGTGAGAATGAGAGTGAGAGTGAGAGTGAGAGTTAGAGAGAGGGTGAGGGTGAGGGTGAGAATGAGAGTTAGAGTGAAGGTGAGGGTGAGAGTTTGAGTGAGAGTGAGGGTGAGAGTTAGAGTGAGAGTGAGAGTGACAGTGAGAGTGAGAGTTAGAGTGAGAGTTAGAGTGAGAGTGAGAGTGAGGGTGAGGATGAGAGTGAGAGTGAGAGTTAGAGTGAGAGTGTAAGAGTGAGAGTGAGAGTGAGAGTTTGAGTCAGAGTTAGAGTTAGAGTGAGAGTGAGAGTGAGAGTTAGTGTTAGAGTGAGAGTGAGAGTTAGAGTTAGAGTGAGAGTGAGAGTGAGAGTAAGAGTGAGTTAGTGTTAGGGTGAGGGTTAGAGTGAGAGTTAGAGTGAGAGTGAGAGTGAGTTAGTGTTAAGGTGAGAGTTAGAGTGAAAGTTATAGTTAGTGTTAGAGTGAGAGTGAGAGTTAGAGTGAGAGTTAGAGTTAGAGTTAGAGATAGAGTTAGAGATAGAGTTAGAATGAGAGTGAGAGTGAGAGTGAGAGTTAGAGTTAGAGTGACAGAGTTAGAGTTAGAGTGAGAGTTAGAGTTAGAGTGAGAGTGAGAGTGAGAGAGTGAGTGTTAGTGTTAGAGGGAAGGTAAGAGTTAGAGTTAGAGTGAGAGTTAGAGTTAGAGTGAGAGTGAGTTAGAGTTAGAGTGAGAGTGAGAGTTAGAGTGAGAGTTAGAGTGAGAGATAGAGTTAGAGATAGAGTTAGAGTGAGAGTGAGTTAGAGTTAGAGTTAGAGATAGAGTTAGAGATAGAGTTAGAGGGAGAGTATGTGTTAGATTATGAGTGAGAGTTAGAGTGAGAGTGAGAGTTAGAGTGAGAGTTAGAGTGAGAGTTAGAGTTAGAGATAGAGTTAGAGATAGAGTTAGAGTGAGAGTGAGAGTTAGCGTTAGAGATAGAGTTAGAGTGAGAGTAAGAGTGAGAGTTAGAGTTAGAGTGAGAGTTAGAGTTAGAGATAGAGTTAGAGATAGAGTTAGAGTGAGAGTGAGAGTGAGAGGTAGTGTTAGAGTGAGAGTGAGAGTGAGAGTTAGAGTTAGATTGAGAGTGAGAGTGAGAATTAGAGTGAAAGTTATCGTTAGTGTTAGAGTGAGAGTGAGAGTGAGAGTTAGAGTGTGAGTTAGAGTTAGAGTGAGAGTGAGAGTGTGAGTTAGAGTTAGAGTGAGAGTTAGAGTTAGAGTGAGAGTGAGAGTTAGAGTGAGAGTGAGAGTTAGATGGAGAGTGAGAGTTAGAGTTAGAGTGAGAGTGAGAGTTAGAGTGAGAGTTAGAGTTAGAGTTAGAGTGTGAGAGTGAGAGTTAGATGGAGAGTGAGAGTTAGAGTTAGAGTGAGAGTGAGAGTTAGAGTGAGAGTGAGAGTGAGAGTAAGAGTTAGAGTGAGAGTTGAGTTAGAGTGAGAGTTAGAGTTAGAGTGAGAGTGAGAATGAGAGTGAGTGTTAGAGTGAGAGTGAGAGTTAGAGTTAGAGTGTGAGTTAGAGTTAGAGTTAGAGTGAGAGTGAGAGTGTGAGAGTTAGAGTGAGAGTGTGAGAGTGAGAGTTAGAGTGTGAGTGAGAGTGAGAGTGTGAGAGTGAGAGTGAGAGTTAGAGTGAGAGTTAGAGTTAGAGTGTTAGTGTTAGAGTGAGAGTGAAAGTTAGAGTTAGAGTTAGAGTGAGAGTGAGAGTTAGAGTTAGAGATAGAGTTAGAGCTAGAGTTAGAGTGAGAGTTAGTGTTAGAGTGAGAGTGAGAGTTAGAGTTAGAGTTAGTGGCAGTGAGAGTGAGAGTTAGAGTTAGAGTGAGAGTGAGAGTTAGAGTGAGAGTTAGAGTTAGAGATAGAGTTAGAGATAGAGTTAGAGTGAGAGTGAGTTAGAGTTAGAGTGAGAGTTACAGTTAGAGATAGAGTTAGAGATAGAGTTAGAGTGTGAGTGTGAGTGAGAGTGAGAGTTAGTGTTAGAGTGAGAGTGAGAGTGAGAGTTAGAGTTAGAGTGAGAGTGAGAGTGAGAGTGAGTTAGTGTTAGGGTGAGAGTTAGAGTGAGAGTGAGAGTGAGAGTTACAGTGAGAGTTAGTGATAGAGTTAGAGATAGAGTTAGAGTGAGAGTGAGAGTGAGAGTTAGAGCGAGAGTTAGAGTGAGAGTTAGAGTTAGAGATAGAGTGAGAGTTAGTGTTAGAGTGAGAGTGAGAGTGAGAGTTAGAGTTGGAGTTAGTAGCAGTGAGAGTGAGAGTTAGAGTGAGAGTGAGAGTTAGAGTGAGAGTTAGAGTTAGAGATAGAGTTAGAGATAGAGTTAGAGTGAGAGTGAGTTAGAGTTAGAGTGAGAGTGAGTTTTAGAGTGAGAGTTAGAGTTAGAGATAGAGTTAGAGATAGAGTTAGAGGGAGAGTATGTGTTAGATTATGAGTGAGAGTTAGAGTTAGAGTGAGAGTGAGAGTTAGGGTAAGGGTGAGGGTGAGGGTGAGAGCGAGAGTGCGAGTTAGAGTGAGAGTGTGCTTGTGGGTGAGGGTGAGGGTGAGAGTGAGAGTGAGAGTTAGAGTGAGAGTTATAGTTAGAATGAGAGTGAGAGTTAGAGTGAGGGTGAGGGTGAGAGTTAGAGTGAGAGTGAGAGTGAGATTTAGAGTGAGAGTTTGAGTTAGAGTTAGAGTTAGAGTGAGATGAGAGTGAGAGTTAGGGTGAGGGTGAGGGTGAGAGTGAGAGTTAGAGTTAGAGTGAGAGTGAGGCTGTGTGTGAGGGTGAGGGTGAGGGTGAGAGTGAGAGTGAGAGTGAGAGTTAGAGTGAGAGTGAGGGTGAGGGAGAGTGAGAGTTGGAGTGAGAGTGAGAGTGAGAGTTAGAGTGAGGGTGAGGGTGAGGGTGAGAGTGAGAGTGAGAGTTAGAGTAAGGGTGAGAGTGAGAGTGAGAGTGAGAGTGAGAGTGAGGGTGAGAGTGAGAGTTATAGTGAAAATGAGAGTGAGAGTGAGAATTATAGTGAGAGTGAGAGAGTGAGAGTGAGGGTGAGGGTGAGAATGAGAGTGAGAGTGAGAGTGAGAGTTAGAGAGAGGGTGAGGGTGAGGGTGAGAGTGAGAGTTAGAGTGAAGGTGAGGGTGAGAGTTTGAGTGAGAGTGAGGGTGAGGGTGAGAGTTAGAGTGAGAGTCAGAGTGACAGTGAGAGTGAGAGTTAGAGTGAGAGTTAGAGTGAGAGTGAGAGTGAGGGTGAGGATGAGAGTGAGAGTGAGAGTTAGAGTGAGAGTGTAAGAGTGAGAGTGAGAGTGAGAGTTTGAGTGAGAGTTAGAGTTAGAGTGAGAGTGAGAGTGAGAGTTAGTGTTAGAGTGAGAGTGAGAGTTAGAGTTAGAGTGAGAGTGAGAGTAAGAGTGAGTTAGTGTTAGGGTGAGGGTTAGAGTGAGAGTTAGAGTGAGAGTGAGAGTGAGTTAGTGTTAAGGTGAGAGTTAGAGTGAAAGTTATAGTCAGTGTTAGAGTAAGAGTGAGAGTGAGAGTTAGAGTGAGAGTTAGAGTTAGAGTTAGAGATAGAGTTAGAGATAGAGTTAGAGTGAGAGTGAGAGTGAGAGTGAGAGTTAGAGTTAGAGTGACAGAGTTAGAGTTAGAGTGAGAGTTGGAGTTAGAGTGAGAGTGAGAGTGAGAGAGTGAGTGTTAGTGTTAGAGGGAAGGTGAGAGTTAGAGTTAGAGTGAGAGTTAGAGTTAGAGTGAGAGTGAGTTAGAGTTAGAGTGAGAGTGAGAGTTAGAGTGAGAGTTAGAGTGAGAGATAGAGTTAGAGATAGAGTTAGAGTGAGAGTGAGTTAGAGTTAGAGTTAGAGATAGAGTTAGAGATAGAGTTAGAGGGAGAGTATGTGTTAGATTATGAGTGAGAGTTAGAGTGAGAGTGAGAGTTAGAGTGAGAGTTAGAGTGAGAGTTAGAGTTAGAGATAGAGTTAGAGATAGAGTTAGAGTGAGAGTGAGAGTTAGCGTTAGAGATAGAGTTAGAGTGAGAGTAAGAGTGAGAGTTAGAGTTAGAGTGAGAGTTAGAGTTAGAGATAGAGTTAGAGATAGAGTTAGAGTGAGAGTGAGAGTGAGAGGTAGTGTTAGAGTGAGAGTGAGAGTGAGAGTTAGAGTTAGATTGAGAGTGAGAGTGAGAATTAGAGTGAAAGTTATCGTTAGTGTTAGAGTGAGAGTGAGAGTGAGAGTTAGAGTGTGAGTTAGAGTTAGAGTGAGAGTGAGAGTGTGAGTTAGAGTTAGAGTGAGAGTTAGAGTTAGAGTGAGAGTGAGAGTTAGAGTGAGAGTGAGAGTTAGATGGAGAGTGAGAGTTAGAGTTAGAGTGAGAGTGAGAGTTAGAGTGAGAGTTAGAGTTAGAGTTAGAGTGTGAGAGTGAGAGTTAGATGGAGAGTGAGAGTTAGAGTTAGAGTGAGAGTGAGAGTTAGAGTGAGAGTGAGAGTGAGAGTAAGAGTTAGAGTGAGAGTTGAGTTAGAGTGAGAGTTAGAGTTAGAGTGAGAGTGAGAATGAGAGTGAGTGTTAGAGTGAGAGTGAGAGTTAGATTATGAGTTAGAGTTAGAGTTAGAGTGAGAGTGAGAGTGAGAGTGTGAGAGTTAGAGTGAGAGTGTGAGAGTGAGAGTTACAGTGAGAGTTAGAGTTAGAGTTAGAGTGTGAGAGTGAGAGTTAGATGGAGAGTGAGAGTTAGAGTTAGAGTGAGAGTGAGAGTTAGAGTGAGAGTGAGAGTGAGAGTAAGAGTTAGAGTGAGAGTTGAGTTAGAGTGAGAGTTAGAGTTAGAGTGAGAGTGAGAATGAGAGTGAGTGTTAGAGTGAGAGTGAGAGTTAGAGTTAGAGTGTGAGTTAGAGTTAGAGTTAGAGTGAGAGTGAGAGTGAGAGTGTGAGAGTTAGAGTGAGAGTGTGAGAGTTAGAGTGTGAGTGAGAGTGAGAGTGAGAGTGTGAGAGTGAGAGTGAGAGTGTGAGAGTGAGAGTGAGAGTTAGAGTGAGAGTTAGAGTTAGAGTGTTAGTGTTAGAGTGAGAGTGAAAGTTAGAGTTAGAGTTAGAGTGAGAGTGAGAGTTAGAGTGAGAGTTAGAGTGAGAGTTAGAGTTAGAGATAGAGTTAGAGCTAGAGTTAGAGTGAGAGTTAGTGTTAGAGTGAGAGTGAGAGTTAGAGTTAGAGTTAGTGGCAGTGAGAGTGAGAGTTAGAGTTAGAGTGAGAGTGAGAGTTAGAGTGTGAGTTAGAGTTAGAGATAGAGTTAGAGATAGAGTTAGAGTGAGAGTGAGTTAGAGTTAGAGTGAGAGTTACAGTTAGAGATAGAGTTAGAGATAGAGTTAGAGTGTGAGTGTGAGTGAGAGTGAGAGTGAGAGTTAGTGTTAGAGTGAGAGTGAGAGTTAGAGTTAGAGTTAGAGTGAGAGTGAGAGTGAGTTAGTGTTAGGGTGAGAGTGAGAGTGAGAGTGAGAGTTAGAGCGAGAGTTAGAGTGAGAGTTAGAGTTAGAGATAGAGTGAGAGTTAGTGTTAGAGTGAGAGTGAGAGTGAGAGTTAGAGTTGGAGTTAGTAGCAGTGAGAGTGAGAGTTAGAGTGAGAGTGAGAGTTAAAGTGAGAGTTAGAGTTAGAGATAGAGTTAGAGATAGAGTTAGAGTGAGAGTGAGTTAGAGTTAGAGTGAGAGTGAGTTTTAGAGTGAGAGTTAGAGTTAGAGATAGAGTTAGAGATAGAGTTAGAGGGAGAGTATGTGTTAGATTATGAGTGAGAGTTAGAGTTAGAGTGAGAGTGAGAGTTAGGGTAAGGGTGAGGGTGAGGGTGAGAGCGAGAGTGCGAGTTAGAGTGAGAGTGTGGTTGAGGGTGAGGGTGAGTGTGAGAGTGAGAGTGAGAGTTAGAGTGAGAGTTATAGTTAGAATGAGAGTGAGAGTTAGAGTGAGGGTGAGGGTGAGAGTTAGAGTGAGAGTGAGAGTGAGATTTAGAGTGAGAGTTTGAGTTAGAGTTAGAGTTAGAGTGAGATGAGAGTGAGAGTTAGGGTGAGGGTGAGAGTGAGAGTTAGAGTTAGAGTGAGAGTGAGGCTGTGTGTGAGGGTGAGGGTGAGGGTGAGAGTGAGAGTGAGAGTGAGAGTTAGAGTGAGAGTGAGGGTGAGGGAGAGTGAGAGTTGGAGTGAGAGTGAGAGTGAGAGTTAGAGTGAGGGTGAGGGTGAGGGTGAGAGTGAGAGTTAGAGTAAGGGTGAGAGTGAGAGTGAGAGTGAGAGTGAGAGTGAGAGTGAGAGTTATAGTGAGAATGAGAGTGAGAGTGAGAATTATAGTGAGAGTGAGAGAGTGAGAGTGAGGGTGAGGGTGAGAATGAGAGTGAGAGTGAGAGTGAGAGTTAGAGAGAGGGTGAGGGTGAGGGTGAGAATGAGAGTTAGAGTGAAGGTGAGGGTGAGAGTTTGAGTGAGAGTGAGGGTGAGAGTTAGAGTGAGAGTGAGAGTGACAGTGAGAGTGAGAGTTAGAGTGAGAGTTAGAGTGAGAGTGAGAGTGAGGGTGAGGATGAGAGTGAGAGTGAGAGTTAGAGTGAGAGTGTAAGAGTGAGAGTGAGAGTGAGAGTTTGAGTCAGAGTTAGAGTTAGAGTGAGAGTGAGAGTTAGTGTTAGAGTGAGAGTGAGAGTTAGAGTTAGAGTGAGAGTGAGAGTGAGAGTAAGAGTGAGTTAGTGTTAGGGTGAGGGTTAGAGTGAGAGTTAGAGTGAGAGTGAGAGTGAGTTAGTGTTAAGGTGAGAGTTAGAGTGAAAGTTATAGTTAGTGTTAGAGTGAGAGTGAGAGTGAGAGTTAGAGTGAGAGTTAGAGTTAGAGTTAGAGATAGAGTTAGAGATAGAGTTAGAATGAGAGTGAGAGTGAGAGTTAGAGTTAGAGTGACAGAGTTAGAGTTAGAGTGAGAGTTAGAGTTAGAGTGAGAGTGAGAGTGAGAGAGTGAGTGTTAGTGTTAGAGGGAAGGTAAGAGTTAGAGTTAGAGTGAGAGTTAGAGTTAGAGTGAGAGTGAGTTAGAGTTAGAGTGAGAGTGAGAGTTAGAGTGAGAGTTAGAGTGAGAGATAGAGTTAGAGATAGAGTTAGAGTGAGAGTGAGTTAGAGTTAGAGTTAGAGATAGAGTTAGAGATAGAGTTAGAGGGAGAGTATGTGTTAGATTATGAGTGAGAGTTAGAGTGAGAGTGAGAGTTAGAGTGAGAGTTAGAGTGAGAGTTAGAGTTAGAGATAGAGTTAGAGATAGAGTTAGAGTGAGAGTGAGAGTTAGCGTTAGAGATAGAGTTAGAGTGAGAGTAAGAGTGAGAGTTAGAGTTAGAGTGAGAGTTAGAGTTAGAGATAGAGTTAGAGATAGAGTTAGAGTGAGAGTGAGAGTGAGAGGTAGTGTTAGAGTGAGAGTGAGAGTGAGAGTTAGAGTTAGATTGAGAGTGAGAGTGAGAATTAGAGTGAAAGTTATCGTTAGTGTTAGAGTGAGAGTGAGAGTGAGAGTTAGAGTGTGAGTTAGAGTTAGAGTGAGAGTGAGAGTGTGAGTTAGAGTTAGAGTGAGAGTTAGAGTTAGAGTGAGAGTGAGAGTTAGAGTGAGAGTGAGAGTTAGATGGAGAGTGAGAGTTAGAGTTAGAGTTAGAGTGAGAGTGAGAGAGTGAGAGTTAGAGTTAGAGTGTGAGAGTGAGAGTTAGATGGAGAGTGAGAGTTAGAGTTAGAGTGAGAGTGAGAGTTAGAGTGAGAGTGAGAGTGAGAGTAAGAGTTAGAGTGAGAGTTGAGTTAGAGTGAGAGTTAGAGTTAGAGTGAGAGTGAGAATGAGAGTGAGTGTTAGAGTGAGAGTGAGAGTTAGAGTTAGAGTGTGAGTTAGAGTTAGAGTTAGAGTGAGAGTGAGAGTGTGAGAGTGAGAGTGTGAGAGTGAGAGTTAGAGTGTGAGTGAGAGTGAGAGTGAGAGTGTGAGTGTGAGAGTGAGAGTGTGAGAGTGAGAGTGAGAGTTAGAGTGAGAGTTAGAGTTAGAGTGTTAGTGTTAGAGTGAGAGTGAAAGTTAGAGTTAGAGTTAGAGTGAGAGTTAGAGATAGAGTTAGAGGGAGAGTATGTGTTCGATTATGAGTGAGAGTTAGAGTGAGAGTGAGAGTTAGAGTGAGAGTTAGAGTGAGAGTTAGAGTTAGAGATAGAGTTAGAGATAGAGTTAGAGTGAGAGTGAGAGTTAGCGTTAGAGATAGAGTTAGAGTGAGAGTAAGAGTGAGAGTTAGAGTTAGAGTGAGAGTTAGAGTTAGAGATAGAGTTAGAGATAGAGTGAGAGTGAGAGTGAGAGGTAGTGTTAGAGTGAGAGTGAGAGTGAGAGTTAGAGTTAGATTGAGAGTGAGAGTGAGAATTAGAGTGAAAGTTATCGTTAGTGTTAGAGTGAGAGTGAGAGTTAGAGTGTGAGTTAGAGTTAGAGTGAGAGTGAGAGTGTGAGTTAGAGTTAGAGTGAGAGTTAGAGTTAGAGTGAGAGTGAGAGTTAGAGTGAGAGTGAGAGTTAGATGGAGAGTGAGAGTTAGAGTTAGAGTGAGAGTGAGAGTTAGAGTGAGAGTTAGAGTTAGAGTTAGAGTGTGAGAGTGAGAGTTAGATGGAGAGTGAGAGTTAGAGTTAGAGTGAGAGTGAGAGTTAGAGTGAGAGTGAGAGTAAGAGTTAGAGTGAGAGTTGAGTTAGAGTGAGAGTTAGAGTGAGAGTGAGAATGAGAGTGAGTGTTAGAGTGAGAGTGAGAGTTAGAGTTAGAGTGTGAGTTAGAGTTAGAGTTAGAGTGAGAGTGAGAGTGAGAGTGAGAGTGTGAGAGTTAGAGTGAGAGTGTGAGAGTGAGAGTTAGAGTGTGAATGAGAGTGAGAGTGAGAGTGTGAGAGTGAGAGTGAGAGTGTGAGAGTGAGAGTGAGAGTTAGAGTGAGAGTTAGAGTTAGAGTGTTAGTGTTAGAGTGAGAGTGAAAGTTAGAGTTAGAGTTAGAGTGAGAGTGAGAGTAGGAGTGAGAGTAAGAGTGAGAGTTAGAGTTAGAGATAGAGTTAGAGCTAGAGTTAGAGTGAGAGTTAGTGTTAGAGTGAGAGTGAGAGTTAGAGTTAGAGTTAGTGGCAGTGAGAGTGAGAGTTAGAGTTAGAGTGAGAGTGAGAGTTAGAGTGAGAGTTAGAGTTAGAGATAGAGTTAGAGATAGAGTTAGAGTGAGAGTGAGTTAGAGTTAGAGTGAGAGTTACAGTTAGAGATAGAGTTAGAGATAGAGTTAGAGTGTGAGTGTGAGTGAGAGTGAGAGTTAGTGTTAGAGTGAGAGTGAGAGTTAGAGTTAGAGATAGAGTGAGAGTGAGAGTGAGAGTGAGTTAGTGTTAGGGTGAGAGTTAGAGTGAGAGTGAGAGTGAGAGTGAGAGTTACAGTGAGAGTTAGAGATAGAGTTAGAGATAGAGTTAGAGTGAGAGTGAGAGTGAGAGTTAGAGCGAGAGTTAGAGTGAGAGTTAGAGTTAGAGATAGAGTGAGAGTTAGTGTTAGAGTGAGAGTGAGAGTGAGAGTTAGAGTTGGAGTTAGTAGCAGTGAGAGTGAGAGTTAGAGTGAGAGTGAGAGTTAGAGTGAGAGGTAGAGTTAGAGATAGAGTTAGAGATAGAGTTAGAGTGAGAGTGAGTTAGAGTTAGAGTGAGAGTGAGTTTTAGAGTGAGAGTTAGAGTTAGAGATAGAGTTAGAGATAGAGTTAGAGGGAGAGTATGTGTTAGATTATGAGTGAGAGTTAGAGTTAGAGTGAGAGTGAGAGTTAGGGTAAGGGTGAGGGTGAGGGTGAGAGCGAGAGTGCGAGTTAGAGTGAGAGTGTGGTTGAGGGTGAGGGTGAGTGTGAGAGTGAGAGTGAGAGTTAGAGTGAGAGTTATAGTTAGAATGAGAGTGAGAGTTAGAGTGAGGGTGAGGGTGAGAGTTAGAGTGAGAGTGAGAGTGAGATTTAGAGTGAGAGTTTGAGTTAGAGTTAGAGTTAGAGTGAGATGAGAGTGAGAGTTAGGGTGAGGGTGAGAGTGAGAGTTAGAGTTAGAGTTAGAGTGAGAGTGAGGCTGTGTGTGAGGGTGAGGGTGAGGGTGAGAGTGAGAGTGAGAGTGAGAGTTAGAGTGAGAGTGAGGGTGAGGGAGAGTGAGAGTTGGAGTGAGAGTGAGAGTGAGAGTTAGAGTGAGGGTGAGGGTGAGGGTGAGAGTGAGAGTTAGAGTAAGGGTGAGAGTGAGAGTGAGAGTGAGAGTGAGAGTGAGGGTGAGAGTGAGAGTTATAGTGAGAATGAGAGTGAGAGTGAGAATTATAGTGAGAGTGAGAGAGTGAGAGTGAGGGTGAGGGTGAGAATGAGAGTGAGAGTGAGAGTGAGAGTTAGAGAGAGGGTGAGGGTGAGGGTGAGAATGAGAGTTAGAGTGAAGGTGAGGGTGAGAGTTTGAGTGAGAGTGAGGGTGAGGGTGAGAGTTAGAGTGAGAGTGAGAGTGACAGTGAGAGTGAGAGGTAGAGTGAGAGTTAGAGTGAGAGTGAGAGTGAGGGTGAGGATGAGAGTGAGAGTGAGAGTTAGAGTGAGAGTGTAAGAGTGAGAGTGAGAGTGAGAGTTTGAGTGAGAGTTAGAGTTAGAGTGAGAGTGAGAGTGAGAGTTAGTGTTAGAGTGAGAGTGAGAGTTAGAGTGAGGGTGAGGGTGAGAGTGAGAGTGTGAGAGTTAGAGTGAGAGTGTGAGAGTGAGAGTTAGAGTGTGAATGAGAGTGAGAGTGAGAGTGTGAGAGTGAGAGTGAGAGTGTGAGAGTGAGAGTGAGAGTTAGAGTGAGAGTTAGAGTTAGAGTGTTAGTGTTAGAGTGAGAGTGAAAGTTAGAGTTAGAGTTAGAGTGAGAGTGAGAGTAGGAGTGAGAGTTAGAGTGAGAGTTAGAGTTAGAGATAGAGTTAGAGCTAGAGTTAGAGTGAGAGTTAGTGTTAGAGTGAGAGTGAGAGTTAGAGTTAGAGTTAGTGGCAGTGAGAGTGAGAGTTAGAGTTAGAGTGAGAGTGAGAGTTAGAGTGAGAGTTAGAGTTAGAGATAGAGTTAGAGATAGAGTTAGAGTGAGAGTGAGTTAGAGTTAGAGTGAGAGTTACAGTTAGAGATAGAGTTAGAGATAGAGTTAGAGTGTGAGTGTGAGTGAGAGTGAGAGTTAGTGTTAGAGTGAGAGTGAGAGTTAGAGTTAGAGATAGAGTGAGAGTGAGAGTGAGAGTGAGTTAGTGTTAGGGTGAGAGTTAGAGTGAGAGTGAGAGTGAGAGTGAGAGTTACAGTGAGAGTTAGAGATAGAGTTAGAGATAGAGTTAGAGTGAGAGTGAGAGTGAGAGTTAGAGCGAGAGTTAGAGTGAGAGTTAGAGTTAGAGATAGAGTGAGAGTTAGTGTTAGAGTGAGAGTGAGAGTGAGAGTTAGAGTTGGAGTTAGTAGCAGTGAGAGTGAGAGTTAGAGTGAGAGTGAGAGTTAGAGTGAGAGGTAGAGTTAGAGATAGAGTTAGAGATAGAGTTAGAGTGAGAGTGAGTTAGAGTTAGAGTGAGAGTGAGTTTTAGAGTGAGAGTTAGAGTTAGAGATAGAGTTAGAGATAGAGTTAGAGGGAGAGTATGTGTTAGATTATGAGTGAGAGTTAGAGTTAGAGTGAGAGTGAGAGTTAGGGTAAGGGTGAGGGTGAGGGTGAGAGCGACAGTGCGAGTTAGAGTGAGAGTGTGGTTGAGGGTGAGGGTGAGTGTGAGAGTGAGAGTGAGAGTTAGAGTGAGAGTTATAGTTAGAATGAGAGTGAGAGTTAGAGTGAGGGTGAGGGTGAGAGTTAGAGTGAGAGTGAGAGTGAGATTTAGAGTGAGAGTTTGAGTTAGAGTTAGAGTTAGAGTGAGATGAGAGTGAGAGTTAGGGTGAGGGTGAGAGTGAGAGTTAGAGTTAGAGTTAGAGTGAGAGTGAGGCTGTGTGTGAGGGTGAGGGTGAGGGTGAGAGTGAGAGTGAGAGTGAGAGTTAGAGTGAGAGTGAGGGTGAGGGAGAGTGAGAGTTGGAGTGAGAGTGAGAGTGAGAGTTAGAGTGAGGGTGAGGGTGAGGGTGAGAGTGAGAGTTAGAGTAAGGGTGAGAGTGAGAGTGAGAGTGAGAGTGAGAGTGAGGGTGAGAGTGAGAGTTATAGTGAGAATGAGAGTGAGAGTGAGAATTATAGTGAGAGTGAGAGAGTGAGAGTGAGGGTGAGGGTGAGAATGAGAGTGAGAGTGAGAGTGAGAGTTAGAGAGAGGGTGAGGGTGAGGGTGAGAATGAGAGTTAGAGTGAAGGTGAGGGTGAGAGTTTGAGTGAGAGTGAGGGTGAGGGTGAGAGTTAGAGTGAGAGTGAGAGTGACAGTGAGAGTGAGAGTTAGAGTGAGAGTTAGAGTGAGAGTGAGAGTGAGGGTGAGGATGAGAGTGAGAGTGAGAGTTAGAGTGAGAGTGTAAGAGTGAGAGTGAGAGTGAGAGTTTGAGTGAGAGTTAGAGTTAGAGTGAGAGTGAGAGTGAGAGTTAGTGTTAGAGTGAGAGTGAGAGTTAGAGTTAGAGTGAGAGTGAGAGTGAGAGTAAGAGTGAGGTAGTGTTAGGGTGAGGGTTAGAGTGAGAGTTAGAGTGAGAGTGAGAGTGAGTTAGTGTTAAGGTGAGAGTTAGAGTGAAAGTTATAGTTAGTGTTAGAGTGAGAGTGAGAGTGAGAGTTAGAGTGAGAGTTAGAGTTAGAGTTAGAGATAGAGTTAGAGATAGAGTTAGAGTGAGAGTGAGAGTGAGAGTGAGAGTTAGAGTTAGAGTGACAGAGTTAGAGTTAGAGTGAGAGTTAGAGTTAGAGTGAGAGTGAGAGTGAGAGAGTGAGTGTTAGTGTTAGAGGGAAGGTAAGAGTTAGAGTTAGAGTGAGAGTTAGAGTTAGAGTGAGAGTGAGTTAGAGTTAGAGTGAGAGTGAGAGTTAGAGTGAGAGTTAGAGTGAGAGATAGAGTTAGAGATAGAGTTAGAGTGAGAGTGAGTTAGAGTTAGAGTTAGAGATAGAGTTAGAGATAGAGTTAGAGGGAGAGTATGTGTTAGATTATGAGTGAGAGTTAGAGTGAGAGTGAGAGTTAGAGTGAGAGTTAGAGTGAGAGTTAGAGTTAGAGATAGAGTTAGAGATAGAGTTAGAGTGAGAGTGAGAGTTAGCGTTAGAGATAGAGTTAGAGTGAGAGTAAGAGTGAGAGTTAGAGTTAGA
The DNA here is from genome assembly GCF_037043375.1 of Chiloscyllium plagiosum. Lineage (NCBI taxonomy): Eukaryota > Metazoa > Chordata > Chondrichthyes > Orectolobiformes > Hemiscylliidae > Chiloscyllium > Chiloscyllium plagiosum. Next base: position 591,602 of record NW_028270160.1, read on the forward strand.
GTGAGAGTTAGAGTTAGAGATAGAGTTAGAGATAGAGTTAGAGTGAGAGTGAGAGTGAGAGGTAGTGTTAGAGTGAGAGTGAGAGTGAGAGTTAGAGTTAGATTGAGAGTGAGAGTGAGAATTAGAGTGAAAGTTATCGTTAGTGTTAGAGTGAGAGTGAGAGTGAGAGTTAGAGTGTGAGTTAGAGTTAGAGTGAGAGTGAGAGTGTGAGTTAGAGTTAGAGTGAGAGTTAGAGTTAGAGTGAGAGTGAGAGTTAGAGTGAGAGTGAGAGTTAGATGGAGAGTGAGAGTTAGAGTTAGAGTGAGAGTGAGAGAGTGAGAGTTAGAGTTAGAGTTAGAGTGTGAGAGTGAGAGTTAGATGGAGAGTGAGAGTTAGAGTTAGAGTGAGAGTGAGAGTTAGAGTGAGAGTGAGAGTGAGAGTAAGAGTTAGAGTGAGAGTTGAGTTAGAGTGAGAGTTAGAGTTAGAGTGAGAGTGAGAATGAGAGTGAGTGTTAGAGTGAGAGTGAGAGTTAGAGTTAGAGTGTGAGTTAGAGTTAGAGTTAGAGTGAGAGTGAGAGTGTGAGAGTTAGAGTGAGAGTGTGAGAGTGAGAGTTAGAGTGTGAGTGAGAGTGAGAGTGAGAGTGTGAGTGTGAGAGTGAGAGTGTGAGAGTGAGAGTGAGAGTTAGAGTGAGAGTTAGAGTTAGAGTGTTAGTGTTAGAGTGAGAGTGAAAGTTAGAGTTAGAGTTAGAGTGAGAGTGAGAGTTAGAGTGAGAGTTAGAGTGAGAGTTAGAGTTAGAGATAGAGTTAGAGCTAGAGTTAGAGTGAGAGTTAGTGTTAGAGTGAGAGTGAGAGTTAGAGTTAGTGGCAGTGAGAGTGAGAGTTAGAGTTAGAGTGAGAGTGAGAGTTAGAGTGAGAGTTAGAGTTAGAGATAGAGTTAGAGATAGAGTTAGAGTGAGAGTGAGTTAGAGTTAGAGTGAGAGTTACAGTTAGAGATAGAGTTAGAGATAGAGTTAGAGTGTGAGTGTGAGTGAGAGTGAGAGTTAGTGTTAGAGTGAGAGTGAGAGTTAGAGTTAGAGTTAGAGTGAGAGTGAGAGTGAGAGTGAGTTAGTGTTAGGGTGAGAGTTAGAGTGAGAGTGAGAGTGAGAGTTACAGTGAGAGTTAGAGATAGAGTTAGAGATAGAGTGAGAGTTAGAGTGAGAGCGAGAGTTAGAGTGAGAGTTAGAGTTAGAGATAGAGTGAGAGTTAGTGTTAGAGTGAGAGTGAGAGTGAGAGTTAGAGTTGGAGTTAGTAGCAGTGAGAGTGAGAGTTAGAGTGAGAGTGAGAGTTAGAGTGAGAGTTAGAGTTAGAGATAGAGTTAGAGATAGAGTTAGAGTGAGAGTGAGTTAGAGTTAGAGTGAGAGTGAGTTTTAGAGTGAGAGTTAGAGTTAGAGATAGAGTTAGAGATAGAGTTAGAGGGAGAGTATGTGTTAGATTATGAGTGAGAGTTAGAGTTAGAGTGAGAGTGAGAGTTAGGGTAAGGGTGAGGGTGAGGGTGAGAGCGAGAGTGCGAGTTAGAGTGAGAGTGTGGTTGAGGGTGAGGGAGAGAGTGAGAGTTAGAGTGAGAGTTATAGTTAGAATGAGAGTGAGAGTTAGAGTGAGGGTGAGGGTGAGAGTTAGAGTGAGAGTGAGAGTGAGATTTAGAGTGAGAGTTTGAGTTAGAGTTAGAGTTAGAGTGAGATGAGAGTGAGAGTTAGGGTGAGGGTGAGGGTGAGAGTGAGAGTTAGAGTTAGAGTGAGAGTGAGGCTGTGTGTGAGGGTGAGGGTGAGGGTGAGAGTGAGAGTGAGAGTGAGAGTTAGAGTGAGAGTGAGGGTGAGGGAGAGTGAGAGTTGGAGTGAGAGTGAGAGTGAGAGTTAGAGTGAGGGTGAGGGTGAGGGTGAGAGTGAGAGTGAGAGTTAGAGTAAGGGTGAGAGTGAGAGTGAGAGTGAGAGTGAGGGTGAGAGTTATAGTGAGAATGAGAGTGAGAGTGAGAATTATAGTGAGAGTGAGAGAGTGAGAGTGAGGGTGAGAGTGAGAATGAGAGTGAGAGTGAGAGTGAGAGTTAGAGAGAGGGTGAGGGTGAGGGTGAGAGTGAGAGTTAGAGTGAAGGTGAGGGTGAGAGTTTGAGTGAGAGTGAGGGTGAGGGTGAGAGTTAGAGTGAGAGTGAGAGTGACAGTGAGAGTGAGAGTTAGAGTGAGAGTTAGAGTGAGAGTGAGAGTGAGGGTGAGGATGAGAGTGAGAGTGAGAGTTAGAGTGAGAGTGTAAGAGTGAGAGTGAGAGTTTGAGTGAGAGTTAGAGTTAGAGTGAGAGTGAGAGTGAGAGTTAGTGTTAGAGTGAGAGTGAGAGTTAGAGTTAGAGTGAGAGTGAGAGTGAGAGTAAGAGTGAGTTAGTGTTAGGGTGAGGGTTAGAGTGAGAGTTAGAGTGAGAGTGAGAGTGAGTTAGTGTTAAGGTGAGAGTTAGAGTGAAAGTTATAGTTAGTGTTAGAGTGAGAGTGAGAGTGAGAGTGAGAGTTAGAGTGAGAGTTAGAGTTAGAGATAGAGTTAGAGATAGAGTTAGAGTGAGAGTGAGAGTGAGAGTGAGAGTTAGAGTTAGAGTGACAGAGTTAGAGTTAGAGTGAGAGTTAGAGTTAGAGTGAGAGTTAGAGTTAGAGTGAGAGTGAGAGTTAGAGTGAGAGTTTGAGAGTGAGAGTGAGAGTGTGAGAGTGAGAGTGAGAGTGTGAGAGTGAGAGTGAGAGTGTGAGAGTGAGAGTGAGAGTTAGAGTGAGAGTTAGAGTTAGAGTTAGAGTTAGAGTTAGAGTGAGAGTGAGAGTTAGAGTGACAGAGTTAGAGTTAGAGTGAGAGTTAGAGTTAGAGTGAGAGTGAGAGTTAGAGTGAGAGTTTGAGAGTGAGAGTGAGAGTGTGAGAGTGAGAGTGAGAGTGTGAGAGTGAGAGTGTGAGAGTGAGAGTGAGAGTTAGATTGAGAGTTAGAGTTAGAGTTAGAGTTAGAGTGAGAGTGAGAGTGAGAGAGTGAGTGTTAGTGTTAGAGGGAAGGTGAGAGTTAGAGTTAGAGTGAGAGTTAGAGTTAGAGTGAGAGTGAGTTAGAGTTAGAGTGAGAGTGAGAGTTAGAGTGAGAGTTAGAGTGAGAGATAGAGTTAGAGATAGAGTTAGAGTGAGAGTGAGTTAGAGTTAGAGTTAGAGATAGAGTTAGCGATAGAGTTAGAGGGAGAGTATGTGTTAGATTATGAGTGAGAGTTAGAGTGAGAGTGAGAGTTAGAGTGAGAGTTAGAGTTAGAGATAGAGTTAGAGATAGAGTTAGAGTGAGAGTGAGAGTTAGCGTTAGAGTGAGAGTGAGAGTTACAGTGAGAGTTAGAGTGAAAGTTATAGTTAGTATTAGAGTGAGATTGAGAGTTAGAGTGAGAGTTAGAGTTAGAGTTAGAGTGAGAGTTAGAGTTAGAGTTAGAGATAGAGTTAGAGCTAGAGTTAGAGTGAGAGTAAGAGTGAGAGTGAGTTAGTGTTAGAGTGAGAGTGAGAGTTAGAGTTAGAGTGAGATTGAGAGTGAGAGTGAGAGTTACAGTGAGAGTTAGAGTGAAAGTTATAGTTAGTGTTAGAGTGAGAGTGAGAGTGAGAATTAGAGAGGGAGTTAGAGTTAGAGATAGAGTTAGAGATAGAGTTAGAGTTAGAGTGAGAGTGAGAGTTAGAGTGAGAGTGAGTTAGTGTTAGGTTGAGGGTTAGAGTGAGAGTTAGAGTGAGAGTGAGACTGAGTTAGTGTTAGGGTGAGAGTTAGAGTGAAAGTTATAGTTAGTGTTAGAGTGAGGTGAGAGTGAGAGTTAGAGTGAGAGTTAGAGTTTGAGTTAGAGATAGAGTTAGAGTTAGAGTGACAGAGTTAGAGTAAGAGTGAGAGTTAGAGTTAGAGTGAGAGTTAGAGTTAGAGTGAGAGTGAGAGTTAGAGTGAGAGTTTGAGAGTGAGAGTGAGAGTGTGAGAGTGAGAGTGAGAGTGTGAGAGTGAGAGTGAGAGTGTGAGAGTGAGAGTGAGAGTGTGAGAGTGAGAGTGAGAGTTAGAGTGAGAGTTAGAGTTAGAGTTAGAGTGAGAGTGAGAGTGAGAGAGTGAGTGTTAGTGTTAGAGGGAAGGTGAGAGTTAGAGTTAGAGTGAGAGTTAGAGTTAGAGTGAGAGTGAGTTAGAGTTAGAGTGAGAGTGAGAGTTAGAGTGAGAGTTAGAGTGAGAGATAGAGTTAGAGATAGAGTTAGAGTGAGAGTGAGTTAGAGTTAGAGTTAGAGATAGAGTTAGCGATAGAGTTAGAGGGAGAGTATGTGTTAGATTATGAGTGAGAGTTAGAGTGAGAGTGAGAGTTAGAGTGAGAGTTAGAGTTAGAGATAGAGTTAGAGATAGAGTTAGAGTGAGAGTGAGAGTTAGCGTTAGAGTGAGAGTGAGAGTTACAGTGAGAGTTAGAGTGAAAGTTATAGTTAGTATTAGAGTGAGAGTGAGAGTTAGAGTGAGAGTTAGAGTTAGAGTTAGAGTGAGAGTTAGAGTTAGAGTTAGAGATAGAGTTAGAGCTAGAGTTAGAGTGAGAGTAAGAGTGAGAGTGAGTTAGTGTTAGAGTGAGAGTGAGAGTTAGAGTTAGAGTGAGATTGAGAGTGAGAGTGAGAGTTACAGTGAGAGTTAGAGTGAAAGTTATAGTTAGTGTTAGAGTGAGAGTGAGAGTGAGAATTAGAGAGGGAGTTAGAGTTAGAGATAGAGTTAGAGATAGAGTTAGAGTTAGAGTGAGAGTGAGAGTTAGAGTGAGAGTGAGTTAGTGTTAGGTTGAGGGTTAGAGTGAGAGTTAGAGTGAGAGTGAGACTGAGTTAGTGTTAGGGTGAGAGTTAGAGTGAAAGTTATAGTTAGTGTTAGAGTGAGAGTGAGAGTTAGAGTGAGAGTTAGAGTTTGAGTTAGAGATAGAGTTAGAGTTAGAGTGACAGAGTTAGAGTAAGAGTGAGAGTTAGAGTTAGAGTGAGAGTTAGAGTTAGAGTGAGAGTGAGAGTTAGAGTGAGAGTTTGAGAGTGAGAGTGAGAGTGTGAGAGTGAGAGTGAGAGTGTGAGAGTGAGAGTGAGAGTGTGAGAGTGAGAGTGAGAGTGTGAGAGTGAGAGTGAGAGTTAGAGTGAGAGTTAGAGTTAGAGTTAGAGTTAGAGTGAGAGTGAGAGTGAGAGAGTGAGTGTTAGTGTTAGAGGGAAGGTGAGAGTTAGAGTTAGAGTGAGAGTTAGAGTTAGAGTGAGAGTGAGTTAGAGTTAGAGTGAGAGTGAGAGTTAGAGTGAGAGTTAGAGTGAGAGATAGAGTTAGAGATAGAGTTAGAGTGAGAGTGAGTTAGAGTTAGAGTTAGAGATAGAGTTAGAGATAGAGTTAGAGGGAGAGTATGTGTTAGATTATGAGTGAGAGTTAGAGTGAGAGTGAGAGTTAGAGTGAGAGTTAGAGTGAGAGTTAGAGTTAGAGATAGAGTTAGAGATAGAGTTAGAGTGAGAGTGAGAGTTAGCGTTAGAGATAGAGTTAGAGTGAGAGTAAGAGTGAGAGTTAGAGTTAGAGTGAGAGTTAGAGTTAGAGATAGAGTTAGAGATAGAGTTAGAGTGAGAGTGAGAGTGAGAGGTAGTGTTAGAGTGAGAGTGAGAGTGAGAGTTAGAGTTAGATTGAGAGTGAGAGTGAGAATTAGAGTGAAAGTTGTCGTTAGTGTTAGAGTGAGAGTGAGAGTGAGAGTTAGAGTGTGAGTTAGAGTTAGAGTGAGAGTGAGAGTGTGAGTTAGAGTTAGAGTGAGAGTTAGAGTTAGAGTGAGAGTGGGAGTTAGAGTGAGAGTGAGAGTTAGATGGAGAGTGAGAGTTAGAGTTAGAGTGAGAGTGAGAGTTAGAGTGAGAGTTAGAGTTAGAGTTAGAGTGTGAGAGTGAGAGTTAGATGGAGAGTGAGAGTTAGAGTTAGAGTGAGAGTGAGAGTTAGAGTGAGAGTGAGAGTGAGAGTAAGAGTTAGAGTGAGAGTTGAGTTAGAGTGAGAGTTAGAGTTAGAGTGAGAGTGAGAATGAGAGTGAGTGTTAGAGTGAGAGTGAGAGTTAGAGTTAGAGTGTGAGTTAGAGTTAGAGTTAGAGTTAGAGTGAGAGTGAGAGTGAGAGAGTGAGTGTTAGTGTTAGAGGGAAGGTGAGAGTTAGAGTTAGAGTGAGAGTTAGTGTTAGAGTGAGAGTGAGTTAGAGTTAGAGTGAGAGTGAGAGTTAGAGTGAGAGTTAGAGTGAGAGATAGAGTTAGAGATAGAGTTAGAGTGAGAGTGAGTTAGAGTTAGAGTTAGAGATAGAGTTAGAGATAGAGTTAGAGGGAGAGTATGTGTTAGATTATGAGTGAGAGTTAGAGTGAGAGTGAGAGTTAGAGTGAGAGTTAGAGTGAGAGTTAGAGTTAGAGATAGAGTTAGAGATAGAGTTAGAGTGAGAGTGAGAGTTAGCGTTAGAGATAGAGTTAGAGTGAGAGTAAGAGTGAGAGTTAGAGTTAGAGTGAGAGTTAGAGTTAGAGATAGAGTTAGAGATAGAGTTAGAGTGAGAGTGAGAGTGAGAGGTAGTGTTAGAGTGAGAGTGAGAGTGAGAGTTAGAGTTAGATTGAGAGTGAGAGTGAGAATTAGAGTGAAAGTTGTCGTTAGTGTTAGAGTGAGAGTGAGAGTGAGAGTTAGAGTGTGAGTTAGAGTTAGAGTGAGAGTGAGAGTGTGAGTTAGAGTTAGAGTGAGAGTTAGAGTTAGAGTGAGAGTGGGAGTTAGAGTGAGAGTGAGAGTTAGATGGAGAGTGAGAGTTAGAGTTAGAGTGAGAGTGAGAGTTAGAGTGAGAGTTAGAGTTAGAGTTAGAGTGTGAGAGTGAGAGTTAGATGGAGAGTGAGAGTTAGAGTTAGAGTGAGAGTGAGAGTTAGAGTGAGAGTGAGAGTGAGAGTAAGAGTTAGAGTGAGAGTTGAGTTAGAGTGAGAGTTAGAGTTAGAGTGAGAGTGAGAATGAGAGTGAGTGTTAGAGTGAGAGTGAGAGTTAGAGTTAGAGTGTGAGTTAGAGTTAGAGTTATAGTGAGAGTGAGAGTGTGAGAGTTAGAGTGAGAGTGTGAGAGTGAGAGTTAGAGTTAGAGTGTTAGTGTTAGAGTGAGAGTGAAAGTTAGAGTTAGAGTTAGAGTGAGAGTTAGAGTTAGAGTGAGAGTGAGTAAGAGTTAGAGTGAGAGTGAGAGTTAGAGTGAGAGTTAGAGTGAGAGTTAGAGTGAGAGTTAGAGTTAGAGATAGAGTTAGAGCTAGAGTTAGAGTGAGAGTTAGTGTTAGAGTGAGAGTGAGAGTTAGAGTTAGAGTTAGTGGCAGTGAGAGTGAGAGTTAGAGTTAGAGTGAGAGTGAGAGTTAGAGTGAGAGTTAGAGTTAGAGATAGAGTTAGAGTGAGAGTGAGTTAGAGTTAGAGTGAGAGTTACAGTTAGAGATAGAGTTAGAGTGTGAGTGTGAGTGAGAGTGAGAGTTAGTGTTAGAGTGAGAGTGAGAGTTAGAGTTAGAGTTAGAGTGAGAGTGAGAGTGAGAGTGAGTTAGTGTTAGGGTGAGAGTTAGAGTGAGAGTGAGAGTGAGAGTGAGAGTTACAGTGAGAGTTAGAGTGAAAGTTATAGTTAGTGTTAGAGTGGGAGTGAGAGTGAGAGTTAGAGTGAGAGTTAGAGTTAGAGATAGAGTTAGAGATAGAGTTAGAGATAGAGTTAGAGTGAGAGTGAGAGTGAGAGTTAGAGCGAGAGTTAGAGTGAGAGTTAGAGTTAGAGATAGAGTGAGAGTTAGTGTTAGAGTGAGAGTGAGAGTGAGAGTTAGAGTTGGAGTTAGTAGCAGTGAGAGTGAGAGTTAGAGTGAGAGTGAGAGTTAGAGTGAGAGTTAGAGTTAGAGATAGAGTTAGAGATAGAGTTAGAGTGAGAGTGAGTTAGAGTTAGAGTGAGAGTGAGTTTTAGAGTGAGAGTTAGAGTTAGAGATAGAGTTAGAGATAGAGTTAGAGGGAGAGTATGTGTTAGATTATGAGTGAGAGTTAGAGTTAGAGTGAGAGTGAGAGTTAGGGTAAGGGTGAGGGTGAGGGTGAGAGCGAGAGTGCGAGTTAGAGTGAGAGGGTGGTTGAGGGTGAGGGTGAGTGTGAGAGTGAGAGTGAGAGTTAGAGTGAGAGTTATAGTTAGAATGAGAGTGAGAGTTAGAGTGAGAGTTAGATGGAGAGTGAGAGTTAGAGATAGAGTTAGAGTGAGAGTGAGAGTGAGAGTGAGAGTTAGAGTGTGAGTTAGAGTTAGAGTGAGAGTGAGAGTGTGAGTTAGAGTTAGAGTGAGAATTAGAAGTAGAGTGAGAGTGAGAGTTAGAGTGAGAGTGAGAGTTAGTTGGAGAGTGAGAGTTAGAGTTAGAATGAGAGTGAGAGTTAGAGTTAGAGTTAGTGTGTGAGAGTGAGAGTTAGAGTTCGAGTGAGAGTGAGAGTTAGAGTTAGAGTGAGAGTGAGAGTTAGAGTTAGTGTGTGAGAGTTAGAGTTAGATGGAGAGTGTGAGTTAGAGTTCGAGTGAGAGTGAGAGTTAGAGTGAGAGTGAGAGTAAGAGTTAGAGTGAGAGTTGAGTTAGAGTGAGAGTTAGAGTTAGAGTTAGAGTGAGAATGAGAGTGAGTGTTAGAGTGAGAGTGAGAGTGAGAGTTAGAGTGAGAGTTAGAGTTAGAGTGAGAGTGAGAGTGAGAGTAAGAGTTAGAGTGAGAGTTGAGTTAGAGTGAGAGTTAGAGTTAGAGTGAGAGTGAGAATGAGAGTGAGTGCTAGTGTGAGAGTGAGAGTTAGAGTTAGAGTGTGAGTTAGAGTTAGAGTTAGAGTGAGAGTGAGAGTGTGAAAGTTAGAGTGAGAGTGTGAGAGTGAGAGTGAGAGTTAGAGTGAGAGTGAGAGTGAGAGTGAGAGTGTGAGAGTGAGAGTGAGAGTTAGAGTGAGAGTTAGAATTAGAGTGAGAGTGAGAGTGAGAGATTGTGTGTTAGTGTTAGAGTGAGAGTGAAAGTTAGAGTTACAGTGAGAGTTAGAGTTAGAGTGAGAGTGAGTAACAGTTAGAGTGAGAGTGAGAGTTAGAGTGAGAGTTAGAGTGAGAGTTAGGGTTAGAGATAGAGTTAGAGTGAGAGTTAGTGTTAGAGTGAGAGTGAGAGTTAGAGTTAGAGTGAGAGTGAGAGTTAGAGTGAAAGTTAGAGTTAGAGATAGAGTTAGAGATAGAGTTAGAGATAGAGTTAGAGTGAGAGTGAGTTAGAGTTAGAGTGAGTGTTAGAGTTAGAGATAGAGTTAGAGATAGAGTTAGAGTGTGAATGAGAGTGAGAGTTAGTGTTAGAGTGAGAGTGAGAGTTAGAGTTAGAGTGAGAGTGAGAGTGAGTTAGTGTTAGGGTGAGAGTTAGAGTGAGAGTTAGAGTGAGAGTGAGAGTGAGAGTGAGAGTTACAGTGAGAGTTAGAGTGAAAGTTATAGTTAGTGTTAGAGTGGGAGTGAGAGTGAGAGTTAGAGTGAGAGTTAGAGTTAGAGATAGAGTTAGAGATAGAGTTAGAGTGAGAGTGAGAGTGAGAGTTAGAGTTAGAGTGAGAGTTAGAGTTAGAGATAGAGTTAGGGATAGAGTTAGTGTTAGAGTGAGAGTTAGAGTTAGATTGAGAGTGCGAGTGAGAGTGAGAATTAGAGTGAAATTTATAGTTAGTGTTAGACTGAGCATGAGAGTGAGAGTTAGAGTGTGAGTTAGAGTTAGAGTGAGAGTGAGAGTGTGAGTTAGAGTTAGAGTGAGAGTTAGAGTTAGAGTGAGAGTGAGAGTGAGAGTTAGAGTGAGAGTTAGAGAGAGAGTTAGATGGAGAGTGAGAGTGAGAGTGAGAGTTAGAGTTAGAGATAGAGTTAGAGTGGGAGTGAGAGTGAGAGTTAGAGTGAGAGTTAGAGTTAGAGATAGAGTTAGGGATAGAGTTAGTGTTAGAGTGAGAGTTAGAGTTAGATTGAGAGTTAGATTTAAGGCTTTCTATAGGTATGTTAGGAATAAAAGAATGACTAGGGTAGGAATAGGTCCAGTCAAGGATAGTAGGGGGAAGTTGCGTGTGGAGGCGGAAGAGATTGGGGAGACACTGAATGAATACTTTTCTTCAGTATTCACTCAGGAACAGGGCATTGTTGTCGATGAGAATACTGAGGCACAAATAAGTAGAATGGATGGCTTTGAGGTATGTAGAGAAGAGGTGTTGGAAATCCTGGAAAAGGTGAAAATAGATAAGTCCCCTGGGCCTGATGGCATTTATCCTAGGATTCTCTGGGAAGCAAGGGAGGAGATTGCAGAGCCATTGGCCTTGATTTTTATGTCCTCTTTGTCTACAGGAGTAGTCCCAGAAGACTGGAGGATAGCAAATGTGGTTCCCTTGTTCAAAAAGGGGAGTAGGGATAGCCCTAGTAACTATAGGCCGGTGAGTCTCACTTCTGTTGTGGGCAAAGTCTTAGAGAGAATTGTAAGGGATAGGATTTATGCACATCTAGATAGGAATAATGTGATCAAGGATAGTCAGCATGGTTTTGTGAAGGGCAAGTCGTGCCTCACAAACCTTATTGAATTCTTTGAAAAGGTGACGAAGGAGGTTGATGAGGGGAAAGCGGTAGATGTGGTATATATGGATTTTAGTAAGGCGTTTGATAAGGTTCCCCATGGTAGGCTACTGCAGAAAATACGGAGATATGGCATTGAGGGTGAGTTGGAGGTTTGGATTAGGAATTGGCTGGATGGAAGAAGACAGAGGGTAGTAGTTGATGGCAAAGTTTCTTCATGGAGTGCCGTCACTAGCGGTGTTCCGCAAGGATCTGTTTTGGGACCATTGCTGTTTGTCATTTTTATAAATGACCTGGAAGAGGGGTTAGAAGGTTGGGTGAGCAAGTTTGGGGATGACACGAAAGTCGGAGGAGTTGTTGACAGTGAGGAAGCATGTGGCAGGTTACAGCAGGATATAGAGAAGCTGCAGAGCTGGGCAGAAAGGTGGCAGATGGAATTCAATGTAGCTAAGTGCGAGGTGATTCACTTTGGGAAGAATAACAAAAAGATGGGGTACTGGGCTAATGGTCGGATACTTGGTAGTGTGGATGAGCAGAGGGATCTTGGTGTCCATGTACACAGATCTCTGAAAGTTGCCACCCAGGTAAATAGTGCGGTGAGGAAGGCATATGGCGTACTGGCTTTTATTGGTAGAGGAATTGAGTTCCGGAGTCCTGAGGTCATGATGCAGTTGTATAAGACTCTGGTACGGCCGCATCTGGAATATTGTGTGCAGTTTTGGTCGCCATACTATAGGAAGGATGTGGAGGCATTGGAACGGGTGCAGAGGAGGTTTACCAGGATGTTGCCTGGTATGGAAGGAAAATCGTATGAGGAAAGACTGAGGCACTTGGGGCTGTTTTCACTAGAGAAAAGAAGGTTTAGGGGTGACTTGATTGAGGTGTACAAGATGATTAGGGGGTTAGATAGGGTCGACAGTATGAACCTTTTCCCGCGTATTGAGTCGGGTATTACAAGGGGGCATAGCTTTAAATTAAGGGGGAGTAGATATAGGACTGATGTTAGGGGTAGGTTCTTCACTCAGCGAGTCGTTAGTTCATGGAATGCCCTGCCAGTAACAGTGGTGGACTCTCCCTCTTTATGGGCATTTAAGAGGGCATTGGATAGGTATATGGAGGATAGTGGGTTAGTGTAGTTTAGGTGGGCTTGGATCGGCGCAACATCGAGGGCCCAAGGGCCTGTACTGCGCTGTATTCTTCTATGTTCTATGTTCTATGTTCTAGAGTGAGAGTGAGAGTTAGAGTTAGAGTGAGAGTGAGATTGAGAGTAAGAGTTAGAGTGAGAGTTAGAGTTAGAGTGAGAGTGAGAGTGTGAGTTAGAGTTAGAGTGAGAGATAGAGTTAGAGTGAGAGTGAGAGTTAGAGTGAGAGTTAGAGTGAGAGTGAGAGTTAGATGGAGAGTGAGAGTTAGAGTTAGAGTGAGAGTGAGAGTTAGAGTTAGAGTTAGTGTGTGAGAGTGAGAGTTAGATGGAGAGTGAGAGTTAGAGTTCGAGTGAGAGTGAGAGTTAGAGTGAGAGTGAGATTGAGAGTAAGAGTTAGAGTGAGAGTTAGAGTTAGAGTGAGAGTGAGAGTTAGAGTGAGAGTTAGAGTTAGAGATAGAGTTAGAGATAGAGTTAGAGATAGAGTTAGAGTGAGAGTGAGTTAGAGTTAGAGTGAGAGTGAGTTTTAGAGTGAGAGTTAGAGTTAGAGATAGAGTTAGAGATAGAGTTAGAGGGAGAGTATGTGTTAGATTATGAGTGAGAGTTAGAGTTAGAGTGAGAGTGAGAGTTAGAGTGAGAGTTAGAGTGAGAGTTAGAGTTAGAGATAGAGTTAGAGATAGAGTTAGAGTGAGAGTGAGAGTGAGAGTTAGAGTTAGAGTGAGAGTTAGAGTGAGAGTGAGGGTGAGGATGAGAGTGAGAGTGAGAGTTAGAGTGAGAGTGTAAGAGTGAGAGTGAGAGTGAGAGTTTGAGTGAGAGTTAGAGTTAGAGTGAGAGTGAGAGTGAGAGTTAGTGTTAGAGTGAGAGTGAGAGTTAGAGTTAGAGTGAGAGTGAGAGTGAGAGTGAGAGTGAGTTAGTGTTAGGGTGAGGGTTAGAGTGAGAGTTAGAGTGAGAGTGAGAGTGAGTTAGTGTTAAGGTGAGAATTAGAGTGAAAGTTATAGTTAGTGTTAGAGTGAGAGTGAGAGTGAGAGTTAGAGTGAGAGTTAGAGTTAGAGTTAGAGATAGAGTTAGAGATAGAGTTAGAGTGAGAGTGAGAGTGAGAGTTAGAGTTAGAGTGACAGAGTTAGAGTTAGAGTGAGAGTTAGAGTTAGAGTGAGAGTTAGAGTTAGAATGAGAGTGAGAGTTAGAGTGAGAGTTTGAGAGTGAGAGTGAGAGTGTGAGAGTGAGAGTGAGAGTGAGAGTGTGAGAGTGAGAGTGTGAGAGTGAGAATGAGAGTTAGAGTGAGAGTTAGAGTTAGAGTTAGAGTTAGAGTGAGAGTGAGAGTTAGAGTTAGAGTGACAGAGTTAGAGTTAGAGTGAGAGTTAGAGTTAGAGTGAGAGTGAGAGTTAGAGTGAGAGTTTGAGAGTGAGAGTGAGAGTGTGAGAGTGAGAGTGAGAGTGTGAGAGTGAGAGTGAGAGTGTGAGAGTGAGAGTGAGAGTTAGAGTGTGAGTTAGAGTTAGAGTTAGAGTTAGAGTTAGAGTGAGTGTGAGTTAGAGTGAGAGTTAGAGTGAAAGTGAGAGTGAGAGTTAGAGTGAGAGTGAGAGTTAGATGGAGAGTGAGAGTTAGAGTTAGAGTGAGAGTGAGAGTTAGAGTGAGAGTTAGAGTTAGAGTTAGAGTGTGAGAGTGAGAGTTAGATGGAGAGTGAGAGTTAGAGTTAGAGTGAGAGTGAGAGTTAGAGTGAGAGTGAGTGAGAGTTAGAGTGAGAGTTACAGTTAGAGATAGAGTTAGAGATAGAGTTAGAGTGTGAGTGTGAGTGTGAGTGAGAGTGAGAGTTAGTGTTAGAGTGAGAGTGAGAGTGAGAGTTAGAGTTAGAGTGAGAGTGAGAGTGAGAGTGAGTTAGTGTTAGGGTGTGAGTTAGAGTGAGAGTTAGAGTGAGTGTGAGAGTGAGATTAAAGCGAGAGTTAGAGTGAAAGTTATAGTTAGTGTTAGAGTGCGAGTGAGAGTTAGAGTTAGAGTGAGAGTTAGAGTGAGAGATAGAGTTAGGGATAGAGTTAGAGTGAGAGTGAGAGTTAGTGTTAGAGTGAGAGTGAGAGTTAGAGTTAGATTGAGAGTGAGAGTGAGAGTGAGAATTAGAGTGAAATTTATAGTTCGTGTTAGAGTGAGCGTGAGAGTGAGAGTTAGAATGTGAGTTAGAGTTAGAGTGAGAGTGAGAGTGTGAGTTAGAGTTAGAGTGAGAGTTAGAGTTAGAGTGAGAGTGAGAGTTAGAGTGAGAGTGAGAGTTAGTTGGAGAGTGAGAGTTAGAGTTAGAATGAGAGTGAGAGTTAGAGTGAGAATGAGAGTGAGAGTAAGAGTTAGAGTGAGAGTTGAGTTAGAGTGAGAGTTAGAGTTAGAGTTAGAGTGAGAATGAGAGTGAGTGTTAGAGTGAGAGTGAGAGTGAGAGTGAGAGTTAGAGTTAGAGTTAGAGTGAGAATGAGAGTGAGTGTTAGAGTGAGAGTGAGTGAGAGTTAGAGTGAGAGTTAGAGTTAGAGTGAGAGTTAGAGTGAGAGTTAGAGTTAGAGATAGAGTTAGAGTGAGAGTTAGTGTTAGAGTGAGAGTAAGAGTTAGAGATAGAGTTAGAGTGAGAGTGAGTTAGAGTTAGAGTGAGTGTTAGAGTTAGAGATAGAGTTAGAGATAGTGTTAGAGTGTGAGTGAGAGTGAGAGTGAGAGTTAGTGTTAGAGTGAGAGTGAGAGTGAGAGTGAGAGTTAGAGTTAGAGTGAGAGTGAGAGTGAGAGTGAGTTAGTGTTAGGGTGAGAGTTCGAGTGAGAGTTAGAGTGAGAGTGAGAGTGAGAGTTACAGTGAGAGTTAGAGTGAAAGTTATAGTTAGTGTTAGAGTGGGAGTGAGAGTGAGAGTTAGAGTGAGAGTTAGAGTTAGAGTGAGAGTGAGAGGGAGAGTTAGAGTTAGAGTGAGAGTTAGAGTTAGAGATAGAGTTAGGGATAGAGTTAGAGTGAGAGTGAGAGTTAGAGTTAGATTGAGAGTGAGAGTGAGAGTGAGAATTAGAGTGAAATTTATAGTTAGTGTTAGAGTGAGCGTGAGAGTGAGAGTTAGAGTGTGAGTTAGAGTTAGAGTGAGAGTTAGAGTGAGAGTGAGAGTTAGATGGAGAGTGAGAGTTAGAGTTAGAGTGAGAGTGAGAGTTAGAGTTAGAGTGAGAGTGAGAGTGAGAGTGTGAGAGTTAGAGTGAGAGTGTGAGAGTGAGAGTTAGAGTGTGAGTGAGAGTGAGAGTGAGAGTGTGAGAGTGAGAGTGAGAGTGTGAGAGTGAGAGTGAGAGTTAGAGTGAGAGTGAGATTGAGAGTAAGAGTTAGAGTGAGAGTTAGAGTTAGAGTGAGAGTGAGAGTTAGAGTGAGAGTTAGAGTTAGAGATAGAGTTAGAGATAGAGTTAGAGATAGAGTTAGAGTGAGAGTGAGTTAGAGTTAGAGTGAGTGTTAGAGTTAGAGATAGAGTTAGAGATAGAGTTAGAGTGTGAATGAGAGTGAGAGTTAGTGTTAGAGTGAGAGTGAGAGTTAGAGTTAGAGTGAGAGTGAGAGTGAGAGTGAGTTAGTGTTAGGGTGAGAGTTAGAGTGAGAGTTAGAGTGAGAGTGAGAGTGAGAGTTACAGTGAGAGTTAGAGTGAAAGTTATAGTTAGTGTTAGAGTGGGAGTGAGAGTGAGAGTTAGAGTGAGAGTTAGAGTTAGAGTGAGAGTGAGAGGGAGAGTTAGAGTTAGAGTGAGAGTTAGAGTTAGAGATAGAGTTAGGGATAGAGTTAGAGTGAGAGTGAGAGTTAGAGTTAGATTGAGAGTGAGAGTGAGAGTGAGAATTAGAGTGAAATTTATAGTTAGTGTTAGAGTGAGCGTGAGAGTGAGAGTTAGAGTGTGAGTTAGAGTTAGAGTGAGAGTGAGAGTGTGAGTTAGAGTTAGAGTGAGAGTTAGAGTGAGAGTGAGAGTTAGATGGAGAGTGAGAGTTGGAGTTAGAGTGAGAGTGAGAGTTAGAGTTAGAGTTAGTGTGTGAGAGTGAGAGTTAGATGGAGAGTGTGAGTTAGAGTTCGAGTGAGAGCGAGAGTTAGAGTGAGAGTGAGAGTGAGAGTAAGAGTTAGAGTGAGCGTTGAGTTAGAGTGAGAGTTAGAGTTAGAGTGAGAGTGAGAATGAGAGTGAGTGTTAGAGTGAGAGTGAGAGTTAGAGTTAGAGTGTGAGTTAGAGTTAGACTTAGAGTGAGAGTGAGAGTGAGAGTGTGAGAGTTAGAGTGAGAGTGTGAGAGTGAGAGTTAGAGTGTGAGTGAGAGTGAGAGTGAGAGTGTGAGAGTGAGAGTGAGAGTGTGAGAGTGAGAGTGAGAGTTAGAGTGAGAGTGAGATTGAGAGTAAGAGTTAGAGTGAGAGTTAGAGTGAGAGTGAGAGTGAGAGTTAGAGTGAGAGTTAGAGTTAGAGATAGAGTTAGAGATAGAGTTAGAGATAGAGTTAGAGTGAGAGTGAGTTAGAGTTAGAGTGAGTGTTAGAGTTAGAGATAGAGTTAGAGATAGAGTTAGAGTGTGAATGAGAGTGAGAGTTAGTGTTAGAGTGAGAGTGAGAGTTAGAGTTAGAGTGAGAGTGAGAGTGAGAGTGAGTTAGTGTTAGGGTGAGAGTTAGAGTGAGAGTTAGAGTGAGAGTGAGAGTGAGAGTTACAGTGAGAGTTAGAGTGAAAGTTATAGTTAGTGTTAGAGTGGGAGTGAGAGTGAGAGTTAGAGTGAGAGTTAGAGTTAGAGATAGAGTTAGAGATAGAGTGAGAGTGAGAGTGAGAGTTAGAGTTAGAGTGAGAGTTAGAGTTAGAGATAGAGTTAGGGATAGAGTTAGTGTTAGAGTGAGAGTGAGAGTTAGAGTTAGAGTGTGAGTTAGAGTTAGAGTTAGAGTGAGAGTGAGAGTGTGAGAGTTAGAGTGAGAGTGTGAGAGATGAGAGTGAGAGTTAGAGTGAGAGTGAGAGTGAGAGTGAGAGTGTGAGAGTGAGAGTGAGAGTTAGAGTTAGAGTGAGAGTGAGAGATTGTGTGTTAGTGTTAGAGTGAGAGTGAAAGTTAGAGTTACAGTGAGAGTTAGAGTTAGAGTGAGAGTGAGTAAGTGTTAGAGTGAGAGTTAGAGTTAGAGATAGAGTTAGAGATAGAGTTAGAGTGAGAGTGAGAGTGAGAGTTAGAATTAGAGTGAGAGTTAGAGTTAGAGATAGAGTTAGGGATAGAGTTAGTGTTAGAGTGAGAGTTAGAGTTAGATTGAGAGTGAGAGTGAGAGTGAGAATTAGAGTGAAATTTATAGTTAGTGTTAGAGTGAGCGTGAGAGTGAGAGTTAGAGTGTGAGTTAGAGTTAGAGTGAGAGTGAGAGTGTGAGTTAGAGTTAGAGTGAGAGTTAGAGTTAGAGTGAGAGTGAGAGTTAGAGTGAGAGTTAGAGTGAGAGTGAGAGTTAGATGGAGAGTGAGAGTTAGAGTTAGAGTGAGAGTGAGAGTTAGATGGAGAGTGAGAGTTAGAGTTAGAGTGAGAGTGAGAGTTAGATGGAGAGTGAGATTGAGAGTAAGAGTTAGAGTGAGAGTTAGAGTTAGAGTGAGAGTGTGAGTGTGAGAGTTAGAGTGAGAGTGTGAGAGTGAGAGTTAGAGTGAGAGTGAGAGTGAGAGTTAGAGTTAGTGACAGTGACAGTGAGAGTGAGAGTTAGAGTGAAAGTTAGAGTTAGAGATAGAGTTAGAGATAGAGTTAGAGTGAGAGTGAGTTAGAGTTAGAGTGAGTGTTAGAGTTAGAGATAGAGTTAGAGATAGTGTTAGAGTGTGAGTGAGAGTGAGAGTGAGAGTTAGTGTTAGAGTGAGAGTGAGAGTGAGAGTTAGAGTTAGAGTGAGAGTGAGAGTGAGAGTGAGTTAGTGTTAGGGTGAGAGTTCGAGTGAGAGTTAGAGTGAGAGTGAGAGTGAGAGTTACAGTGAGAGTTAGAGTGAAAGTTATAGTTAGTGTTAGAGTGGGAGTGAGAGTGAGAGTTAGAGTGAGAGTTAGAGTGAGAGTGAGAGGGAGAGTTAGAGTTAGAGTGAGAGTTAGAGTTAGAGATAGAGTTAGGGATAGAGTTAGAGTGAGAGTGAGAGTTAGAGTTAGATTGAGAGTGAGAGTGAGAGTGAGAATTAGAGTGAAATTTATAGTTAGTGTTAGAGTGAGCGTGAGAGTGAGAGTTAGAGTGTGAGTTAGAGTTAGAGTGAGAGTGAGAGTGTGAGTTAGAGTTAGAGTGAGAGTTAGAGTTAGAGTGAGAGTTAGAGTGAGAGTTAGAGTGAGAGTGAGAGTTAGATGGAGAGTGAGAGTTAGAGTTAGAGTGAGAGTGAGAGTTAGAGTTAGAGTTAGTGTGTGAGAGTGAGAGTTAGATGGAGAGTGAGAGTTAGAGTTCGAGTGAGAGTGAGAGTTAGAGTGAGAGTGAGATTGAGAGTGAGAGTTAGAGTTAGAGTTAGAGTTAGAGATAGAGTTAGAGATAGAGTTAGAGTGAGAGTGAGTTAGAGTTAGAGTGAGAGTGAGTTTTAGAGTGAGAGTTAGAGTTAGAGATAGAGTTAGAGATAGAGTTAGAGTGAGAGTGAGTTAGAGTTAGAGTGAGAGTGAGTTTTAGAGTGAGAGTTAGAGTTAGAGATAGAGTTAGAGATAGAGTTAGAGGGAGAGTATGTGTTAGATTATGAGTGAGAGTTAGAGTTAGAGTGAGAGTTAGAGTTAGAGATAGAGTTACAGATAGAGTTAGAGTGAGAGTGAGAGTGTGAGTTAGAGTTAGAGTGAGAGTGAGCGTGTGTGTTAGAGTTAGAGTGAGAGTTAGAGTTAGAGTGAGAGTGAGAGTTAGATGGACAGTGAGAGTTAGAGTTAGAGTGAAAGTGAGAGTTAGAGTGAGAGTTAGAGTTAGAGTTAGAGTGTGAGAGTGAGAGTTAGATGGAGAGTGAGAGTTAGAGTTAGAGTGAGAGTGAGAGTTAGAGTGAGAGTGAGAGTGAGAGTAAGAGTTAGAGTGAGAGTTGAGTTAGAGTGAGTTAGAGTGAGAGTGAGAGTGAGAATGAGTGTGAGTGTTAGAGTGAGAGTGAGAGTTAGAGTTAGAGTGTGAGTTAGAGTTAGAGTTAGAGTTAGAGTGAGAGTGTGAGTGTGAGAGTTAGAGTGAGAGTGTGAGAGTGAGAGTTAGAGTTCGAGTGAGAGTGAGAGTTAGAGTTAGAGTGAGAGTGAGAGTTAGAGTTAGTGTGTGAGAGTGAGAGTTAGATGGAGAGTGTGAGTTAGAGTTCGAGTGAGAGTGAGAGTTAGAGTGAGAGTGAGAGTGAGAGTAAGAGTTAGAGTGAGAGTTGAGTTAGAGTGAGAGTTAGAGTTAGAGTTAGAGTGAGAATGAGAGTGAGTGTTAGAGTTAGAGTGAGAGTTGAGTTAGAGTGAGAGTTAGAGTTAGAGTGAGAGTGAGAATGAGAGTGAGTGTTAGAGTGAGAGTGAGAGTTAGAGTTAGAGTGTGAGTTAGAGTTAGAGTTAGAGTGAGAGTGAGAGTGTGAGAGTTAGAGTGAGAGTGTGAGAGTGAGAGTGAGAGTTAGAGTGAGAGTGTGAGTGAGAGTGAGAGTGTGAGAGTGAGAGTTAGAGTGAGAGTTAGAGTTAGAGTGAGAGTGAGAGTGAGAGATTGTGTGTTAGTGTTAGAGTGAGAGTGAAAGTTAGAGTTACAGTGAGAGTTAGAGTTAGAGTGAGAGTGAGTAAGAGTTAGAGTGAGAGTGAGAGTTAGAGTGAGAGTTAGAGTGAGAGTTAGAGTTAGAGATAGAGTTAGAGATAGAGTTAGAGTGAGAGTTAGTGTTAGAGTGAGAGTGAGAGTTAGAGTTAGAGTGAGAGTGAGAGTTAGAGTGAAAGTTAGAGTTAGAGATAGAGTTAGAGATAGAGTTAGAGATAGAGTTAGAGTGAGAGTGAGTTAGAGTTAGAGTGAGTGTTAGAGTTAGAGATAGAGTTAGAGATAGAGTTAGAGTGTGAGTGAGAGTGAGAGTTAGTGTTAGAGTGAGAGTGAGAGTTAGAGTTAGAGTGAGAGTGAGAGTGAGTTAGTGTTAGGGTGAGAGTTAGAGTGAGAGTTAGAGTGAGAGTGAGAGTGAGAGTTACAGTGAGAGTTAGAGTGAAAGTTATAGTTAGTGTTAGAGTGGGAGCGAGAGTGAGAGTTAGAGTGAGAGTTAGAGTTAGAGATAGAGTTAGAGATAGAGTTAGAGTGAGAGTGAGAGTGAGAGTTAGAGTTAGAGTGAGAGTTAGAGTTAGAGATAGAGTTAGGGATAGAGTTAGTGTTAGAGTGAGAGTTAGAGTTAGATTGAGAGTGAGAGTGAGAGTGAGAATTAGAGTGAAATTTATAGTTAGTGTTAGAGTGAGCGTGAGAGTGAGAGTTAGAGTGTGAGTTAGAGTTAGAGTGAGAGTGAGAGTGTGAGTTAGAGTTAGAGTGAGAGTTAGAGTTAGAGTGAGAGTGAGAGTTAGAGTGAGAGTGAGAGTTAGATGGAGAGTGAGAGTTAGAGTTAGAGTGAGAGTGAGAGTTAGAGTTAGAGTTAGTGTGTGAGAGTGAGAGTTAGAGTGAGAGTGAGAGTTAGAGTGAGAGTTAGAGTGAGAGTTAGAGTGAGAGCGAGATTGAGAGTAAGAGTTAGAGTGAGAGTTAGAGTTAGAGTGAGAGTGAGAGTTAGAGTGAGAGTTAGAGTTAGAGATAGAGTTAGAGATAGAGTTAGAGATAGAGTTAGAGTGAGAGTGAGTTAGAGTTAGAGTGAGAGTGAGTTTTAGAGTGAGAGTTAGAGTTAGAGATAGAGTTAGAGATAGAGTTAGAGGGAGAGTATGTGTTAGATTATGAGTGAGAGTTAGAGTTAGAGTGAGAGTGAGAGTTAGAGTGAGAGTTAGAGTGAGAGTTAGAGTGAGAGTTAGAGTTAGAGATAGAGTTAGAGATGGAGTTAGAGTGAGAGTGAGAGTGAGAGTGAGAGTTAGAGTGAGAGTTAGAGTTAGAGATAGAGTTAGAGATAGAGTTAGAGTGAGAGTGAGAGTTAGCGTTAGAGTGAGAGTGAGAGTTACAGTGAGAGTTAGAGTGAAAGTTATAGTTAGTATTAGAGTGAGAGTGAGAGTTAGAATGAGAGTTAGAGTTAGAGTTAGAGTGAGAGTTAGAGTTAGAGTTAGAGATAGAGTTAGAGCTGGAGTTAGAGTGAGAGTAAGAGTGAGAGTGAGTTAGTGTGAGATTGAGAGTGAGAGTGAGAGTTACAGTGAGAGATAGAGTGAAAGTTATAGTTAGTGTTAGAGTGAGAGAAGAGTGAGATTTAGAGTGAGTGTTAGAGTTAGAGTTAGAGTGAGCGTTAGAGTTAGAGATAGAGTTAGAGATAGAGTGTGAGTGAGATTGAGGGTTAGTGTTAGAGTGAGAGTGAGAGTTAGAGTTAGAGTGAGAGTGAGAGTGAGAGTGAGTTAGTGTTAGGGTGAGAGTTAGAGGGAGAGTTAGAATGAGAGTGAGAGTGAGAGTTACAGTGAGAGTTAGAGTGAAAGTTATAGTTCGTGTTAGAGTGAGAGTGAGAGTGAGAGTTAGAGTGAGAGTTAGAGTTAGAGATAGAGTTACAGATAGAGTTAGAGTGAGAGTGAGAGTGAGAGTTAGTGTTGGAGTGAGTTAGTGTTAGGGTGAGAGTTAGAGATAGAGTTAGAGTGAGAGTGAGAGTTAGTGTTAGAGTGAGAGTGAGAGTTAGAGTTAGATTGAGAGTGAGAGTGAGAGTGAGAATTAGAGTGAAAGTTATAGTTAGTGTTAGAGTGAGCGTGAGAGTGAGAGTTAGAGTGTGAGTTAGAGTTAGAGTGAGAGTGAGAGTGTGAGTTAGAGTTAGAGTGAGAGTTAGAGTTAGAGTGAGAGTGAGAGTTAGAGTAAGAGTGAGAGTTAGATAGAGAGTGAGAGTTAGAGTTAGAGTGAGAGTGAGAGTTAGAGTTAGAGTTAGTGTGTGAGAGTGAGAGTTAGAGTGAGAGTGAGAGTTAGAGTTCGAGTGAGAGCGAGAGTTAGAGTGAGAGTGAGAGTGAGAGTAAGAGTTAGAGTGAGAGTTGAGTTAGAGTGAGAGTTAGAGTTAGAGTGAGAGTGAGAATGAGAGTGAGTGTTAGAGTGAGAGTGAGAGTTAGAGTGAGAGTTAGAGTTAGAGTGAGAGTTAGAGTTAGAGATAGAGTTAGAGATAGAGTTAGAGTGAGAGTGAGAGTGAGAGTTAGAGTTAGAGTGAGAGTTAGAGTTAGAGATAGAGTTAGAGTTAGAGATAGAGTTAGAGTGAGAGTGAGAGTGAGAGGTAGTGTTAGAGTGAGAGTGAGAGTGAGAGTTAGAGTTAGATTGAGAGTGAGAGTGAGAATTAGAGTGAAAGTTATCGTTAGTGTTAGAGTGAGAGTGAGAGTTAGAGTGTGAGTTAGAGTGTGAGTTAGAGTTAGAGTGAGAGTGAGCGTGTGAGTTAGAGTTAGAGTGAGAGTTAGAGTTAGAGATAGAGTTAGAGATAGAGTTAGAGATAGAGTTAGAGTGAGAGTGAGTTAGAGTTAGAGTGAGAGTGAGTTTTAGAGTGAGAGTTAGAGTTAGAGATAGAGTTAGAGATAGAGTTAGAGGGAGAGTATGTGTTAGATTATGAGTGAGAGTTAGAGTTAGAGTGAGAGTGAGAGTTAGAGTGAGAGTTAGAGTGAGAGTTAGAGTGAGAGTTAGAGTTAGAGATAGAGTTAGAGATAGAGTTAGAGTGAGAGTGAGAGTGAGAGTTAGAGTGAGAGTTAGAGTTAGAGATAGAGTTAGAGATAGAGTTAGAGTGAGAGTGAGAGTTAGCGTTAGAGTGAGAGTGAGAGTTACAGTGAGAGTTAGAGTGAAAGTTATAGTTAGTATTAGAGTGAGAGTGAGAGTTAGAATGAGAGTTAGAGTTAGAGTTAGAGTGAGAGTTAGAGTTAGAGTTAGAGATAGAGTTAGAGCTGGAGTTAGAGTGAGAGTAAGAGTGAGAGTGAGTTAGTGTGAGATTGAGAGTGAGAGTGAGAGTTACAGTGAGAGATAGAGTGAAAGTTATAGTTAGTGTTAGAGTGAGAGAAGAGTGAGATTTAGAGTGAGTGTTAGAGTTAGAGTTAGAGTGAGCGTTAGAGTTAGAGATAGAGTTAGAGATAGAGTGTGAGTGAGATTGAGGGTTAGTGTTAGAGTGAGAGTGAGAGTTAGAGTTAGAGTGAGAGTGAGAGTGAGAGTGAGTTAGTGTTAGGGTGAGAGTTAGAGGGAGAGTTAGAATGAGAGTGAGAGTGAGAGTTACAGTGAGAGTTAGAGTGAAAGTTATAGTTCGTGTTAGAGTGAGAGTGAGAGTGAGAGTTAGAGTGAGAGTTAGAGTTAGAGATAGAGTTACAGATAGAGTTAGAGTGAGAGTGAGAGTGAGAGTTAGTGTTGGAGTGAGTTAGTGTTAGGGTGAGAGTTAGAGATAGAGTTAGAGTGAGAGTGAGAGTTAGTGTTAGAGTGAGAGTGAGAGTTAGAGTTAGATTGAGAGTGAGAGTGAGAGTGAGAATTAGAGTGAAAGTTATAGTTAGTGTTAGAGTGAGCGTGAGAGTGAGAGTTAGAGTGTGAGTTAGAGTTAGAGTGAGAGTGAGAGTGTGAGTTAGAGTTAGAGTGAGAGTTAGAGTTAGAGTGAGAGTGAGAGTTAGAGTAAGAGTGAGAGTTAGATAGAGAGTGAGAGTTAGAGTTAGAGTGAGAGTGAGAGTTAGAGTTAGAGTTAGTGTGTGAGAGTGAGAGTTAGAGTGAGAGTGAGAGTTAGAGTTCGAGTGAGAGCGAGAGTTAGAGTGAGAGTGAGAGTGAGAGTAAGAGTTAGAGTGAGAGTTGAGTTAGAGTGAGAGTTAGAGTTAGAGTGAGAGTGAGAATGAGAGTGAGTGTTAGAGTGAGAGTGAGAGTTAGAGTGAGAGTTAGAGTTAGAGTGAGAGTTAGAGTTAGAGATAGAGTTAGAGATAGAGTTAGAGTGAGAGTGAGAGTGAGAGTTAGAGTTAGAGTGAGAGTTAGAGTTAGAGATAGAGTTAGAGTTAGAGATAGAGTTAGAGTGAGAGTGAGAGTGAGAGGTAGTGTTAGAGTGAGAGTGAGAGTGAGAGTTAGAGTTAGATTGAGAGTGAGAGTGAGAATTAGAGTGAAAGTTATCGTTAGTGTTAGAGTGAGAGTGAGAGTTAGAGTGTGAGTTAGAGTGTGAGTTAGAGTTAGAGTGAGAGTGAGCGTGTGAGTTAGAGTTAGAGTGAGAGTTAGAGTTAGAGTGAGAGTGAGAGTTAGAGTGAGAGTGAGAGTTAGATGGAGAGTGAGAGTTAGAGTTAGAGTGAGAGTTAGAGTGAGAGTTAGAGTTAGAGTGTGAGAGTGAGAGTTAGATGGAGAGTGAGAGTTAGAGTTAGAGTTAGAGTGAAAGTGAGAGTTAGAATGAGAGTTAGAGTGAGAGTTAGAGTTAGAGATAGAGTTAGAGTGAGAGTGAGAGTTAGTGTTAGAGTGAGAGTGAGAGTTAGTGTTAGAGTGAGAGTGAGAGTTAGAGTTAGATTGAGAGTGAGAGTGAGAGTGAGAATTATAGTGAAATTTATAGTTAGTGTTAGAGTGAGCGTGAGAGTGAGAGTTAGAGTGTGAGTTAGAGTTAGAGTGAGAGTGAGAGTGTGAGTTAGAGTTAGAGTGAGAGTTAGAGGTAGAGTGAGAGTGAGAGTTAGAGTGAGAGTGAGAGTTAGATGGAGAGTGAGTGTTAGAGTTCGAGTGAGAGTGAGAGTGAGAGTTAGAGTTAGAGATAGAGTTAGAGATAGAGTTAGAGTGAGAGTGAGAGTTAGAGTTAGAGTGAGAGTTAGAGTTAGAGATAGAGTTAGAGATAGAGTTAGAGTGAGAGTGAGAGTGAGAGGTAGTGTTAGAGTGAGAGTGAGAGTGAGAGTTAGAGTGTGAGTTAGAGTTAGAGTGAGAGTGAGAGTGAGAGTGTGAGTTAGAGTTAGAGTGAGAGTTAGAGTTAGAGTGAGAGTGAGAGTTAGAGTGAGAGTGAGAGTTAGATGGAGAGTGAGAGTTAGAGTTAGAGTGAGAGTGAAAGTTAGAGTGAGAGTGAGATTGAGAGTAAGAGTTAGAGTGAGAGTTGAGTTAGAGTGAGAGTTAGAGTTAGAGTGAGAGTGAGAATGAGAGTGAGAGTGAGAGTGAGAGTAAGAGTTAGAGTGAGAGTTGAGTTAGAGTGAGAGTTAGAGTTAGAGTGAGAGTGAGAATGAGAGTGAGTGTTAGAGTGAGAGTGAGAGTTAGAGTGAGAGTTAGAATTAGTGTGAGAGTTAGAGTTAGAGATAGAGTTAGAGATAGAGTTAGAGATAGAGTTAGAGTGAGAGTGAGAGTGAGAGTTAGAGTTAGAGTGAGAGTTAGAGTTAGAGATAGAGGTAGAGATAGAGTGAGAGTGAGAGGTAGTGTTAGAGTGAGAGTGAGAGTGAGAGTTAGAGTGTGAGTTAGAGTTAGAGTGAGAGTGAGAGTGTGAGTTAGAGTTAGAGTGAGAGTTAGAGTTAGAGTGAGAGTGAGAGTGAGAGATTGTGTGTTAGTGTTAGAGTGAGAGTGAAAGTTAGAGTTAGAGTGAGAGTTAGAGTTAGAGTGAGAGTGAGTAAGAGTTAGAGTGAGAGTGAGAGTTAGAGTGAGAGTTAGAGTGAGAGTTAGAGTTAGAGATAGAGTTAGAGTGAGAGTGAGAGTTAGTGTTAGAGTGAGAGTGAGAGTTAGAGTGAGAGTTAGATGGAGAGTGAGAGTTAGAGTTAGAGTGAGAGTGAGAGTTAGAGTGAGAGTGAGAGTGAGAGTGAGAGTAAGAGTTAGAGTGAGAGTTGAGTTAGAGTGAGAGTTAGAATTAGAGTCAGAGTGAGAATGAGAGTGAGTGTTAGAGTGAGAGTGAGAGTTAGAGTTAGAGTGTGAGTTAGAGTTAGAGTGAGAGTGAGAGTGTTAGAGTTAGAGTGAGAGTGTGAGAGTGAGAGTGAGAGTGAGAGTTAGAGTGAGAGTGAGAGTGTGAGAGTGAGAGTTAGAGTGAGAGTTAGAGTTAGAGTTAGAGTGAGAGTGAGAGTGAGAGATTGTGTGTTAGTGTTAGAGTGAGAGTGAAAGTTAGAGTTAGAGTGAGAGTTAGAGTTAGAGTGAGAGTGAGTAAGAGTTAGAGTGAGAGTGAGAGTTAGAGTGAGAGTTAGAGTGAGAGTTAGAGTTAGAGATAGAGTTAGAGTGAGAGTGAGAGTTAGTGTTAGAGTGAGAGTGAGAGTTAGAGTGAGAGTTAGATTTAGAGATAGAGTTAGAGTGAGAGTGAGAGTTAGTGTTAGAGTGAGAGTGAGAGTTAGAGTTAGATTGAGAGTGAGAGCGAGAGTGAGAATTAGAGTGAAATTTATAGTTAGTGTTAGAGTGAGCGTGAGAGTGAGAGTTAGAGTGTGAGTTAGAGTTAGAGTGAGAGTGAGAGTGTGAGTTAGAGTTAGAGTGAGAGTTAGAGGTAGAGTGAGAGTGAGAGTTAGAGTGAGAGTGAGAGTTAGATGGAGAGTGAGAGTTAGAGTTAGAGTGAGAGTGAGAGTTAGAGTGCGAGTCAGTGTGTGAGAGTGAGAGTTAGAGTTCGAGTGAGAGTTAGAGTTCGAGTGAGAGTGAGAGTTAGAATGAGAGTGAGAGTGAGAGTTAGAGTTAGTGTGTGAGAGTGAGAGTTAGATGGAGAGTGAGAGTGAGAGTAAGAGTTAGAGTGAGAGTTGAGTTAGAGTGAGAGTTAGAGTTAGAGTGAGAGTGAGAATGAGAGTGAGTGTTAGTGTGAGAGTGAGAGTGAGAGTTAGAGTGAGAGTTAGAATTAGAGTGAGAGTGAGAGTAAGAGTTAGAGTGAGAGTTGAGTTAGAGTGAGAGTTAGAGTTAGAGTGAGAGTGAGAATGAGAGTGAGTGTTAGTGTGAGAGTGAGAGTTAGAGTGAGAGTTAGAATTAGAGTGAGAGTTAGAGTTAGAGTTAGAGTTAGATTGAGAGTGAGAGTGAGAGTGAGAATTAGAGTGAAATTTATAGTTAGTGTTAGAGTGAGCGTGAGAGTGAGAGTTAGAGTTAGAGTGAGAGTTTGAGTTAGAGATAGAGTTAGGGATAGAGTTAGAGTGAGAGTGAGAGTTAGAGTTAGATTGAGAGTGAGAGTGAGAATTAGAGTGAAATTTATAGTTAGTGTTAGAGTTAGAGTGAGAGTGAGAGTTAGAGTGTGAGTTAGAGTTAGAGTGAGAGTGAGAGTGTGAGTTAGAGTTAGAGTGAGAGTTAGAAGTAGAGTGAGAGTGAGAGTTAGAGTGAGAGTGAGAGTTGATGGAGAGTGAGAGTTAGAGTTAGAGTGAGAGTGAGAGTTAGAGTTAGAGTTAGTGTGTGAGAGTGAGAGTTAGAGTTCGAGTGAGAGTTAGAGTTCGAGTGAGAGTGTTAGAGTGAGAGTGAGATTGAGAGTTAGAGTTAGAGTGAGAGTGAGAGTTAGAGTTAGTGTGTGAGAGTGAGAGTGAGAGTTAGAGTGAGAGTTCGAGTTCGAGTGAGAGTGAGAGTTAGAGTGAGAGTGAGAGTGAGAGTAAGAGTTAGAGTGAGAGTTGAGTTAGAGTGAGAGTTAGAGTTAGAGTGAGAGTGAGAATGAGAGTGAGTGTTAGAGTGAGAGTGAGAGTGAGAGTTAGAGTGAGAGTTAGAATTAGAGTGAGAGTTAGAGTTAGAGATAGAGTTAGAGATAGAGTTAGAGATAGAGTTAGAGTGAGAGTTAGAGTTAGAGTTAGAGATAGAGTTAGAGATAGAGTTAGAGTGAGAGTGAGAGTGAGAGGTAGTGTTAGAGTGAGAGTGAGAGTGAGAGTTAGAGTGTGAGTTAGAGTTAGAGTGAGAGTGAGAGTGTGAGTTAGAGTTAGAGTGAGAGTTAGAGTTAGAGTGAGAGTGAGAGTTAGAGTGAGAGTGAGAGTTAGATGGAGAGTGAGAGTTAGAGTTAGAGTGAGAGTGAGAGTTAGAGTGAGAGTGAGAGTAAGAGTTAGAGTGAGAGTTGAGTTAGAGTGAGAGTTAGAGTTAGAGTGAGAGTGAGAATGAGAGTGAGTGTTAGAGTGAGAGTGAGTTAGAGTTAGAGTGTGAGTTAGAGTTAGAGTTAGAGTGAGAGTGAGAGTGTGAGAGTTAGAGTGAGAGTGTGAGAGTGAGAGTGAGAGTTAGAGTGAGAGTGAGAGTGAGAGTGAGAGAGTGAGAGTGAGAGTTAGAGTGAGAGTTAGAGTTAGAGTGAGAGTGAGAGTGAGAGATTGTGTGTTAGTGTTAGAGTGAGAGTGAAAGTTAGAGTTAGAGTGAGAGTTAGAGTTAGAGTGAGAGTGAGTAAGAGTTAGAGTGAGAGTGAGAGTTAGAGTGAGAGTTAGAGTGAGAGTTAGAGTTAGAGATAGAGTTAGAGATAGAGTTAGAGTGAGAGTTAGTGTTAGAGTGAGAGTGAGAGTTAGAGTTAGAGTTAGTGGCAGTGAGAGTGAGAGTTAGAGTTAGAGTGAGAGGTGAGAGTTAGAGTGAAAGTTAGAGTTAGAGACAGATTTAGAGATAGAGTTAGAGTGAGAGTGAGTTAGAGTTAGAGTGAGTGTCAGAGTTAGAGATAGAGTTAGAGATAGAGTTAGAGTGTGAGTGAGAGTGAGAGTTAGTGTTAGAGTGAGAGTGAGAGTTAGAGTGAGAGTGAGAGTGAGAGTGAGTTAGTGTTAGGGTGAGAATTAGAGTGAGAGTTAGAGTGAGAGTGAGAGTTACAGTGAGAGTTAGAGTGAAAGTTATAGTTAGTGTTAGAGTGGGAGTTAGAGTGAGAGCTAGAGTTAGAGATAGAGTTAGAGATAGAGTTAGAGATAAAGTTAGAGATAGAGTTAGAGTGAGAGTGAGAGTTAGAGTTAGAGTTAGAGTTAGATTGAGAGTGAGAGTGAGAGTGAGA